>NW_024468914.1:2754227-3354227 GCF_011745365.1 Cryphonectria parasitica EP155 | reverse complement strand
ACCGCCATCCTCCAGACCGGCGTTGACTTCTGCTACGATGCTGGCGATGTCAGCTTCGACGCCTGGTATGAGTGGTACCCTGGTACGTTTTTTTCCTTTTGCTCCGTCCCTGCTCCCCATCCCCTGACCTGTGTATGTTTGCTTTGTTAGCAAACACGCACGAGTCTACAGAAAACAATTTGCTTACAAGGATGTAAATCACAGACTACGCCTACGACTTCGATATCACCATCGATGCCGGTGACACAGTCACCATGACCGTCACTGCCACCAGCACCTCCAAGGGAACTGCCGTCATTGAGAACGTCACCACCGGCAAGTCTGTGACCTACAGCTTCACCAACACCGAGGGCGACCTGTGCGAGTACGACGCCGAGTGGATCGTTGAGGACTTCGAGGAGGGTCTCAGCCTCGTCCCCTTCGCCGACTTCGACAGCGTCGAGTTCACTGATGCCTACGCCACCTCTGGCTCCTCCACCATCGAGGCCGGCTCCGGCTCCATCATTGACATCCGCCAGTCCGGCACCGTCTACACCTCGTGCAGCGCCAGCGGCGAGACCGTCACCTGCGACTACGTCGGTTAAGTCAATGTTTTGGTCCAATCTCGTGTTGTATCAATACCTGACCAGACCCTTCCTGGGACATGTTCTAATGAGCTTGATGATGGCGGGAAAAGCTTGTCGAAGGTGAAGCTGTTGGGGTTGTTCTCTTCTTTCTCTTGTGCAAATCATTTTTTCAAAGACGGGGGCTTGGATGTGTTCACCGGGCGCAAGTGTACGTGTATATATAAAAAGTGACAACAGTCCAGAAATGTCAAAACTCACTGCTGTCAATCTTGTTGCCTTCCGTCTCCATGATGCCGTGTTCCATACCACAAATCTAAATGACGTCTGTCTAAAAGCACGCACGTCTATTTTTGTTTCTTGTGCCGTAGCCATTAGAGGGCACTGTCTTGATTCTCATCCTTCATCATCAATGAATGGTAATTATATGTGTGATGTGATATCAATTCAATTGAAACATAATTAAGCGACGTCAGGCTTCTGTGGCATCTGAGTTCATTGTGAGATGAGAATTGAGACCGAATTCACAATCTTACAGTACAACATCGTTAAAGCACATAAAAGGGGACGTGTGCCTTCCCAAACAGAATTCCTGCCAAGTCTTAATGCAACCGTCATCTTCAAACAAGGACTTGAGTACTTAAGAGTGAGTAGTTGCGCCATGGTCTACATAATTCCTATGCATTGTATCAAGGTAGTAAGAGCACTACGGGAAAATAAGCACAGAGAATAATGATGCGGTGTTCCCCTACAATGATGTTTTGAGTAAAAGGATAATATGTCTTATGTAGTAATTAATATACCTCTCAACTTGAGTGGGTGGACACGACTATCACTTCAGTGTTCGGGAGGAGATCGCCGCCAGCTGCCAGCTCAGCCCAAGCAGCTGTGGGCACTACTTTGACACCTGGCAGGCTCCCATCGCAGTTTAGGCCGTGCGAAAACTTCCGACCTGATCTCATCAAACTCCCTCTCTCTCTCATACAACACATGATTCTTTCTTCACCTTTATTTCTCTCTCATCACAGGCAGATGGTGACTCAGCCCACGTTTCTTTTCATTCATTATGTAACACATATTTATATTTTCGCGCTTTTTGCCCCCTGAATCCTTTCTGTTCCCATCAATTCTCCTTGGCCTGAGAGGCGACCGACCCTCCCCTATCTTTCGTCTCACCCTCTCCAGGGCGCCTCTCACACCTCAAGGCCATGGCTCAGCCTTTCCATGCGGGAGGCGCAATACCTACTGTCCGACTCTCAGGCCACATACCTCATGGGTTTGCATCGATCTTCTCGGCAGCAACATCTTACTGGCCCTCGCTTTCCCGCCTTGACATAACTCACCTCGGCTCCATCATCGCCATTGCAGGTGTGGTTCCTGCGGGATGGCGACTGTTGCATCGTGCCTGGCACGAGACCTACACCTGGATTCGGCATTTCTTCATCGCATCCGTCGTTATACCCGGGAGGGACTCTCTGAATAGAAATGTTGTGTCTTGGGTCCTGGCTAATGTTGTCCGGCCCCGAAACAACACCCGCTTCTTCACGGCTCGCACCGAAACGAGGCTCGGGCGTGGTGATGGCTCGGAGTCTGGGTCCCTGAAGAAGACCCAACGGGCCGTGCAGTATCTGCCCCACTTCGAGACGCTATGGTTCTGGCACTGCGGGAGACCCTTCATCCTGAACCGCTCGATGGAGAGCTTCAATGCCTCCATGTGTGATCCTGGGTACGACGGGATCGGCGGCGAAGAGCTCACCATCAGCTGTCTCGGGAGATCTGCCGAGCCTATCCAGTCCTTCATCAGGGCCTGTCGGGAGTACGCAGACCAGCAGACTCAGTACTTTGTCACTGTCTACTCAAGGGATCGCTATGGGATTTCATGGCAGCCCAAGTCGCGCAAGCCAATCCGACTGCTGGAGACGGTGCACTTTGACGAGGACGTGAAGCAGCGCCTGTTGTCCGACATTCGCAAGTACCTTGATCCTGAGACCCAGAGGCGGTATCGGAGCCGGAGCATGCCGTATCGCAGAGGTAAGCAATCCTACCACTCTCACGCATGCCATATCACCAGCGTCCAAGGCGAAGAGAGAAATAGGAGAAAAGAAGCTGACGACTGTCTGTCTATTCAGGATATCTATTCTATGGTCCTCCGGGGACGGGCAAATCCTCATTGTCATCAGCCCTTGCCGGTGAGTTCGGCCTTGATCTCTACGAGGTGAAGATACCCAGTGTAGCCTCCGATGCGGATCTGGAGCAAATGTTCCAGGAGATCCCTCCTCAGTGCATTGTGCTCCTAGAGGACATCGACGCCGTCTGGGCGGACCGTGATGCGCCGCACGAAAGGGACGATCGGACCGCCGGGTCTGGGAGCCGCAGTCCCACCTCCAACTGCACCCTCTCGGGCCTGCTCAATGTCCTGGACGGCGTGGGGTCCCAGGAGGGGCGCATCGTGATCATGACCACAAACAAGCCGGACCGCCTCGACGGCGCCCTCGTACGCCCGGGACGGGTCGACATGAGGGTTCATCTCGGCAACATCAGCCAGAAGTCAGCCGGGGAGATGTTCCTGAGGATGTTTCGTGTGGATGCAGCAGATGCTGCCAATGCTGCGGCTACTGGTGGGAGCCCCGAGGAGTATGACCTTGCCCTGCGCCGCCTGGCGTCTGAATTCGCAAGGCACATCCCAGAAAATACCTTGGCCCCTTCCCAGCTTCAAGGCTTCTTCCAATTGCATCTAGAAGACGCTGCCGAGGCTGCAGCCAGTATTGCCGCATGGGTAGCCAACGAAGAGTCGAGGACAGCTCTTGACGACGACATCGAGCTGGTAAGCCGCGCAAAAATTTGATATTTCAAATGTATAAAGGTCTGTATTATATATCTGTATTATATGGCATGGTGTAGTTTGGGTAGGTGTAGGACCACGCCGACACACATGCTTCAGGGGGAAAAAAAGAACCGAGACATATTGGATTTTACCTTGGGCTAATCGGAGCGCATCACTCGATGTATCAACTGTACGAATAGTGTCCACCAAGAAAGAGTTGTATATAGAATTATATTAAGATTCATAGAGAAACTATGAGTCGCTAGAATGTATATACATATGCATGCATATTTGTCTTTACATATATCGTTTGAACAGACAGGGTACCGTCAACACACCGTCAACTTCAACATCGACCACTCCGCGCTTCCAAGGTTCGCATCAATGGTCAGTGACAACGAACTTAGCAGTGAGCAATGGAACAGGGAGCACAGCCTTGATGAAGGCGAGGATAGGTGTAAATTCAGATCCACGGGTATTAATAGACTCCTACTTGTTACTTTGCAAAATTCCAGTCTTTAGCCAACTAAGTCTCAGTACAATGTCCTGCAAGGGCTCATGAACATCACTTTCTCCACTCCAAACAGAGCGGACATAGATGACCTCTTCTCAAACACGTCGATAACAATACTTTGAGGCGCGCATACCCTCTCGTTTATGGTACCCCTACTTCCTCAGGCTGCTGTACTCGGGATAACTTGCCTTGTAGCTAGATCATAAACAAAACATAACCGCGGTCAGTCAACGCCATCTACCCAACAACAAAGACGAGAGCGCAACAACTCACCCAAGCAGACCAGCCCCGACCCAGTACGCAAGAACATGGTGCAGAGACACCAAGAACCAGAGAGGCAACCAGAACGGAGGCGTGAGGACGATGTCGGCATCGTACAGGAACAACAGGATCTGGAACAGGGAGGGCGCCAGCTTGTCCCGCTCGCAGTCCCGCAGGTACCCGCTGAAGTTGCGCATGAAGCTCTCGTCGAAGCCGTGGTCCAAGTCTTGAGGCTCAACCCAGACCTTGAAGACCACGTCCTCCTGCGACGTGGCATGTGTCCAGAATGTGTGCCTACAATTTTCGTTCCATCCACATTTGTGAGATGATTGTTTCTTTCGTGGCTTTCCTCTTCACTTTTTTTTTCTTCCGCGAAACCCTGGGGCTTACCTGACACCAGGCGTGACCGAGACCGGGCCATCTTCCTTGCGGATGGCATATTCCACACCGTTCTTCACGATACCTAGCACGCCCTGCTCCACCTCAAAGGTCTCCTTCTGCCGCAGGTGGATATGACTTTTGCCCTCAGCCATCGTCGTCAGCATTGGACTCATTTTCATCCCAGCCGCGTTTACTGTTTCAACACTCAGACTTACAGCGGAGGGCCCGATTTCCCATCTCTGACGGTCTTGTTGCTGAGGTAGTGGGTCTCGCGCACGGCTCTCAGGCCATTGTGGACGGGAAACTCGTAGAGGATGGCATCTCCGGCGGAGGGCACAGTGGCGTTCTGAACGGACTTGGTCCGCTGCGTGGGCCGGGCCGAGAGCCAGAGCTGCCAGTTGTAGGCCATAGTGGACCGTCAAGGTAGGTAAATGTGCAAAGTAACGATGAGTTGAGAATAGAGGCGAGGTGTACAGAAATCCAGTGAGCGGTACGGGCGAGCTGTGTCACGGTATATAAATGAACCCATCGAGACTGCGTCGCGTGCTGAGAGGGTCCAGTGCGAGGTTCACCTTACATCAGCGCTACTGAAGTACCTATAATTACTGGGTCCACAGGCGCCACTGCAGCTTTTAGTGCACCCGTAGCGACGGCCGGCAGCCAGTGAATCTTTGCGCCCAAGGCTTCCAGGCATCCGCGGCAACTCTGCTTGTGAGAAGCGCCTCATCGCGTCAGCTTTAAAAGAGAGCACGACTCCTTTGATACGTGCTCTGCCCGATATTATGGAGGAGAAAATCAATAGAAATCGTACATGAGAAGCTTCTCCATAGTGAGCTGACGGGATTCTAATGTAATTTGACGGAATGAGTATCGACCGACTTGGGTGTATTCTTATCTTAACTATGATGGAGTATGCCCTAGCGCTGCTGCCTGTAGCCTTAATAGCATGAATGAGGAATTTATAAAAACCTTCTATAAGTAGTGTCAATCCTTCGTCCTTAGTCATCCTAATAAATTGAGAACTCTCGCCTGACCAAGATAACACGTCTGATAACTAGAATGCCATCTATGGCGCCTAGGAGACCGTGGAGGATAGCCGAGATTGACTCACTACACACTGAACTGGATGGAGGAACTCGTTTCGAAAGTCAGGATGAACAAGGAAAAATATCAATTGTCTAGGCTCCGAAGAAAAATTGATGAGACACACAGGCTTCAGTCGTCTCCAAGGGACATATCCACCTCCTCGCCGTCCGTGGACACGAATTTGACATCAACCTGGGCATCGACGGTAATGGTCGAAGGCTCCAGGGAGGGCCCTTCGACCGATGTACCAGCAGCTTGGGTCTGAGCAGCTTGGGCCTGAGCAGCTTGAGCCTGAGCAGCTTGAGCCTGAGCAGCTTGAGCCTGAGCAGCTTGAGCCTGAGCAGCTTGAGCCTGAGCAAGTCTTTGCTGCATCTGTTGTAGTTGCATCTGCATCTGCCGTGGTTGCGTCTGCATCTGCTGTGGTTGCATCTGCCTCTGCTGCTGCATCGGAGCCATGCGCACGCCTCCAAACCCACCGGAGCGGAACGGACTTGCAAAAGTCACATTGGAGGGACCATCATCGATGCTCACAGCCACCATGTTCCGTCCGACGACGGAGGCATAGTCTCGTGCCTTCTCCACAGCATTCTCCATGGCCTTGACCCTAGCCTCGCGGGTGATAAGCTTCCTAGTAGCGTCGGTGAGCCTCCATTCGGTTCGGTCGATGCCCACGTTGGGCATGGCCGTCATGTCGCTGGCCAGCCTCGCGAGCAAGCTCAAGTCGCGGAAGACGACCTCTGCGTTGGTGATGACAGTGTACTGCCTGGCGGCAGGCCTATGCTCATCGCCGACCCATTCCATAGGTACGTAGGAGTGCGTGGTGGGAGCGGATACAGCAAAGGTGGTGATGCCTGCGCCAGGGTGAGGGTACAGGCCGTCCTCGGTCTTAAGCGCGTACTGCCTGAACGTAGTGACAAGTCTCTCGGTTGTCGAGGTGACGGTGGAGGAGACGCTGACCTTGTCTGTGCCTGTACATGCAATCTCAATGTACAGGACACCACGCTCGGCGGTGCGAAAGACAGAGCCGGAGCCCTGAACGTGGATTTTGAGCTGGGGCGGCATGTCTGGAGAGGCAGGCAAGAAGAAGTCAAGGGGATACAGAGGAGGTACCAAGATGGGCAGGAGACCGAGATGAGAGGACAGAAGAGAAGAGGTATCGGGTAAGGCAATGTTAGACCAGGACCATCGCGTCAAGATGCACTGCTAAAGAGCTGGAATTTCCTCGAGGACGGATGAGAGTGAGGGTGGGAGCCCTCTTTTATACTTTTTTGCCCCTCCTCGCTGTAAGGCAGTGAGGATACTACTTGGAAATCCATATCTATTAAAAGATAGGTAGAGGTAGAGAGGGAAGGGGAGTGCGAGGTGAGTGAATGAGGGTGGATCCCGTGTCTGCCTGATCCAGTTCCAGTTCGGGCGAAGCGGTGCTCTGTGGGACTCACTTGTTAGGTAAGTCGCACCTCTCCGCCCAGGCCCAGAGTATGAAAGCCATCTAAACGATCATGTAGCCATTCTGAAGAAAAGAATACTAAAGAGAGAAGAAAGAAATAGAAAGACACGTCCCCGTCCTGCATTGATCTTCAAATAAAAGCTTGCAGGTGATGAATTGCCATCTGCATTGAAAGGATGACGAGCAGGTGAAAACATTTGGGAGGAAGGATCGGAGACGGTTCAGGCTACTACTACTGGAGAGACGAGAATCGGCACCGTCATCGGCGAACCCGTTATCAGCTAATCTTATCGGACACAGGCGATAAGACGTCAATTCTCGAAGGCGCTTGGGGGCGTCCCTCTATAGAAAGTCTCTGTTCCTGGCACCAGTGCGGCAGCCCCTTTCGCCTTTTTTTTCTTCTTTCCCTTCTCATTGTTCCTCTCCTGTCATCTTTTTTCACTCTCGGCCCTCTCACTTCTGGGTTGTTCTCTCCTTCATTTATCTCGTTCCTCATGTCGCAAGTTCTCCGTCGATTTGCGCTTCTTCGTCACGTCAGACCTGTATATTGTCAGCAGCCGCGCGTGCCTTGTGGAATTGAGTGCAACACTTTGCAGTCTCCTTCATCTCGACGCCTTCATTCCACCCTCTTCTTGACCATGAACGGCTCAAATGGTCAGTCCACCGCCGGTGGTTCGAGGAATAATTCCTCTCGAAAGCGACAGTATCCTTTCGGCAACCGCAATCGCAACCGACGCGGCCCTCCTAACCCGAATACAAACCAGCAGCAGAATCCATCATTGTCTGCCCCCTTCTCCTCTGATTCCTCGCCCTCTCCCTCCCTCGCAACGACGGCCAACGCGACTGCGATACCGACACAAGCCTCACCCGACAATGTCTCGGGCAAAGATCGGTTCGAAGAGCTTGCCCAGTTCAACATCAACCCAGAGCTTCTCAAAACGATCACCCAGGACCTCAAGTTGACGACGATGACCACCGTGCAGGCCCAGACCCTTCCATATACCATGACTGGCGGCGACATGCTTGCCCAGGCAAAGACTGGCACCGGCAAGACGTTTGCATTCCTCATTCCTGCCATTCAGAAGCTCATCACCAACCCTGGCCGCACCTCGCAAGCAGCCTCCGCCACGTCTCGCCCCGTCTCTCTCCTCGTCATCTCTCCCACGCGAGAGCTGGCCATCCAGATCGCAGAAGACGCCAAGCGCCTGCTATCCCGCTTTCCTGGGTACAAGGTCCAGATCGCCGTGGGAGGAACCAACCCAAAGACTGGCTTCAGAAACATCATGGCGGGCTGCGATATCCTGGTCGCCACGCCTGGTCGCATCTTGGACTACCTCGGTGATGAGGGCGGGCAGCTGCAGGCTAAAATGCAGGGCCTACAGACATTCGTCCTGGACGAGGCCGATCGCCTCATGGACATGGGCTTCCTCCCTGATATCCAGAAGATTGTGAGATACCTGCCAGACAAGGCCTCGACCAACCGTCAGGGCATGCTCTTCTCCGCCACCATCAACCAGCGCGTCGAGCAGTTCGCTAGCATCGCACTGTCAAACGGCTACAAGTTCATCTCCACCATCCCCAAGGGCGAGGCCCAGACCCACGAGCACGTGCCCCAGCGCCTCGTCACCGTGCAGGACTTCTCAGACCTCGCCACTGCTGTCCTCGGGGCCCTGCGCCACGAGATGGCCACTGTCGGAAGCAATGGGCTCAAGGCCATCATCTTCGCCCCCACGGCAGCACAAGTCGAGTTCTACAGCCATGTCTTGGCACTGTTTCCCGACCTTCCCCCCGTCTCTGAGGTCCACTCCCGCATGACGCAGAGTAAGCGCACCAAGAACACAGACACATACCGGAAAGCCAAAAGCGGAATTCTGGTGGCCACAGATGTCATCGCTCGTGGTCTGGACTTTCCCGGCGTGACCAACGTCTTCCAGGTTGGTCTTCCGTCTGAAAAGGAGGCCTACATCCACCGCCTCGGCCGAACCGCCCGTGCTGGCGCAGAAGGTCGGGGCACCTTGGTGGTCACCTCACACGAGGCTCAGTTCCCGAGGAAGACCATGTCCATGATCAAGTTCGTAGACACGCCTGCCGGACTGGATGGTCACGCCTCAGTCATGAGGATCGTGAGGGACATGGACCCCGAGAAGCAAGCCAAGGTGTATCGGGCTTGGCTTGGCTATTACAAGTCGCACCTGAAGACTCTGAACTGGACCCCTGCAGAGCTTGTCCGCCAGGGCAACACGTTTGCTCTCGAGGGCTTGGGTGCGACGTCGGTTCCGCCTGTCGAGAAGAGGCTTGTCGGAAAGATGGGTCTGAAAGGCGTGCCTGGACTCAACATTGTCGCGACGCCCAGACCCGCCTGATCTCGCCCTGCTATGATTCCGAATCCCAAGAAGCATGACGGCTCTTGCAATCAACAGGCCATCATCAGCTGGGGCAGCAGAGAGGTTCCTCTCCGGCCGCCCCTCCTACAAAATTGCCTCAGATAAAGGCTGACATGCTCCACCGTCCGAGCATTCGATAGCTGGTAGCTGCAGCTTAAAAGCTAGAGACATACAAAATGGATACCCAGATAGAGAATCGAAAGAAGGAAGCAAAATAGAAAAGACTTTTTTTTAAAAAAAAAAGATTTCTTGTCCCCAACGACCTTTCCTCAATGCGACCTGTAAATAAAACAACAAAAAGAGGCCCAAGGCCGTCCAAGAGAAGTGAAGATTTGGGAAAATACACAAAATCATAAATGAGAGAAATCAAGTGCTAACGCCAGTGTTTCCGCCAGGTTTGAACCCTTCAGTGCCAGCCCCCTTCTACTACCGCCTTCTTCTCCGCCCTGGCCCCCTATCGTCCTGTCGTCTAGTAGAACGTCACATCAAGCTGGTTGTTGGAGCTCGTGGTCACATCTGTTCCAGAGGTGGTGGTGATGTACGCCATGGTGTTGCCCTGCGGCACTGTGCTCAGCAGATAGTCGGCCGCGGCCTGGTTGGTCACCTGGCCCTCCGAGTAAGGCGCAGAGATGACCTTGACACCATCGGCCCTGGTCTCGGTGGCCCCGTCCGGCGCACCACTGACGATATCAGCAGGCGTCGAGAACCCCACCACCTGCGCCGAGCCGCCGCCGGACGCAGGCCCAACCTGCGCAGGGCCGTCACAGCCAATCTCCAGGCTGACGTCGCCCCACGCCGTGCCGCCGCTCTGGAACTGCACCTCGACCCACGTGGCCGGGGTGTCGGTGCTGCGGGCGATGCGGCCGCTAAAGGTCGTTGCGAGGGCGACGGTGGTCGAGGCGCTCGGGGCCACGGCCACGGAGGTCACGAGGTTCGAGCAGCCTGAGGTGCCCGAGGTGAAGCCTGGGTCGGCGGTGCCGTCGCCGTTGGCGGCGTTGTTGCAGAAGTAGAAGGTTTGCTGGGCGGAGCCCATGTTGTAGATGTTGACGCCTGGGGAGGAGTCCCGCGGGGGAAGAACGCTGGCTGTTGCTACGCCGGTCAGGGCGGCGAGAAAGAGGGATTGGGTGTACATGATGGTTGTGTTTGTGTGTGATCAACCACACTGAACCTTTCGTAAGATGGGAAAGAATGGCTATAACAAATGAGCGTGTATATGAAAGGCAAGTAATACCAAGGCCGCCAGGGCACAGAAAAGGATCGTCAGCTCTGAGAGAATGGCTGGTTGTTGGAGGACCGCAAAAGGGAGAAGATGTCTACATTACAAAAGCAAAGGGGGGGGGAGGGGGGAACGAGGCATTCTTTTTATGCGCTGCCATCTCTCCTCCCCTCGTCTTGCTTGTTCAAAACTCATAACTCGATGATACTGAGGATCAAATTTAGCAGTTGACTGGTTGGCCAAGGGCCCAGGGGTGGGCTGCTTAATCGGGTGAGGAGTGGTCAGCCTCGCGTGTCGTCCTATCCACGCGGCCTTCCAACGCCCTCCTGGTTGCGTACATGGCCGCGGCCCCTCACCAACCTGAAATACCAACCTGTCCAAACCAATTTTTGGCAAGAAAGTTATTCGAATCTCTTGATGGCTTCCTTTCTCTTTGAAGATTTACCTGGTTGTCATGCTGTTTCCCGTCGTCATCTCTTCTCTGTCTGCTCGAATGCGGGACGAGACTCGATGCGGCGTGCGCCGGTGCTCTATCTTGGTGGATTGGGTTAAATGCACAAATTGATGCAGAGGATTGCGCCTGGATGGAATGCAATGAATTCCTTACATGCTTTTTGTATGCATCCTATGTGCCTGAGCGTCTCAGCATCGAGCGCATACGCGTCCTTGATGAGGTTTGCAGATAATTGCCATCCTGCCTCCTGCTTCCTGCGCAATCTACTGCGATAGCATATATGTAATTATGGATTGGCGTTATCGCACTCGAATACCAGACTCAACGCCAGGCAAAATGAAATTTCCAACGATTTCGGATAGGAAAACAGGAACAGAAGAAGAAGAAAAAGTCTTAATCAATACATCAAAATACCCTGCATGGCATGGCTTTTCGAGAAAACTGTAATGTAGCAATGAATTCAAGGGCGATACATCTCAAAATAATGTCATTATCGCACTCTCCTCGTGTGCTTTCGAAAAACGTCCGATATGTAGATGTGCGTTTCGACGTTCATTCCATCTCCCATCCTACTTCCTTTCTGTCCCATTTCGGATGTTGCCCATGTGCCATCGCTTCTGCTTTAGGACAGCAGCCCCCCAACTCGTCCTGCTGCAGCTGAGCACGACGTAAGCCCGTTTATAGCGTACCGCAGTATGCACACGTTGTCCCATAATCAAGCCTAGGCCGGATAAGGGGGACCCTCGGCTATAAACGTCAGAATCTTACTGCGTTGTTGGATTGCAGGCCTTCGTCTCAGCTGCCCTTTGAAACATCACGGATGCCGGTGTGTGATTGAACCACAGTCTCGAGAAGGGGGGCGGGGTGAGATTGGGGGTGAGATTGTTGTCAGACATCCAAAAAAGCAGGCTCGGCGACTCGCCTTTTCTATGGGCTTTGGGCCTTAATTCCGGCCACCTGTGTCTTTTGTGAAGCAATGTCTATCGGCACGTTTGCTGACAGATCCGGTGGTCTCGAGAACGGACAGGCCAGCAGACCACGAAACGTTGCTCTTTGGGGTAAGGATGGGGCCGGCGACATCCCAAATCGATTGAGTCGATTGAATTCAAAAGAATACTAGACGCTTTATAAGGTATAATAGTTTGAGTATAGAAATTACCCAGGCTGTCTCGATTTGCACAGATTCATGTATGCTGAATACAATTCAAAAGCCGCATATGGAATGTTGTTTAACACTAAACTCTGACTTGATCAGGTCTAAAATTCGCCGTGCAAGACATGAGATGTCTTGCTAAAACGCCTTTTCCACACTTTGCACTTCTTAGCATTCGATCTGCCTCTCGGTACATTTGCTTCATACTTGTTAAGAAAGGCGTGGAATAAATGAAAAGGTTCTGTTTGGATAGCATACTTTCTACTCTCCAGCTCTGATCAATTACGACACGCGCCTGGATGTCACAATTGGTATGTCACTCTTTTTCTGCTGTCCTTTGGTACTATTGCGAACCGGCACTTCAATTGAAGACTTGAGTCGATTTATTAAAAGTACTACAGTCATAGTCTCTTCAACCTAGCCACGCTTAATCTGCTACGTCCCTGCTGGGACGGTAACAGTCAGATATTGAGTTGTAACCATCAAGAACATTAAATTGCAGGAGATTTTCCGCAGTGCTGCCGACGGCTCACGAAGTCTGTGCACATACCACGACTGCCCAGTAGCGGCCTTGCTTTTCTTTTGCTTCTCATCAACCCGCTCTGGGCGGTTGACACTAAATGTAGGCCAAGAAGCACAGTGCTATTCTGTCGGAGACGTGTCTAGCCCCTGACTTTCGCATCCCATGTACCATCCTCCCTTGACTTGAACCTCGTTCAGGTGCAGATTACCAAATGCAGTCGGCAACCGAGACCCGGCACCCATATTGCCTCACTACATGGAAACTGTGTAGCAACGACATGTTAGTCTATCCTAGACAATGATGCCATTTGTAAGGTCCGTTGATCGAAACAGACCCGAAGCTTGAGGCGACACACACTAAAACCTGTGGCGCTCGGCCAACCTCCTGAATTACGCAAGGGCTGGCAAAGGTTGGGGGCATAATTATCCTAATGTCGCGAGCGGCTTGCACTTTGTCATATGAACGTAAAACATCAAGAATGCATCTGCACGCAGCCGCCAAGCTGAAGGAAGGCTTTCAAGGGGCTCTGATCTTCCGCCAGACACCCTCCCGGTGGGAACTTTCCCCGCCTGGGGTGCATGCTCCGGTCTCCGTGTTATACAGCAACAGTTAAGAGTGCAGCCAGCCAGGGGGACGACAGATTACGACTCTGAAGCAAGGAAAGCGGAGGCGGGAAAGATGCCAAGATTAAGGAATGCACGTCCAGGCTGCGGCGTTCCGAGCCGGCCAACGAGGGCTGCTGCTGCTGCTGCTCTGTGCATCGTTTCCTTTGCCTCAGACAACACAGCCCAGCCATCCGTCAACCCGACAGGCTTGAAGCCTGGTGGAGATCAGCTCACCTCAGCCCAAAGAAGCCATTTCTTTTTCGTAATGGATTTCACGACAGTGGGGCCAAGCAGCCCTTCTTATGACGACGAATGCCGTCATTATTTCCGGGGATCCGCGATGCGCCAGTGGCGGAGTCCGTGCCAGACGCCGCGAGCCGAGGGGGAACAAGAACAAAGGGCTTCTTTCACACACTCTCACAGACAGCAGAGACTCTATGTATCAAGGTTATGGTCTCTAACCTTCACCAGGGTATTATGTACACGCACAATGAGCCAAATGTATGTACATAAAACACCCCCCCAAAGCTTGCCAAGACGCTCCGATGACGGATGCTTGCCTTTCAGGATTCCGAGGGAATTAGCTGTGTCACGGCAGTGGTTTGGTGACTGAGCACACAGCCTAAGTGCTTACATGGCGTTGCTGTGTTACAGTGCAATAGAGACTCTTAGATGACGGTCTATGTAGGCTCAAGTTCCCTCCTCCTCCTCCTCCTCCTCCCCTACTGCTGCTCCAAGTAAAAGGCGAGATCAAAGATGTGTGCTTTCGTGGCCTACGAAGATGGTAAGTGTCGAAAGTTGTTGGAAACCTGTTAATCCTGGTTCATGAACAATGGCCACCAGTCGGAACTTTTTTTTGTCTCCCTCTAAACTAGATTAAACTACATGGGAATCCCCCCAGCAGTGATGCAAGCACCCGCACGGTCCGCCCTGCAAAAGGACACGCGCCTTACTGTACTTAGCCCCGAGGTACACAAAGCAAGCCTTTTCCAGGCTTCAGCTTTCGATGTACCGGCTGTGTACGTAGATCGAAGAGCTCCAAGAAAGATCCTTTCGATCCATCCGAACGTGCGCACCCCACCATTGGACAAATGTCGTCAATACCTTGATGCTTTAGTATACATGGTGCGACTAGCCCTAGCTAGGGTCTTGGAATCTGGGGGCTGGCGGTCGGAGGCGTTACTAGGTCGTGTGTGCGAAGGTAGGTACTATATAAAGAGGGCACAAACTCCCTACTGCTTGTTGAGAGTCATCTTTTCTTCCGGTTATTCCAAGATACTATATTACTACATTCCAACTTTGACATACACAAGCATCGTCTCGTGCTACCAAAAGTCCCGTCACTCATACACAACCACACCAACCCATCAAGATGCGTTTCACCGCCGTTGTTCTCGCCTTCGCCTCCATGGCTCTGGTATGTTCCATCCCTGATCCTGAACTCACATGGTCTGCTGGAACACACACAAGTCTGACAAGAACAAACTCATAATAGGCTCAGGATTCATCTTCGCCCGCCGTGACCGGATCCTCCGTTGACACCAGCAGCCTGGCTAGCGCCGCGTCCTCTATCTCCTCGGCCCTGGCTAGCGAGATCTCCTCCGTGAACAGCGACGTCACATCCGTCCTGGCGTCCATCACCTCTGACGGCGCCAGCCGCGCCTCCTCCATCGGCTCCGCCCTCTCCACCGCCACCGGCGCCGCCGCCAGCTCGCTGTCTTCTGAGCTGGCCTCCCTCTCCTCGAGCGTGTCGTCCAAGGCTTCCGCCGCCCAGAGCTCTGCCGCCAGCTCGGCCTCTGGAGCCTCGAGCAGCGCCAGCACCAGCGCATCGGGCAACTACGGCCCCGTCCAGACCGCTGCCGTCGGCATGGGTGCTCTCTTTGGTGGTGCTGCTATGCTCGCCAACCTGTAGAGAGGTGTTTGTATCGGCAGACCATGGGACTTCGCCTTGCATTGCTTTGCATATCTAATACCTTGGGCATAATATCATGACCTTTCAGAAAGGCAGTAATATATATTTTTTCAACGCATGTCGTACCATAAAACCACTCAAGGACCACGTGATCATGCCCAATGAGAGTTCTAATTCTCTAATTACTGTTCAGACTTGTACTCTTCAGATCCTTCTCCAGCATTATGTAGCGAAAACAGAACATGTACACAAGATCATGTTCTCGTCACTTGAGACACTTCACTGACTGAAGCGTCAAGGTTTACAAACCATGCTATTTTCTTAATTATCCGCTTTCTGTCATACCAAATACATGTACGCCTTCAGACAGCGCACACATGCAGCGGCAGCGGAAATCTAGCGAGGGCCTTATTAAGTGACAAGTGAAGGGGGAGTATTAACTCCAACAACGAGAACTCATCGGCTCAAAATATATTATAATGAGAATCTTTACTCACGCTTGCTAATTCCTATATACACTATAGTAAGTAGCCTGCTAAGGCATGCTCAAATTGACTCTTCTGTCATCTTGTTGTCTAGAGACCTCACCACACTGCTGCCTCCACCCGTTACTGCTTGATTGTATTGTCGCATCAAGTCCCAACCTGCTTTTTCCTTCTTTTCTTTTTCCTTTCGTTCAAGTTGTTCTTGGAGGGAGCTGTGCTATGGCATATCATCAGGGGTCTCTCTGATCATGTCAAATATGGCACGTTTCATTTCTTACGCCGCCCTCGCTGTATCCAGATGGGAATGAGAGCCATGACTTAACTCCATGTCTGCGCACCTTCCTTCTTTTCATGGTGCTGGGTAGGGTGGGGGGCATGCGTTTACATCTAACTCTCGCAGTGACACATGAGAGGGTGCCTGTGATTTGTAACAGCTTCGACTCAATGGTTAAGTTCATGGTCTTGCAGAACTCGTCCTGGACTCGTGATTCTGTTGGTGAAAAAAAGATTGGCAGTCTTTCAGAACCAGCTCTTCCTTTTTTCCCTCCTACACACCTACCAGTTTGTGAAAAATTTTCTTCGTGAAGAGAATCACGACAAATCCTTCTTTATAATAACCCCCTCTACCTTTTCAGGCGGTCCATCCCATGTTGTTGAACATATAGCACGTGCTGTGGAGTTGTGTGAGCAGCCGTTTTGCTAAATCCAACACATTCAGCATAAAACATAATCAAACTCGCAATGTCTACAGATCTTGAGTAAATGGCAGAGAATGAATTCTCTTCTCTTACAACTCAGAGAAATGTGCTGTTTTTGCTACTAAGCGAACTAGGCTTATAGATGTCGGGGAAAAGACGACGCCTGTGTCTCAGACCTAGCTGGACCTTATATCTTTCATGATAGGTTCATGAGACAAGTGTGTGCATTAACCAAGTCTAGCTCCCGCTATAGCATGTTATAAGAACTGACTCTTGCAGGGCAAATAAGATTTAGGATGTGTCGGATGAGCTTTTCATAGGCTAACTGGGCATAGAGCTGAAAGCTCGGACTCCACATATGCAGGCTGAATCCTGATTCCTCCCACTGTGATTGCATACTATTTATACGAATCCACTGTGAATACGCGTATTCCGCTGCCGAATACGGTACGTGTCTATCTCGCACCAGACTTAGACACCCAGATTTTGCTTCAAAGCTATACAATACGAGTACTTGCTTTCGGTCTCTCACTCACACATTGTTTAGATTCACACCAGTATGCATACTAATGATGGGAGAACGGCGGAGAGCACAACACAAGAAGTCCCGCAATGGCTGTCAGGGCTGCAAGCAGCGCCATATGAAGGTACGCTGCGAATATCAACGGTTTAACCCTGTTGCTCTTTCAGTGGACTTATCAGGCCAATGTACTGACTTGGTTCCTCTGGTAGTGTGACGAGACCAAGCCGAATTGTGGTAACTGCAAAGTTGTCGGCCGTCCATGCAAGTACCCAGAAGCTGTTGCCAGCAAGTCTGTAGCGAGCAGAAGCCGCAATGCTACCAGCGCACGCCAATCACACAATGCCCTTGTTACGCCCATCGCAACATCCAATGTCAACTCTCCATCTTCAGCAGGCAATGGAGAAGTCTGCCAAGATACTGTCGCTACAGACACGCTGGGTACTCTAGGGCGTCCCAATCCTTCGTCTGATTGGTCTACTCCATCCACTCTTCCAGACCTTGCATCGTCCCATCCATCGGATGTTCCAGTGTGCCAGGTACAGCTCCCCGGTGTTGCCGGACCGGGCTCCAGTGACCATCCTCAGGATGCAGTCCAAATCGACATAGACCAGGAGGTGAATATGAACCACGTGGAGCTCTTGGTCCATTTCGCAACAAGCACAGCTGCCACCATGACACCCGACTTGGCACCGAAGCTTCTCGGAATAGGGACAAACCTTGTCCTACAGAGAAGTCTGGGAACTCCATGTCTGCTCCATCAGATCTTGGCCATCTCAGCACAGCATCTCGCCCACCTCCGTCCAGATCGCTGTCAATTTTACTCGCGCCAGGCGGTGCAGCTGCAGACGAAAGCCATAGAGTTGTTCAACGCCACACAAATCATCGACAAGACAAACTGCGAGGCAACCATCCTCTTTGTCGGCTTGCTGAATCGACATCTTCTAATTGATGTTCTCGGCAACCGCGAGGGCGACGCCGCTGCTTTCCTGGAGCGATTCATACGATCAGCGCAGGTGCAGAGAGGCATCAGGGTCATCTACAACAAGACATCAACCATCTTGCTCGAGTCTGACCTGGCACCCCTTGTGCGGGAGGGGAGCTGGGCCGCCACGCGCTCGTCCACGGTAGGAAAAGAATGCGACATGCTGCGGCAGCTCATATCCATCACGCCCGCCCTCGACCCGATCGCCAAAGAAGCCTGCCGCACGGCAGTCCACTTCCTGCAGGTCGGCTTTGACGAGCTGGCACAGTCTCCACGAGCCGACAATGTGTTCCGCTTGATCTTCTGCTGGGGGGCGTATTTCCCGAATGAGTTCTTCGACCTGCTGAGCCAGCGAAGACCAGAGGCTGTAGCTGTCTTGGGCTGGTACGCGGTCCTGCTGGATTCCGGGAGGACTCATTGGGCCATTGGCGATGCTGCCGTCTTTGTCCTGCGTAGCGTCTCTTGTTTTCTGGGTCCTGAATGGGCTCACTGGTTGCAATGGCCCATGGAGATGCTGGCGGACCGCTTACCTGAGTAGCCCGTTGGGAAGACGAAAACAGACTATCACAAAGAAAAGAAAAAAACCTTTCCGAGTCATTTACTGGTTCTATCAATCAGCAATGTGCTCATTGATGGTATCAAACCTAGCATCGAAAGCTTGTGTCGAAGCTTGTAGCGAAAGCTTGAATACAATCTAGACTTTGACGTCGCGAATTGATATGATTGGTCCAGAAATACTAGCAGGTGCTTGAATTATCTCGTATTCGTATCTATGAGCTCGGTAAAAATTGAAAGACTCCAATACGCGTGTTCGACGCTCAGCCCTATCCGGCGTTTTTTATGGAAAACTGTTCAGACACGTATGTTTAGCGCACAGCCTCTTTGCACCAGTCCCAAACCTGTGTTGGGTTTTGTTGAGGCTCTTCATTGATATGGCCAGACCGCAGCTAAGCCTCGCAGGCTTCATAGGATCATGCGAGCTTGGTTCTCTTTCGCGGTCGGAATCATCAAGCGAGAGCGAAGCCAAAAAAAAAAATCCTCAACTCATAATACTCACAACAACAGCAATAACATATTGAAATGGAAGATGATATAAAGATGATGAATTCCACCCTCATCTGGTGGGATTCATTTTGCCTTGTCCATATCGCAAACATACAGACACAATCTGCCATTCCATCATCCTCAAAAAGCCCCCTTAGCCTCATATGAATTGATCTACATCCTCCGCCAGTTCACAAAAACTCAACACACAAGATGGCGGTCACGGATTTCGTCTTCTACCACTACACGCCATCGATGGCAGCAGCCATCGTGATGTGCGTAGTGTTTTTCATCGTAGCCGCTCTCCAGATCTGGTTTTTGCTCAGGCACCGAACCTGGTATTTCGCACCGTTCGTCATTGGCTGTCTCTGTAAGTGCTTTCTTCTTCTTGTCCTTCCTCCTTCGTTGTTTCCTACCCGGCTGTGTTGGGCGCAGACAAGCTAATAAGCAATGTGCAAACAGTCGAAGGCGTGGGTTACATAGGACGCATCCTCTCGTCGACGGAGGCTCCCAACTATACCAAGACCCCATACATCATCCAGTCTCTACTCCTCCTCCTCGGCCCGACCTTCTTCGCAGCATCCATCTACATGGTCCTCGGGCGAATCATCACCCTCCTCCACGGCGAGCAGTTCTCCATGGTCCCGCCCAAGTGGCTCACCAAGGTGTTCGTCATGGGCGACGTCCTCTCGTTCTTCATCCAGAGCGGCGGAGGCGCCATGCTCTCCAATGCCAAGTCCGAGTCCAAGATCAAGACGGGCAACTGGATCATCGTCGCTGGTCTCGGTGTCCAGATCGTCTTCTTCGGCCTTTTCGTCATCGTCGCCCTGCTGTTCCACATACGCATCCGGAAGTACCCTACCATGCGGGCCAAGACGACCAGTGCCCCCTGGCAGGCTCTGCTGTACGTTCTGTACGCGAGCAGCTGCCTGATCCTGATCCGATCCATCTATCGTGTGGCCGAGTACATTACGGGGTCCAATGGAGTCATTCAGGACAAGGAGTGGTGGCTGTATGTGTTTGATGCCGTGCCAATGGTCTTGGTCACCATCTTGTTTTGCGGTTTCCACCCGAGCCGTGTCATCAGCCCGCATGAGCCCACAAAGGAGAGCACCACCTCGCTTTCAACTATGCAGGAGGTGGGCTCTGAGGCCCATCTCGATGTATGAGTCTCTGGGCTTTGGTCGACGGGGATTCCCCTCATGTGTACTTGGACCATGGGGGGGACACAACTCGCAGCGATAGGAGTGGGCATCACTGTGGAGGACGGATTAGAGATGCGCTGGAGCGCGCAGTACGGAATTTCCTAAAAAATCGGCGTAAGGTCAGGGCGGTGTTTGGGTTGTTTGAGGGGAGCGCACTCGCGATATAGACATGATACACTTGAGTTTAGTAACCTAATTCTAAAATGTTAACGAGGTTCGGGATATGATTACCGCATACGTTCGGTACAGTTCATCGTTCTGCTTGATCATGTAGTAATCAGGCGCCCCTTTGATCAATCATAGATCCGCTCAGCCCAATCACCATGGCAGAGACGGCTCGCCAATTCATGTCATGCTTTTTAGTGGCTGACGGCCACACGCTCTGGCCATGAATTCTTGCTCCCTCGAAATCTGAGCAAAGATAATTATATCGCCAGACCCCCGCCGGACTCATAATACACTTGCCTGAGCTATCTGAGAGCCCGAGACTTCAACACTTGGCTGTCTTCAAAAACGGCGACAGCCAACTGGCTGACAGACGACAAAAATCAAGAAGTGGATCAGCACCAGTGGGTGGTTACACTAGGTACTACGTATACATACACCTGCCTGAGTCTTGCAGACGACTGATCAATTACCCCGGATTCGTTTTGTGACAGATCACAGCCTTATCTCAGCAACGTTGCAACAAGTGTAGACACGTATGTCTACGCTTCAGGCATCCCCGACTGGGTTCCATTGCGGGCATGTTTGTAGAGATCGTCGAGCTGTCGGGCTGTGGGAAGCACGGTGGTAGAGGATGGCAAGGTAGTAAAGAAAAAACAGTAATAAGATTGGCATATCCCACTTTGGACGCAACTTGTATTATCCGCTAGTTCTATCAGCCAGAAAGGATGAATATTATCCAGGGTTTGCCGCCGGAGCCTCGGGGATTCTTGCTTGATCAAGAATGCTTGCGTTATGTAGCCGTTTATCGAAAGAAAGAAAGAAAAGAAAGAAGAAAAAAAGAGGCCAGCGCAGAAGAGAGGGGAGAAAGTGGAGAGACGGCAAATCAGATTCTATCCCGGATACACGTAGTCATTCACATGCATGGCCTCGAAATCGAGTTGGGTGTGCGTGCATGAACCCCCCCCCCCCCCCACCAGGATATCACGCACGCAAGCAAGACGGAATCCTATAGCCTTTTAGGGTTCCGTTGGTAGCGAAAGAGTAGCCACAGCTGCAACAGAAACATTGCGGCTTTCTTGACCTTCCGCCTTGCGTCTGAGCTTCTTTGTATGGCGCGTCTACCATTGTGCAAAGCCTTATGCACCTGCCCCGGACTAAAAGGACACTCAACGGGATCAGAGAAGCCATGAGGCCATTGCAGCTCCTACATAGCATGAAACATGGTCAACCTTCGTTCAGAAGGGATCTGCGGATGACAAGCATGAAAAATTGGCTGAAAGTGGAGTTGTCTTTTCTCAGGGTGGCAGTCAGCCCCATCATCGGCGATGAAGTGCAGCAGGGTCCAGCCTGACAGAGAAGATGATATAGTATGGCGAATCGGGCCGGCCACAGAGTGCTGTCTGGCGGACTGCAATCTTTCATATGATGGTCGATCGGGAAGGAGGAGGAGGAGGAGGAGGAGGAGGAGGAGGGAAGGCAAACGAGTCCTACAATCTCGTTGCTGAACCTGCTTGGACCTTTTGTCGTCCCACTGAAAAAGCCGGGGGAAAAAGAACATACATGGCACCGCATATCTGGGGCAGCGCCGGGTTCCTAGCCTCGGAAGCCTTCGTGAGAGTGAGTGGCCTGATTTTTCTTGTTTTGTCTACGCCCTGCAGACCCCCGACCCCACGCACCTTGTTTGGGGTCTGACCAGACAGAATCTCGTGTGCCCAGCGTCGCCTCTCGATTACTCTGACCCTTTGTTCTCATCATAAACAGGAGATTCAGATTGCCAAGCTCGACCTATTTTATGTTGATCAGGCGGTCGGTCTCCCGGGCTCTCGTGGCACCAGTTGTGGTCATGACTGGGCGTCTTTGCTTCCTGCGATAAGAACAATGACAAAGATGGCATGAGTGAGCGTGAGAAGAAAGGCAAAATAAGCAGGGACGTCGTGTTCGAGGCCCATACACCTCGAAGGAAAAAAAATATTGATTGCAACGACATGAAGTCTTTCTTTCCCTTCTATCTCGTGACCTTCTGTTGCACAAGTAGTCACACGCTCATTGACAGATGCACCCAGTAAGATTTGGCGAATCTCCAGACGTTGCCTGTGGGGCCCCTGAAAATAAATCCGGAGTAGAATCCGCTGATCTCTGTTGTTTGTGGGAAAAGGACCACAACCCCGGGACCGACCGCCAGTGACAGGTCGGATCCGGATAGGTGGCTCATTGATCACCCACACCATTCCATATGCATGCTACCACTCATTCCAAAGGGTGACCCCAGAAAAAAAACAGAGAAGAGGGGGGGGGGGTATTGAGACCCTGTATCTTTACACCTTCTAAAAAGGAAAAAGCTAGGAAAGGGGGGAGGGAACAAAAAGAAAACAACCGAGGAAAAAAACCCCTCAATATCAGGTGTTTCTACATGCGCTCGCCCTTTTTTTTTTTTTTTTTTTGGTGCTGAGGCGCAGTAGCCCACCATTCGATTCGCAGGCCCAAGTAAGTTTTTGGATGTCCTGGTAAGGCCGTAGTGGCGCCCAATGCCACGTAGAGATCCAGCCTCGCCTCTCTCTTTTCCTCTCTCTGCCCTTGGAAATGATCATATTCATCACACGACGCTGTTCCGAGACCGCTTCTTTCTTGATCCAACAGAGCCACCAATCTGTTGATCTTTCTCTTCTATTTGGCGCAACATTGTATTCTCGACCCCCCCTCCCTTGCAAATAAGTAGCAGGGGGTTTCGACCAGGGACAAAAAAAGCATAGAAGGGTTATCCACGGGGCCCAAGAGTGACCGATTGCAGGGCCGGCAATTCTTGCAGCTTTTGGGGGCAGCCCGGATACCGCAAAAGCACGTACAGGCGAAGTATCCGAGGGAAAGGATTAGTGCAAACCCTCCTTCTCATCGTCGTCCTGAAAGACACACCAGGGCAGCCCCCCCCCCGTCTCCCAATGAGCTTATTAAGTCCTGGCGCGAAGAAATGACGTTTTACTTTCCATGGGCGGCGCACGTAAGAATCAGGCCACCATTACTGCACGCAGCGTAAGCGAACATGGCCATCCAACTGATCTAGGTTTTTTTCCATGTGGCATGTGCTACTTTCATGGTACCAGGCCATCGGGCCTTCTCCTCTGCTAGGCATGTGGTATGCCTGGTAGGAGAGTCCACTTGTCAAGAGATTTCTGGTGCAGAAGAAGGAAGGATTCCTGACCCAGCCAGGCCAACTCACTTTTGTCTTTTGCAGGAGGAGGCTTGAATGGAAAAGAGCTTCTCGGAAGCCGGATAGACCGGCCCCTAGCGACAACCGCCTGCGAGGATGATCGATGCCGACCCCCCCCCTCTCACCCCCACCAACCCCTCTCTATCCCGCTCACTATCTCTCCCTCCCCTCTCTTTTCGTGTGTGGTTCCAGCAGGCATGGCAACGTCTTCGGTCCTGGTTGGTGAACCTGTGGAGCATGAATGCGGAACGGATACCAGTGGCCACCCCACTCCCTCCCAAGACTAAGCACGTATGGCGCCGAGCTTGGCTCTGTGCCTATGAGCCCATGAACCGACGATTCTCTTCGTTTTAGCTAGGGAGAGCTCCAGGAGGGTTTCTTACTCATATATAAACAGCCCAACCTCTTTAAGAGTTGTCGTCTGTCTACCTGGACGTTGGTCCTCTTGGTCTTTCTCCTCAACTCATCAACAACATCAGATCTTCCAAGAACAATAATATACCCTCCCAAATCCACACATACGAAAGGATACCCATCCCCCCCTCTCTCCTTTCTCCCCCTCTCACCCAAACGCCTGATCATGGCTGAGGAGTCCAACATCGAGAGCATCTCTCCGTTCGGGAAGGCTCGCTCTACCGTCAAGGGCGAGCCTCTCTCCAAGGAGGAGATTGCACAGTACAATGATTTCTTCCAAGCCTCTCTTTATTTGTCACTAGGCATGATCTACCTGCGTGACAATCCCCTCCTGCGCGAGCCTCTCAAGCTGGAGCACATCAAGGCTCGCCTCCTGGGTCACTTTGGCTCTGCCCCTGGCCAGGTTAGTAGTAACAGCACCCTTCATTTCCTGCATGTAGGATTCTGTTTGTTTGAAGGAAGAGGCAGAAATTTGAGTCGTGTTTCAACAAAGGGCTAACACAACAACATTTCCCCCCCCCCCCCCCCCAGATCTTTACCTACATGCACTTCAACAGGCTGATCAAGAAGTATGACCTGGACGCATACTTTGTGTCTGGCCCGGGCCACGGCGCACCTGCCGTGCTGTCTCAGTCGTATCTCGAAGGCGTGTACGAGGAGGTCTACCCCGACAAGTCCCAGGACGTCGAGGGCATGCAGCGCTTCTTCAAGTGGTTCTCCTTCCCGGGCGGCATCGGCTCGCACGCCACGCCCGAGACCCCAGGCAGTATCCACGAGGGCGGCGAGCTGGGCTACTCCATCTCCCACGCCTTCGGCAGCGTCTTTGACAACCCAAATCTGATCGCGCTCACCATGGTGGGCGATGGCGAGGCCGAGACGGGACCTCTCGCGACCTCGTGGCACAGCACCAAGTTCCTCAACCCCATCACGGACGGCGCCGTCCTGCCCGTGCTGCACCTGAACGGCTACAAGATCAACAACCCCACGGTCCTCTCGCGCATCAGCCACAAGGAGCTCGAGAACCTCTTCATCGGCTACGGCTACACCCCGTATTTTGTCGAGGGCGACGACCTCGACACCATGCACCAGGCCATGGCCGCCACCCTGGAGCAGTGCGTGACCGAGATCCGAAAGTACCAGTCCGAGGCCCGCGCCAGCGGCAAGGCCGTGCGGCCCAGGTGGCCCATGATTGTCCTGCGCACGCCCAAGGGCTGGACCGGCCCCCGCAAGATCGACGACAAGTACCTCGCCGGCTTCTGGCGCGCCCACCAGGTCCCCATCACCGACGTGCGCACCAACCCGGAGCACCTGAAGCTGCTCGAGGCGTGGATGCGCAGCTACGAGCCCGACCGCCTGTTCGGCAAGGACGGCAGGATCAGCGATGAGCTGCGCAAGGCCATCTGCCCAGAGGGCAACCGCCGCATGTCTGCCAACCCCGTGGCCAACGGCGGCCAGCTCAAGAAGCCGCTCAAGCTGCCCGACTTCAGGGACTACGCCATCAAGGTCGACTCGCCGGGCGTCACCTTCTCGCCGTCCATGGTCAACATGTCGACCTACCTGCGGGATGTCGTCGCCAAGAACCTCAAGTCTTTCCGCCTGTTTGGGCCTGACGAGACCGAGTCCAACAAGCTGGCCAAGGTGTACGAGGCCGGCCAGAAGGTGTGGATGGGCGAGTACTTCCCCGAGGATGCTGATGGTGGCCACTTGGCCCCAGATGGGCGAGTCATGGAGATCCTGTCCGAGCACACCGTCGAGGGTTGGCTCGAGGGATACATCCTTAGCGGGCGCCACGGTCTGCTCAACTCTTACGAGCCCTTCATCCATGTCATTGATTCCATGGTCAACCAGGTACGTCAAGTCAGGGGGCGGTAGTGATTCCCCTCTCCCTTCCCCCTTCTTCACACAGATCCGAGACGGACATGAAAGCAACACCCTTTTGGCTAACACACAAAACCCCCACCTCGCAGCACTGCAAATGGATCGAGAAATGTCTCGAGGTCGAGTGGCGCGTCAAGGTTGCCTCCCTCAACATCCTGCTCACCGCAGTCGTCTGGCGGCAGGACCACAACGGCTTCACTCATCAGGATCCAGGCTTCCTCGACGTAGTCGCCAACAAGTCCCCCGAGGTCGTGCGCATCTACCTGCCGCCCGATGGCAACTGCCTGCTCTCCTGCATGGACCACTGCCTCAAGTCTGCCAACTACGTCAACGTCATTGTCGCCGACAAGCAGGACCACCTGCAGTACCTGCCCATGGAAGCCGCCATCGAGCACTGCACCAAGGGCATCGGCATCTGGCCGCAGTTCTCCACCGACGCCGGCGAGGAGCCCGACCTGGTCATGGCCAGCTGTGGTGACATCAGCACGCACGAGTCGCTGGCCGCCATCGACCTGCTGCTCCAGCACTTCCCGGACCTCAAGATCCGCTGTGTCAACTGCATGGACCTCTTCAAGCTCATCTCGCACGAGGACCACCCGCACGGCCTGACCGACAGCGAGTGGACGTCTCTCTTCACAAACGACAAGCCCGTCATCTTCAACTTCCACAGCTACCCTTGGCTTGTGCACCGCCTGACGTACAAGCGGCCTGGCGCGCACACCAACCTGCACGTCAGGGGCTACAAGGAGAAGGGCAACATCGACACCCCGCTGGAGCTGGCCATCCGGAACCAGACTGACCGGTTCAGTCTGGCCATGGATGCTATTGACCGCATTCCCATCCTGCGCAACAAGGGTGCCGCCGCCAGGCAGGCCCTGCTGAACCAGCAGATCAACGCAAGGACCCAGGCTTTTGAGGATGGTATCGACCCGGCCTTCTTGAGCAACTGGACATGGCCCCATAACGGGCTCTGGAAGTCCCAGGTGAGGCACCCAGGGCAGCAGCAGAGCTAGAGTTAGAGCTATAAGGGAGACACAGAGTTAGAAAAGAAGATGGTGTTGGGGAGATGAAGACTGCTGGCGTTTTCTTAGTTGAGCACACGTGTCGTGTCTGGAGTCTTGGCTGGATTCGTTCTTGTATCTCATCATCCTTTTACTGAAGATTTTGGCTTGAAGAGGTAAATTCAATGGACTGTGGATTTTTGAGTTGTTTCAATACGTGTCAGCTTGAACTTGAGTGACTAGAGTACGCTGGCCTGTCTGGTCAATCAGCGGTGTATTCCATCATGTAGTTTCAGAATATGCAGCAACAAATTGATTGTGTATGGATCAGATAAATAAAGAACAATGTAGGTGAGTTTAATGAATCATATGGTATCATAAACAGCCTCAGAAATCATCATGGAAATGAGGGAAGAATAGGAGAGGGGCCCAGGGAACGAGGTTATACTTACAGCTTCTAGTATTTAGAATCCAAGCAAGAGCTTAAGAAACGGCAGGCGATGACAGGTTGTAGGGTCTGTGTGAACAAATCAGCGTCAACTTCGCCCAGAAAGGTAAGGTTTTGGCAAGAGTGATGAAAGGGGAGTAGTCAGAATAAAGAACAATGTAGGTGAGTTTGATGAATCATATGGAATCATAAACAGCCTCTATTGAGAAATCATCATAGGAAGGAAGAAGAAGGGGGGGAGGGGGAGGAAGAAAAGAAAGAGGGCGGATGTCAACATGGGCGGCTCACCTTTTTCTGCGGGCAGCCTGCCATAATGGTTGTCCATCTGGGTGGGATGACCTAAATATGGTTCGATACTTCTGCAAGACCATCTTCTAGAAGGGATTTCCCCAATTGCAGGGTAACACATACCGAGAGCTATCCGAGATTATTCCAGATACCCCTCAGCACTTGCTAGATTTGCTGCTGTGTAGCTACACAATGGAGTTAGTCAGATGTTGTTTGCCACCCAAGAGGGGAAATATTAGAAAGCCATGGTGTGATTCTCAGACAAATGAACAATGTAGGTGAGTGAAAGATAAACATGCTTGTGTATAACAAATTCATAAACAGCCTCTATGACATGACATCATGGTACTAGGGGAGGATGGAGAGGTGTAATGGAGGCCAACTTACTCTGATGAAGGTGAGTGAGGTAGGACCTGAAAACAGTACTGTCCCTCTTGGAATGCTCTAAAAAGTCAGTCCAGGCAACCAGCACGAAGCCCCCCGGTCAGGACAGCTGGGTCCTGCAATGTGATGTAGAAAACAAAAATTGATTCAGTCCTTGACAGATCCTGCTCCTGGGTTGGGAGCTCTAGTATGTACACGCCAGCAGGATAAACCAGCACTCATGCCACATCTGCTGACACAGGATTGACCTCAAAGCCGTAGTTCTCCTTGAGCCTCTCCCGCCGACGCTCCTGGTAGCCTGGTGGTTGAATTCCTGCAGGGGGTTAGTCTCTGCTCGGCCTGCTTGTAGAAGAAAAGTCCACTTACCTCGACCCTCGCCCACTCCCTCCAATGTCTCCTCAATCGGCTTCCTCCGGATCTTCCGCAGGTAATCTCTCCTCTCGGCAGCATCCATGCCTGCTATCTCGGGCGTCTTTCCTCTCAGACTGCCGCCTGAGTATTCGAAGAGGCTCAGCGCTACCGAAGTGGCGGCACCGTACCCCAGGATGACGGACATGCGACCACCTGTAAAATGTCGTCAGCCTTTCTCTTTTTCTCTCTCTGCTCTTCCATGCTAATCCGACGTGATCGTTGCATCGATATTTGACATACTTCTCATGCCTAGTAAAGAGCCGGCAAGAAAGCCGCCAATACCGGCATTGTAGTGATCGTTCTTCTGGCGCAGGTTTGCAGACGCTTGTTTAAAGAATTCGAAGGTACCGCCGACGGCAGCTACGCAAAGATGTCAGTCAATCGACAGGCTGTTGTTTCCTGCCCCCAAAGGCCAATCGCCATCACCGCTTCCCCAGGTTCCCAGACAGATACATACTGAATGTGAAGATCAATCCACCGCTCTTGGTGAAGACGCTCAGGGCGCCGACGTTCGTCTTGCGCGTCGCGTTTTTGACACTGGCGGCGAAGAGGCCTGCAGCACCCGTGATCATGGCGCCCTTGACGCCTGCTGCGAGAGCGTCACCCGGGTGATACTCGTCGCTTTCACCGTGGGGCGCCATCTCGGATGGTAGGTGCCGGTGTTGTTGTGACTGTCGACAGGGAGGGGGTGGAGGGGGAGGTCAATTGGTTGTCGGGCTGGTTGACAGATGCCTTTGAGGTTGCGAGCTTGTTGCAGCCTCCGTCAGTCAATCTAGGTGGAGCTTGAAAGCAGGCCTGAATTGATAGCTAACCCAATCACAGCAATTGGCTGTATCTGCTGAGTCAGCGTTTTCAAGCACGTGATACTGGCTTCGGGCTGCTACTCAGACCCTGGCCGGCCCCGACTGCCTCCCTCCCTCTCTTTGAAGTGGGGCTGCCAACCAAGCTCCAACCTAGTGAATTTCGGACAACTGCCAGCAGGTCCTCAAGGTGAATCCTCTTTGGAGTCTTTAGCAACTGCATGCCAGAATTCCTACTGTCAGTCTTTTGATGCGCCTTTCATCACTCTGTTATTATCCCCAAGAGTAGTCATTCCATGCTCCTGAAGGTCTTTCTCCTTGGACTCTCCTTGGACAACCTCAGACCAGTCCAGCACTTTCCCTGCAAACGCTGGTGCGTACAGTACACTTTCCTACCCCCACCTTGTAAACCCAGGCCCTGTACCCCAACACCCCAGACGCCTAAGACCACGGTTTACAGAAGGTATTGGACCACCCCTGATCCCCTGTTCTAGGTGGGTGCTAGCTCTTGGTTTACCTCACGAGGCGACGAGGCTGCGTCACCTCCTCCGCAGGCAACAGCACCACATCATCACCAATCCCCCATTAACATCATCACCAGGACTCACCACTCACTGTTTTGTTGTTGATCTTGAGAACAACCCAAACTGCCCCTCTCCCAATATCATTCTTCTGTGAGTTTTGATGGTCTCAGTCCAGTCTCACAGCTCCTTGACTGCTGTGGCTTGATACACTGGCACCAGACTATGCAGGTCTGTTTGCATGAAGCATCAGACAGTGACTAATGCTTGCTGTCCAGGATCAAAAAAGTTCCTAGACCACTTCGACAACGAGAGTCTTTCACTCATTTTCATCAGCTCTGCCTTGACCACTCAAGGCTCACAGCACCCTGAGCTGCCGAACCTGACCACCTCTTTGTTCACAGCAGGGAGCACGCATCCAAGAAGATCCGCAACATATAAGCACAACAGCACACCGCACCATACCACCATTTGCCATTACCAGGAGTCATCTCTGTCATTACAGTCAACAGACTCACATACAACAGTCGAAGCCCTCCTCTAAGGCGCTTTGAGCTTCACTCCTGGTAGAGACAACATAGCCCTGCCGATTCGGTGTTTCAACACATCCCATCCCCAAACATCATCTTCAACGCAATAACAATACCGACACAGCCTACTAAGTATGCCATCTTCAAGATGTCGACACTCCTCTGTTTCTCCCCCGCCACCACCTAAGCGTCAGCGATCCGAGAATGCCAACACTGATGACAACAACCAGGTTCAGTCGTCCCTGGACATGGCTGTGATGGGCGAGTCCACTACTGGCCCCCACACCCGTTCGCAGGGTCTTCCTCCGCCATATACAGAGTTAAACGCAGAGAATGCTGACCCAGTCCACGATAATCTCGGCAGACGAGGTATGTTGCTTGGCTGTTCTTGCCACTCTTCACTCTCCCACCTTTTATTTACGAGCTCAACAAGGCCAAACTGCTAACTCGGATACCCGGGCGCAAGGTCGTTTGGCCGCAAAATGGATTGCCGACTTGATGGGTGGAACGCTCGCGGGCCCTGCCCTCGCCTGCAGTGCCTCACGGCCGGCTCACAATCTACACACCGTTACCAGCCAGACTGGAATCGATGCCGAGGAGGAGGTCGTTGTATGTATCTGTGAGACGTGTAAGGCGACCTTCACCTTTATCGTGCAGTTCGCTGGAACGTGTTGTCGACCGGGCATCGAACGCATGCATCACATCGTCCCAGTCGCATCACGCGAAACGACGAGCAGCGATAAATACTACCCAAATACATACACAGCTGAATTCAGATGCTCTGCCAGCGTTTGTCAGCTGTCTATCCAACTCCAAAAGTGTGAGCCGCGCTTGCCAGCGAACTTCGAGGCAGCTCTGGTCGATCGGGCTGCCGTGCGGGCGAGGCTGGACGAATTCATGGCTGCCGAGCCAGCTCGCTACGAAGACCTTCTGTCCCCGGACAGGCTCCCGAAGCTTGTTCCTTCTTACTATCTACTACAATACCTCAATGATGTCGTCAGCCTCAACCCGGAGGAGAAGCGTAGGGTGTCCATCCGCAACAAGTTCTTCACCTTGTGCTTCTCAGACAAGATGGATATCCTGGACTACCTTGATTTCGAAAGCTACGCCGAGGACGACGAGGTGTTCGTGCAGCTGCCTACGCTGGAGGATTACCCCCCGGAATCGTTTATGATCACGCCCTATCAATCGAAACGGGCTTGGTTCGAAATTCTCCGAATCCATCTCGCCTTTCTCCTCACAGACATGCCCAAACACCTTAAGCCACCCATCGACGTCAAGGCTGACCGCTCCAGCAAGGAGACCTTGATGCAGCTTCTTGATGCTGACTACACGAAGACGACGTTTCGGAACTTGGATGACTACGATGCCCAGATGTTCGATACCCTGGGGGTCGTAAAGGACATGCATGAGCTCTTACTTTGGTATGCTTGCATCTGCGAGAATCAGACGAATCCGGCCGGCCGTCAGGCCATTTTTGAGGCCATCAGTCATGTCAGTCAGGGCAGAGAGGCCGTTTGCGCCGATCTGAGACTCTTTCTGGAAAACGAGCAGATCTATTGGGCCACCGAGGCCTCGAAGAAGGATGTACAACCGAGCACACCGCTCTCCAGAGCTTTGCGGTACTTTGACCTACCAGAAGACTGCACTGTCCTTCAGGTACTAGGTGCATTCAACGTTGCCCTCGCGAACTCTCGAAGTCCGGACGACACCAAGGCAGCCAGGCTCAATGCTTCCATCATCGGCAAGGCCAGGAGGAGCCGGCCAATCATGGATCGCGTCTGCACTTTTGACAGCACTGCCGAAGCGTTGAGCTTTATCGGATTTGACGCAGGGGCAGGAGGGACCAGAGAAGATCCCGATTTCGTCCACGCCCATCTGGTTGCTACCGCCGACGACTCCGACAGCTCATTCGACAGGATACTGGTGGCTTCGGCCGCCAGGCTTGTGGCCGAGTCACACGGCAATCATCAAGGCCTCCTTTCCTTTGCTTCGGAGCAACAGTCGCTGGCTGGTGAGCCTTGGTTGACTGACGCAATCAAGCCTGCCATCAACTACACCCTTCCGGCTGGCCTGGCGAACATCCGCAACACTTGTTACCTGAACAGCATTCTCCAATACTTGCACACGGTCGTGCCCGTGCGCGACGTCATTATGAATTGGGAGAGTTATAGGCTCGAGCCAACAGAGGCCAATATTCAGTCTCGTCGTCTTGGTGGCAGCGGGTCAACCCTTGACAAGGGCGAGGCCTTCTTGGCGGCCAACTTCGTCGAGGAGATGCGCGGCTTGTTCCATGAGCTCCAGACGTCGGAGGCACGCTTCGTCACGCCTAAACAACGCCTTGCTCTCGCAGCACTCAACACTCCAGAGAAGCTTGTAGAGCGCAAGTCGGAGGAGAAGCCGACCGCATTTATCGGCCCCCTCGTGGGCCCTCTGCCGAACCCGAATGCAGACGACGACGACCTGCCTCCCCCACCACCCCTCCCCGACCGACCCTCGCATAAGTCCGCACAGCAAACCCAAGGTCCACCAGCCGGACCGACGATCACGGTGAATCCCGTCCTGGAAAACTTTGACAGCATTAGCGATGTGAGCTCCGGAACCCTGGTGGATGAGAACACCGAGGATGTGGGTCAGACCTACGTGACGTCCGGACGTCAAGATGGCAAGCCTGTCCCTCCTGTCATTCCGGCCAAGCAGCGATCGCCCCTTGAGGATGACGAGAAGGAGACAAGTCAGGGCGTGGTTTCTACCACGCGCGGGCGATCTTCCACCCGAGAGCAGGAGATACGAGATGGCTCGGATGTCAAGATGAGCGGGGTTGATGATCCCGCTGGCGATACGAAGGCCGAAGACACGGCCACCCTTGAAGACAAGATCGTCGAAGCTCTAGGCAACGAAAAGGTCACCGGAACTGACCAGCAGGATGTCGAAGAAGTCATGGGCAACATTCTTGAGCACCTCCACGCTGCCATCATGCCGACTGGAACCGACGCGACGACGGGCAAGCAAACGGATCAAATTACGGAGACATTCTACTGGCGTAGCAGAAAGTATATCAGATCTGTCGACTTGAAGACGGGTAAGCCCAAGTCAGACTACCGTACTGTGGATGATCTCTCCCGATGGATGACCGCGTTCCCGGCACCCGAAGGCAAAGTCGACCTTTACACAGCGCTCGATAGCAGCTTCGACCAAGAATTTCAGGAGGATGGCCACGAAACTTTCACTTCCATCACGAGGACGTCACCCATTCTCCACGTCTACATCCAGCGGAGCCAGAACATCGACGGTCGACTGGGCAGAAATAACAACATTGTCGAGATTCCCGAGGCGCTGTGGCTGGACCGATACATGGATGGTCCGAGCGAGTCCGACATCTTCCAGAGGCGGCAGCGGAGCTGGAACCTGAAGAGAAGGCTTCAGGCCTTGAATGGTCAGCCGCCACAAGAGCCATCCAAGGTCAATGACCAGTTCAAGAAGGCAAGCGTCAAAGAGGCGGGCTTTGAGATCATCAACGATAATGTCGATCAGTATGAGGATGCTCTTCTTAGTGTCGACAATACTGGCGAGGGTGAGGGCGAGGACGAGTTTGTCTCGATCCTGGATCCTGAGACACAGAAGATCTTGGCCGATCACAACCTTCTCCCTTCGAATGTCAGCCGCGACAGTGTCATGGGTGAGCCATCGGAGCGCGAGGTCCAGCTGGCCAATCTTGACCCTGGTGCCTCTCGGCGCGTCAAGGAAAAGGCTGATTTGGACAAGATCAAGGCGCAGGATGAGCTCTCCACACTCTTCGCCGACCAACACGAAATCGGCTATCGTCTCCACGCCGTAATCTGCCACGGAGGTATTCTCACGAGCGGGCACTACTGGGTGTGGATCTACGACTTCAAGAAGAAGGTCTGGCGCAAGTACAACGACGACACGGTCACAGAGCACAGCGAGTCCGACAGCGCCAAGGTACTGGCAGAGCTGAATTCGAGTGGAAGTCCTTACTACCTTGCATACGTTCGCCTGGACGAAATCGAAAAGATGGTCGCCGTACCGGAACGTTTTCCACCTGTACAAGAAGCAGACGAGACAGGCGAGGCTACCACTGGCAGTTTGACAACCAGAGGTTCAGCTAAAGACGGGTATGGGCATGCAACCAATACCACCGCCAATATCCATGATCCCTCTGCAGGTCCACATAATCTTGGTGTCGACAAGGCCATTCATCCCGATACAGAGATGGAAGACGCTCATGTGATTCACGTGGAGGATCGAGACGACTAGCGGCCGCATTGTTCCCACCAGTGCCACGAGCAGCAGCGCGACACTATCCAGACGTCCGCATCGCTTCTGTCAACCCCCGGCGTCATTACGAACGAAACATTGAGCCGGCCGTTGTTTGGTAACAGTATTTCAGCGCCACACATTGCCGAAGGAGACGCAGACGTGGTCCCGTCATCCCGAAGAGGGCATGTGGACGTGGACCAGGTGTCGACCAGACCATCTTTGGGCCACGACACACCAGAAGATCTAAGTATGCTGGATCTGGGCAGTGCAGGCGATCGACAGACATACAACGACGAAGAGGATGCAATGAACTTGGACACCCCTGATACCGCTTCAGCACGAACAGAGATTTCACACCGCTCTGGGCTCTATCTTGATCACGGACAGACCTCAGATCTGCCACACGTAGACAGACACAGCGGCTTCAAGTCACTGGTTGACAAGCCCCTGGATCATCATGACGGAACCCCTCCTACCGCTCCAGGGGTCACATTCCGCGGCAGAGTGGAACTATCGCCCCGAAAGGAAAGTAGCAGAGATCAGCCTGATCGAGGCACAAGGGACAGAGAAAATCCCTTGGTGGCTGGGTTGGTCGAGACAGACAGCCACGCGCATTCTGAGAACACCCTACCGACGCAGACATTTCATGTGGGCAAAGTTAGTATTGGCGAGACACACTTGCTGCCGGACTGGCCGCAGTGGGCACAAACCCTTGACGAAAGAGGTCACCTCTGCAATGAATTCCCGAATCCAACTTTCACGACTATCTCAGCAGCCAGGTCCGCATCTAGACCAGACACCCAAGCCCCTATGTCGCCGATACCTGCATCTCAGACAGGCATGCAGAATGCAGAGACTTCACAGCAGGAATCACAATCAATTGCGGGCGACTCGGTAGATACTTCCCTTGCTAAGGTTCCTGGTGACCTCGAAACCGGCAAGTCCAGCCATCCAGGAACAGCCCGCTCGCCACTGCTTCGGAAGAGGGCTTCATTCGGCGAAGCTGGCATCAATAGAGGCAAGTCTCCTGCCTGCGTACGACACCTGTACGCGGCCTGGCGGGCGGGAAAGCTTCCGTTTTCCACACGTGATGAGTCTTTCCGGTTCAGAGAGGTCGTCGATAGTGAGCCGGGGCAGATCCTCGCCCAAGGCCCACACCGTTTCGGAACATCAAGGGTGGAAGACCAGCGTGGCGAGCCGCTTGCAGATGGAAGGATGGCAGCGATCAGAGTCACTCAAGATGACCAGATTGCAGCCGCGGACGCAAGCGAGGTGACTGAGATCTATTTAGATGACGATCTCATTGGTGCTGCCTCTAGCGATGGGCCGATTGAGAAGTGGTATCGACTGATGTTGAGTCCATGGAGTGTGGAGAGGAATGACCAGAGCAGCGAAGAGGGGGATGATGGTGAAGGCGAAGATGGCTAAGCGGACCATGGGAATGCTGGTGCTGTGTAGAGAGAGACACGAGACTGTACAATAATGATGAGACGCAGGCAGTGGATGCAGAGCATATGCACTCTCTGCTTCAGTCCTAAGCTGGGCAGGAGCTCAATGGATGAACACGACTTCTTGGTTGAGGTTTGTTCGTTTTCAACGACGGAAATTTATACTACCGAATTGCACAAATGACTTCCACTTTTGGACGAGGTTTGACATTTTAGCCATGGTTCAGTGATATCAATGTGAATCATTTAATATTGTCTTTCAATATGTCCTTGAGGCTGTTGTGGCGCATTCTTATGTAACATGTTGGCATTGCATAATTATCATTGCAGAAAATCCCCGTAATATTATCACCTACTTCTTTCCCTCTTTGACTTTTACGCCCTTTGTTGAGACCTCCATGAGGGTTTTCAGAGAAATCCCTCTACCGCCATATTATATAGCATTGCCATGCTGTTGACGAGGGGGAGGCAGGTAGGATGAGACTGGACAAAAAGCTGGCATGAGATGGCAACATTGTGTATGGATTCACACGTCACACTCCAGCTTAGCTCCTTGTAGGGGTCCTTCTCTGCGTCCCCTATATCTGTATTGATTATTCCTCCTCACCTCATACGTATCCTCCCCTCTTCGGCTTTCTCTTTGCACCATTCTCTTTCTGCCCTTAGGATCGCTCTCAGGCGGCCAAAATTCCTTTTTCCCTCCTTGGACATCCCTCCCTAAACCGTAATCCCCGAGCAATCACTGGCCTGCTCTTTTCCATGCCCCATTCCCTCTAGACAGCGCTCGCTCGAGCGCCGGTCGAGTCTCGGTGCCCTTTGGACAGCAGTTGGTCAGAAAGGGACCGAGCCCTGCGATGCTAAGGGAGTGGGAAAGAAGTTTACTTTGGACGAGAACTAATTCGGCGGCGAATCAGAAGAAATCCGCCAAGGCCACTCGGTGAATTGTCAAAAAGGATACCCCCTCGGCGCTTTTTCTTCGTTTGCTCCCATCCTTTCCTTGTTAGGCTACGGAGAGCCAACTTGTTTCTGCTGTCATGAACGTTTTCTTAGTTCGGTTCTTGTGCTGACTGACTGCTGACTGACAGCGTCAAACCCAAAAGAACTTTCTGGTTCGGCTACGTTGGTGAGGTGGTTTAGTGGTCTGGCCAGCGAAGTTGGCCGTATAAAAACGAAAACCAATCTGAGGTGAAATTCAAGCCTTGGGCGGCTACTGAGCCTAGCTCTGCGACCTTGCCAGAGCTATAAAAGTAACCCCAAACCCTTAAGAGGCAAGCCAAAAGAAGAAGAAGGGAGGAAAAAGCAACCCTTCCTTGAACAATGTACGCAGTCAGCACAGCAAAACCACGAAACGGAGGACTCGGGTAGCGAATCGGGTAAAGCAGAAAGAGCATCAAACAGTATAGCCTTTTTCCTCGGTAGGGCTCGCGCATCTCCCCAACCACAGTTAGTCCTTGACCGGTCTGCTTTCAGGTTGGAAAGGCACCTCCTCCCCGTTCTCGCTTCGTCACGTGTTTACTCAGCTCCTACGCGCCGGTGCATCAAGAAGAACCAACATGTCTGCTAGTCTGCTTCTGGGCCCTTCCGGTTCTTTCACAGGACCAAAAAAATGTGAATGTGTAGCAGTGAAGGGAGGGGGAAGGGGGATGGTCTCTGTGTGAGACCCTTTTTTCTTCTTCTTCTTCTTTTCAGCACGGTGCATAAGTATTTGGGCAATTTGTGGCCCTGGATGTATTAATTTGTTCTCCTGCCCAGTCGACTTTGGATGTGACTGACATCCCGGACGAAACGATTTCGGTCATGTTCAAGGGTGGGGGGCAGTTAAAGAGACAATTACAAATCCATAGAGAAAAAGTGGCAGAGTAGAGAGATACCGTCTACGGTAGGCCACAGGAAAATCACAAAGAGACCCGGGAAAGCCGTATAAAGGCGGAGCCCCGGCATCTCAATACGGTTCCGGTAGTATTTCCAATTTCTCCATCGCCCCCCCTTGCCGCCCGTCCTGGCCCCTCCCTTGTACAAATGATTCGCCCCCCGAAATCCCTCGGCACGTTTCCTGTACGAGGATCGAAAGCAGGATGCCCAGGGAGGGAGAGAGGGGAAAAGAGAGAGTAAATTAGACTAAAGGAAAAAAAGATAACGACAAGCATCCGCCAAGGGGGGGGCACATGTGTTTTTGGCCTGGTCTTGAGAAGAAAAAGAGAGTGAGCGGTCTCCTGCTGCCACCAGCACTGTGCCAAGCTGGGGTAGCGCCGTGTAGCCCTCAGCTCTGTGCTCCGCTTGCAGTACCTGGTGAGGAGAAGAAGAAGGGAAGAGAGAGAGAAAGAGCAGGGCATGCTCAGCTCTCTAGCTGTTGCGACGTCATCCTCCTGACAGGGGAGAAGAAGCTATTCCGCAGGTGTTCCACTGGAATAGGCTTTTAGTATGAGGTGGCCAGTGGGACTGAAGGCTGGGTTGGATTTAGAGGAAAGCGAAGGAGTTAGCTAAGTGTTCACGATGATATGACGGGCTTTTCAATTCACGCAAGCCAGACTTGCCAGGGCAGCGAGGGAGAAAAGGGGGGGGGGGGCGCTCATCATGGAGCACATGGCTCTCGAAATCAGGGCGTATCAATACTCGAAGTGTGTTGTGGAATTTCAACAAACAAACAAACAAACAAACAAATGGACAGAACGTGCAAAACATTCCTCGCACTGACATGTCGGGGGGCTGGGGCTGGGGCGGTTAGGTTTGGGCTTTGCAGCTGGTAGGCAATAGGTTAAAGTTTAGATCGTGGGGCATTGAGCTCCCGAGACACTGGGTTGGCCCCTGGCTTGACATGAGAGACACCCATCTAGGATAGGCTCGATTAGGAGAGACGGGCAGATCTGGTGAGATCTTGGACCTGGGGCGGCTCGGGAAGGGAAACTTTGGGAGAGTGGCAGACGATAAGAAACAGAAAGAAGGGGGGGGGAGAGGGGGCGACAGACGAGACACACACACAGAAATGATTAGAGGCATAAGCCACATGGGAATGAAGTCTGGCCGCATGCTGGGGAACATTACCATGGTAGTTATCGTGCTGATTATGCCGAATGGCAAGGAGGACGGGAAGATGAAAAGTCCGAGGGGGGGGGCAACGTCTACCTCTCTCTTCTCCGACCAACACATAAAAGGTGAAGAAGAGGACGACGCGTGCTCTGCTGACCTCGCACTGATGACCACGTTCGATCGCGCGAAACACTTTCCCTCTTGGTACTTCCTACCCACCCTCCTCATCCTGCCCGGCTTGGCGATTGGCTAAAGTGGTAGAAATCGCCATGGTAGCGGAGATCGGAGGGAGTTTCGTTTATCTTGGTCAGGCTACCCGCAGTGGTTCCATGTGGGAACTTTGTCAATGTACCCTTCTGTTTCTCTTTTTCCCCTCTTTCACTTCCCTCTCTCCTTCTTGATTTTTCCTTCTAGAAGGTTGGCGTCGATAGCAGGGTGGCAGTGAGTGGGTATGCAGGCGGTCTGCAGGCGGGGGATTAGCTGGTACTATGGTACAGCCAGTGCTACCATAGATGTATGGGGTCACATCGTGAGATGCAATCTTTCCAAAGTCCATCGCCACTAAGTTGGACACGGCATTGATCGTGAGTTATGGTCCCCACCCCCCCTTCAGCTTCTACTCGACCGACCGAGAGACAGACAGCGTGTTTCGGGCCCAAATGGTTTGCTTTTGGACCAGACGCACAGCACATGGATGGAAGGAACTCTCAGACAATGCCTCCTTGATCAAGCAGCACAAAACAATTCGAGCGGGCAGTGTGTGAACGGCATGATATGGTCATACTTTGTGTCTACCACGGGCATGTTCCTTTTTCCTTGAGATCCTGGTCCCTTATCATCAACAAAACCTCGGGAAGGAAGAAGTAAAATTAAATGATCAGTTCTCGATCTGCAAGATCCTGTGGAGGGGACACACGCATCGTGGTTGCAGTTACCACAACGAAGATCTCGCCTGCTGATGGGTGGGTACTTAACAGGCCCTAAACAAGCTCGATCGAGCCCGAGACGCCGGGGCGGGCGGCGATTGACTTGGGCGGTTTGAAAGAAGAAATGATGCAATAGCAACTAGGATCAGGACGGGTGAGGAGGCTTCTCTGCTTCTATCAAACCCACTTTTGTGGGGATGAAAGGGAAGAAGATGGAAAAAGAAGAAGAAAAGAAGAAAAAAAAAATAAGAAGCATGGGGTTCCAATAAGTCTTTTCAATGTTCTTTTTCCTTCTTCCCGCCTAGGCTGACCCTTTTCCTGGGTCGTGTGTTACCCTTCCTTTCCCTCCCAAGATCTACCAGGGCCTAGGGTTGCAGGTGGTATCGATCCCATCATCTGGAGATCGGTTGACAGGAACAAGCCCATGCAGGCAGCCCCTAGCCTTTTTCTTGCTGCCAAGGGTTTGGTTCCCAAAATGCGCCCCTTTGAGAGGGATTTTATTATCGTGACTGTCAATGGCAGATCGGGAAATGGCCTCACCTTCGACGTCAAGAAGGGTCCTGTCTAGATCGGAAGGAAAAATGTTCTTTCGATCTCGTTACAACGAGGACGGCGTTACACTCTCACCGATGGGCAGAATATGCAGTACATGCCGTTGATCGCGTAGATGTTTTGGAACAGAGCAGTGGAGCAGACAGGGTTTGGGAAATCGGAAGTTCTCTTCTCATACAACCCTCTTCTCTTCTCTCTCTCTCGTGTCAAGAGACGCTCCATTCTCTGGAAGCAGCCGAGCTCTTGAGAATGCCAGAGAGAAGAGAACTGCCTGACAGCCAAAAGGTGTGTGCCGAGCAAAGTGCACGCAAGATGTTGAACTAGGAATCCCGGCGAATGCAATAGCTTTTCAAAACAAGAAACGTGAATTCTTGTTAACCCCCCCCCCCCCCCTGGTTCATATGCAAGACACAACCACCACACGTATGCACAACCATGGCGCGCCTCCTGACGACCTGGCGCTGAGAGCACTGCGGGCTGTTGGGGAACGTTTCTTCCACACACAACAACCACACACACAAAACGCCTTCGGCCAGCCTCCTCTGGCAATAGTTCGACGCCCACCTAGCACGAGGAGGAAGGATTTGACGAATGAGCAGGCAGATGTGCTGGGTGAGAGAGATCCGACTGGCTGGAAGGGAAAGTGGAGTCGGAAGGAAGCAGCAGGAATGCCATGATAGAGAAGGATGGGATTCTTTGGATTTGCCCATGGGGAGCTATTTCGCGCTACATGCCCATCTTGGCAGTGAAGAGAACAAAGGCTGGGAGGCGCACCCCTGGAGGGAAGAATAGCAAGCCCGATAAGGTTTCAACGGAGGGTGGCGAATGTAGTATGAGGGGAAGAACACAATCACGTATTACAAGGTATTAGAGAACGGCTCATATTGCAGCCGCGAGTGCAGACGTGATGAACACTGGGCTTTTTTTTTTTTTTTCCTTTTTTTTTCTTCCCCCTTCAATTAGGAGATGACATCGTTGGGGCCCGTGGGGGAAAATCGACGTCAAAGGAGCGAGGGGCGATGCCAATGACGAAAAGCTCAGGTTTGTCAACTACCGGCATTTGTGATCTTGACAGGCAGGACCTGGGAACGATCCTCTGTGGTAATACTGATTGTCTTTGTTCCCGGCAACTAACATTTCCGAAATCTTTCGCAGTTGGAGCCCCGCCAAGTTAGTAATCTGAGCTCCAGCGCAGGGGGCGCCACGGTAAACTTGCTACTGGGGACGCCATATTCACAGGGAAATCTACAGGGAAATTCGATAGGGAGTGTGGTTCTTGGTCCGTCCGCTGGTCTCGACCTCGGAAGGGAAAAAACACGACAGGAGTCGGTCAACACAGGCGAGTGAACCGTGCTGCTCGCGAGAGACGATAATATCGAATCCATTTTCCCTCTGCCCCATAGCCTAAGCTTGTTGGTCACTCGCCCAAGGAGGAGCCAGCCTATGAGGCGCTTGTTAGTGCTCAGCTTGAGATTTGCTGTACCGTCGAAACCAGTCGTGCCAATAGATGTCTTCGTCCTATGGGGCAGGGACAGTGTTAGGGAGGGGCCCACTGGTTAGCAAGCGTACCAGCTTGCTGAGCCGGAGGGTCCAGTCCGTACAGGCCGTCCGTGTGTCTCAGGTGTAGCTGTCCCGCCTGTGGGCCAGACTTGAAATTCAAGACCTGCTAACCCCGAAGAATGCTGATCTTGAGAATAACAAAAGGGGGCCGCCTTTTTATTCGAAGGGAAGAAAGAACAATGAAAAGAATCTACATCAAGTGGGAGACAAGTAGAATAAAGAGAAATCAAAATGGGAAAAGAAAAAACAAGAGAGGGAGGGGGAAGGAGAAAAATCCAAGGAGAGAACGGTGTGGTGGGAGAGGGGAACGACGCAGAGGCAAATCCGGACCCTGCCGACTCAACCGATCTTATGTTCAAGCAGCTGCTGGGCTGTGCACAGTTTGTTGCAGCGGGGAAGCTCTGTTTTGCTTTACTCTGGTGCACAAGTCACTGTACATGGTACTGTACATGTGGTGCCCTTAGTTTTGGCCCTATTCGCAAAGCATGCTGGCGTCCTGCAAGCATGCTTCGGGCTGCATCCTGTAGCTCGACCACACCAACAAACTGGGTGGATGCGAGCTCCTCCGGCTGACCCGCGAGATTGTTTTTTTGTCTGTTTTTTTCTTCTTCTCCTCTTCTCTCTTTTCTTTTCTCTGCACATATGCTTTACAATTTGTTTATGAAAAAGTGGTCTAGAATTGACCCTTGATCACTAACATCCTTTCGAGCAGCTGATTGTCCGGGTGGAAAAAGAGAGACCGTCCAACAAGTACAGCACAGCGCAGCGAGCCACAGTGGGATTCGGCATGGTATGGGAACAGCTCCCACACTCTTTATCAGCTAACCCCGACGAGCTCACTACCATTTTAGGTTATGACTAAGCTATCCACATAGCAAAGTACATAAGTTTCATGGCATGTAGCACTACGCTGGCTAGTACTCTACTAACAACAGCCCGTTTCCTGCTGCGCCGATCGAGATCGATCTCCCGCAACCATCTCTGGCACCATCGGCTCTCAATCGGATGTAGATCGAAAACACTCATGCCACTTTTTGCTGGCTTCGTCCTGCGAACAGACACTGACAACTAGCATAATGGTGGGGCCCCGCCAAGTGGGATTTTTGCTCTTCCGCCCTCAGGATGGTTGTGACTAATTGCCAGTGCCTGGAGTAGTAGTAGTACGAGAAATGGTTCTCCCATAGCACGCATAGTCAATGCTTGTGACCGGTCCTCTAGCCCTTTGCCCTATCGTCACTTTGTACCAGCCCATCTGCCTGACCCTGTCCCTTTCCCCCTTCTCTCAAGAACCCAAGACGGACTCCTGCGTCCAGGAAAACAAGATAACTCCCTAGCTACTTTCCACCTGCAGCTAGCTTCTACGCCTAAACAGCCCTGGGGCATCCTCTCGGTACACTGGGGCCTGACCTTTTCGCCCCGCGCGCGTTCTGCAAAAGAAAGAGAGAAAAAGAGAAAGAGGAGGCGCTTTGAGTGGGTGCAGCAACTTATTAGGTCCTGGGTCTCGCGCCTTGTCTGGCCTGCGAACTGCTTGACTTCCTATAAGCAGATTCGTTTCCCCTCGATCACACTCACACTCCCGGCCACGTTCTTACCGAGACCACCCCCCCACAGCTTAAAAACGAAGGCGCATTCCACGCCTCTCTCGTTTTGGAAACTTGAGCTTGGATCTATTTTTCTTCCCTATCTTCCCCCTCCCTCCTCAGTTCCTTCTCTCTGAGACAACGGTTCCAGCCCAAGTATTGTTTTCTACCCCCTCCAGAACCCCAGGTCTTTTACTCCTCTCCCAGTGTTCACACCACGACGCGAGAAGATCTCATCTCCACAACGCTTGATCTATCTCGCATCACAAATATCATCACAGCAAACATTACTCACCCGGAACGAATAATTATTACAACATTATACAACAACAATGGTGAAGAACGCTCGTCCACCCGGCGGTGCAGGCGGTCTTACTGCCACCGATGGCAAGCCACAACCCAGACAGGTCAGTTTGTTTGTCTGTTGACTCTTCATCATTGCCACTCGCCACGATTCTCTGTCCTCCTCGTCCCTCCTCCAGCGCCGTGTACCTGAGCAGATCCTAATTCAAGCAGCAGAGCGAGAGATCTCCTTCGGAAAATAAGGAACGAGCTTATATCGCCGCGTCGAGACGGAGTGACAGGAGTATCGACGCCCGTGTCCAGTCAGCCAAGATGGCTTCCATCATCCACAAGGAGAGAACCGGCAAGGGCCTCAAGATCAGCGAGGATGTCGTCCTCAAGGAGGAGATGTACGAGGAGGAGGATGACCCGCCACGACCCAACATCTGGAGAGACCTGCCATCCAAATTCCAGGATTTTGCCACCATACAGGCAGCCATGCACCAGTCTGTCGCCAACCCATCGTTCCTCGCCAGGGGCGCCAGCGTGGCTCAGGTCGAGCGTGACTTTGAGCGAATCTTTGGAGCCATGACACGACCGCCAGTGCACTCGCAGCTGGACATGGCCTACGCAGCCGCACCTCCTCGTCCTCCTCACCAGGCCACAGACTCACCAGCTCAGGCCCTCCATATCGACACGTCGTTACCATCACGTCCCGTTCCAGCCTCTGCCCATCCCGCCGCCGTGCCCTCTCCCCTGACGGGCCAGACTGCCTCCACTCCTGGCAGTATGTTGTCACCCGGCATGAGCCCTGCGGCCCTTGGAAGTCCTACGTTTACCTTTGGCCTCCATCCGCACTCCGTCGCGAGTCCCATGACGACACCCAACACGAACTTTCCACAGATGTCACCGCCACTCAATTCGGACCACATGACGAGCCGCTCCCAGTCCGTTGCTGCGAGCGAGGCGGGCAGCGGCTCCTCGCACGTGAACACAGCTCTTCACAATCATGCAGCCTCACAAGGCCTGCGGCGGGCGCGCCAGGCGTCGAGCGGACTGCGCTCGGCGCTTCATACACCTGGACACTCGACGGCTACTACACCTTCAGGGGAGCCGCTGTCCAAGCGCCGGCGGTCAGAGTACGATGCCCCATTGACTACCACGCCAGGGCCACCGACGGCACACTTCACCTCCCAGCTGCCACAGAACCTGCACGACATATTTGCAGGCGCGTGGATGGACAATATGCAGGGAGGATGGCAGCTCGACAACCCGGGGCTTTTTGGCCCTCAGCAGACTCCCATGGTCTTACAAGACCCACCGCCTCCGAGAAACCAGCACCGCCATTCTGTGCCCTTCCCGAACCAGCCCATGTCGAGGATCTCTTCGCAACTGTCAGCCTCTGCGACCGGCCAGCCTGCCTCCGCGGCGACCGATTGCCACGCGACACGAGACAGTTCTTCCATCAGTCCCACCTTGGTTCATGACTCTGCATCGCCGCGTGCGTCTGCTGAGACAACACCGGCCGCCACGTTTGATAACGATCTGGCTCTGTATGAGATGGCCAAGAGCAACCCATCCTTTGATTGGTGCGCCAGCAATATGGTTGCTGATCTTCCTACTACGGGAGATTTCAACATCGATGACTTCCTCAACATGCCATCCTCTCAGGAGGCGGCCGACAATATCAACAACAATGGTCTACCATGGTATTAAGAAAAATATAAAAAAAGAGAGAGAGCAGGGCGAAGAGCAGGGGGGAAAAAAAAAATCATCTCCTGTCTTCACAAACTTCATACTGTCTATAAAAGACTATGAACATACGTCGCGCTGCCGGGCGGCAGACGCCGAAGTTGCTTTTATTTGCAGCGTCTTGAATCACACTGTTGGTTATTCTCACTGTTTTGTGTGGTTTTTCTTGGTTACTGGAGCCCGTTGTTGTCATTTTGGACATTGGGGAGAAGACAAAAACATTTGCATCAAGGAGCTATCGTTTTAGAGTTCAGTTCCACTCAACCTGGTTTTCTTTTCTTTCTTTTCCCTTCTTTCTTTACCTTGCTCTTCACGCGGTGTTTTGGGGGTATGGGTCCTTGAATTGGGGGCGATGTTTTGTCCTTGTAAATGCAGTAAATACCCCCTCCTAGCAACAGCAGTCATGGAACGTTTTTTGATTTGTGCAAATCATTTGAAATTGCTGGACGGGCGACTTTTGGTGTGGGGGAAAAAGAAAAGAAACATCCATTCCTTTGGGCTGAGAGGGTGAAAGGGGAGAGGTGGCAGGAGAGAGAAAGCAAAGTAGAAAGTCGAGGGATACAAAAACCCAACGAGCGTGTATTCTCAACTCAATAGTATAAAGTTTGGGTTTTACCTCCTTTTTTCTTTTTTTTTCCTATTGGATAATGGACGCGATTGTTACACTATCGTTCCGAGTTTCTGGGCAGTTCAAGTTCAGTTACGTTTCATATTTTTTATTATTGCTTTTTGGCTTGAGGAACAATAATACATGAGCAGTGGTAATCGAGGTGTAATTAACAAAGGAGGACACGTTCAAAAACTGAATGGGTATAATTATATGTAACACAAATATTCAATCGCTTACCTCGCTCGCCATCTTATTGATTCAGGATTGAATTGTTGAAGTCTGGACTTGAACTTCTGGGACTTGATATCTCCGAGAACCCCCCCCCCCCCAAAACCTAACTTTTTTTTTTCTCCTTGTTTGACCATGTGGTTGGTCCCTGTCAATTTTGACATACGATTGTAGTGAGTTTAAAATATCAATGATTATTATTATGAATTGACCAGCTGATTGACTGGCTGGCTGACTGACTGATTACCGGTACTGTCTTTCTCTTTCACTCATTTGTTTGTGCGACCTGGACCAAACTCAGTGTTGACTCCCACAATTTGACAATCGCTCTGAGCCTTGCTGAATGTCCTTGGATGATCACAAGCAAAACGTGGCCCTCACCACACTCTGGCGCCTTTTTTCCCTTCCTCTTCGAGTGAAGGTTCTAAAAAAAATGGGAGGAGACTCCATGCCGATGCTCACTGATCTTCCTTTTCCCCAAAGGCGTGAGTCACGGTCCTTTCAACATCAACTCGTGTAACCTCTTTAGCTCCATCTCTCCCAAGTTGTCCCAGGCAAGTAGGTGTCACCTCTGCCGTGAAGAATAAAACACCCGCCAACCACCCTATACTGGCTACCCCCCATTTTCACGACCAGAAGGTCCAACCCCGGCCCACGAGAGACGGCACAGGAATCTCGTCCTCTGCGTCAACGCACTGTCCTCCTTCGCACTCGAAAGGTACGTGGATCGTGAATGGTAGGTCTAGCAAGACCAAAGGTCGTTCATGGTCAGCTTGGCCCTGCTGCTGTACGGCAATGGGGTGTGGTGGTGTGGGTCATCTGGCTACATGTGCATGAGAGCAGGAATAGAAAGGGCACGCACCGGATCGTTCCTGGGCCTTGCTCTGGGCCATTGGAGCAGCAGACATGGCCTGCTCTTGGGAAGATGCAGAGGTCGTCTTGGCGCTCTGGGTCTGTTTCGGGCCAAGAACGGGGTGAGGCTGCGCTGTGAGGAGATCGGCAGCAGCCTTTGTCTCCTTCTTAGTGCCAGCAACGCGCGGGTTCTGTGCGTCTCTCATGTTGGTTTTGTCGTAGCCTGACCGGCCCATGGTGGTGGCGGTGGCGGTGGTGTTGGCAATGGTGCTCTCCAGAACAGGGTCGGTGGCGGCTGAAAAGGCGGAGCGTCTGGAGATTCGGGTCAAGAGGAGAGAGGGCCGTGGGAGCGCAGCGGTGGCAGAGAAGGCGCCCTTGGTGGTGGTGGCAGAGAGGCAGAGGGCGGTCTTGATGGAAGTGAAGGAGACGGGGAGCTTGGGTGCCATCTTTTCGTCCTCTCTTTTGCTATTCCAATCAAACTCTTCTGATATACTTGGGTTCGTTATTGTTGCCGTTCTTGCTTTGGTGGTGATGGGTTTGTTCTCGCCCAATGGATCTTGTCTTGTAAGCCCCCGCAGGGAGGATGTGCAACATATGCTGCCTTTGGTGCCAAAGCAGGTTGTGATCTCAAGTTTCCAGGTATGCTGTTTGTCCCATTTGGAGCAGAGTCTGAGAGTTTTGTGGTTTGCTAGTTGGACTTGTCGCAATTGTTGGTGAAAGGATGTGGGACAATAGAAGAGGTGGGTCAGGACCAAGAAAGAGCTTGTAGCCTCCTCTTTTCTTTCTCCTTTTCTTGTCGAATTGAGAATCAAAAAGGGAGGTGGGCGTGCTCAGCCATTGGACTGGTAGTTCACATTCACTAGGTCATTGTGGGCTTCGGATAGCCTTGTTTTTTCCGAGCACAGTGACCTGTGAAAGCTCTTGTGGCCTTCAAGTGAAGCCCAGCCCCTGTGTAATGAATTCCCCATGTCGATAGGTGAATGAGTTTCCTGGGGTAAGAACATGGACTGGCAAGCTGTGTTGTAAAGCCAGGTAGTGACCACTGACTGCGCTTTACTGGCCGTTTGTGCAGGTTGATGCGCCCTCTCCCACATCTTTGCCAACATATCTTCATGCACTCGCTTGTATCGTAGAGATCATGGCTCATTATTGGGGAATCGTCCTGTCCTGGCGTTTGTCCATGGCCCACGTACGTATGCGTCTAGACCTTCCCAACCCAAAGCTCAGGACAACACGAGACACCGTAGATCTTTCTGACCTCGAGAGAAAAGATCATCAACCTCGCGTCCCATCACTGGTCCTCCTCGTGCCAGACCAGCTCCCACCACCAGCACGACTACCGGCCATCCCACGCCACCCACCAAAGATCATCTCATCATTCTCCGGCAGCTTGTGGAAATACTGCGCCTCGAGCCTGCACCGCCGCAGAGACTGTGCCTCGAAATGCCTGCCCGCAGCAACCAGCTGGGCCTCGGCCTCGAGGTGCCAGAACGTGTCGCGCCAGCCCTCGCTGGCCTTGGCGGAGTAGTCATTGGCCCGGTCCGCGTCGCCGTGGTGGCTGTAGTAGTACGACAGGCGGTGGTAGCAGTTGCTGCGGATGCTCCTGTCGAGCACGTCCCAGCCCTGCGGGGCGAGCACCCCGACTGGGGCAGCAGGATGATAGCCGGGCTCGTCTCCGTCGGAGCTGCTGCTGCCGCTGCTCCTGCTGCGGCTGCCGCCGGCCAGGACGAGACTCTCCAGGGCAGAGGATGCCGCAGGGCTGCCGATGCGGTACTTGTCCTCGAGGCTGGCGACCAACGTCTCGTTCTGCCGGACGAAGCCGTCGACAAAGAAGTCGTGGACCATCTGCGTAGAGAGGATGACGTCCTCCATGTGGCGCGACATGTCATGGCCAGGCCCAAACTGCTGGTGCACGTCGCGCAGCAGCACCACATAGTCCCCGCACAGCCTGCCGACGCGAAATCGATGGTCGGCACTCCTGTTGTGGCGCAGGTAGTTCCTCTGGGCCAGCAAGGTGCTCCTGTCGCGCGACCCACGCAGCTCGGACAGCAGGTCGCACCACAGGCCCGAGGCGGTCGAGATGTAGTGGCGCAGGACGCCAGGGTCCGTCTCGGCCAGGGCGTGCAGGCTTGCGAACCCAGTGCCGCTGATGCGCTCGCGGAGGGTGATGGCGCCTGTCAGGCGCTTGATGTGGCCCAGCAGGATGGTCAGGATGTCGTGGCGGCCGTAGTGCAGAAACAAGTCGGGCAGGTCGATGAAGAAGAAGTAAAAGGTCGAGCTGTAGTCGGTCAGGATAGCCTCCTCGACCTCCAGAAAGGCCTGTCGCAGGATCTCGCCGCCGTTGTGGTGCTCATTCTTGAGGAAGGCGTCCATGGCGATCACAAAGTGGTCGTACGAGGTGTACTCGTACGCATTGATCAGCCCGATCTTGGAGGCCCTGGACTGGTGCCAGTCTGGTTTCCGCGAGAAGATCTCATACACATGGCTGCGGATGTCCGTCAGGATGGACTGTATGAAGCGTGTTGTGTCGTTGACATGGAGAATGTGCTGGGGAAGAGACGCTGATGACGACGACGACGACGATATTGGTCTCCTGGCGAGTTGTGTCGTGGCCGCCGCCGCAGAGGACGGTTGTGTGGGCGGAGGCATCGTCGCCGTCGATGGTCGAAAGGACGACGGGGCCAGCTGGAGGGCGGATGCAGGCTGATGCGTCGCCGTCACCGCCAGCACCACCGCCGCCGCCGAGGAGGAGGAGGAGGAGGAGGTTCCTCGAGGACCTACTTCTACAACTGCGCCTGAGTCCTGTGTCTGCTGCGCTGAGGAAGATCCTGAAGGACCTACTCTTGCGCTTGTGCCCGAGTCCTGTGAGTCCTGTCTTTCCTTTTCTGCTGCTGTCGTCACCGCGCCCCTATGCTTCTTGACCCGGTAGCATGACTTGCCCTGGGATCTCACCACGGGCTTGCCGGAAGACACGTCTCTCCTCATCCGCTTGCAGTTGTACTTGGACCAACCCCATTTGGCAAACTGTGCCTTGTACATTCTGGGCCTGCGAAACGAGGATAATTAAACTCTCTTGGTTAGTTGTTGTTGGTGTTGTTATTGTTGCCATCGTCGTCATTGTCTAGACGGAAGAAACTCATTTTCTCTACTACATGCACAACACAGCACAGGAGTTCTCCCGCCGCCGCCGCCTTCTTCTTCTTCTTCTTCTTCTTCTTCCTCTTCTTCTTCTTTCACGACTGGACGGACACAAAAGAGAGAGAAAGGGAGAAGGAGCGTGCGAAACAAAACAAATGCAACAAAAAAAACAAAAAGAGGAAAAAAGGGGGGGGGGGGCGGGGTCTGGCTCACGTAGCGATGAAGTCACAGGACAGCCTCATCTGCTCGACGACCTCGTTGAGGTTGAGATTCCTACCCATGTACAGGTCGTTGATCATGGATTTGTGGGCCTCCCACTCCTGAGAACCAGGCGCTGGACGCAGGCGTGTGGCCTCGGAGGAAGCCGCTGGTGGCGGCTGTGGTGGGGTCTCCATAGGGACAAATTTGGCCAAGGTGAGCTCGCTACTCGACAGATCAGCGGCGCTGCTCGTCGTTATCGTGGCGGTGGTGCTGATATTGGTGCTGGCGTCGCCGTCACCATGAAGGCTGTGCTGCTGCTGGTGCTGTTGGTCATGGCGCTGGTGAGGCGGCAGTCTGATCGGTGTCGGTGTTGCGGTGATCGTCGTTGCTGGAGGTGGTTGCGTGTTGTCCATACTCTCAGAATCAGATCTTCTTCCCCCGCCCTCTGAACCGCAAATGATCGGCGCCTCCAGACGGGGAGACAAAAGAGAGAGGGTCCCCTTCAGCTAGGTTATGGAGACCAAACGGAGACCCAAAACGAAGGAGGGGTGGCGGCTGACTGGCTTTTGCTGCTTTGTGCGACGACTTGAGATAGTAGAGAAAGCTGTGCTCATCCGCCCCCGACGTTTCTCTCCCCCCCCCTTTCAGGACGCCACCCCGATGCTGACTGACCCGATCGCTCCGATCGCCCCGTAATCAGAGTGGTAGAGAAGTGTGTGAGAGAAGAGCTCTCTGTTCCCCTCAGCGGGAGGCACAGGCCCTAAGGGCAAAAAGTTGCCTGCGTGGGTCGACCTACTAAAAGACTAATGGAAGAAAAACCCCCCCAAGGCGCCTGAAAATAAACCACCTCACTCACTCACTCACTGGCTCCCTCAGTTGGTCTGGTGCAGAGAGAGGACAGGCTTCTTCTTCTTCTCCTCCTTCACATGCGCGTAAGCGGGGGCCCGCTTCCCTCGATATGGGAAACAGGGTTGTTGAAACCTTTCCTGCGCTGAGGCTTGCGGAATTAGGGAGACAGAAAATAGAGAGAAGACAACAAAAGAATTAAAAAAGAGAGAGAAAGTCGCCGCATTCCCAGCTGTGGCCCGCACTTGATCAATCAGCCTGTGAACAAAAAGAGTCGGACATAACTACCTGGTACGCACAGGACACGGAAATAATCCCCAGCTCGGCTTAGTGCCCTGAATACTTGTTGGTCCGCTATGGTTTCATTGCGTTTCCCATCCTCGTGCCACACAGCGTGCTTGTTTGGCTGTTGTGGGCCCCCCAACGTGTTCGTCCCGGAAAATCAGGTCGTGCCGATCAGTGAGTGAGTGGGTCGGGTCTCCTTATAACTGATACCGTATTGTATTGTAAACATTATGCATAGTATACTGCAGATGAGAGTGCCCGTCTCCATAAAAACGAATGAACGAATAATTGTCGTGGGTGTTGAAGGAAGAAATAAGCAAAACTTAGTTGCCGGGTGCAGCTGAGAAAGTTTCCTGTAAATATTGTGACCTTCTACTCTTCGCTCGTTCTTTGTTCACAATGTGCATGGTGACATGGGCCTTTCGATTTTTACATATATTTTGGTTGTTGGGGTATCACTCATCGCTGGCTGGCTGGCGTCGATTGGACTCTCTTTTCTTCCTTCTTTCCTTCTTCTCTAATCATCATTGATTTTTCTCCTGGACTCTTTTTTTTTATATTTTTATTGGGCCCTCTCCTTCCTCATCCTACCCTTCTTCTTATCTTGCTCCTCCTTCCGGTTCTTGTCGGCCACGCGGTTCCAGATCTTCTCCTCACTGCTGACCTGCGGGTCCACCTCCTTCGCATATCGGATCCAGTCGCTCCTCCTAAACTTCCACTGGTCGCCCTTCCATGTGCGCCACACGCTGCGCCCTGTCCACGTCTCCCGCAGCTGCTTCTCGTTGCCCGCAAGCGTCGTCATCATCGTCTCCTTGACGTGGAACGGCACCACACCTGTCTGTGCGTTACTTGTGGGTCTGGCCTTGGAGGGGATCGAAACGATGGCATTGACCACGTTATGGCCGATCTGACTGTGCGCAAGGTCGATGGCCTTGGGGGCGAGCTTGGTGACGAGGGCCTTGTGGAAATTGGGGGTCTGCGCCGGGGACGAGAGTGCGGTTTTGATGACGATCATGGACGGTGTGGTCGACGTCGCTAGGTGGAAGAGCTGGTCGCCAGAGAGGGAGAGCAAAGACATCTGGATCGCCTTTGCTGGTGCACCTGGGATGTGGAGGAGCGTGGTCGCGAGCTGACAGCCGTGGGAGATGGCGGCTGCTTTCTGCTTCTCGGTCTGAAGGGAGGGCTGGAACTTCTTTTGCTCCTTGTCGGCCTCGGCCTCGGTCTCCAGCCCACACAGCTTCGGGACCAAAGCTGCACCATCGGCTGAGCCGTATGCAGTGCAGAGAGCTTCTAGCAGCGTATCAAGCTCCTCGCCCGTCTGCCGCACCTGGCACCGGTCGAACAGCGCCTTGAGGACGTTGAGCCGTTTAGCCGCGACGAGCTTTGGCATTTCTGGCACGATCTTCTGGACCGCCTCTTTCAGATCATCCTTGCTCATCCGGCTGAGCGCCTTGATAGCTGGGTAGCAGGCAATGTCGTTGCGCACGTAGGTCTGGATGCGTGGGCTGAAGAAGTGCAGGTTGAGGGCTTTGAAGATCTTGGCCGGGGCGTGTGCGATGATAGTCTCGAGCAGCCGCGAGCCTACAGGATCATACATCATCGAGTTGACAAAATCTGACGCAGGCGTTGCGTTGTCGGCCAGGCTGTCCGGTGCGCCCGGCAGCAGCTTGAGGATCAGCAGCTGGTCCTTCTTCTCCTTGTCTTTGCCGTTCAGGGACATGTCCAGCTCCAACAGAAGCTGTAGGACCGGGTTCCCGGTTGGATGTGTTGCCAGCACCCGAAGGGCGGTCGTATCCATGGAGACCGTCGTGTCTTCTAGGATCTTCTGTACTGCCAGGGAGAATGAATCCGGCACTACCCTCACGTGCGCATTCATCTCTGCCGTATCTGCCGATGCGCCCTGTACTGTGATGTGTTCTTTCTTCTTGCTCTGTAGGAGGGACTTGGTAGACACCTGCTCGAGCGGTCGCCCTGACAGTACCACGAGCAGTACTCGGAGGGCGTGCGACCCGAATTTGTCAGACAAAAGGTAGCTGAGATGTTCTTCGAGCTCGTCCAGCGTCAGGAGGAAGAGCTCTTCCATCAGCGCTTTTGGTGCCTGTTCCTCGGCCTCGCCCTCGCCTTCTTGCCCTTGGCCCTCCTCTTCTCCCTCTTCCTCCATACCGCCCAGCTCGCGGCTCACGACAGGTGCCGACTGTATAAACAGCTTCTCACAGCAGTGGCTCGCAAACCTGTGCGTGACCAGCGTGACAAAGTGCCCCGCGAAAGCCTCGAACAGCCTCTTCTTCTGCTTCGTATTGCTCAGGAGGATGAGCCTCTCCATTAGCCTCGAGCACGACTGGCTGCTCGCGAGCTTCAGCTCTTTCCCCACAGCCTCACGGTATAGACTCTGTAAGAAGTAGCCCCTGTCCTCGTCCGAGTCAAAGTCGTTGGTCTCGAGCTTCTCGTCTGCGCTGCGGAAGTACTCCTGCTCCTCGTCGGCGAGCATGCCGAAGAACTCGCGCTCCGGGACGGGCGGGCCACGGTGCCCATCTTGGCCCTCGGCATCGTGAAATGCAGGGTAGTCGTCGCCATTAGAAGCAGCAGCTGCTGCGTAATTGGCCTCGCCGCCGTCAGCGTAGACACCATCGTCCTCTTCTAGGCGTTGACGCTTCTTCTCGTGTTTGGCCTCGGCATTGTCGACTTCGCGGGCACGCTTCTTGGCCTTTTTCTCGTCTCGGATGAGTTGTCGCTTGGACTTGCGTTCCTTTCCCATATTGGAGCGCAGGTTTGGAGGGTCAATGTCTCTTTTTTGTTTCAAGTCGTCGAGGAGAGAAGACAAAAGAGGAGAGAAAAGTCGAGTGTACTGGGCCAGGAACTTTTTTGTGGGCTTGCCCGGCAGGCAAGGCAAAGCAGTGGGGTGTCCTGACCCTAACCCTGATAAGTCTAGGGTGGTAAGGAGCTGGCGCTTGGATGCATCGTAATCACATGTCATTATTCCTTCTCCTTTTCCATTCTCCTGCGTAAACTATGGTAGGGCAGCTGTGCTTCCTCCAACGGCCAGCACAAACCATGCTTGTACTTGTCTTACAACAGCCAGTAATGATGATTCTGGACAATATACCTGTCATTGATGAAAAGGTGTTGCCACAAAGTCGTCCTGCCATACAACACTATCGTTTAATAGCGCGCGGCCCACGCTGAATTGTTCCACCAGTGAGTGACCTTCGAAAGATTCTCGCTGCCGAGCACGACCTTTGAAGGTCACCAGGATACTCAGGTTTTATTCATGATGGTGTAGCAATTTCTTCCTCGATATTGTGTCGAATGTCATAGAGTTCCAACCGGTTGGTGATCCGAAACGGAGACTCCACCGCCGCTGCTTGACTCGAACGAATCGTACCTGTACAGAGAGGACCAATACGATGTTGATACAGAGCCAGTTGGTTGTTCTTCGGAGCTTCTCCCTCAGAGATGGCCATGAAGGTTTCTCGCTTGGTGGCAGTCAAATCTCTCTTGTTGGTCTTGAATCCTGCCAAGACGGGAAACATCTCTCCATGTGGAAACTCTTCCATTTCCAGGGCCCTCGGCTGGCCAACACCCCATGTTTTCCAGTGTGGTAGGAAAAGTGCCGAGACGGAGAAATACCTGTTGGAGTGGGCCTATTTATGATTGTCGATGGCTTAGTTATCAGTCTGTCTTTATATAACAACACCTCGTTGTTCAACATATTTTATATTCTCAGCATCATCAGCGAGGAGTGGTTAACAGCAGTCAGGCCTTGTCACTTCTGTCAGTTATAATTATACCTCATCCAGTCATTCCTCCAACGATCTTAAAAATGAAGACCAGGGCATTCACCCTCGCTGCTGTTCCAGCTGTGGTGTTGGCGAACACACTAGAAACATCAAAGCCAACCTCGACCGATTCGACGGCAGCGACAACATGCGTCGTCACATCAGTCGACGAGGTCGCCTCGGCCGTGGCCTCCTGCACGGCTATCGAGCTTGCTAATCTCACCTTCCCCGCCGATACCGCGCTCGACCTCACTGGCCTGCAAGACAACACGGTGGTGACCTTCAGCGGGACCACCTCTTTCGGCTACACGCCCGACGCGGACTTTGACCCCATCACCGTGTCTGGCTCCTCCATCACCATTACCGGAGCAACAGGCCATGTTATCGACGGCAATGGCGCCGCCTACTGGGATGGGCAGGGCTCCAACGGCGGCTCGGACAAGCCAGACCACTTCTTCGTGGTCCAGGACATGGAGAACAGCGTGATCCAGGACCTGTACATTCAGAACTGGCCGACTCACCTCTTCTACATGTCTGGGAATGCGGGCCTCACTGTCACCGGCCTCGTGCTCAACAACTCAGCCGGCGACGCTCCCAACAGCCTGTCGGACGGCCTGGCTGCAGCTCACAACAGCGACGGGTTCGACATCTCCTCCTCGAGCGATGTCACCCTAAGCAACATCCAGGTCTACAATCAGGACGACTGCGTGGCCGTCACCTCGGGGACCAACATCACCGTCAGTGATATGTACTGCTCCGGCGGACACGGCCTGTCGATTGGGTCGATCGGTGGCAAGTCCGACAATACGGTGGACGGCGTCATCTTCGAGAACAGCGTCGTGATCAACAGCCAGAACGGCGTGCGCATCAAGACGAACAGCGGCACCACTGGCTCTGTGAACAACGTCACGTACCGCAACATCAGCATGTCAGGCATCAGCATCTACGGGCTGGACGTGCAGCAGGACTATCTGAACGGCGGGCCCACGGGTATCCCTACCAACGGTGTCAATGTGACCAATATCGTGTTTGACGATGTGACCGGGACGGTGCTAAGTGATGCATATGACTATTATATCCTGTGCGCCGAAGGGAGCTGTTCCGACTTTACCTTTACAAATGTGGACATTTCTGGTGGGAATGAGAGTTGCAACTATCCTACCGACACCTGCCCTTAAGCGGTGAAGTCGATGTTGAGCCGCCCTCCAGGAATGAGTACAAGTAAGTAGTAAATCCGGCTGAAGCATAGAACGGAGACAGTGGGACTCGTTCGTCTTGTTCAAGAGGACCTTTGGCGGGTAAACTTTGTGGTGTGCCGCTTGAAAAGAAGTTGTACGATATGTGTCAGCTCATGAGCAGCAGACTATTATAGTAGATGCTATACATGTATTACTAGTACATAGTTCAAGCTGGGGTTTTCATAGCCCACCCAGTGGATTCATGTTACATAATAAACACCTTCCATCGTCCCCACGCTTAACCACTCACTCTCACTTACACACCCACCTGCTGCAACTGTGGCGTAGCTGCGTCGACGGAGAACGAAGAGGTGATATGAGAAGACCTGCCAGATTGGGCAAGTGGATCGCCCACGTGTGTTTCTTACTGGCTTGTGGCTTATCTTGCCCGTTGAGCCCATTTTGATGGCGGGGTATTATCATTTGCTTGCCTGGCCGGGCTACCGAAACGCTTTTCCCAGGTCTCATTCCAGACTTTTGATCTCGCTGTGTTAGGTTTTGTAGAGTAGCGCGTGTGTGGCAAGAGTCGTTGGCTACAGTGCTGAATTACTTGAGTCTAGACAACCCTCAAAGGGTCTTGGAATGACGGCCTCGAAACCGATATACACGCTCATGAATGGAAATAAAAACACACAAAGCAACGCCCGCAATACTTGGGCAACCATTGATAAGAAATGAGTTCGTAAATATATCTATGACCTCTTCAACCTGTGAACGATATCTTACTCGCATATGTCTAATTATTCTCAGCTTGAAGTGCCAAGTAGATCGACCTTTATGTACAAATAAGTATCTACGAAGGGAGGATGCCACCCTCTCGGATTTATCCAAAATGTACTCAAGTACTTGACCCTCAAAATGCAACGCTGTTCCTGCAGTGGACAAACTACCCCACTAAATAGATCGACCGGCGAGGCCCGCCCATCGCCCGCCTATCTTACGTAGGACATAAAAAGGCCAAGCCAAAGCATCATCGAGTCCCATGTTCCGGTGGAAGTGATCTTCATCTCCTGCCCTCGTCCTCTCACTGGCTTTCCCAAGCACCTCACCTTGCTCACAAGCCCAGCGAGTCCACCCACGGCCGGAATTGACCAAGATGAGAGGACCAGCCAGCCTCACAGGCACCGTCCTCGCATGCCTCTGCCTCCTTCTCGAGGCACAGGCATGCGATAGCTGTTTTGGCCCCATCAACCGCGTCGAGCATGTCCGTCACGTGAAGCGTATGCAGCCTGATGCATACAACGCCACATATGGGCCGACACGGGGTGCCCTGGAATGGGGACAGTTGAATTTCCTGCACACTGTAAGTATCAGAAACCCAAGCCTCAGAAACATCGAATTGCGCAACGAGATGTATACATGTACACAGAGTACTGACGAATCCTTGAAGACCGACACGCACGGCTGGCTGGAGGGACATTTGACCGAGACCAACTATGGTGCTGACTGGGGCGACTTTGTGTCCTTCACGGCGCACATGAGGGCCAAGGCCAAGGCACTGGGTGTGGACCTGTTGGTCGTTGACACGGGAGACTTGCACGATGGCGCTGGCCTGAGTGATGCCACCACCGTCGACGGCGAGCTGTCCAACCTCGTGTTCGAGAAGCTCGACTACGACCTCTTGACAATTGGTGAGCAACTTGAAGTCACTCTTCTCATTGTCTTTCCCTCCTCCTCCTCCTCCTCCTCCTCCTCCTCTCAGCATCTTCTATATCCATAGACTGATTACTTGCGTAGGAAACCATGAGCTCTACTACGCCGACATTGCATACCAAGACTACGACTCGTTCTCCAAAGTCTGGGGCGACAGGTATCTCACCTCCAACGTCCAGGTTCTCAACACCACAACCAACGAGTTCACCTACCTGGGCCATCAGTACAAGTACCTCACCACCGAGAACGGCCTGCGCATCCTCGCCATGGGAATCCTGTACGACTTCACAGGCAACACCAACGTCACCAAGGTAATCCCTGCCGAGACGATGGTGAACGAGACCTGGTTCCAATCCGTGGTCGCCTCCCCGCCGGGCCCCGTCGACCTCTTCCTCCTCATCGGCCACAACACCGCCAAGAAGGAGACCACAACAGGCACTTTTGGGTACGTCGTCGACGCCATCCGCGCCGTGCACCCCTCGACCCCCGTACAGATCTTTGGCGGCCACAGCCACATCCGCGATTTCCAGGTCTACGACGAGGCCACCACCGCCCTCGAGAGCGGTCGCTACTGTGAAACGCTGGGGTGGCTGTCCATGTCTGGCTTCACCGCCAACAACAGCGCCTACACCGGCACCGCTGCACCAGAGGGTGTGCCCCATCCAGCCCGCAAGGCAACCAACACCTCGACTTCGCCCTGGACGTACGCAAGACGCTACCTCGACTGGAACCGCCTGACGTTCGAGTACCACGCCTCCGGCTCGCAGACCACCACCGGCCTCGCCAATTACACCGCCGACCCAGCTGCCTTTGAGATACAGCGCGGGATCAACACGACGGACCAGATCTACGACTACAGGCTGTCCCTCAACCTCACCGCCCAGCTGGGCTGCTCGCCTCAGCTGTGGTGCCAGTCGTGTGCCGAGTTCAACAGCTCTGGCAGCATCTACAGCCTGCTCAGCGAGGCTCTGAGCGCTGCCGTGGTGAATGAGACGCGGTCGGACAAGGCACGGGTGAACATTATCAACACTGGCTCGGTGCGGTTTGATCTTCACAAGGGTCCCTTTCTTTGGGATGATGCTTATATTGTCTCGCCGTTTGATGATATCTTTGTTTACATTCCTGATGTTCCGTATTCCCTTGCCAGTGGTGCTTTGGACTAGTGAGTCTTTTTTTCTTCTTCGTCTCTCCTTCATATACTCTTCCACTCCCTCGCACACACCCAGACCCACTAGTCTTTAAAGAAAGAAGAAAGAATTGGAGGAAAAAGAAAGACATGAAGAGCACTAAGTTGACCCCTCTTTTAGTATCAACACATACGGCACCGTCTACAAGCGAGACTCTACAAGCGTAACCATGGAGTCTCGCGACACCTGCACCGACCCCTTCCTCTCCCCTCTAGCAACCCGCGAGATTGCCCAATACGCCCACACCCACGCAGGCCACACCCGCCGCCAGACTACTACCATAGACCTAACCCAAGGCTACGTAACCACTGACGCCTTCGGCACCGACGGCGACGACACAGCCCACACCGCCCTCCCTTACTACGACTACCCAGACTTCTTCCAGGCCCTCGGCGGGTTCCCCACTAACGGCAGCCTTCCCGACGTGGTTGACTTGATTTTCATCGACTACATCGAGACGGATATCCTGGCGTACCTGAATGCTACTGCAGGCGCGGGGGTGTATGATGAGTCGGATGTGTCGTATTATATCAATGAGAACTTTTCGACGCAGACGTATTTGCCGTTGTTTGTCGAGACTTCGGATCTTTTTCAGCAGAACCTGGATAATTGCACCATTTACTGATAGACTGGTGCGTTTGTTGCAAGCGCACATTGGTTTGGACGGGCGACAAAGGTGGAGGGGGTCCGATAGATGTATAGTGAGGTTGGGAAAAGAATCAAAGAAAAAACAAAAATTAAATGAGATTATACCAGCGTTTTAAGGATTTCGACTTGATTCCCACTGGGTTATGTGAATGAGCTGGATGAAAGGTGGCATTTGAGCACTCACGAGGGGTCATTGATAATGGGGACCTCGCCAACGATCGAACAACGTGACACCACCAAAGGCAGAGAAGATGTCATTAGAGAGCATACATAACAGCCAGGTATTCCAATTTGATTGACGAAAAAGGAAAGGAAATGTGCTCATCAGGCGCAGTCTGGTCACATAATTACACACTCCAGCCAAATTACACCCACACATAATGTTAGGCCCGTCCTCCAGAGAGAGACGACCTCGACCTATATGAGCTCGTGGATCATGCGGCATCCTTCTCTGAGCATGAGGTCCATCTGCTCCACTTGATTCTCCAAGTCATGCTGGCGCTCCTCCGATTTCTCGAGGGCTTCCCGTCTCTCAGTGAGCTGCTGTCGATACCGTTCAGAGAGCTTCGTACTGTTCTCGAGTCGGGTCTCAAGGCTGCTCTGTATGACCATGTGTTGGCGCTTTGTCTGACGATGTGCCTCAATTTCTGCGCAAACCTCGTTTATGAGGTCCTTCCTCTCGGCCTCCAGGGTCTTCTCTCTTCCTCGGACCTCGACCAATATCTTTTCGACATCTTCTTTCTCGGCCCTGCTGTGGTCCCTTTCTTCCATGACGGACTGGAGCTTCTCCTCGGCATGGGCCAGAGAGGACCTCAGCTGGGAATTCTGGGCCAAGAGCATGTTACGTTGCTCCACTCCAGAGACTCGATGTGACTCCATGGCAGCGCTAAAAGTGAATACCTCGTGTTTGATTCGCTCGAAATGCTGCAGGAGGTCATCCTGCTCGGTATCTGGCTCATCCTGCTCGGTATCTGGCTCTCCCACGCGGCGATCTGCCCTGGCACTGGATAGGCTTGAATCAATGTGGTTGTCCAAGTCGCTGCTAGCATTTGAAAGTGCATTGTCGGTGCTGAACGCGCATGAAGTTGAACGCGTGGTACTGCTGCCTTTAGCCCAGCGCCTGGTGGGCGCTGGTGGGCGCGGCTCTATCATGAAGGGAGGTTCGTCGTCGGCAGATGTCAAGTTCGGTAAACTATACTGGCGCTTCAGGGGCGAGCCGTTGCCGGACGCCAGACCGGGAGGCAGAGGACGTTTTGAGCTTTTTGCGGACATGGAGGGCATGCTTGACTGCTCCTTTTCAAGTTGAGAAGATGGTTGTGAGTAGCTGGGCGGGGAAGTTCTCTGGAATGGACTCAGTATGATTGCAAAAAGAGGGTGATGATGTGGTGAGTTGAGGAGTGGAAGACGGCGTGGAGAGGTGCATAAATCTGATAGTTCTCCCAGCCAAACAAACTCGAAAGGAGAGAAGGGGAAAAGAGGAATTTGTTTGCGTGTTGTGCAAGGGGTAGGATGAGGGGTCAAGAGGAGAGACGTTCAAAGAAGGGTGACCCACCCAAGGCGAGTGCTTTCGAACACGGCTCTGGCGCTTCGTTGGGCTCATTCCAAAACGCTCCCTGAGCTTGGAAAGACCATGGAGAGACTCAAAAGACGCGACAGGGCCAGGGTTGCCCGCTCTTTCAGGAATACGAGCTGGCTGATCGAGTTCTGTCGCGTCCACCGTGTTGAGGTCACCACCATCGTCGTCGTTGGCATCGGTACTACTGGTGATGGTGTTCGTAAGGTTGGCAACGGCCCTGTCAAGAGGATGATGATGCGTGCCGTGGAGGGGCTGGGGCATCAGGTCATCATCCGTGTTATCTGTGGGCCGTGGAGGGGGCACCTGAGCCATGTTGACATGCCTCTATCGGTAATTAGTATCGCGCGAGCAATACGCGTAAAAAATCGGTACTTGATGTGTGTGTGTGTGTGTGTGTGTGTGTGTGTGTATGTGTGTGTAAAGATGGAGACGGAGAAAGGCATAGAGCGATGAGTGGCCTCGAGGAAAAATGGGGCTGGGAAAAAGAAAAGAGGGATTGCATTTCAAGGTGTGTTTGTTTGCACGGCAGTAAAATACTGGCCTTACAGCCAATCATGGACAAACAATAGGACTCAACACTGATTATCGCTGGGAGAAAGTTGCAGAGGGGCCAAACCACCTGTGAAGTTGCCATGAAAGGCCAAGTATATACGTATCAATTCATGTTGCTAGTTCACATGGATGATTACTTATTGACGAGCTCCAAGAGAAGGGTGGCTAAGAATGGGGTCTGGTAGGATAGATTGGTCAACAACAGGCCAGTGGCATGGGTGTTAGGATGAAACCTACCTGAAAGCATGCTGACATAATTCAAACGTAGCTGAGGAGGGTATCATCATCTTTCCTCACCCTTTCATAATTCCAAACGAAATACCATGATTGGTGCTATTTTATAAATGTGTCATCATGAACGCAGACAGCAGGCAGGTCGAGTAATTGGATGAATGCATTTTCCATTAAGATTCCTCAGCTGTGAGCTCTAAGCTTTTCATTCGTAACAAGTGCCATAATGATGTTATCGTTCCAGGAAAGATGCCAAAACGCCCCATCTTCAAGCCCCCTTCCTTTTTTCACATTACCAACTCGTTGCCGTTCGTTCAATTAAACCTTGTCCTTTTTTCCCCCTCCTCCCAGCATTTTAAGCTTTTCTCGTGCGCATACAAGTACTGAGTACCATTCCAGTTGCCCTCTCAGATGGACGGCTGTTGTGTCTCCCTCGCCTGGAGAGTGGCGGCGGGGCTGACGCACGTAGCGCAGTTATTGCAGGCCGGAGTTGAAAACACCTGTGATAATACCGTGATCAGTTGACGTTTGACATATGAAATGAAAGAGAGAGAGTGTGAGTGAGTGGGAAAGAGAGAACAGTGCCATTGAGGTACGTGGGGGCTAGTTCTTAGGTCTGATTTGGGGGGGGGGGGGGGGGGAGCTGAATTTACCTCTAGCGTAACAGTACAGGCACCGGCAGGTGCAATGGTAGATGTCGTCGGCGGGCTGGGAACCGGGGCTGTGGGCTGCCCCGGAGCGCAGGTAGCTGTGGGCTTGACGCAGGCGAAGCGGCAGACAAGGTGCAGAGCAGGTGTCGTAACGGTGGCCACCGGCGTTGCGCAGGACGTGGAGGCGGCGGCGGCGGCGGCGGCGGGAGTAGCAATGGGTGAGGCCAGCACGCTATGAGTGATGGCGTTAGCAAAATTCTGGAATCATCAAGTTCTGAGGAGGGGTTGCTAGCATAGCTTACCTGCCAGCGGCGATCACGCCGGTAAGGAGAGTGGAGAGAGAGAACATCATGTTGATAAAAGTGTGTAGGTAGTGAATTACCGTATGGCGAAGGTGGTGATTGGTTGTTTAAAAGGCTTGTGAGTGGAAGACTGTAATGGTTTGGAAACGGAGAGTTGCTTGGGATGATTTTTCTCTCTGTTGTATTCCTCGAAACGGGATCTCTCGAGGTCCTTTATATATTGATCACAATCTTGTCGCAAATCGCGTGGGATTGGTGGTATCGGACCCAAATGCCCTTGCCTCGTTCAGATGTCTTACAGCCTTCAGTGGACAAGCGCAGCACACCGAAGCCAACTTAGAAGGGGTGGTGTCACCTAGTCGACTCAATTCATTAGCTCGACGCCATTCTCAGCTAACACTTTCGCCTGTTCAGGTAACGTTCTCCAGAGCTTAATCCTAACTCACCTCTGGTCACGTTCCTAGGAGGGAGGAGGATCTGACCGTCAGAAAGCCTCTTGCGGCCGCTCGCACAAGGTTTGTTACCACTTCGCAAAGAAAGTAAGAGCCCAGCACACCGGTCCTGGAATACATGTGATAGTAAAAATCACAACTCTCTGGCCAATCATGTGGCGCGAACCATCTATCAGTCACGTAAGGCTGTAGAGAGGCGTTGTTTAATCTGACTTCCTGCGTGATCCGTGTGATTTTAATCATTCTTTGTCATCACTAGCACTCCATTTTCATAGGTTCTAGTAATACGTCCAGCCTGGCCGCCACTCCAATATTCAGAAATTGCCTTCTGAGAGGCTTGCCAAGCACATGATTAGCTATTCATTATTAATGAGCCAATAATAACACACGCACCTCGCGCAGAAGGATGGCCAGTAGAGACAACAACCAAATGTCTTCGAAATCCGCCAGTCTACTGCTCTCTAGTACACAAACTAGCGATGTTGTAGGCGGTGGGCAAGTCTGGCTAGGAGGGTCACCGTACGAATAGATCACAATACAGTGAGACGGGGGACGAGATCCTCTGGTATGATTTGCACCGACCACCACAGCACGCACGTGGTAATTATTTTCTCAACTGAGACAGAGACAAGCAACCGGTACGATTTACTGTTTCCCGCATTCCAATCACTGCAGACCACGGCTGACGTGAGAGCGTTTCAGCGCCACATAATACATCCTACGGAATGCTCGGACAGGTAGACCTGGTAGACCAGCAGACTACTAAGTCGGCGTGGCTTGCACGCCTGGGGTTGCCTCAACGGCCCTTGGAAGAGGGGTCCTGGCGTGACAGAGTTGTTCAGCGACCAACGAGACAAGACTGTGTGGAATGCAGGAACCGAGAATTTGTACTTGTATCGAGACACTGTGAACCATATCAATGATCTTGATTTTATTTTACTTTCCATTAGCTGCGAGGGAGATATTGTTATGTGTGCCAAGCCATGAGTTGCGTGAATGCGGTCTACAGAAAACACGTTACTTGAATCAACAGACCATTTATCGGCGCTGGTCGTGGCGTTTGAGACCTACATGTTTCGTAATCTGGAAGCTACAAGCTTGCAATACAGATAGACTGCGAATTGGGTCACGTTACCTTAGTTCCGCCTTTGAATGAGGGTGGCTCGCTCGTCCAAGCCTCTGCTTTTCCCCAACGTGTGATTGTTTCGTGATTGGATGCCTCGGCCAACTTTGCGGCGGGTGATTCAGTCTGCTCTGGTAGCATGCAACGCCACAAAAAGTGAACCCTTCCTATTCTCGTATTCAACGTTGTTCTCTCGATAGTTTGAGTATCTATATACGGAAATTGCCTCTTCCCACCATAGCTTGAACATAGTTTGTTTTCAGGTCGGAGGACTATATGATACGTACCACAAGCCAGATGAACGTTCATTGATACTATATTTGTTAGTATAAATCTCGACCAGTGCATGAAGAGCCTCTTCTTTAGTGCTAGATGGGTGATAATAAGTATGCTGCCGCTTCAAGTCGGGGGGTTTTTGGTTTTTTTTTTGAGTGTTGAACATCGCATTCTCCTCTTCCTCTTCCTTTGTGTGTGCGCGCGCACACACACGCACACATTTCCAAAACGCTGAGAGATTTGGAAAACATGGTGTCGGTCCACATTAATTCTTGTCAACAGCATTTGCACAGAGATGGTACTTGTTGCCAACGATTCAAATTATAATCACGTGCTTGTTGATCCTCCCAGGTCGAAGAGACGCAGCATCTTACGTGTTGCAATAGAAAATTATGCGCTAGAACCAATTAAAGTCATCGCCTGTGCCTTTGACCCACACACGGTTAAAGAACACTGTCAAGCTGAAAGAAGAGGCTGAAAGTGTAATTATTAGAACCTTTGACGTGTCAAGTGCTTGCGCCCGCCTGGAGTTTATGTCATGGCGTTAAAAACTGGAGCATGAGGTGTGGCCTAGATATTAATAGGCAATATGGCTACGCGGCACATGGAGGGTGGACCTCTCGTATCAGACTCTACTTCCAATGACCATGCCGTACCCGAAAAGGGTTGCGCGTCCCCAATACCGTTTTTTGACGTTGTCGGCTATTTTTCTTGAAACACTAGCAGGGTCCGTGATGGCGTTCGTCAGGGGCTCCAATTGCATCAGGCTTGCCTCCCAACTTCGTCCGACAACCCTGCTTTTCTCGATTTTCTTATTTTTAATTTGAGGCAACATCCATCTTTGATCTTCCAATTCATAATATCTCGGGCGGGCCCCGACAAAAACAATCCTTCTTCTCCTTCAGCGTGCTGCAATCCACGGCTCAGGATCCCTATCATTGCCGTGCTCCAATCAAGTCAGCTGTTCAAGTTTCGGAAAGCACGGCAAAGGAGAAGCACAAAACACCGTGGCCGATCGGCACTTGGAGCCTGCGCGCAATTCCCCCTCGCCCCCTTCCTCTCAAGCAGCGCCGAGTCACTGTTCAAAAATGATGTGGGATCTTCGAATCTTGACGCTCATACTGGGCTTCATGACTGCGTCTACCTTGGCGTACCCGACCTGGTGGCTGGGCGCCTTCAACTTCCGATGCAAACCACCCGGCTACGTCGAGACCTACACCAACGACTGGAACGGCGAGTGGAGGGTGTCGAGCATTTGTGCACCGGGAACATGTTGCTCAAACTGGGCATCCACAGGCATGCAAATTCCTCAGCCCTGTTTGTCTTACACAGTGGCGGTGCTGAACCAGTGACTGACAATTTATTTTCTTTCTTCCTTTTCAGGCCCATTATGTACCAAAGAGGCTTGCGCGGTAGCCGAGACTGAACGGGTCCGACTCACGGCTCAACATAAGGCGGCCGAGGACAATAGGAAAAAGCAAAAGCAAAAGGAAGAGGAGGCCAAGAAGGAGGAGAAGGAGAAGGAGGCAGAGAAAAAGTGGAGAGAAAAGGAAAAAGCGGCTGGAATAGAGCAGTCTCTGTGATGGAACCGAGGTCCTTGGACAAACTCTCGACCTGTCTGAATCCCTATCATTAAAATCACACAGCAAGTTTCAATGAGGATAGATGAAATACATCCATGGAACCAACAGCGGCATAAATGGAGTGTCGACCTCAGGAGTTCGGAAAATCCGGGCACAGCACTGCGATGATTGTAGAGAAGGTCATGGGCCCTCCCATCTATCGGACTCTTAAGGCTGTGTCTCACGGGCAACAGAATTATATGCGGCTTGAAGTTTTAGCGGTTATTCACTGACAGCCGCGGAGTGGGCCTGCCAAGAGCGCTGGTCACACGCCCCGTGAAGCAGAGTATTGCTGTGTGGACTGCTGTACGGCTGTCTTGTCTGGGGACTTGTTCTAGATGGCGGGAGATCTACACGGGACTTGCATGACTGATTGTCACACAGGAATACTTGAATGGATGGTGCATACTGTGGTACAAAGTGGCTTGGCCTCCCTATTGCGCTGTGGTTTGTACAAACCAGCTGAGGGGTCTGTATCAATCATGCAGGTTCTAGGCAAGAGTCTTTGGTGGTTGCGCCGATGTCGTTTCAAGTGGTACTCGGCGGGAGGATGCAGGTTCTGGATTCTATCACCATCGAGATTGGTATATTTTCCGCAGCAAAGTCTCGGAACTGTGGCCTTGTCTTGGACCCACGAATGGTTGCCGAGGCGCAAGCTTGTATATTATGGCTTGCCGCATCGAGGCGGAGTGCTAATCATGTAGCAGTGGCTGACATCTGATGGGCCGTTGCAATTGTTGTCTCAAACCCAAAAGGCACTGTTCATTCTTTGCCAAGGCCCTAAGTCGCCTCCTTTGGTGTTCGATGCTTTGCCTAACCTGGAAATACTTGAAGAGTTGCGCGCGTGGAGATGTATTGAAAGAATATGTACTCTTTTTGTGTGAAATGCTCCGAATGCTGCTATTCAGTTGGAAATGTCCTGATCACTGTCCCAGTACTCTTGTTTGAAGCAAGGCCTTGGCCCATCTACGAACCTTCGGCACAGGCCACCTGCATTCACTGCCCTTGATGTATTACAAAGAGTCAACTGAGCACGGCAATGAGAATGTCCCCAGTCGAATAACGGGTGAGTGGCAGTATTTCCTAAACTTTTCAGAGAGGGAGTGATGACCTTGAATTCATGCTTCATTCCTCGGCTAATCCCTCATTGCAGACCGTTCTATCAAGGGCGCAATGAGTCAAGTCCGCCAACAACACGGATTTCATCGGGCCTGACAGTGATCACTGATCGGTTTAGTCGAGTCGGTCGCCCTTCGGAATGGTTTGCACCTTACAGGCTTCAATCGCGCCGGATGGGTCGACCTGGCTAAATTATTCTGGACACAGATTCGGTATCTCCGCTTTCGATCTGAGATTGTAGGAATGACACGAATACCCTCATTTGAGGCGCCCAATGGAAGAATTCAGTCTGCGCCACGATGGGACTCTCTTTGAATCCTGCACTGGCGTGGCTCATGGCTTCGTGGAGTCTGAATACTCTTCAGCCTAGGTACTTGGTAGTTTTGGTGATACCTATTAAAATTTTCAGGGCGGAGATGGGCGAGTTTTCACTACGGTGATGGTGGATCTACTATTCCTACCTCTCTCCCTTACTTTGACGTCTGTTCCATAATTTCTCTCTATTCAAGCATATCTTGGCCTTTCAATGTTCAGATATTGATCAATTCCAAAAACATTACCGGATTCTCCGAGTTCTACTTTTCGTTGTTTTCCTTTCTTTTTAATTCTCCCCGCCGAGTCAGCAAATGGCGGTAATTTGTCGGGACCAAAGATCTCTGATCTAGCCAACATCTCGGTGCTAGCCTCCAGCCCTTACATTGCCGTGTGCTTGATATTTTGGGTCTCGGAACCGCCGCGAGAACTTTGGGGTGGTCGGAAAGCTGACTCTCTCACCTCCATCTCTCATCGACGATCGATGTCTTGGCGTTCTGTTTCGCGCCGGAGAAGAATCTGGACCTCGGATTTCTCGAACTGCTGGCCACACACCAAAGAGGAAGTCAGAAGAAGTTCGGACTTGGCGATACAACTCAAAGTCAAGTGATAAGTGATATTCGGCCATAGGAGGTGGGGACTTGTGCGTGCTGATCGACGCGCAGACAACAAATCGTAGGCTTGATTTCTACTGCTGGGGAATAAGATGGCCACCCACCAGCACATAGTTCTAGATGTAGTTGGTGGAATTTGCGAAGCGCGGCTCGGCGGCGGGTGGTGCCTCAACCCCGGAAGGTTGCCCCTGAACTGGCACCGTGATTGATTAAATGCACGTTGTTTGAAACACAAGCAGCATTCCCACGAATGCTGACAGCCTGGCGATGATTGTAAGCAGCGGAGTCTTCCTGTATTCTTGATCCTCTTTGGGTCAAGTTATCCTGATTGGGTCTAAACTTCGGAGTGAGGCTCACCATGCTGAGCCGCTGGCCGCACGTGGGTGAAATGATATAGGAGTTTCTCGATATTTGCCTACGTGTGCATCGAAGGTCGAGGGTGGCCGTATTTAAAAGAGCCTTTCTGTTTTCAAAGGGTTCGACTGTGACGCAGCTTATAAGTCTTTATGCGCTTTGCGTCCGCATGCTATCTTGCTACGTTCAGAGTTGAAGCCAGGGCCTGAAAGATAGTCCTTTATCTTTGTTATTCACATACTTTATTCTTGCTACCGTTTTGTAGAGTGGCTTTCTGTTTATTAAATAAGTTCCATTCATGATGAAGTACGGTCTCCTTGCTTTGGCGAGTGCTGGCCTCGTCTTCGGACATGGCTACGTTGACAACGGTAAGTTTCGATGATGCGCCCCCCTTTCCTGCTCGAAAGCTTGAGACAAGACTTGTACAATCATTCCTTCAGCTTTCGTTTCGGTGATATTTTCTCTGACAATCCCACAGCTACCATTAGCGGAATATGCAAGTATTTCAACATTCAAGCTCAGAACGTGGGCCGCGTGTGGGTGGAAAGCTTTGTTCCAACCCTTCGCTCAATCGTAGACCTCGATATCTGAAAGAATTCAATAAGCATGCCTAAGCGATTTTTGGTCGTGCAGATGCAATAGATTTCGAAATTCAAAGGTTTCAACATCATTATCAAATGTATCCTTAAGTAACTGACTATTCACTCCAAACAGCGTATACGTTCTACCAACCATATACGGACCCGTACGAGGACCCAGCCCCAGAGCGCATCTCACGCAAAATTCCTGGAAACGGCCCAGTTCTCGACGTAACTTTGATCGACGTACAGTGTAATGGCGACAGTGCCGACGGTATCATCGGAAGCGAGCCTGCTCCCCTTCATGCCCCAGCGACCGCTGGCGAGACTGTCACCTTATACTGGACACTCTGGCCGGACAGCCATTATGGAGCTCTTGTGACTTATATGGCAAGATGCCCAGATACAGGCTGTCAAGATTGGTTGTAAGCGCATGATTTAACCATCCCACCGGACCATCCAGCCACCCAAAAACTGAACTAAGCAACATGATAGGCCCAACAGCACAGACGTTTGGTTCAAGATTGCAGAGTCTGGCATGATCGAATACGAGACGGGCGGCGCTGCCAACGACATCTGGGCCGTCGACCCGCTCGAAGTGGCCCCGAATGCCGGCACCACCTATGAGATTCCGTCCTGTCTAGCAGACGGCTACTATCTCGTGCGTCACGAGATCCTGGCCGTCTTCTTGGCTGGAACGTATCCAGGGATTCAGATCTACCCAGGCTGCCATCAACTGAACGTTTCTGGCGGCGGATCGACAACTGTCAGCGACCTCGTGGCGTTCCCCGGTGCGTACACTCCCACCGATCCGGGGATTACGTGGGACAGCTCCTCGACTACGTACCCGATCCCCGGCCCGACCGTCTTTAGCTGTTCTGGTTAGTTGGAAACATCAAGAGATGGCAGCTTGGTGGCCACCTCCATCACGAACCCAGGTGGCGGCTGCTTTGTTCTCTACCAAGGCTGGCCTCATCCACCGCTAGCTCTGCTGCAGCTTTGAAGACATGCTCCCTGAAGAGAGAATGCCTCTACAGTAACAATCTATTGTGCTCATTACGTGGATGTGGTTTGGAACTAGTCGTGTCTCTTTGCGAAGTTTATAGCGTGCTTTTCGCTTGTAGCTGGATGTCGAATCTTTTCTTCTTCTTGATGGAAGCACACATAGGCAAGGAAATTTGTCTGTACATATATTTCTCACAGTAGTGAGCCACAGTTATGAAAACATTCTTTTCGTGGGACTTGAGAACGATATCTCTGACTGAGTGATTGAAATCTGTTGTCGATGTGCGCAGTTGAAGTGCTATCAAGTCTATATTCTCAGGGCTTAGATTCCCGAACGACTAAGTTTTACCACGCGCATAGGAGCTCCTAAAGTTATTGCCCCTCTGATCCAGCATGAACTGTTGCATTAATGGACCAAGCATGATGGCTTTATTGTCATGCGTGTCTCCTTATTAACGTCCATTCACTTGGAGAATCACGCGACATGCAATCAGTTGATTGCCATCATCTCTTGATATTGGGCTGGTGTTTACGATTCTTTCTCGATAGAATGATGGTACTCTCACGTTGAGACTGTAATAGAAATAGCTTACAGGCCTGAAACTTGTCTATGAATTTATTTCAAAGAGTACTAGATTTTATTTGAAGAAATCAATAAATCGCAGTCTCACTACGTCGAGTAGAAAAAGCAGGCTAAAGGGCGTTTGTCAGTTGAGTTGATTATTATGATGCGTACGTGTGCGAGTCCTGTCTAGTTGTTGTCTATATAGACCACCATCATTTCCAGTCAGCTGGGAGTGGTCACTCCTTTTAGCTGTTCCATAGTACGAGTTTAGCATAAGGAATCCATCTCCACAGCGTTGTCTTCCGTCATCTTCAGTCGGTACACTAAAGCGGGCCGAGGTTGGTGTTCCCAGGCGAGAGCCGTACTGTACTATAGGAGGTGGCCCTTTATTATTGCATATCATCTGCTGTGGTCTGTTCATGCCACTGCACGCCTACTGCTTTGCCAAGAGGAGATCGTACCTGACAGGTAGTCTTGGCTTCCGGATTTCTAGAATATGGAGAAACGTAACGCTCAGCTGGGACCAACGCCTAGTACCAGGCCTGAGCAGGCAGGACGGCTAGTTTGGGACCCATTGAGGCTCCAGTGGGGTGGGTCAACCGTGGCTAGGTGCCAAACCCCAGCAGGTTTTTTTTCGTACCGTTGCAGTATTGTGGCCTGCGAACCATGCCAGGGGCAGGGCAGGACGAACCGGATGCTAGCTGCTAGATTAGGTCTCGTTGATCAATATATAGTAGGCTAAACCAGGTTGAGCAGGTCCTAATATCATGGCTGTGGTTGGTGATAGGCAACAGAAACCGTCCAATGGCCACAGAAGGAATTCCAATCCACCCCGAGCGACCCACAGCGTCTGCCCCACGATCGTGGTGCGGATGAGATCCGTCATTGGGCGAGAAGCTGCACGCCAATGATACTACGCCTCCGCCGGCCTAATGCACGCCGGCGACCCGGGCTGACCGATAGATTTGAATCAGGTTGTATTTGTTGCCGACTTTCCTGATGTGACGCCGACGGTGAGTGAAAAAGGACGGACGATCGTCGAGCGGCATGAAACTTTATAAGAAGCAACCCGTCGCCAGGGCCGTTTCTTTCTTAAAACAAACGATGGTGCCCTCCGTTGCCCATCCCCGGTAGCGAACCTGCTCAAGCATTGTTGTTACTGTTCTGTCAAGATGAGAGTCCAAACAACAGCAGCAGCGCTCCTGAGCGCCGTCTCTGCCGTCTCTGCCGCACCAACACTGGCAGATGTGTCAGCTGCAGACGCCAAAAAAGAGGCTCGCGATGTGGACACTCTGTATCCATACACAGGACCCGAGGTGCCGGTGGGAGACTGGGTCGATCCGTCCGTCAACGGCGTCGAGGGCAGCGGGTTCCCACGTCTCGTCGAGCCGCCAGCAGTCACACCTGCAAGCGAGAAGCCAACCAACAACATCAATGTCATCTCGCTGTCCTATATCCCAAATGGCATGAACATTCACTTCCAGACGCCCTTTGGCTTGGACGAGGACCCGACGGTCTACTGGGGCGAGTTCGGCAACAAGAACCTTACCTGTATGGCCAAGGGGACATCCTCAACCTACGACCGCACGCCTCCTTGCTCTCTCGTCTCGGTCACGCAGTGCAGCCAGTATTTCCACGATGTCCAGATCGAGGACTTGAAGCCGGGAACGACCTACTATTACCAAATCGCTGCCTCCAACGGCACTACAGCCTCTGAAGTATTGACCTTTAAGACGGCCGCCGCTGCTGGCACCAACACGCCTTTTACGGTTGCCATTGTCAATGATATGGGCTATACCAACGCGGAAGGCACGTACGCCCAGCTGCTCAAGAACTCGCTCAACGGCTCCATCAACTTTGTCTGGCACGGCGGTGACATCTCGTATGCGGACGACTGGTACGACGGCATTCTCCCATGCGAGGATGACTGGGATGTGTGCTACAATGGAACGGCTTCTCGGCTCCCTCCTGGTGACTATCCGGAGAGCTACAATACGCCTTTGCCGGAGGGCGAGATTCCTAACCAAGGAGGCCCCCTGGGTGGTGACATCTCGGTTGTCTACGAGTCGAATTTTGATATATGGCAGAATTGGATGCAAAATATCACTTCGAAGGTGCCGTACATGGTCCTGCCAGGGAACCATGAGGCGTCGTGCGCGGAATTTGATTCTGACACTAATACCTTGAGTGCATACCTGGATTACGATGAGGCCAACTCCACGTTGCCTACTACCAATTTGACGTACTACAGTTGCCCTCCGTCGCAGCGGTAAGGGTTTCTTGCCTCCCATTCTGACAAATTACTTACTATCCATCTCAGAAACTTCACCGCCTTCCAGTACCGCTTCCGAGCTCCGGGCCCCGAGTCCGGTGGTGTAGGTAATTTCTGGTACTCGTTCGACTACGGTTTAGCCCACTTCATCGCCCTCGACGCAGAGACGGACTACGCCAACTCGCCCGAGTGGCCTTTCCTCCGCGACATCGAGGAGGGCGCCAACCCAAACGAGACGCACCCGACGCTGGCCGAGACCTACGTGACGGACTCTGGTCCCTTTGGTCAAATTGAAGATGATGCCATTAACGATAACACGGCCTATGAGCAGTATAAGTGGCTGGTGAGCGATCTTGAGGCTGTCAACAGGACCAAGACGCCCTGGGTCATCGTCATGAGCCACAGGCCCATGTACAGCACGGAAACGGCCAGCTACCAGGCGTATATTCGTGCCGCATGGGAAGAGGTGTTTCTCAAGTACGGGGTGGATTTGTACCTTGGTGGGCACATCCACTGGTATGAGCGCCTGTTCCCGCTGACTGTCAACGGCACCATTGACACCATGAGCGTTGTCAACAACAACACGTTTCTCACCAATGCTGGCACGAGCATCACGCACATCATCAACGGTGCTGCGGGCAATATAGAGAGCCACAGCACGCTTGATGAGGGGCAGTCGTGGGCTGCGTATACGGCGGAGCTGGATGACGAGCATTATGGGTTTGGCAAGCTGACTATTGAGAGCGAGAAGGAGTTGACGTGGACATTTATTCGTGGGGATGATGGGAGTGTGGGGGATAGCCTGACCTTGAAAAAGAGGGATTAATTAGGATTGATCAGTTGCTTTCTCAGACAAACAGACTATCTTCGAATACAAGACCATTGCCTGCTCTTTTGTCGCATTGTATGATGTTTTTGGCCATAGGTTGGTTACACAACAGTCGGCCAGATATCATAAAAGACCTACAGCCATATAGACCTATCAAAGTCGAGTTGGAAACCCAGACTGATCGTTGTCCAGTCTCGGGATACGTTGGCTTACTGATCATTACACCCATCGCTGTAAAACTCTGGAGAGTCGGATCACACGGTTGAATGTCTGGAGGCCCTAAGGTTTCCAATTGTGTTTAATTACGTATCTTTATTACTGTGGATTATAGAATGATCTAGCTAGGTAAAGTTATGTGGCGTAACTATATTATTATTTAGTTTGTAAGACGCCACGACAAGGCCGTGTACGAGATGTACACGCCAGAGTTAGTAATGGCTGAGAAGAAAACCTTGAAGAGGGTGCAGTGCATTTTGCAGTCAACCTTGCTTCCTAAACTTTTAGAGAATGTTACATGGTGGTTTCGCCGAGGAGGCGAGAGCGTAGGAGTCAAATAGGCTAATAAATGCAAGAGCTACAGTAGACGGCGAGGATGTGATGAAGTTGCTCTGTCCAAGCCAGGATCAAGTTGAGGAGGCTAGAGGAAGGTGCTGCCAAACGTATAAAGGTTTAAGCAATCAACAAGAGGCCAGGAGAATCTAAATATTTCTCAAGTCTCCCAGCAATGATACAGGTTGTTACTTCCGCAAATCAGACAGCCTACAGTGACAAACATTGATCGCAGAACAAGCCCGCTCATCCAGAACTCAAGTAATTGCTATCCACACCTCCTTTCTCTCCAGAATCGAGAAGTGGAGAGAATTGAGAAGCAGAAGACTCATGCCATCTTCCAGAGTCACCTATACTAACATGGCACCCATCTCCAAACTCATTGGTGCCATCATTGGCTCCCTCACTGCCGCCAGCACCGTCCTGGCCATTTCCATCTCCGAATACTACTACGGTGAGTGTGACACCCCCGTCAACACATACTTCTCGGGCTCCATCCTGACCTACTGGAACACGCACACAGGCATCTCCATCGGGTGGACCGAGACCGAGGCGTGCTCGCTATGGATCTACAGCGATAGGAACTGCGATGACCCCGTGGAGGAGCTCTCAGCCGCCGACGATGGGTGTGTGAAATTCCCCAGCACGGGCGGGTCGTGGCTGTTTCACTGCTAAACGCCAAACAGTCATGTTTATCTTGCCTACTTGGCTGAGGGAATGATAAAGAGGGGGTTTCGCTAGTGCCAATGTGATCCAGGATGTTCAACACACCCTTTGAGGCACCAGCGACGACGGGTGATGGCGTAGGGAGGTCGGGTGCTTGTGAACCTCTAGCTTTTGGCCAAGGAAAAGAAGCTTCATCTCTTTCGCGTCTCATAGCTTCGATAAGTATTTGAATCTTCAAAATGGGTTGAGCCTACCACTTCATTCCCCGAGACGTGGTGTGGAAACGGTGACGATGTTCAAGAGAGCCTTCCAAAGAACACATGTATATTCCAGTGATTAGAATGAACAAAAAAGATGACTCTTCTTCCACTGTGTTAAGCTCCATTCACAGCCTTATTCTGCAACAATTCCGGCAGGATCTTGGTCCCAGGCTCGCTCTCAGTCACCCCCTCCTTTGCACCCTCGCGCTTCTGTCCGTCAGGCAGCTGCAGCGTCAACGGCTTGTCCGACGTCGAGACGTCCTCACCCCACCCAGGCGCGCGGAGGTCGTCATCAAGAATCTTCTTCCCCGTCACAGGGTGCGGATAGTGGAAGGGGATGACACGCGTGTCAGGCCAGAGCATCTTCTGCTCTAGGATCTCATCCGGGCCAAGGGGGTCCTCTGGGAACGTCTTGGTAGGCCAGGGCACATAGTTTGGCTTAGTGTGCGACCAGCCGCTCTCAAACTCGCCGTGCCAGAAGGGAAAATACCGATACCGAAACAGCCTCCAGATGCCCTTCTCCTTGATATACTCATTCTCATAGACACCTCCCTCCCACCACTGCACGTGGCCGCGCGGGTGGACGTCCTTGATGCTCTCGTGCGTGCCGGCAGACATGAGCGCCCGCATGCGCACCCAGGCGTGCGTCCCGCTCGGGTCCACGTCCACAATGTCCTGCATCATGGCGTGGTCCAGCAAGAAGCCATGCACGGGACCGTTGCGGCCCTTGACAAAGAACTGCTGGAAACGGCCCTGGTAGAGGCGCTTGACGCCTTCTTTGCCTCGGTAGCGGGCACCTAGGAACTCTACGTAGGTGTCTGGGTGGTCCGAGAAGAGGTCGACGACCTGATGATGGCTTTCGGTCAGTGAACTGGGCAAAGTGGTTGTGGTGGAGTCTGGGTCAAATTCGAACCTCGTTATAGAGACATTTGTCGAGGTAATAGCCATATTTGAAGTGTGTCTTTCGGACCTCGGACTCGTCTGTGGGCGGCCTGTCAGCATTTGTTGTTTAATAATTCAGTAATGGAAGGGAGATTCTGGAATTACCGGAGACACGAGTCAATTCCTTCTGGAGAACAGCAACTTGTTCTTTGAGTTGGGCGAGTTCAGCTTCCATAGTTGCTTGCTAAGTCACTAATTCTGTATGGTATTTTGGTGTGCTTGTAAGGTTGTATCCTTCTTCTGATGATTATTCAGGGGGGAAACAAGTGCTCAGAGAACAGGCCTCAATCTCGGCCTCGGCAGTCTAATTATTATATTATCCAGTAATCCTACTATAACATACTGTTCAACCGGGTGCGGAGAATATATCTTCAACCCCATCTTGTCAAGTCTTCATCCCAATGCGAACTGCCGCATACACAAGTAGCGCCGTAACAAGGCTCCCCGCATTCTGAGGAATATCTTATGCGAGCACCTGCAGAGAATGTGGTCGGGTGGACGGGCTGTCTCCAATGAATGTCCTTGGCAGTCAATCTCCAAATATCACAACCTGTCACTCATAATTAGTCCGCGGGGAACAGCATCACCGATGACAATTCCTCTAGATGTGACTGCCTTCTGCCTTCAATGAGCTTTGAACGGTGTTGAGGACATGCTGAGGATATGTATAACACATCTAGGATCATAAATACTTGCTCAGCCTTGTAATCAAGCTGAGTTAGACGTTGAACTCCTTGTAGCATGCTACGGATCTGACTGATTAATTCCTCAAGTATATAATACGCTATGTCTCGAATTCCGAAACTTTATTTTGATATGTAGTCTTTGTAATACCGTAAATCTGCTTTTCATCCTCTTGCTCTCCACTCTGTCATTATGAGTACTTCTGGTGTTGCTGACAAGCTTGGAGATCATCTGCACCCCAGCTTTACCTGCATATGCATGTAGCATTCAGTATATTAGGGGCTGGCCGTCTGAGCGCGCAATGCCGTGCGGGCAAGACAGCCATTTGCCGAGCTCGGGTCCTCAGAATAACCCGGACAGGCACGACGAGGAACATCATAACGGAGGGACGGAATTACAATAAATGCTGTTCACAACCGAAATGGCACAATTTCCTTGGTGGTTATAAGCTGGTCTGCCACAGAAGCAGAAGAGTTGGCTGGTTGGCTGGCTGGCTGGCTTGAGGCAGTCTCTGATACTATTATAAACCTCCCATGACTGTATTGATTGATACCCCAAGTACGTATAGTTGACGTCCAGTAGTCGAATCAGCCAAAGCCAACATGGCGCACATTTTCGACCTCGCCCCCGCCATCAAGCGGTCCGGCTATGCCTCTGGAAAGCTAGCCAGACCATGCGAAGCAACCACCTTCCCAGACACAGATGTCTTCCGTGGGATGAACAAGCCCTCCCGCTTCGAGGGCGACGTCTTCGACCTCGAGGTCAGCGGCACTATCCCCTCGGACATCAATGGGACCTTCTACCGCATCCAGCCGGACCATCGCTTTCCTCCCTTATTTGAGGACGATATCCACTTCAATGGCGACGGCTCCGTAACCGCTGTGCGCATCGCCAATGGGCATGCCGACCTCAAACAGCGCTATGTCCAGACGGACCGGTACAAGGCCGAGACAGCCGCACGGGGCAGTCTTTTTGGGCGGTACCGCAACCCATGGACGGACAACGAGACAGTCAAGGGGGTGATTCGCACGGCCAGCAACACCAATATCACTTTCTGGCGGGGCATGCTGCTTGCTTCCAAGGAGGACGGCCCGCCGTTCGCCATGGACCCTGTCACGCTCGAGACGCTGGGGCGGTATGACTTTGAGGGCCAGGTGAAGACGCCTACGTTCACCGCGCATCCCAAGTTCGACCCCGACACGGGCGAGATGATCTGTTTTGCGTACGAGGCCGGTGGGGATGGGAACGATGGGTCCTGCGATGTGGTGGTGTGGACGATCAACGCGGACGGGAAGAAGACGGAGGAGGCGTGGTATAAGGCGCCGTTTGCGGGCATGATTCATGATATGGGTGTGAGCAAGAACTACATCGTGCTGCCGCTCACACCGTTGAAGGTGAACGTCGACAGGATGAAGGGTGGTGGGGAGAAGTTTGCTTGGGATCCAGACGAGGATCAGTGGTATGGCCTGGTGCCGAGACGGGGCGGGAAGAGTGAGGACATCATTTGGTTTCGTGCTGACAATGGTGAGTCTACTCTTCATTCTTACTGGCCTCTTTCCTCTTTCTCCGTCTCATTAAGGTCTTGACGAGGATCATAAAAAGTGACGTACTAAACCATCCTTCACAGCCTTCCAAGGCCATGTCGCAGGCTGCTACGAGAACGAACAAGGAAATGTCGTCGTGGACCTCACAGTAGCCGATGGCAACGTCTTTTTCTGGTGGCCGCCAGACCCCGAACCAGAGGGAAACATCCGCCAGCCTGGCAAGCTCAGAAGCCCGACGACGCGATGGATCCTGGACCCAAAGGCTAAGACCAACACACGCGTGACCCCGGCCTTCACCTGGCCCACCAATGGCGAATTCAGCCGCATCGATGACCGCTGGGTGACCAAGAAATACAAACACTTCTGGCTCGCCAAGGTTGATCCCACGCGTCCCTATGACTTTCCCAAGTGCGGTCCTCCTGCCGGCGGGCTGTTCAACTGTCTAGGCCATTATACCTGGAATCCCGATGAACCACTTGCAGAGGGCAAAGAGGATGTCTTCTTCGCTGGGCCGACGGTTACTTTTCAGGAGCCCTCCTTTATTCCCAAGGACGGCAGCAGCGAAGAGGGAGAGGGCTACCTTATCGCTCTGATGAACCACCTGGATGTGCTGAGGAACGACGTGGCCATCTTTGACGCGCAGAACCTGGCGCAGGGCCCACTCGCGGTGCTGCATCTGCCGCTGAAGCTGAAGCTTGGTCTGCATGGTAACTTTGTCGACCACCGCGACATCGAGGCGTGGCAGAGGCAGAGGGATGCTGAGACGGGTCAGGTCGGCCCGGTCAAGATTGCTACGGAGCCGTTGCCCTGGCAGAAGGATCGTGCCAGTGCGGTGGTGAATGGGGGCCAGCAATGATGAGTTCCTTGTAGTGTGATGGTTGTGTTTGATTTTCACTTACCTCTCAACAAAGCAAGTCATGTCAATCTATTTCAAACATCAGTCGATGTTCTAAGTGTCATGCCTGGCTAGAATTCAATACGTTTTGGGTACACAAATAACTCAGTTCTCTAGGGCATCGTTGGCCTTGTCCGTGCCGGAGTGCGGTGACGAACAAGTAAACTTATAGTCTCGACATACCTTTGAATTAGGAGCACTATAACCCGTCTTTGCCCTTGTAGTACATCTCTAGCGCATGGGCTCGGCCGCCGGCTCTACGTTAGCAGATGGCCGAAACAAAGAAAAGCTGGGAGCGGAATGAGACATTATAAACCATACGCAACGAACGCCTTTCTTTAGTTTAGCTGTTTGGCTAAAATCCGATCATATAATTGTTGCGTTCTCCTATTTGAACGTTTCAGCTCGCGGATCTTTGTTTCTCAGTATCGAGAGTGCGATTCCAGTATTAAATCACAATGAGTTGGGTAAAAAATGCGATCGCCACGATTCACTCACAGAAATGTGAAGTCCTACACCAGACGGTATATGGAGGATATGGGACGAAGCCAGATGTGAGTACATGTGGAATCTCTCAAGTCAGGATCTACGTATCATGCAATGACAACGTGCCAAAAAAACTAAACCCAAACACGCTTATGGCAATCCTAGATCTTCTGGGCAGTGGACCCCAGCGACATGCCCGAGAATTTCAGGAAGGATATTGAGCAGACTTTGAAGGAAGACAGCAGTAGCTCCAGTACCTGCTTCATCATACGGTACGTGGTAAAGAGAAATGGTGCATAGTGAGCACCTGTGCCGATTTGTGTATCATCTTTCTCTGACAATTTTTTGTTCACCACTTAGTATTGAGACTTTTCCTGCTTTCGAAGACGAGGCTTTGCGATCTACAGGAAGCCCCGTGGGGTGCCTCAATATCTTCAAAGGCACAGATCCTGCCAACGTTGAGTACTCTGTAAGTGATTGCAAGACTTGCGTTCGTTGCATGAGGGCCTTTCCCTATCCAGCGTCGCGAGTTTCTTCTCTTGCGGGCAGCTATGCTAATCTCAGCTCCCTGTTGCAGCGCGAGATCAACATTTATGAAGAGCGACCCACTTCGCCGCCAAATGTGTCGTCTCAGGAACAGCTCCATGATGAACATGGAGCCATTGCACGAACAATAAGGAGGTTTTCTCTCGCTGTAGGATTTGGTGACACACCCAAGGATCAGAGTCAAGCAAGTTCTGGCCTCCTTCAAGACTCATCCCTCACTCATCGAAACCATTCGCCTTCCCCGGACCGACGTCGCAAGAGCATCGCTGCTCCTTTGAGGACGATGTTACCGCGGCCGCAATGGAGAAGGTTCAGCCAACTGCATGCCCACACTGAGGCTCTGAATGCCCTTGAAGGCCGGTCCAAAATCAGACCTGAAGAAGCAACCCTCACTCCAAAGGAGATGAACCCGGTGTTCAAACAATCTCAGGAAGAGGATAATTCTGCTCGTGCACCTGATACTTCCATGATATCCATATCACGCTCAGCTCACAAGGCAAAGCCAGCAGCAATGTCTGGGATGGAGCAGGTAGTGGCCAGCAATGAGGGTCTTTCACACGGCTCTCCTGTTGAGCATGCCTCAGAAGATGAGGGCGAGCCTACCATCGATTCGATCCTTGCGTCTGAAGATCTTAATATGAGGTCGATTTACATTCCTGGATTGATGGCCGCAGTCACTCCAATAGAAGAAGGCCATGTGTCATCTACAACGCAGACAATGCAGCCTATTATTGAGGCTCGAACCAGCTCCAGAGCTGCGGCACTGGAGCGACACGGTGTGTCGGTGAGCACAGATGAACACGATGATCACAACGATGGTATTGGGCGAGTCGGCGCCGCCAAGGCCTCTTCTGAAGCAGCACATGCTCTGCCCACGACAGAGGACCAAAATCTCGTAAAACCCTCTACGGAAGCCCTCAATCGGGAGAAAGGCAGACTATTTGATGCGCCATCCAGGGAGGAGAAGCTGTCTTCGAACTTTGGGTGCAGTCAATTTCCCGGGAAAACCATTACTCCTCAGATACAGTTTCACTCACTTGTCTCTGAGTCCATACCTGGGGGTACATCCCAGAGCAATACTGAACCCCAACAAAAAGATCCCACTGAACCGAGCCAAGCTGTGGAAACCCAGGCTCAGCACCAGCCGAGATCTCAGGATCTTAACCAGGTCGAATCATCAATACATACCGAGCCAACCCATGCTCAGCGCGACTCGTGGACAACCTCTCAAGTGGATTCTCATGCTGAGACCGCGGTAGGCACACGAACAGAATCTCACATCGACTCCCAAGCCGAGACCCAGGTTGGCCCCGAAGCTGAGCACCATGACAATGTCGAAGACACGCCGCGCAAGCTGAAGAGACAGAGCTTGTGGTCTCTGGGACGAGGAACTGGTCAGAAAAACCTCAGCTTTTGGGACGACAATGTTCAGGATTCTGCAAATGTTACAAGACGCAGGGGGCGACGGGGCTCGAAGTATCCAGATCCACCGCAGGCAAAGTCGCAGAGGAACTTGGGACGGGAAGATTTAGGGACTGTTCGTCCTGATGGTACAAGTCAGACACACACAAAACCTAAGCGTGTATCTGGGATGCGGAGACTTGGGGCGCGGCTCAGCCAGTGGCTTCATTGATGAGTTGCCAGTGTTAGGATAAATAAATTGATCAACATCACAACGCCTTCTAGGAGGAGGATGAGAAGGCCTGTAATTAATTCAGGCTTATTATAGTTACATTAGGAGGACCCTGATCGGTGGATCCTCACCCCCAGGATCCACAAGCTGGCTTAGGCGAAGCCCAGGTGAGCATATTCCTTTAGTACGCACTACATGATTTGTCAATATTCTGGCTACACAGCCAGATGGGCAACTCATCGTTACGCCAAGAAAGAACCGTATAGCCAAGGCAGAGTCATCTGGAGTAGGCTCGCGAGGTTCAGCTTATAAACGAGATCAGCATCTCTCTCACACTGTGTTTTGTTCAGTCTTTCCATCTCACCTTCACGTCGTCGTTGTTAAAGAGTACAATGACACTGTGCATTGCCCGCGATCAAGATGAGCGGGAGAGTTCACGAATGAGGATTCCAAATTTAACTCCTCTAACTGTGATAGAAGAGAACAAAGTATGTGGAAGAAACTAAGTACACACACGCGCCTAAAGTAGAGCAATGTGCCATGCCTGCTGCGCCCAAGTAATATGCCACGTATACCAAGGCAGCAAAACCACCCCTCGGAAAAGCCACCTCTCCCACCACTACACAACAAACCACAATGAAAGTAGTCTTCTTAACGAGCAATGCAGGCACTCATGAGAGCAGTGTCCACCATATCAGCGGCCGTGGTACCCGTGGGCGTCAGGGTCAGGGCATAGGTGCTGTCAAAGGCACCAGCAGCCCAGCCGACATAGCCGAGGTAGACATCGCTGTTCTCGTTGAGGTAAGCAACCTCCTGGCAGAGGTAGGTCTCGCAAGAGGCGGTGTTGCCGCCGCCAGTCTCGGACAGGATAGCCTGGCGGTTGTTCTCACGCAGCCAGGTGGCCAGGGGGGAGAAGGCATCGTCAACGTTGTTGGTCACGCACTCGGTGGAGGTGCCGCTGTTGTCAGAGTCGAGGTACCTGTGAACACATGTGGTGTTAGTGCTTGTGGTCCTCAGACGGTTTATGGGTCGGAAATACTAAAAAGAGAGACTTACTTGTGCACGTCGAAGAGCAGGTTGTCGGTAGACCCATCGGGGTTCGTGACGTTCAGCAGGTAGGGGCCAGCCTCAGTAGGAAGAGTCTCGGCAGAGGAGTACGAGCTGCCGGGCAGGAGGAGGGTGTGGTCAGGGGCGACGGCACGGATGGCAGTGACCACGGCCTGGACGGTCTCGGCCCAGGTCGAGACGGTCAGGTCGTGAGGCTCGTTCATGATGCCGAAGAAGACGTTGGTGTTGTTGGCGTACTCGGTGGCGAGGGAAGTCCAGAGGGCAGCGAACTCGTCGTTGGTGGGACCGCCCTGGCCGATGATCTCGCCGTCCCAGCGGGCATAGTTGTGGATATCAAGGATGCACTTGGCGCCGGTGGCGAGGCAGCTCTGCATCAAGTTATCGTATTGGGCGCTGATTTATGTTAGTGACAGTGTTCCACTTCTTTTCACTATTAAGGAGAGGCGGGCACGTACAAGTTGGTGGCATCGAGGTCACCGCCGACGACAGCATTGGTAAGATATTGCCAGCCGACTGTAATTCTGAAGATGTTGAGGTTGTCCGCCGAGTAAAAGTGCTGCATCTGCTCGGCACCGGTGCTGGGGACAGTGATGCCATCAACAGTGCAGGTTCCATCAGTGGAGCAACCAAAGTCGAAACCAGCAATGTTGACACCGGCATAGGTCGTGTTGCCGCTTGTGCTGGTCGCCGTCGCCGTCGACGAGGCAGCAGCTGCGGAGGAGGCGACGGACGAGGAGGCAGCCACGACAATAGAAGAGCTGGACACAGCAGCAACAACAGAAGAAGTGGCCGCCACAGCAGAAGCACTGGAGATTGCTGACGACAAGGTTGGCACGGCAGACGTAGTGTCAACAACGCTGGCCGTGGCAGAGGAGAGGGGCGAGACGGTAGTAGCCGAGTTGATGGCTGAGAGAGTTGCAGTTGCTGCCGCCAAGGCGGAGCTGAGGGTAGATTTCCTAACGCAAGGCATTTTGAGGGAGTGTAATGTCCGTAGACGAAGAGAAAAGTAAGGATCGACAGTGACCAGCGTACGGTCTGAAGGAAAGAAAATGCCTTGAGCAAATCGGACCCGGTCCGATGTGAAGAAAGATAGTTGTGTGAATGATAAAAAGGTCAAGTGAAGGAGAGAGAGGGAACAGAAGAGCCGCCTCACAGCCAAACAGCAGCGGCAATGGTATTATAAGATTTTTATCCCAGGAGTCGAGACGAAGACGGGATGAGCCCATGCTGCCTCAACAACACGCCTGGAAGCAGGAGACCTGGACCGTAGATCCGGGGACTGGGGGAGCCAGGTGGCTTGAGCCCAGGGATCTCGAGGTGGATCATGCAAGTGCTTGATGGCCCTACAAAACAGGGGATCCGAGGCAAGGGTGGGGTGGTGAGGCTATTGCGATGCTGCTACAATCACAGTCGACTGGGGATTGTTTTCTACATGACACTCACGTTTCGGATTTCTCTGTGCTCGAGACAGCACAAGATTGAGATCTGCTTCTGGGATCTCTTGGAAAACACGTTCGTCTGAATGTTTATGATCGACGCCAAGCTGCACATCGTCGAGCATCTCCCGCAAAAAGATGAACAAGAACAGACGGAAAAATGAATGCCAGACCTCTCTACAAATCCGTCTGATTACCAGGTGGGGTCCACAATTATGTTGAAGGTCAGAGAGGATCAGTTCGGTGCTTTCGGCTCGCACCCCTGTCATGTCTAGACGATCCTTTTCTTCTGTCCAGCGTTTCAGGTATCATGAAGCCAATTTCCCACCTTGAATGACCCTCCTCAAATTCAGCGGTAAAATGGTATGGTTTGCAAAGGAGACACAACGATGTTATAGCCACTAAATTTTAGAATTTCGATAGAGTTATTTCTGCAGACATCAATACCTGTGGAGGCCCACTTGCATCTGGATAATTATGTGAGGAAGTCTGCACATTGTCACTCAGCCAAGACTCGGCAAGGCATGATATAACATTGCCAGATTTGACGCACCATGAAATATGGAGCCTCAGCCCCTGACATGCATACTGCAGCAGCCCCCTGCCCTGCCGTCTGGTGAGGCGCCAAATGATGCTGCATAAAGTTTTCAGGGGCGCGACCTCAACGACCCCGCATGACCTGACCTCATCGCTCCTTGCCGACGTCATCCGTATGCTACACTGGCCATGTATGCAGGGAATATGTACATTCGGCTAGGGGTAAAAATCAGCCTCAGCAACGCTTGGTATTAAGGCCGTGGTGGCACTGGTGCGAGATCAACAGATTGTACTAGTGCCGAACTTGATTTGTGGGATAGAAGACTAACCTACGCGGTGATCAAGTAGAATATTTGACAGATGTCAGAGAGCACGTGGCCCATGCAAGAAGTGATCCTGGAGACTTCATCTTGGCCTACGTTCAAAGGCATCATGAGGCTATTTTCATGCCATCCTTGTGAGCCGTGTCACCTCCATGTACCGTTCATCTCTGACTTTTAATTGTTTAGTCTTTCTTCCGAAAGCATCTCCTATATCCATTCTTCTTTCCAATTTAGGACCAAGTCACTCTCTTTCCCGGCTACCCGGCATTTTCGAGTGGAACCCATCCTCGTGAGGAAGTGGGCCTTGCCAGCCGAACAAGCCAGCTCGATATGAATTCTCATTAGACTGCGGTATTGGCTATTGATGTGCATTTACAATTAGACCACAAGACAAAAAGGAAGACGTATAAGAGTGTGTGGATCGAGTGGTGCAAATGGTAAGAAAAATGGGTGCTGTCGTCTTGACGACGTGTTCGCTTCTGATATCCGCCCACGTGTTGACAGCCAACTGCGCTGCGATTTTTGTCGCTGCAGTTGATGATGACTTTTCCTCAGCCTTTCCTACTCTCTGGACCACCTTGTTTCACATCTCCTCTCCCACTTTATTCCGAATGACGATGAAGGGGAGGGCTGTGATGACGAGGAGGAAAGTCAGTCCGAGGTAGACGAGCAATATGCAAACATTGTTGACAAGTCTGCCGCTTAAAGATGGGTGACAGTTAGGAACAAGAACGTTGATCGAACCAAGGCATTTCAAAATTGTTGACGGCCGATTGATGTCTGCTGATCCTTTTTCTGTAGTAAGTATTGGACAAGTTATCAGCGCTTGTTGTTAAGTTTCCGGGGGTGTTGGAAGCAACTAAATATTCTTGTCCCAGCTAGATCCTGTTCGCGAGGGCGGGTTGGGATAATTGATACCGTATTGCTGTGACGGTTCAGATTGTACTAGAAAGAGGGAAAGGGTTGGGGGTGTTTATATTTGATCACTGTGCATGATGTCTTACTTTCTGTCTGGTTTCGTCAACGATATTTGCACGGTGAAAACCGGCTTCGTGAAGGGTGCTAGCTAAAGATGACTTTGATCATGGCAAGTCCAGCTCGAAATGTTCTTCCTTCCTCACAACATTGTACAATCTTTGCCCTCGCACCTGCGCTTTTGATCTGATCAGGTACGTCGAGGGCGACCAGTGATGGGAAGGAGCCACTGCCGACCTACTCTCTGGAAGCCCCTCCCCATAATACATGCTGCCGTTCTTCGCATGAGCCATCAACAACCAGGTTTGTCCTCTTCTCTCGTCTTTGAAGCCCCAGCCTTTCTACAATTTCGGTTTCACCGCACATACATTAACTTTGTTCAATACAAACACCACCGATCACTGATCTTTGCTTCTCACGTAAGTGCTATTCAAGGTGTGCTGTCCGATTTCATCCTTTCAAGCTCTTCGACTGCCTCGCATGATGCTGTGGTCGTCCGAATTTGAGCTAACTTTCAATGTGCAGCATCTCCATTTCCTACCTTTGAGACCACATCTTTCTTGGCTGCAACTGAGCTATGTAAGCCTGCTGTCGTGCCTGTACATTACCTTCAACATCATTTCTCTGTCAAGCTTCACGCGCATTATCGGTTTTGCTCCTAACTGACACACCACGGAGAACTCAGCTATCGTATACCGTCACCATGCAGCCATTAACCATTTTCGCCGGCTGCCTCATCGTTCTCGCCTCTGCACTTGTCGCACCCTGCCCACCGTCCAGGCCAGTCCATATCACGAATCGCAGCCTCGATTTCGGCGCCGACCTCATCAACAAGATCAACTCCTTCCCGGGCTCAGCCAATATCAAGGTCATTTTTACTTGCATGAAGAAAGATCATAGCTGGAAGGCGGACTGGAGCAAAGAGAAGGAGGGCAAGGTAACATTCAGCAGCATTGACTCCAAATGCTGCGAGAAGACGGAAAAAGGCTGGGAGCAGTACAAAAGTAGTTGGGACAAGCTAGCTGTCGCCACGTTCAACCAGCCATGCAATGGAGGTGAACTGGCGGGATTGACACCTGAGAATGCCAGGCGGCTACACCACATCATGGGCGACCATGGTGGCAAGTGATCAGAGCGTGTTTGACCGTGTTTGACGTCTTGTTGTGGGGCACTGGACTTGTACGTCTTTGGCTGGATTCGGTATCCCACGACTCCCTAGACAAATAGAGTTTCTGCATAATATCATTCTACACAGAGAACATCCGCAAGCTACCTAATCTTGTCAGCTTGATTGACTATTTACAATTTCTTTGTATGTTCGGGTCACCAACCTTGGGTTTACAATCTCTGCTGACGGTGCCGCCGTCCTTTCGAAGTTTGTTTATCGCCACGAAGATGTCTTTTCTTTCTTACTGTTATCATGCTCGAGTTGAGGTGCTTGAAGAAGCAGTTGATCTTAAGGAGGATCTTGAAATTGGGGCCGTTCAATGATTATTTGTCATCGTCGAGGTAGTGACCGAAGGATGAAGCCACCTCACTATCACTGCCCTTGCCTTCAGTAATGAAATAGCCAGAAGGCGCATTTGAAAAAGGGCGTGCATCATGATCTGATTTCGATCTATGTTTTGGGAAGCAAAGATTGTCCTTGAGGAAGGTGCCGTCACGACACAGACCTATGTGTCAAGAAATCGAAGGACCCTGGAGATTTCCTCTTTTCCCCCCTTTCTTTCTTTTCTTTCTTCTAACCCTCGTTCTTCTTAGCAACCTACCATTCCTCACCCACCAAAAAGTATCACATCATTCATCAGGCTTGAAGGCACTCTGTTATTTCCATCATTATCACCCGCTCGCCTCGACCACCACTTGCACTGTTGTAGTCACTGTGAGTACCATGGGCTGTTTACTATCAGCATAGTCAGTATCATCATCATCAGTGACTGACTTCATTGTTCACAGTGAAGCTAATTTTGGGAGTTGTATCACCTATTCAGACCAACAAGCACTGTATCTTGCCAACATGCAGCTTACCAGTATTCTCGCGGCCCTGATCGGCGCAGCTGGAATCATGGCCTACTCGTCCCAGTCAGGATCTGAAGCACCGGCGGATGATCTGTCTCTCCTCAGAGAAGCCCTTACTCCCCTCTCCGATCTCGGTGAGGCCCAGTTCCCGCTGTCCAGACGTGGTGACCATCCGTCTAGGCTCTGGCCCAAACCGCTCCGGGACGACTGGCGCTGCATGAAGGCGGCCGGCGTGAAATACCCCGATGTGCACGGAGACTGGTCACGCAAGTCAGAGGGAATTCACACCTCGTGGGGCTTCCCCACATCGTGTTGCCGACCGTTTGCCAAAGCATGGAAGGAGCGTGAAGCGGCGGGCAAGACGAGGGGGATCCACGCTGAGTTCTCAAACACCAAGAAAACCGGGGACGCAGACGACTGCGACCGTGTGGTCATGAGCAAGATCAAGAGGCATCACTGGCCGTATCTAAACCGGTTCTGGAAGGATTTTGGTGTTTTTGAGGGACAGGAATAGGCTGTGCATGGCCTGATGGTCTGGATGGTCTGGACGACCCTGAAGAGATGCGTGATGATGGCTCTGATGAGCGGTGGTGAACTCTGAAGACGACTCATACAATTCACCTAGATACTTGATGTAGAATAGTAGGGTCTTCTGCTCTACGCAGCTCCAAATCCATACCATACCTCGTTTGAGCTGCAAACCACGCCCGTATTCCAAATTCATCGCTACCAAGATTTTAGGTGTCTAGCATGGCGAAAATTAAGAGTCAAAGAAGGGAGAACAGGGATAGAGAGCAAGTTCAAGGGCCTCAGTATCAAGATGCAACCCCTTTGTCGTATATACTTTTTCACTGGAATAGCCTAGAACGCACAATCACCTCTTTGTCTTCCATCATCTTCATCTTTGTTCACCCAGACAATGGTCTTATGCGCCTGGTTTGAAGGCTGAGCCTGACAGATTTGTGTGTCACATAAAGTCTTAATGAGAAGAGATAGGGACAATATTTTGTATGGCTTTACTAGGTTTGATGGTTACTAAAAGTCCTTATCTCCTGGATTCCTTGATGCCCAAATTGTTTTCTCAATCTTTCTAATTCTTCTGCATAAACACTGATATACAAATGCACGAAAAGGAAAGCCATGGGGACGAGCTTGAAAAGAAAATTGACAAGAGACTGTCACGATGGTGGTGATGCGAAGAGAGTCCAGGTGGATAAAGAGGCAGATCGTGATGCTTCCTCGAGTGAGGCAATACCAATCCCAACCCCAGTCACGATTGCGCAAACCCCAGCAGGAAATCTTACGCTTACAAGACTGCCAGCAGAAATCCAACTCCAGATCTACGACGAGGCCCTCCGAAGCCTATGCAAGCCCCGCATCGTCCAATTGGACATCCAGACCGTGCCCTGCTTCGACCAGACCAGACGGCACCTCGGCGTCACCCGCAGCTGGGAGCTCACAGTCCCTAACCGCGCCTATCTCCACCTCGAGAACGCGCGCGAGATGGCTCGCACCCTCCTCCCCCTGAGCACCAGCGGCAGGCACACAGCCGAGCAGTTCCTCCGCACCCACGAGGTTCTGGAGACGCCAAGCCGGTGCCGCGCGATGCTGGGGCTGGATCTTTCTCTGGTGTCGGATGTGTTTTGGCTGCCGCATGACCTTTGCGACTTTGCTACGGTGCGGAAACGGTATGCGCCGGCCTGGAAGGGGCAAGATGCTGTGGACGAGGGACGGGTGCGGCGGGTGATGATGAGCCTGGAAACACTGGAGCTAGAGCTGGCCTGGGCGCGGGGGGATATTGGACAGCTAGACCTTGTGGCCACCGCCGTGGCCGGGCGGACGGAGGAAGGAGAGGCCGAGGCTAACAGCATTATGCAGTCCGTGACGCCGTTGCAGGACATTCTACTACGGTACTACCCTCTCTGCGACGAAGTTGTGGTCCTAGTGGGCTTGCAGGGTCGCCCACATGTTTCTTGGGACGACTTGTACTATGTTCCGGAGCAGGAGGTGGTGAGCTATCTCTTGACGCCAGCGTGGAAGGACTGCAATGGGTATAGAATGCGGTGCTGGGCGGTTTCGAAATCGTACGAGGAGTTCTGTGATCGGGATGAACTTGCTTGGCCTGAGCTGTCTTTTGCTTTTTATAAGAAATCAGATGTTTGGGTATAGATTCAAAGACGAAGATCTGAAAAGTAAAGAAGGGCTAGAAAAAGGCAATTTCATTCTGTTGGTCTCAAGAGCAATTGCGTCCCTTTTCTTTCCTCTTTGTGAGCGCCATTGTTATTTGTCTCTTTCGACAATCTCTTCGGCCCCATTTCATGTAGTATCTGCCTACTGGTAGTGACGCAAATGACAAGTAACTACTACATCCAAAAGAAAAACAATGGCCGACCACTCTCACTCGTAAACGGGGCCATACAACATCGAAAGACCTTCAGTCGTCCGTGTCCACACGCTTCACGGGCACATGATCGGGCACAGCCTCCTTAAATGCATCCAGCTTCTTGACAACGCCGCCCAGAACCACCTTCAACATCTCATCAGCAGTCAGCGCGCCACTGGTGCCCATGGACACGGCATCGATGATATCGCGCGTGCCGGCGGCCTGGTGGAGGTCGTCGTCCAGGTGCCGAAAGGCATTGCTGACGGCGGCGTCGTTGCCGAGCTGCAGCAGCTGCACGCCCAGCTGGTGGGCGGGGGTCTTCATCTCGTCGAGGCGCTTGGCGGCCTCGGCCAGGGGCGCCTTGACGTCGTCGTCGAACTTGCCCGCCGTGAGGACGATCAGGTTCCAGCCCCCAAACGCCGGGTCCTTCTTTACCTTGCCGAGGTACCAGTTCAGCAGCTTCTGCAGGCGGGCGCCCATGTTGCAGCGGCCGCCGGGCTTGCCGACGTTCTCGAAGATCTGGGCCACGCTGTCGCGGGTCTGCAGCTGCGTGAAGCCGCCGATGCGCCGGTAGCCTGACTTGCGCACCGACTGGCCGGGCAAGAACTCGATGAAGCCCTTGGGCCGGTGGTTCACAAAGTAGAGGTCGATGCCGTCCGGGTCGTGCTTGGCGCAGATGGGCGAGATGTGGTCGAGGAGCTCCTTGACCTGATCCCAGTAGGGGGTCATGGCTGCCGAGTCGTCGACCAGGAAGACGGTCTCGAAGGCTCGGAGGTATGAGAGCTTGTCATCGTACTCGCTGAGATCCCAGTCTGCCATGTTGGTGGTTGTGTGTGGGGTATGTGTGAGTGTGAAAGAGAAAGAGGAGAGGAGAGAAGGGGCCGGGGGGTTGTGAGAGTGTACACGTGTGAACGAAAAAGGGAGAGAGAGAGAGAGAGAGAGAGAGAGAGACAAGAAGTGAACTTGATAGTGTCTCAATGAGGCCTTTGTTGAGCCGTGTGCTCAAGAGAAGAAGGAGTTGTGCTCTCCTTTCTGGGTGATGGACCACTTGGACTCTTTTCGCTCGTTAAGCGCCGTTTGTATGAGGATGAACAGGTGTTCATCCAAGCACGTGTGTCGACTGGAGCTGCGCGACCACGTCGATCTGCGGTGAGTGGTAGGACCTTTGAGTTTGCATAAAACTGGGGCAGGCCGCCTTTTGCTGCCGATAACCGTGCCCTGTGATTTCATTTTCGAACGAGGGTGTTTTTTTTCTTTCTCTCTCTTTCCCAGCTTCAGGGATTCCATCTTCCATTGGCCGACAATCAATGAGAAAGTGGTCCAAGCATTCAGCTCCTCTGGCTGTTACAATTTACTTACCACTCATTCTCCCCTCTCCCTCCACCGACTTCTGTGATCCCCTTTTCTTTCATCATTCTATCTGTCGATTTTCAAATAATCAAATTAACTTCCTGGGCCTACGGTGTCGCCGACGACATAAGGATCCGCCTAGGAAAGGGGAGAGAAGAAGACTTACACGACGACTTGCGTATGTGAAACCCTAACCCTCGCGATGGGGGGCCACTGGAAATGAATCCGTACAGCAGGAATGATTAATGCAATAGTTCAGGGGCTTGGCCCGTCATGTCGGTTTCAGGGTGTCAAGCTTTGACCACATCTAAACTTGACAATGTTCTGAGTGAGCGAGGGTCTTTGGCCCTTTCTGGAAACTTCGTCGACTTCGGACGAGCGAGATGGGTGGCAGGCCTTTATAACAGCTTTCATCCCCGCCAGAGATGACAAAATCATGACTGAAGATGCACACAGGTTATCCTCATGAACGAAAACTTGTCTTGGCCCTTCACAGCCATCAACATAATGACACTGCGTGTCTTTTAGGAGGGCTCGAGATCCGTGATGAGAACAACTGTACCTGAAGACCTGGCCTCAGCGGGATCACGACAGTTGTTGGATGTTAACATTTCTCGTAGATACAGTCAATGTCGCGGCCTTGTGATGCTGTCTCCTCACACTCTTTCGAGACAGCAAGGTCAGTATGATTGAAGACCCGGCGCTATATACGGTCCAGGGACTCTACAGGAAGGAGGCCGCCGGGCACATGTTACAGGTCCTCACAGACAACCTCGAGGATCTCTTACCTAATTAACAGTAAGAGTACTCATGCCACTAGCAGAGGCTGCTGACCATTCCTCTTGTTGAAGCTACCGTAGTAGGAAAGCCTCCGCCTGCCAAGGCCGACGCCACCAGATAAAGAGCAGACAGCATTTTAACCGATGCCTTTTTTGTGTACGCCACAAGCGCAGGCACCGACCATCTGACCCTTCCATAATTTTCTTGAAACAAAGTTTTAACCTTGATCATTTCAGAAAGCGGCACAAGAAGACTCCGCGGTGGGTCATCATCTTGCCCGATTCTGGACATGTCCACTGAACATCGCGACGGTGTGTCTTGTTATCGTGACATACCTGAAGCTGCAACATCCACTCTCAGTTCCAAGACGCCAGGCCACCCAGCCTCCGGTGCGTCTCAGTCCGAGCGCTAAATGATCCCAGTGCGGGCGACGCCACGATACATCAACTAATGGGTTCGTGCGCAACTCTATCTCAACGTCGTGGATCATGCCTTTCCAGCCCGCCTCGGGCCGAGCAGGACGTTCTCAGCCAAGCGGCTGAACCAAGCGGTAGACTACAGTGTCAGGTGGTCAGCAATCTGCGTCCCCCTGCGCATGCCGCAAGTTCGGTACATGGTAATCACCAGTTTATGCATGGAAATTGACACACAGATTTTGTACCCGGTTCTGAAAGAGTAATTGGGTATCACCCCAAAGGACATGTAGCAGGGCTCGATCTTCCATTGAGTTGTATATACTATCGGTTCTTATTCCACAGTTCCACAAGAGATTCTCACCAGGGGCGCGAGTGCTTTGTACAGATGTCTCGGCCCGGTTCATCCGCGATCGCTTCCTAATCTAACATATAAGACTACGACCAGTCAGCGTATCCTATATGTCAAGCCTACTCATTTCATCTATCCGATGATCTCCAAAAAGGAATGCACTCTGACGTCTCCATATGCTTACAATAAACCTCCATGCTCATACATTTTTTTTACAGAGACAGTCGCCCAGAATGAACGCCATGCAGGCGGCGGAATGCTACCGGTATACCCAGGTTCAAGGCAACCCCCAAAGTGCAGATCTACTATTTTGCCAATATACGGGGTTAAATCCATGAGGACTGGTTAGTCCATGTAGGCCAAGAAGGATACTTTCCAGCTTATGTACCATTGGTCGATTTTCTGTTCATGCTAGAATAGCCGGTGCTCTCGTGCCCAATTGCGATGTGCGTAGGCGTATTAGTTTTATTACCTTGTCAGAATTTGCTTGGTTCCCTATATTGCTTATGCAGGATCAGCCGTTACCAACCCCGTAGATCTCAACCCATTTCCCAGGTTCGAAGATCTGAAGGTCGGTGTTGCTCCGGTCATCAAAGCTTCATTCAGATTGCATGGGGTCGCTGCCATTTCAATAGTCCCTGTCACTCTTGACTGTCTTTGGCCCTTCTGCGGAAGGTCACCGGCCTGTGCACGTTGCAGCCATAGCTTGTGATTTTGCCTCCGTCCAACACATACGCAGCTTCATCACCAGGCTTAGGAAAAGCTGGGACGGAAATCGGGCCATGTTTCCCTACAGGCAACTGAAAGAGGTGGAGCCTTCATCTATATTGATTGCAATGTAGCCACATACCCATTCTAGCAATGCGAGATGGCCATGCGCGACGAAGCCATCCCTCGCCTTCTGGGTCTTGGCGGCCTCGGGAAACATTATATAAAAGCAGGACTGACAACACTTTGCTGAGATGTCAAAGGTGACTGATCATCCCACAAGACTCTTCCACGTTAAAAGGCATAGTCACACAAACTTGGCACGATGTTCAGTAAATTCGCTCTCACTGGCAGCCTTTTGGCTGGAGCGGTCAACGCTCAGGGCGTGGGCACCCAGCAGACGGAGACTCATCCTCAGATGACCTGGCAGTCGTGTACTTCTCCGTCCAGCTGCACGACCAACCAGGGAGAGGTTGTCATCGGTCAGTTATAAACACCGTTCAATACACAGAGGCCCTTTGCTGACATTAGGGGCCTAGATTCCAACTGGCGTTGGGTCCACGATAAGGATGGCTACGTTAACTGTATGTCCTCACACTTCATACCTGGACCAAAGGCCTCGGATTATCCGGCTTCCGATATTTTGTGTGGAAAGAAACAATAACCAGGTTGCTTACACAGTGAAAAACAGGCTACACTGGCAACACATGGAATACTACTCTCTGCCCGGATGACAAGACCTGTGCGGCGAACTGTGTTCTCGATGGCGCTGACTACTCGAGCACCTACGGCATTACGACGAGCGGGAACGCCCTCTCTCTCCAGTTCGTCACCCAAAGCTCTGGCAAGAACATTGGAAGTCGCACATACTTGATGGAATCGTCGACCAAGTACCACTTGTTCGATCTGATCGGCAACGAGTTCGCCTTCGACGTCGATCTGAGCAAGTTGCCGGTGAGTACTTTTGGTTCTTCACCAGAGTTCTCAAAGATTTTGTCATTATGTTCTGGACTGATAAGAAACCCTAGTGCGGCCTCAACGGAGCTCTGTACTTCGTCACCATGGATGCTGATGGCGGCATGGCCAAGTACTCAACCAACACCGCCGGCGCCGAGTACGGAACTGGCTACTGCGACAGCCAGTGCCCTCGCGATCTGAAGTTCATCAACGGTCAGGTGCGTTTAATAGTCCCCATGACACGTGCACTCTCTCTTCATTTCCTGTCTGCGTTTTACGCTTCCTTTCATACTGACACCTGACGGTTCTCTCACCCAGGGAAATGTCGAGGGCTGGACACCCTCCACCAACGACGCCAACGCCGGCGTCGGCGGCCTGGGCTCCTGCTGCTCGGAGATGGACGTCTGGGAGGCCAACTCGATGGACATGGCCTACACGCCGCACCCATGTGAGACGGCAGCACAGCACTCGTGCAACGCAGATGAGTGCGGCGGAACCTACTCTTCTTCCCGCTACGCCGGCGACTGCGACCCGGACGGGTGCGACTGGAACCCCTTCCGCATGGGTAACAAGGACTTCTACGGCAGCGGCGACACAGTCGACACGAGCCAGAAGTTCACCGTCGTCACGCAATTCCATGGGTCCGGCAGCAGCCTCACCGAGATCTCGCAGTACTATATCCAGGGCGGCACCAAGATCCAGCAGCCCAACTCGACCTGGCCCACGCTCACGGGCTACAACAGCATCACTGACGACTTTTGCAAGGCGCAAAAGGTCGAGTTTAACGACACTGATGTCTTTAGCGAGAAGGGCGGCCTTGCTCAGATGGGTGCGGGTATGGCTGATGGCATGGTGCTGGTCATGTCCCTGTGGGATGATGTGAGCTTTCCTTTTTCTGCTTCTGCCCTCTGATCTTTTCCCCCTTCTTCATCATTGCAAGAGACTCTGTCGGCTGTACTGACACTCCTGCCTACAGCACTACGCCAACATGCTCTGGCTCGACTCGACCTACCCGGTCGATGCTGATGCATCTTCTCCCGGCAAGCAGCGTGGTACCTGCGCTACCACCAGTGGTGTGCCTGCTGATGTTGAGTCTTCAGACGCGTAAGTCCCTTTCTTCAGTAGTTATTCTTGAAGATGAAAGTAATTAATAGATAATTCAGGTCTGCTACCGTCATCTATTCCAACATCAAGTTCGGCCCCATCGGCGCCACTTACTAGGAGGTTGACACCAAAGTGTGAGGCCGCAGCATTACCTGGATGAAGAACTTGGTCGCAGATACATCGTTTTGTCCTCTTCTTTTCTTTCATGGCTATACAGAGAACTGTGTTTGTTTCTTTTCGTATATACTTTTGAGGAATGTCATATACTTGCTGAGCTGTACCCAGTGTTGAGACGCTTTACACACGTGAGTCGCCGTGCAAGACAGGGATTGCTGCCAGAGGCCAGAGAAGATGTAAAGCTATCGCGAGCAGACGTCTCTACTTACTGCATTCTCGATATCACAGATTGACTTTCATAATTTCAGCCGTTGACTCTGCAATTCAAAGAACTGTTGAAATTGAAGTAAGCACTAGATTTAGCTGTAAGCATTGGCAGCATAGGCTCCATATGTTTCCAGCGTCTATCTAGAAAAGATAAGCTGCTTTATACGACCTGAACTACAAATCTTGTTGTTTATCAACGGACACTTGATTTTAGTTGTTGCTGGTCACACGTTGAACGAGACGCATGTGATGAGCATATGATGAGACATTGATTCGTGGACCGCTACCAACACCAAAGGATCAGGAACTACCAAGCCCTTTCTTATCATTGTCTCTGCAGCCACTGGACTACTTGTATGTAACACCTGATAAGTCTAGCTTCATGCGCAAGGCCGAGGGTCAAACAGAGAAAGAGAGGATGCTAGCGGCATGCTTAGACGCCACCAACCCGACTCCCACACGATCGACAATTGACGGCGCCTGCTCAGGTGATCGGTACACAATTGGGTCGATGACGTCTTCAATTGGCCTCGTACAGCCTATGATGTCAAAAGAGAATTGATATTTATGTTTTGCCTTTGATCTGAATCCCGAGATAAAATCTATGTGAGGTTGCAGAAGTCATGGCGCCGAGAGTGATCGATGCGCACAATCCAATGCAACTTACAATCGCTTTTCAAGACATATTACGTTTCATTTGCGGGTAGACAAAGACTAGGGGCGCCATGCTCCAAAATTAACCCACCTCACGAGAACATGTAGGGCCCACATGGGTGCCCTTATACTACCATGGCACGTTGCCGAGGCAGTCTCAGGAGCCAAAACCTTATCAAACGTTAAATGCAATCTTGTTCATTTCACTTAGCGAGAACCTGTTCAAGCCATGGCCTTCGATGGCCCAGACCTATGGAACCTCGCTAGTACGATTCAATTGCATTGCAACTCACCCAACTCCCAACACTGTGGTTCGCAGGTTAGATCCTGTGTGACGGCGGGACCGAAGTAACAAAAGATGAGTGGAAGACACCCAACCAGCCATCCACACGAGACCATTTCTTCGGCGCTTCTTTCCCAAAACCATGCTGCATCCTCCGTTTGCTTTACGATATGGCTGCCTGGATTTGCCACTAGATCTTCGCTCTGAAATACTATTCTTGCATCCGCTTGGCCGATTCAGCTAGCAACACCAACGTTTCGACTACGCGCAGACTATCAAGACGCTTGTTTGCGAATCATTCTCATCTAGGCAGGTGTGGATTTTTCAATGTTAGCCGTTATCTTCAGAGGCGCCGCCAAGATTCGGGCCAAGACTACTTGTATCGTAGCTAAGTTTTTTGTTCTGGCGCTAGAACCTTCAGCCTTGTCTTCCATTTGCCATTGAATTGCTTGATTGGAAGCTAGACTGACGGGCATGGCCCTGGAGACAACAAGTTAAACTCTTAGTGTCGACTGCCTTCCCATGCAAGAGCATCCCGCGACAAGCGTTGGAGGGATGTATGGGTTCAGCCAAAGTGGGGAGGGATCGTGGGTTTGGCCAGAGCAATCATGCCTCGAAATCCGTCAATCAGGGTCTTTCTTATCGAAAGTTTGCCTTTACTTGGCAACGGATTGCCACGCCTAAATGGAACTAGACTGGCCATGTTCTTGCCGGGGTCCAGGACGCCACGATGTTTATCATGGTCGGTGCAGCGTACGGGCAGGTCTGAGGCCAGGCTCTGAAATAGAGTCGCTGCACCCACCTTGGCTGGACCATCGCGTGACTGGTTTCTCCTTGGTTCCAGCAACCTCTTCCCCAAGGCCTGTGGTTCTTCTCCCACCGCGAAGATGCCTTTCAACCTGCGCAAGCCGTTTGTGCGGCGCACTACGGACCATCCTGTTATTGAGGAGCAGGACCCTGCGACCACCGCCGGGCCTCAGTACGATGCCGATGGCAAAGCCGTTCCCAACGTCGATCAGGATGCTCAGGAGGACGATGTTGCTATCGCCTCTAGCGTTGATCAGCTGAAGAAGTTCAAGAAGGCCCATCAGTGGGATTACAACTTGGACTACGAGACGATTGTACGTTGACCTATAAACTATGTATTCCTCTTTTGCATCTCTAGCTATTCTCTCGCGGGGTTGGGCTTGGCTCTGGCGCGCACACACTTGAGGGAGTGGCTTGCGCCTCAACGGTTCTTGGTGTGGAGAAGTCTTGAGACTGTGCCAGCGCTTTCCGCTTGGCTTTTCACTTGGCTTTTTTCCTCCAGGCCGTTTTGGTGTGGAGTGATTCGCTTGGCGCAGATTGAGAGGGAGAGAGAGAAAGAGATTCTCGGATACTTGGTATACTGATACTCGTTATAGGATGCTGCCAACAAAATTGCCGATTCCGATGATGTCGAAAAGAAGGCCAACTTCGAGCAAGAGCTCCTGGAGGAGAACTCTCCCTACTTTGAAGTGAGAGCTGCAGTTCGCAACTATGATGAGGAGATGCCAGCCAACACAATCCGAGCCTGGGTCATCGGAATGATTGCCACGACTGTTGTATCTGCTGTCAACCTTCTGTTCTCTCTCCGCAATCCGTCCATCACCATCTACGTCTACGTCGTTCAGCTCCTTGCCTATCCAGTGGGATGTGGTATGGCCAGAGTAAGTATACGAATAATAACAATGCGATAATGTGACGACGAGGGCAATTGCTGACAGTCTCACAAAGGTCCTGCCGAACCGCGAGTTCAACACCTTTGGGGTGAAATGGAACCTGAACCCTGGCCCCTTCAACATCAAGGAGCATGCCGTCATTGTCATGATGTCCAACGTCTCCATCCAGGGAGGTGTCGCCTATGCCACCGATGTGCTGCTCGCCCAGCAGGTCATGTACAAGCAAAACTTCGGCTGGGGTTTCCAGATGCTCTTGGTCCTCACGACGCAGTGTCTCGGGTTTGGCATGGCCGGCATTGTCCGGCGGTTCCTGATCTGGCCGGCTGCCATGATCTGGCCCCAGACGCTGGCCAACACAACACTGATGTACACACTCCACGACCACACACCGGCCAACCCTGCTGAAACCAACGGCTGGAGCATTGGACGATACCGCTACTTCCTGTATGTCTTCGCGGGCAGCTTCGTGTGGTATTGGTTCCCTGGATTCATAGCCCAGGGTCTGTCTTACTTTGACTGGATCTGCTGGATCGCGCCCAACAACATGGTTGTGAACCAGATCTTTGGAAATGTTGCTGGTTTCGGACTCGTAAGTCAAGGCCGATGAAAGAGACCTCTTTTGGTCCGAGAAGTAATAGATGCTGACTGCTTCGGTTCAAATATAGCTTCCCATCACGTTCGACTGGACCATCATTACGGCCTTTGTAGGCAGCCCATTGCCCTACCCCCTCTTCTCTATCATCAACACACTCATCGGCGTGATCATCTTCTTCCTTGTCGCCGGCCTTGGTGTTTTCTATACCAATACTTGGTGGACGCAGTATCTGCCTATTGCAAGCGTAGGTTTTCCCTCCATGTTCCTTTTCCACTCTACGAATTGCAGGCCATTTGACTGACAGCGGAACCAGACCCATTCGTTCGACAACACTGGCGCCAAGTATGATGTGGCGCGCATCTTGACCCCCCAGCTGGAGCTTGATGTCGCTCAGTACAAGTCGTACTCGCCCATTTTCCTGGGAACGTTCTTCTCCCTGACCTATGGCGTTTCCTTTGGAGCTCTCTCCGCCGTTATTGTGCACACCATCATCTTCCACGGCGCCGAGATTCTCGAGCGTGGCAAGCTGGCCCGCAACCAGGACGCCGATGTCCACCTGAAGATGATGAAGAAGTACGTGGACACGCCGAACTGGTGGTACTACGCCCTCTTCGTTATCCTTTTCGCCATGTCCCTGGTCACTGTCCTGTACTGGGACACCCACCTGACCTGGTGGGCAATGATCATCGCCATGATCATCTCCATTGTTTTCCTGGTGCCTATTGGCATGGTTCAGGGTATCACCAACACGCAGCTTGGCCTCAACGTCCTCACGGAATTCATCGTCGGCTACATGCTCCCCGGCAGGCCCCTCGCCATGATGTTGTTCAAGACGTACGGGTACATCACCATGGCCCAGGCTCTCTATTTCCTGCAAGACATGAAGCTCGGCCACTACCTCAAGGTTCCGGTAGGCAATGACTGAACTCATCCTCTTCAAGATCATGAACTACATCTTCGCAGTAAAACAGCATGCTGACATTCTTTTTTTTTTCCCTTTCTTATTTAGCCTCGTGTTACCTTCACCGCCCAGGTGTCGGCCTGCCTCTGGTCCTGCATCGTCCAGGTTGCCGTCTTCAACTGGGCCCTCGGCTCCATCGACGGCATCTGCGACTCTGACCAGCCCAACGGCTACACTTGCCCCGGCGCCAGCGTCTTCTACACGGCCTCAGTCGTTTGGGGCGTGGTCGGACCCGGCCGCGTCTTTGGCGCAGGCAGTATCTACTCGGGCCTGCAGTGGTACTGGCTTCTGGGCGCCATCCTCCCTGTCCTCACCTGGTTCGCCGCGCGCCGCTTCCCCAGCAGCCCGATCCGCTACCTACACTGGCCTCTCATCTTTGGCGGCTCCGGCCAGATCCCTCCCGCGACCGTGTACATCTACCTGTGCTGGAGCGCCGTGGGTATCTTCTTCAACGGCTTCCTGAAGAGAAGGTTCAAGGGCTGGTGGGCCAAGTACAACTATGTCACGTCCGCCGGTCTCGACACGGGCCTGTACATCTCCACCCTGGTCATCTTCTTTGCGCTGGTCCTGCCGCAGAAGGTCAATGCCCCGCAATGGTTCATGAACCCGCGTGCGGATGGCAACCCCAACATCACCAATGCGTTCAATAACCTGGACAGCAATGGTGCTGCTATCCCTCTTGCTGTCGCTGATGGAGAGACGTTTGGGCCTGCTACCTGGTGATGAGACCAGCTCTTAGAGTATTGGAGCCGTGTCTCATTTGCTAGGCCAGTCCTGCGCTGTCCTTGCTAGTGAGTCTTGGGGAGGGGGGTGAAAAGGGAGGGGGGTTCGTGAGGCGAAGGGTCTTGGGAGAGGATGAATAGATATATAAAACCATATGCAATACTCGTGGGCTCAAGTATATGTAAATTTGCCCAGCCTCAATCTTTAAATCTATTAGTACATACTAAGTAACTACGCACCACGTGATAGTAATGGCAAACCTAAGCTATACTTTCTATCCTGAAATTCTTCGCGAGACTGTCTTCACGGAAATATCATCTGTGTTTCGCATGGTGAAGCCATACTCTCAGCGCCAATCGTGTTGTTCAACCCTTCACAAGGTACTCATTGTGCAGGGTTAGCATCGTACAGCCTTCCTGCTTAACTTGTTGCAACGTTATCATAGTACAGCCTTGGCAATTCTCTTCATTTCTTTTTCTCTTTCTTTCTGATCTAAAATTACCTCGGTTCTCGGCTCGCTGGATGCCTCGTCGGCATCTGGGGGAACATCAGCCGAGTACGGCCAGGAAACTAGACTCTCTCTATGGCATCTGTGAACAACACAAGAGTGCCGGTTAGGACCCGCAACAAACGTCGTGCACCACAGACGTAGATAACAGACTTGTGCTAAACCATTCAGAGTAAGAACTCTGCCAAGAAGTCCTTCAGGCAACAGCTCGAAGATTTTAAGGTAATTACTGCTGGCATGCTTCTCTGTTGAATTGACCGTTGCTCAGCTTTCCATACCTTGCAACAAATGAGGAAAGCTGGAAATTGTAGCTACATGTTCTGGCTTGAGCTAGGTATCACAGCCTTTGAGTGGCAGCTAGCAATCAGTATTTGGTCCATGCATGTAAACAGAAACACAATCAAGGCAGTAAAGTGACTTAAGAGCCTCTTGTCAAACACATTGCTGGTAGACGGGGATCCAGTCAAGCGCCTCCTTTCTATCCAACAGTTTGTCTTCGCACCAAATAAACCAGCTTCTCCACCTTCACGAAGATCATATTCGGTCTCATGCTGTGTAGTTGTCAACCATTCAGCATCAGTCTCTGAAAATCTAACCCCTCTCTGGAAGATAGCATCTTGTAATAGATCCTGTACTCAAAGTCCGTCACTTGGGCAATGCACAAAAACTCTCAAGTGTCTAGACACGTCTATGAGGCTGCAGGAATGGCTGCAATGGCTGAAGGCGGTGTGACTTGCTATGGCGTACTGTAGCCTGGTAGTAGCCCATTAACCAAATAGGGTATTTGTCAGCCGTGTGGATCAGCCTCATGGGTGGCTCAGCATATACTCTCCATGTCGTGTCTCACCAAAATTACAAGTTCTTGCTGACCATGTGAAATGTATGTCTCAAGGCGTACGAATCAAAGAGAGGTCCTAGAAAGATACACTACAGATCCACAAAGCTCTCTGCAATTTCATCTTCATATCTGAAGAGTTCACTGCGCCATGATTTGCAACATTCTTCCAAGATTCTATCAAGACAAAAGTATGTTGTAACTATACTCTAGAGCATTCCAATAATGTGAAACATCAAGGTTGTCATCAAAGAAAGGAGTTCTTGTATAGAATATGCTGGAAGCTCATGGGACACGTCCAACAGCCATGCACGACACCTTATCCCCGGTCACCACTAGAAGTGACCTTTTGCATGCATGAAAAAAACTGTAGAATGCTCCGGATATGCACATTGAGATGGCTGGTCTCATCCTCCATATGACTGCTTGTGTATTGTTGCATAGTTGCATTTTTATTGTGATCATTGTGGAACAATGCTCTGGGTAAAAAATATCTGCATTCATTATACTCATGCCTTGCCAGTGGCTCACAGACTAGACCGGGAGTTTCTATTTGTCGCCTACCTTGAATATATGAAGTGACTTCAGCCCGCCTCATTGAACAAACAAATCCTTAGTCCTTTCTATTCCCAACTACACCTCAACCGTCAACTTCAATCTCAAACTACGCAATTTCGTCACCGCCATCATGGACGCCACCAACACCAACAACACCGCTGACCTTGATGACAGAATTGCTGGCCTCCAGTAAGGCATTTGCTCCCTTGCTATGATGGTCTGCGCCTTGGTGGACTAACAAGATGAACAGGCTTTTCTTGTCGGGCGATTCCGCCGACTCCATGGTCATCTGCGGCCAGGATGGCCAGGTCTGGGACACTCACCGTGCCATCCTTCAGCGGTGCCCCTACTTCCGTGCAGCCCTGTCGCCGGTCTTCAAGGTGAGGGGGGTCTCTCATCTATTATGCAATGATCCACTAAGACTGACCAGAGCTTTGTATAGGAGGGCCAAACCGGCATCATCCTCTTCAACGATATCGGCTCCAAGGAGATCAGTATCGTGCTGAAGTTTATCTACTCTGGAAGTAAGTTTTCTTGGGAAGCTTTCCTGCTCAACAGGAGGTTGCAGTCGGTAATTACACATACTGACCAGTTCGTCGTAGTTGTCAACATCAACTACGCTGAGCACAGCTCCGCCATGATCACCTGCAACAAGATTGCCCACGCTGCCGACTACTTCGAGCTGGACACCCTGAAGTATCACGGACTGGGAATCCTGAAGGCTTACTTTGGCGCCCAGCTCGCCGCCATCTGTCAGGGTCTCCCCGTCTGGACTCCCTACGTCCCCAATCTCAACTTCAAGGCTCTCTGTGTGGCCAAGTACCAGGAGCTTGTGCGTGTTGGCTTCGAGGACTGCCTGTGTGCCGCAGTCCGCCACGCCTACCAGCAGTCGTTCGACGTTGAGGCAATCTGTCATGCCTACGTCGATTTTGTTTGCGCCGCCAGAATGCACACATTCCGCAGCAAGAAGGTCCATCGCCTGGCCAAGGAGGTGTCCTCCTTCGGCAGTGATATTCTCAAGGCCATGAAGTGGGGTGACGGACATGATGCCTTGGATGCCGGCAAGGTGCTACAGCTTTGGGCCGCCCTCGATGATTTGGCCGCTGATAACGTCTAAGAGTAATAACTTACCTACACGGGCCAAGGGACCCCATCTCGAAGAGATTCTCGGCGTCCTCACTAGTTTCCTCTTCCGTTTTCGACGATAAACAGGCTTCGTCAGTCAATGGTTTGCGTCATGGGGGATCGAAACGTGGATCGAGCGTTGGATCCCGGGATAAAGGAAGAGGGTGTGGCTGGTTCCCAAGGACTTTCGTTTCTTATTTTACATCATGGTAACTAGGATACCTAGTTGACATATTGAAACCATGCTGATTTGTTGTGAATATTCCTCGCGACAGCACACTACTTGGTTCTCTGCAATCTCTTCCTAATTGCCCACATATCACGATTTCGGAGTTTCATGAACTTCAGCCCGCCCCTCCTCGTGATCGTCGCATTCTCGGGCGCTGGGTTACTAACCTCCTGTCGCCCATCACGACACTCTTCAACAACTCTTCTCTGCTTTCCCATTCAATCAACTCTTAGTCAACTGCTTCCTCTCCGAAGAAGGGCAAGGACAAACAGCAGGATCTAGTTACATCCCTATGAGTAGATATGCCCTGACACCACTATCACGAGCCTCATCATACTTGCAGGTAAAGGTACGGGGACGAATTCACGGAAGACATCTGCATTACCCATACAAGACCTCAATTTCGGGCACTCGTGGACTTAATGAAGGGCACATCACGCTTGTGGACATGCCTGGCGATGTTGCTACTATCTGTTTCATGGCCATCGTCTCTCTACACCAGATCCATAAGCAGTCCTGCATCTCTACCACCTCCACAGGATTATCTTTACGCGAGTTACCATGACACGGCGAAACAAATATCTTCGCGACATCGGCGCAATCAATGCGTCAGGTGGATTAACAACATCGCCGCTCTCCAGAATTCCTGTATATTACCACTAACGATGGATCAAGTCAAGATGCCTGAACTCCGTTGATACATGACAACCCTCATGATCGCCAATGAAGTAGCAGGTATCTCGGGCGCATATCGACTCTGGCTTTTATGCTTTTCCGCAATCAACGAACCTGGGCCAAATCATCATCAAGTCATCCTGTCACAACTCCCTTGAGAACTAAGATTTCTCAAGGCAGCGATGTCTACTATGCTATATAATGAATGGCTGAATTGATTGAATTCTATCGCTGGTACAGATGCGGCTTCTGTCGACGTGGACCTGCCAAAGGAAGATGCTATAGATCTAGAGCAATCATGCATGCAAAAACGCCCAGGTCCTAGGCTCTCGTCATTCTCAATCCCAAAACTTGGGTCAGGATCAAAAGCGCAATGCTGTCAGTACCAACAGCTCACCACTAGAGCCAAGTATCATGTTCAGGCGGTTCCCTCAGTCCTTGCGAGGATCAAACACCTCCCACTTGGGAAGGCCATCATCGCCCATGTTCTTCTCCTTGTCGGAACAGCGCGCGCACTGAGCCTGGCCGTACGTCACCTCACGGCTCTTGGGGTTGACAAAAGCAATGCCGCCCGTCTCCTTCAGGTTCTTCAAGCCGCAGCCGCACTCCCAGCATAGGCCCTTCTTGCCCGCCAGGGTGGAGGGGGGCTTCGCGACCAAGTTCTTCATCCACTTGCTCTTGGCACCGCCCTTGCGCTCGGTCAGCAGGACAACCTTGGCGAAGGAGGGCACGACGTCGCCGTCCAGGAACAGCTCCAGCTCGGGCTCGCGGAGGAGGACCTCCTTGCCGGCGATGAAGAAGTCGACGAGCATCTGGAAGGGGCGCAGGCGCTCGTCGCGGGTGCCTCGGCGGTGGGCGTCCGCAGCAGCCTCGATGCCCGACAGGAAGTTGGTGACGAAGTTGTTGCAGCGCAGGCGGTCCTGGATCTCGCTGCGGCCGTTGGAGAGGGTGGCGTGGGACAGGCGATAGTCGCAGATCATCTTGAGGGCTGCAGAGAGGTAGTTGCCCAGCTCGTTGGTGGCGAAGTCGGCCATGCCTGTGACGGCGAAGTCGTGGCCGAGGTTGTAGATGCGGACGCAGGAGACGGGAAAGGAGGGCTCATCGTCCGACTTGGGATCGATCTCTGGTCGTGGAAGAAATGTCAGCGAAATGAAGCCAGGAAGAAAGAAGGAAGGAAGGTAAGAGGACAAACCGCCAGCGTAGATAAAGATGAGAACCATTTCGACTTCGACACAGGTGTGGGTAGGGACAACTAGGACAGGGACGGCGCTGTGCTCCTTTGTATCCTTCAAATGGAAAGAGATAGAAGTCAGCCACATGATTCTATGACAGTCCATGGTTGTAATAGACAAGCGCACCTGGTTGTGCTTGAGCTCCTCAAGCTTCTCCTTGAAAAAGCCTGAGCGGGCAGCTAGGATGGCGCGGTGGCAGGGGAACTCGCGGTTTCCACAGCAGACTCGAACATCAGAGTGAGCGCCTGACTTCAGAAGCCTGCAAGGGGACTCAGGTCAGTGAACCATCCATAGCTTCATGCTTGACATGTACAAAAACTTACTCGAGATCGCAGTTGCCAAATGTGGCCTTTGGGTCTATAATCTCAATGGCTTGTTGGGCCTCAGGGGCCTGAGACTCTCGCTTTGGATGGCGAGGCGTCATGGTCTGTGGTGGGGATGAATGAACCTGCTGCTTGATTTCTTGTCTCGAAAGGACTTTGTTGCGCAAAGACATGATTCAGTGTAGGAGGATGTAGTACCGAGGCTGGTGTTGAGAAGCGAGTTGTTTGTAGGATGGATGGAGAGGTTGAAAGTGAAAGGCAAGGGAAAGGCATCCTCCAAAATGAAGGACCTCAGAACTTTGTCTGTGACAAGAGGGGGGAGAAAGAGACAGGATCCATAACAGGGTATCGGACAAGCTGGTGGGAACGAATTGTCCTGTTCAGTAGCGAGTGTATATCAGCTGTGCTTCTGCTGGGTTATCAAAATTGACAGGGGAAGAATGATGAAGAAAACGAGGTAGTCTACAGGCTGGATGGGTAGGTAGGAAGTGAAGAAATACTGATGAATAAGCAGTACAGATGATGCTATCAGGTCACAGCCTGCCGAGGGGAGACCTGGGCTTTTTTGTCTTTTTTAAACCCCCCCCCCCCCCAAAGTGAAGTGAAAAGAGGTGACATTTTCAGCCAGAGCATTTGACAAAGCCTCCTTTCTTTCCATGAACATTTGCCAAGTTAGCTGTATGCTGACTCAGAGTACGACAGCCGAGTCTGAAGACCTGTCACGGACAATACGAACCATGGCAAAGACAAGTACCTTCTCATAGATTTCAAGAACATTTGTCTTGGAAAAGAACGTGGGGAATCGCATCTTGGCTCGTCCCATCTTTGTCAACAGAAGAGGATGTCACAAAGATTGATCCACCAAAAAGGGCATAGTATTTAGGACTTTGTTGAGATGAAATTTACATAGCTTGTGAGAAGAAAGGAAACCACTCCTCAGGTGGTACCCAGCGAACAAAAAAGGTACCTCAGTGACAATGTCATGTTAATTGCTATCTAGAGTTGTTTTGCTCCCCTGATCGATCTCCTCTTTGCCCCAAAAGTGGCAAACCTCAAAGTCTTGCCAAACTTGATGATTCCCAACATAGAACCAACGACCTTGGGACCTGTCCAACTTCAGCCATCAACACATGTCTGGTATGGTCCTCCTCTTTTCGGTTTTAGGTGGTGTTTAAACAAGTTGTAGGTCTTGCAGGAAACTGTGTTACTGAGATAGGAAACTGACCTAAGCGTTAACTTTCCCTTGTATCAATTGTCTATATATTGGTCTACATTCTTAAATGATCATAAGTCTAAGGAAAGTCCCACCTATCTCTACAGCCCTGAACCTTCTAGTGTACTCAACAGACAACCCCTGCTTCCCAATTCTTCATTCTTTCCTGCCCGTAGCTAATTTCCATACACATCTTCGTAAACCCATCTACTTCGTCCGGCATAGCCAAAGAGAACAAAATCTCGGTATGCCTGCCATCCATGACCCAGAGATCTTTCCCTGTGACGATCTCTGCCCAGGCATAACGAGACCCAGCATCCCACAGCCCTTGTCTCGCCGTGAGCAGCATACCTGCAGAACAGGAGGCCCAGCCTCTTCTGAGAGCATTGTATGTAGCGTGCAGACCTTCCACCGTGACCCAGGTGCGCCGGAGAGACTCGGTGAATATCCAAGCCTGCCATACAATCTCCTCTTGTGATTCAGAACAGGACGCTACCTGCTCGGACGTGAACAGATCTTTTATACCCAACCCCAGCACGTTAATGATCGCATAGGTGTTGTTGCCCCCGCTTCCCGACAGCAATGATGAGGCGAATCGCAGGCTCTCCATCATCTGTTGTATCCATGCTTCCAGGGTATCGATGCGCTTTTCTGCCTTGGCTCGCAGGTGGATGTCTCCGTCTAGCAGTCCGATGATCTGGTATGTTAAAAGCGAGTGGATCCTGGACAGGTGTCCAAATGTGTCGAGGCTGCTCGTGGTGTTGTGCTTCCCTTCGTCCGTAAGCAGCTGGTCGGCCCGATCGTCCAGGGTACGGAACACGGCATCCTCGGTCTCGTCCGTCCGAGCCAAATAAAGCGCGAGGGAGCCTTGTGCGTCTTGTACACATCGGGGTCTGCGAAACATGTAGAGTTGCTTATGGATAAAGTTGGTTGCGCCCTTGTAGACCCAGTCGGCGAGGTTGGCCTGAATAGTTTTGTGAAACCGCTTCAGGACTGCGTTGCTGTATGGGGGAACATTCTGCGGCTCGGCTGGGGCGGCAAGCAAGCCCATGATGTCCTTGGCGTGTGGAGATAGAAACCAGTCGCAGCTGCGATGTCGAGATGGTGCGGACGGTGGTCTGGCCAGCTGGATTTCGGTGTTGCAGGCAGTAAAGGGCACGTCGAAGTCGGGAAGAGGACAGAGGCCGCTCGGATCCCACAGATCAGGCGTGCCAAGAAGTGTTGGTGATGATATCTCATCACTTGTATGATTTCTCAGAGCTGCTGGTGACGTCGTCGTTTGTGATTCACATGTCGATGGCGAGTCTTCTTGCAGGAGAACGAACGAGCCGGGTCGAGCCAGAGGATATGAGCACTCGAGATTCCGCGAAGCGCACCGGTGACATCGTGGCTTTTCCTTGCCGCATTTGCGTTTTGATTTGGCACAAGACTCGCAGGCTTTTGTCTCCAGTACGATACTCATCACCATCATGAGAAGATAACCTGGAAAGTCGCCAGAGTCTATTGGGAACAAGGCGATGTCATACGTAGAAAGAGACCAGAGTAAGTCGAGGCAATCCGGCCCGGGCGGGCCTGGAAAAGGGCTAATGTCGACCCTGACAGTGCCGACGTTTCCAAGCGGAAGCTAACCATACTCGGGTAGCGTCCGCAACCCTATTTAGTGCAGGGTACAGCCTCTGGCTTCAGCCTTCATCCTCGGACCTTGCCGATGAACACATCACATTTGAGCATCTTGTTTCAAATATCATTGCTGGGAACTGATTACAAAACTTCCCTTCATACACACCATGGTGTTGCTTGATCCCAAATGTCCAAGTGGCCATGTGCTACGTTCAAATATTGCTTGTTGCCTTGATATCGTTGAAACTACGTCCCCTTGTCTTGTTTTCTTGTTGAAGGTAAGACTACTTGGGGTACGGAGCAATTAGGACTCCGTAATTGAGCTGACTATCACTTGCTTCATCGAGACATCATCGACGATGACGGGGCCAATCTCCAACCCGGGTTGCCCCAGCTTAGGTGTGAGACACAGGCTACGCGTCTTCATCACTTCCAACCCGCGTTTCCCAAAGTATCTCTCACCTTCGAAGCTCCATTGGACATTCCCACCCACCCACTGCCCCACGCCTTTCATGTAAGACTTTACTTCCTCATCGAAGAGGCCGCCACATCGAGAGAGCTGCGAGAAGAGCTCGTTGAAGCGGTCCGTCATGGTGGAGTGCAGTCGGCCCGCCCAGTTGACTGCGCTCTGGACGTCCATGCCCTGCTCGGCCATGACAATCGTAACAAGGTTATGTTGATCGTCTCCCACAGCTTGCTCCTTGTCAAAAGACAAGACATCCTAGATTATGTCAGCGTCTGGTTGGGACCATGGCATGCTTTTCATTACTCAGTTGGGCTTACGTTGGCAATGATTGTTAGGTCGACAGCCAAGTCCAGCAATTCTTGGAAGGCGGGATCCTCGAGTACCAAGTCTGGGATGGACTTGTCCATCTCAAGCATGTCAAAGGAGGACAGGACGCCAATCGTCTTGCGCCGGAGCTCAAGATAACTAGGCAGGTCGCGAATGTGTGACTTGTCTCTGTCCTCGGCCTGTTCAGCAGTGCCGTGCAGGTAGTCTTGTATATTTTTCAAGAATCGGCTTCGGAATGTCGGCGTCGACATGGAGCATACTCGAACCCAGAATCTGGAACAGGCCACGGTCAGCATGCATGTCTGCTCAGCGCCGATCAGTGTTCATGGACTTACTGTCGAGCCACTTCGCCGCCAATGGATTCCCCCGTCGGTCGAGGCTTCTCCGGGTGATGGAAGGCGTCCATGATCACATCCACCTATGCCCAGACCTCCTCTGGGAGTGACTTGTCCGAGTGTTCGTCGAAGATGAAGAAGAAGTTCATAAGGTCGTTTGCGCATCGGAGCTGGTCTAGTTATTGGAGGTTTATCAGCACCGAGTACGGTCAGCAGGAAGAAGTGCAATTCAATGGAACATACCTCGCGTCACAGATGGATATAATAGTCCTGTCAAGAGGTCTTTGTATTCTATCAGCAACCGTGTCGTCGAAAACGTATGCAGGAAGATCTGTCCTTACTGAAATTGCACTTATCGAAGGACTTCTGCGCCTCGGGGCTAAAAGCCCCAAAGCTCGTGGCCCATTCGATGGATTCTTGTCTGATATCCTCAGTATGAGGATTCATTTCTCGGGGCCACATCCATCTGCCCTGGAAAACAGGAAGATGGATCACAGAGGACATCATAGTTGCGCGACTCGAGTTCTTGCGTGAGGACGACTTCCAGGCATTCAATGGAAGGAGAAAGACGACGGAAGTTCAGGAGGCGAGGCGGATCAAGGAGAAGAGGGCTCCTGGCCCAGTATTTCTACAAATAAGGAGAGCCCGGGGCCTCGTGCTGGCCAGCCTTCTCGACTATACCTCCGCTCATAGACCGATGGGCACCCTGTGCGTATCACCCCATGAGGGTTAAGAGCAGCAACACCATGTGTGGCCCTATCAAGCCGCAAGGCACTGAGATAACCGGACTACTACTATCGTCTTGTATCAGGTTCGCTAAGCCTCAAGGCAGGTGTTGTGCATTAGCAAGTCCACCTCATAGTCCACAACCACCTCCTTTCTCCGCGCGTCACATCTTGATGCAGTAGCGAGCTGAGAACAGCTGAAAGAAGGAGACCGGTCAAGTCTCGACTGCAGACTCCACGAACCCCTCTCAGGGTCTCTGAACAGTTCAGATTACAATTACGAAGCCTTTGACGCGCTAACGCACAAGCTGATAGCGAGTATCATGGCGAAAGTTTATGTCTCTTTGTCGTTCTGTCTCGCCATCTCATTTCTATGCAATGAACTCCAGCTGATGCAGTAGTGTAAAAGGTGATAGATCACAAAGCCAATAGGCACATGCAGGTAGGTACTTTTTCTCTTCCCAATCACCTTCGAGAACTCGACAACCAACCTGCATGGAAAAGAGGATCGGCCCGGTTCTGTTACGGGTCCTTGTCGGTATACGGGAGAGCCTCCCCGAACACAGAATGTAACTATGCGAAAGTTAAAAATGCCCGTTGGTACAGGGGGGTTTGCCATCGTCGTCTTCTTTGGGATGAGATGGCGTTATTTTACTCGTGCTTCCTCGAGGCCCCCTCTTGGCACGATAGCAAAGGGAATGCATTTCTCCGATGTAATCCCAAGTAAATTACGACAACGCACTTGGATAATACCAGGTTCAGCTTGGACCAATCCGCTTCGTCTAAAGGTGTGGCAAGTTCTTTTCCATTCTGCTGCCGAGTGGCTATGGATGCCGGAAGCCCCTCCCCAGCTCTGATTGACCATTTGAACTTTGTACGCATTGCGCGGCCCACTTCATATGCAGGAGACTGAATTCAGAAAACCTGTTCATAGCGACAAGACGAGCCGAGCTCGCCACGCTTGTCGGTTAGGACAGCCCCTTGAACATCCGGTGGTCCTTTTAAACTCTGCCTGTTGTAGCAGGTGATACTCACCCCTATTCCCTGGCTAGATTTCGTGGAGCCCACGGCATCTCCCTCTATATTTTTATGCTGTCTTGCCCAAGAAATCGACATCTCGATATTTCAGAGTGTCATTTCCACACAAATCCTCCATCCCAGCCCTATCAGCATGACCGAGGTGGTATCGATTTCTAGACTCGGGGAAGTCATGCCAAAGCTGATGTTGAGACTCGAAGCAAATGACCTCCAGAACCTCGGGGTCACGCCCTGGTTCTCCTACAACACCACTTTGCCAAAGCGCCCGCTGCCCAGCCTCTCCGAGCGACCCCATTTCAAGACGGAACGCCTCCTCGTGCGGCCCATTGGCCCAGACGATCTCGATGCATTCTACGAGCTTCGAAAGTGTGCAGAGACACAGGAACACTCCAAAACACGGGGCAGGCCTGACTGGAACAAGGAGGAGACTGAGAAGGCCATCGAGGCGCTTGTATCTCAAGCGCGCACCCATTGGTATTTTGGTGCCTTTCTCCTCTCGACTGGAGAGATGATCGGCGAGGGTGGCTTGCCAGACTGCACTATCATGTCTACATCTAACTCTGGATGGCCCGAAGCTGAGTTTCTAATCAAGCCACAATACTGGCGGCAGGGCTATGGAAGCGAGATGTTCAAGCCAATTATTGACTCCTGTGAGTGAACCTTCCTTTCTCCTACCACGCACGCACGTGTCTTGGTTTTTGTAAAAGCACCTGAAGTCGCAAGAAGAGAAAGGAAATCAGTCCTTGTGCTTTCGCAAGAGTATTCTAACATCTTCCAGGGTGGGCTCTCCCTCGAGAGAAGAGACGTCTCCAGATCATTCCAGCTTTAGCCCAAGGAGCGGAAGCAGGCTCCAAGGTGCCCGAGAGTCTTGTCTTTCAATGGGAGGAACGCAATGCTCGGGCGCGCCATTTCTTCGCCAAGATGCTCGCGCAGGTCCCAGCTACTGCCGAGGGAAGCTTTGAGAGCTGTGATACACGAGAAGGCAGAGAAGGGACTATTGTGAAGTGGGCAGGCACACTGGTTGTCAGCCCCGAGGCATAGGGCCCTGGAGCTTTTGCCTGTACTATAAGATACGGGATATTACATACTAGCGTTCAGAAATACGGCGCATGGGGTCAAGGGAACTCGGCAGATTGTGTTAAATAGGACGGAAGGCTTGGGTACGGATGGTTTTCATAGGCATGCACAGCACGTTGGAGCCCAAGAGAAGGATACGGCAACTCTGGTATATTTTTCTGGTTATCATGACTGCAAGGCACGGTATTTCTAGTGGAATCAAGCTCGAGGAGCATAACTAGATATTAATAAGACTTATTCCCAGTCTACTTGAGGCGTTCCATTATTTTCATACTGACAAGGCACTTCTAGAGTCTCCTACTTCTTTCTGCCTTGTTGGACTAGGCTTGGGACGACCCGACCTGTAACGAAGCTTGGAAGCCTTACCAGACGCCAGGAAATACCAAAGCATGTGACCATGGCGAGACTGCCATGTCTGCTTAGGGGCATACCAGACTCGATAATTTCGGAAGATAGGAAAACCTATGATGCCCGTTCCCTTTGCACAGGAACACCCTCGCCCGGCGTCCAAGCATTCCAGCTCTACTTTGTTCTTAAAGTGGATGCACACGTGCGCTCTATGAAGGTATTAGGAGAATTCAGAAGCAATAAGTCAAAGGGGGGGGTTTTGGGCCGGGGTAGTTTTGGGCCACCCTGGCCACCCTCACCGCCTCTTCAACCCCCTTTAGTTTGATAGCTATTACTCAACCAATTTTGATCCAAACAACTTCATCTTTCCAGCAAACCTTTATCTGACTGTTATGAAGCCCTATTCCGAGTTTGAGCTAGCCCAGGCCGTTGAGGCTGTCAGAAAAGGCAAGTCTCAGCGGCAAGCCTCGAGGGAATGGGGTATTCCAAGGAGTACTCTTCAGGCTCGCCTAGAAGGAGGGGAATCGCATAAAACAGCCCACGAAAACCAGCAAAGGCTCTCTATTGATCAGGAAAGAAGACTAGCCGAATGGATCCTGATTCAAGAAAGCCTAGGCGTTCCACCAAGCCATTCAGAACTCAAATACTTTGCTCAGCAGATCCTCGAGGTCCAGGGAGACTCTCAGGCCCTCGGGGTGCAATGGACTCAGGCTTTTTTGAAGAGAAATCCAGAGATAAAGGTCAGGAAGACTCGCCGCATTGCCTCTGAACGAACGAATGGGGCTACAACAGAGGTAATACGGCTTTGGTTTCGTCTTTTCAATCTTCCTCATATCCAAGCTATTAAGCCAGCTAATAGATGGAATATGGATGAAGCTGGCCTGATGGAGGGCCAAGGAACAAATGGATTAGTCCTCGGAGGCTCCTCTTCGCGTTCAATTCAAAGGAAAGACCCTGGATCAAAAGCCTGGACTTCTTTCCTCGAGTGTATCTCAGCTACAGGTGCCTACCTCTTCCCTCTGGTGATTTTCAAGGGCCAAACGGTACAACAACAGTGGTTTCCTCTTGATTTGGAGCCTTTTGATGATTGGAAGTTTACAGCTACGCAAAACGGATGGACAAACGATAAAATGGCAGTTGAATGGCTGAAAGAGATCTTCATTCCTCATAGCCAGCCAGCAGACCCCTCAGAAGCCAGGCTGTTAGTCCTGGATGGCCATGGCAGCCATAAAACGGACGAGTTTATGTGGCTTTGCTTCCAAAACAATATCCTGCTTATTTACTTGCCTCCTCATACCTCTCACGTTCTTCAACCCCTCGATCTAGGGGTCTTTTCATCTCTCAAACGGGCATACAGAAAGAAAGTCAGCAATATGGGCCAATGGGGCGATTCAACTATCGCAGGCAAGCGTTTATTCCTCAGCAACTATCGTCTAGCTCAACTGGAAGGCCTTTCAAGCCAGAATATTAGATCTGGATGGAAAGCAACTGGTCTGTGGCCTCTCAGACCCTCAAAAGCCCTCTTGAGCCCTCTTCTCCTCGAGAACAGTCAACCAAGCCGTCAGACCCAGTCCAATTCAGGCTCAGCACAATCAACAGCACCTCGTCTTTCCCCAAAAGCCTCCTCAAGCCAGCCAGTCCTCTTTTCAACTCCTCGAAAGGCTAAACAGCTATACTATCAGCTGCTAGAGAATCAGCAACAACTTCGAACGGAACCAGGCCGCCGTATGCTATTCAAGAAGATAAAAAAGGCTTATGGGAAGAGGGACCTCGAGTTTGCCAAGGCATTGGAGGAAAATAAAGCGTTGAAAAGGCAGATTGAGGCTCTGAGGCCTAGTAAAAGAAGAAAGGTTGATATGGATCCGAATTCGAAGTTTGCAGGGATTGAGGATATACAGAGAGCTCAAAACGCGGCTAATCGCCACGAGGATAGTCTGAATGAAGAGAGCGATGTCGAATTACCTACTGATGAGGAGGATTGCATCGTGGTGGGTGAATAGAATAGATAAACAGTATATATATATATGGGTGTGTGTATTTGACGAGGGTGGCCAGGGTGGCCCAAAACTACCCCGGCCCAAAACCCCCCCCTTTGACTTAATGCTTTGGTAGAGACCAGCAAGGGCTTGTACTATACTTGGGCTGTGGGTCTTGATGAGGAACAAAGCTGGGTACTCTTCGGCTGGTTCCGAGGTTTGTGATGTTCTTAATTGGGCGTCAGACCATGACCATGGAGCCAATTTCAAAGACGTTGGGTTGAACGGGGGAGTGGGGTTGTTGAGTCAAGTGGCCGCCATAATGTGGCTTCCAGGTAGAGATGGTTCAAGCGATACAGCAAGAGCACTCGTTGCTTCAAGATGGAAGTATGGGTCGAACAACACCAAGATAAATCATAGAATCGAGTTATCATGAGCCTGGTTTTTTAGTATTTGACAGTAGTGGAAGAGCTTCCTTAATATACAATCTATTCCTGGAATAATACTCTCGGGCGTCTCAGAACCAATTTCTCGGTCCGCTCCCCAGACGACCTTCCTGTCACACTCAGCCTCGCGATGCTGCCTGATAGTCGAGGACATCGAAATGTGTATTGAGACTGGCGTCGAGCCCCTGAATCAGCTGCTCAATACCACAATTTAACGGTCGAAAGCGAATACGCACGTCCAATTTCGGGAAGTACCCAAGAAGTTGTCGGTGACTCTTCGTTCTCAAGCTGAAAACCATGCGGTGGCTGCCTACCCACAGAGCTGAAATGGCCAAGAGCGGTACGAATCCCTCAAGTACTGTGAAAAGGGATGATGATTACGTACACCTCATCAAGATCCTTATGAAAGATAATAAATCATATCAAAGGAGAGGCTGCTCGCTGATGGGAATTTAATATTCATAGTAACTCTTGTCCAGCCTACTTCGCCCCTCCATCACTGGGTCTGCATCACACAGGTCGCACTGGATTCCCCTCCAACACAGCCTATTCAAATATATGTAAGTCATTGTCAGGCCACCACGAGCGCAGTGTCCAGAGCACACGCACCCATGGGCAAGGCGGTGCAACGAGCGAGATATGAGACGGAAATGTTTCCGCGGCGTCGGTGCTGGAGTCGAAGCAGGGCAATATCTAGGATCTTGACCGCCCCAGAGCCCTCACAGCAGTCACATCGACGATCAGACTGTCTTTGACCTCTGGTGTGTTGTAGTGTGCGTGAGAATCACCCGCCGCCGTGACTTGTGGTTGTCGTTGGGGCGTCCGGCTCAAGTGGGGACCGGGCATTGACCTGCCTTGCGCTGCCTTTAGGGTGAAAAACTACTGCAGAGGATATCCTAGTCGGCCCTCAGGGCAGGCTCAGGGCATGCTCACATGATGGGGCGGCGCACCAGAAGAGAAGAGAGAAGGCGTCTACGTCCTGGCCACGATGCAGGCAGGCAGGCCGGCCAAACCCAGTCAGCCCTGCCCAGCCACCCAGCCGACCCCAGCCCAAGGCCGTGCGGACGACTGCAAAGGAGGGGAGCCTACACATAGCAAGCCCTCTCTTTCTCCAGCCCTTCGAACACCACTACTAGCAGCCCACCTTTGCCGTCATGGAGATTATAATCGAAGGCTGGTGGGCCATGAAGATGCCGGGAAAGGACAGGGACTGGCACCGCGAAGCAAAAAGCGGTGAGGGTTAGTACCAGAAACTAAAGGTAATATCGAGACGGGACATAAGCCAAAGATGATAAGGTTCGTGCGACCCGGCCACCTTTCAGACCTTCTTTCGGGAACGATGTCACTCGTGAAAGCGGTCCGGATTTCAGGTGGGGCCGAGGTTACCGGATCCAGTACGACCATATCATGAAACCTTGGACCGCGATGACTAGGAAGCCAACGAGGGGGACGGAGGTGGTTGTTGAATCTTCAAATAAAATCTGACTTGAATAGCGGTAGCCGAGTCCTCCTTACCATACACTTGTACGTAGTCCGCTCTTTGCATGCAAGCGAGGCCTGCAGGGGGCAAGTGTGTATACAGGACGAAAAGAAAACAGAACAAGAGGGGGGCCACGAGGGAAACGGAGGAGGGGAGGAGAACATGTGCCACCCTTGGGCGTTTGTGCGTCTGTACAAAGTATGGGGTATGGAATGGGCGTCTGTGTAGGTCTGCTGAGTGGCTGGATGTGAAACAGGAACAGATGAGGCCTGCCATCAGCAAGCGAAGGGGGGCGCGGGACGGCGACGATCGAAACATCGGCTCGGCTCCAGTCCGCCGGGGCCGACGTGCAGTAGAAGAAGAACTTATCAGATCAGATGCGACGCCTTTCTCAATTCCCTCCCAAATCTCATCAACCGAAATCTCGAGATGTGAAACATGGCAACATCATAGGAGAGGCGGGGTTGGTGGAGCATATAACTCTATACAATACCACAGTGATATCCAGGTAACTCGTATCTCGTATGCGTCGGAAATGCCACAGCATAAACAGTTGTGAATCCAAGCTCGCTAGTGATGCAGCGCGGCCAGCACCGGAAAAGACTGAGCGCCTTGTTGGGGTTAGCTGGCAATCGTATCGGTGGTCAGAAGGGCCATCATGCAGCGAGGTCGTGGGAGTAGAGAGGAGGGAGGAGGAGGGAGAAGGAAGAGATCGAGGCATCACAAAGCCGGTCAGGTTGTCCAAAGCCACTCCGCGGTGAGGTTGTCATTGGCGCATCTAGGCCGCGGGTGCGTGTGTACATGCGTCACTGGTATGTTTCGAATAGATACACAGATGTGCCGCTCCTATCACGGCGGCGTGCGGCTTTATACAGCTGGACCAGTGGCATAGACTCGGAATATGCCGTTGAAGGGTCCCGGACGCGGACGATATGCTTGGATGGCGGCGCGTGTGACGGGTTGCAGCTCGGCACCTGCAGATCATTCACTGCAGGTGGCGCGCTCAGGTGGGTGACGATCCTTTTGAGCCATGATACCCTGCGCTGCAGTGGCACGCTGCCAACGTTGATGTTCAGCACGCCAAAGTCTCGATGCTGGTTCAGGTGGCCCGATAAGAAATCCTGGGCGGTGGCTGGTGGCGCCCAGCAAAAGCCTGCTCGAGGGCAACGGAACCTAGCCGACATCAAGCAACGGCCGCAACAACACTCTACTCTGCTCAGGTTCTACCCTGCCCTCGATCTCCTCATCCTTGGGCCAGGAGCTTCGTCCACGAGCGAGACCCAGCTAAAGCTGAGAGGTGCACTGCCAGCTGTCCCACGGCATACTTTTGGTCTAAGAGTATTCAATGATGGCCAGGCCAGGCAATAACCATGCTCAGGATGTCTCTACAGGCGCGGCTGAGCTACCATATTCGGTCCTTATAGAGAGATGGTGTGTTGCGGACACTGTAGTAGTAGCAGTTACTCGTTGATGCGAACCATATTGATACTAGTCCTAGTCGCAAACGCTTGTTTGCCGATTCCGCAAACGTCAACCATTTTTGAGGCGAGTAATGGAAATGTCACCAGCGAATCGGTAAATAAGTACCTAGGTAAGGTTCGAATTTAAATTGGTGGTCAAGTGACAAGTCACTACCATGGTAATGATGGCCCTTCCAGATTCCAGGTTCCGAGTATGCCCTTCGCGTTAATGGTAAGACGGCTAGTCTTCTCGGCCTCTGCTGTTCGTTTCTGTTGCTGGCCACATTCAGGTGCTACTACTGTAGTAGCAGTAGTTCTGGCCATAGCCGACCGTTATGGGCGAAGTTTGCGATGAGGAGAAATTCCAAGGCCCTCGAAATTCAAGATAGCCAGGCATCCACGCCAGTGACCCTCCACGCGATGGGATCATCCTTGATCACAGAACCCAGTGATATCAGATCAGCGCACAGATAGCGCCGGGTTAGATCGCCAGCACCAGGTGCGCCGCGATGGGATTCGACCGTCAGCGACACCATAGCAAGGAACACTTGACTAGCGAGTTGTGCCTGAATGCAGACCGGCGCTTCGCTAGACCAGTAATGTTAATGCAAGATGGCGATGGAGCCAAGCTGTCGGGACCGAACCTGGGACAGATGAACGTGATCTGTGCACACTCGCAGCGAGGAGGTGGATCTTTTTGTTGGAACTGGTCGAGAGATGGTGCAAACTCAACAACAGTTTAGCTGTCAAATCATACTTTGTGTGCTGGCGACTGTGCCCATCCCGTTGACCTCTGTGTAGATGCTTTCATGAGGGTTCTTTCGAACAGCATTTCGTCCGGCTGCTTGACACTGGGGCAAGTGAAAGTGTGTGAGTGTGTGTCGGGTGGTCATGGGTCTTGAGCCCAAACAGAGCCAGGCGTGTAGTTGGTCCGTCAGACCAACCACACCACCTCCCTCCGGCACGATGCAAGGCACAGACGAGCCCAGCTCGGTAGCCTTGCTTCTCGACGCGAGCGTGCACTGGGGCCAAGTAAGGTGTTGTGGGTTGGGGGGGAGCGAAGTCCAAGTATCATGGTACAATTGAGTGTGGATCATCTATTGGGTGCTTTGTTGGGAGGTAAGGTGATGCGGCGTTTTCAGTCAGGAACCCGCACAACCGCAGGAGCAGAAGCCAAGCCGTTCGCGCATGAAACAAGACATGTACAGTGTTACCTGTAAAGATGCGCCAACGTGACTGATTCCTTTTTGCCCCTTCTCGGAAAGTCGAAACATTCTGGCTCGTATCTGCTCGCGGGTGGATACTACCACGTTGACTTGTTCAAGGCAGGTGAGCCATCATGTTGCACCGGGAAAACGAGGAGAGGGGGTCGAGAATGGAAGGTCAGGTGGAGGTGCGAAAAATGTCTGCCCTCTCTCAGCTTGGGATGATTGAGCCATTGCAGGCAAGCGCGGCGATGAAGCATTGATAGTCTGAATGGACATGTGGGGCCTAATACGGTATAACGGGTAAATAGTCATCATCATAGTTGTTTGTGAGGCGGGCTCATGCACATACTGTGTCCGTCGATGTAGCAAGGTATGCACTGCCCGCCTTGTCGTCGGCAGATGACGACCCCCACAGCATCCTAGCTAATATACCTGTCGTCTATAGCGTTATAGCCTGTCCATGAAGGGCAGTGATAATAAAATCATTGCGGTATTGGTGTACATGAGAACGAGGAGAGGTGTGACGCGCGTACAGTGTCAGATTGGTGGTTTGAAGCTTGAGAAAAACGAGTTGAGTGATGCGTGCCGCTGACCTAACGGACTTATCGCTAGTTGGGGATGAGGCGCTGCCAAGGCGACCTGGTAAGGTGAGCACAGACCAACGCTTAAATTCAACACTGATCTTCCAGTGGGTGACAAGGACGCAAGGGGAACCTACAGCTGTTTCCGTCGCCCATAGCACTGCCTCGCTAGTGCTGGCACCAGGGGAGTCCAGGCCCTGAAATCACCCTAGGTCCCTGCAACCTGCTGTAGCACCGGCCTTAAGCTCAAACCCCTGTCCCGTCGAGGCTGGCCTGACCCCAGGGATCTGCCTACTTCAGATCCCCAAAGCTACCCCAACCCTCAATATGCTTGTGTGCCTCCATGTGCAGAATGAAGGAAAAAGTATCACCAACCCGGTCCTCGTCCACGTCGCATCACGTCTTGCTCCTCACACAACGGTTTCTCCTTGCCTGCCACTGACCGCAGTACCAAATGAAATCTGCCGTCTTCACCCTCTTTTTGATTTTTTTCCCTTTTTTTCCCCGTCTTCGTTTTTTCCTTTCTAGAGAAATCAGCCAGCCACAATCTTCGGATGCTTGCAGTGATGATGGTGCAGTTGTGCGTGAATGCTCGCTTCTGGGCCACTATCTCGGGCGTGGACGGCAACAATGTGGGTGGATCTGTAGCCTCCGTCCTTAAGTGATGGACAAAGATACAGACAACGGACAGGCAGAGTGGTAGTTTGTACACTGCGCCGCCTTTGGAGCTATTGGTTCAGATTCCATCTACGGTACAGCCCATCTTACTGAGGGCCGCCACGGCACGCAGTAATGTCTGTACCTGGACGAACATACGCCATCGTGGGCGCCTTGCTCGCTAAGTTCGTCTCCCTACCATGCTACGTACCGCAGTACACGCACGTTACATGGTATGATCACCACCGCAACGACAGCATGTCACAAACTTGCCCATAAACAGCCTATCACAACGAAGTATTAGGACCATCCGTTATGCCCTAGGCATGTCAGCCTACGCCCTAGGAGGGGCCAAGCCCTGCTACACTGGACCCTCAAACGGTGGCAGCGATTTTGTTGCCGATGCCAGGGGGCCTGCCTGATCTTTTACGCGCATGCAATACGACCTTCTAAACTGTTGGTATAGCCCTACCACTGCAGCATATATACCGGCAGTCAGTTCCTCGGGGGAAGGAAGACGAATCGGGTCTGCTCGAGGGCCAAGAGGGAGACTGCGTCTGCCTGGTCCCCCTAGGTTGGTTATCCGCCTCGTTAGCCGAATCGCGCAGGCCAAACCCCGAATCACCGGATGGAGGATTGCCTTTTCCGGCTTCTGAACAGAGTTCGACGACATCTGACTCTCTCACCTCCCCTCCCCCTTGTTGGAGACAGCGGCAAAGACTGGTCCTCTAGCAGCAACAAGTGCAGTTATGTACTCGTCGTAGTAGTGTTGATAGAACAGACAGCCATACGCCACAGTTGTGCCAGACTGATCTGGTTTGTTCTGTATCCTGTCATGCTATCCCCGCTCGACCCACGGGTCCACAATCTCTTGGGCATCGTCTACTATGTACTGCGACTATGATGTGTCTGCTTTTGTTCTGGTCACTGTAAGTGTGTGTGTGTGTGTGTGCGCCCTGGGACAAGGCATCCTGTGCGTCTGGAGCTTCCGATCGCACAGCCCGCGATCCTCTCATGCTCTGCAGTCTCTTCGTCGTCATCTGGGTCTTCGGGCCAGACGAGATGCTCATTCTCCGGAACCAACCTGTTAGCCCCGTGCCAGCTGTCCCAGTACCTATTTCTGGCCCGCTGGCCCCTGGGGCTACCGAAACTTTGAGCATGACCCATTGACTCGCATTGACCACTCATGTGCCTGAGCCGAGAGACTTGGCTATGAACACCCCCCGGCCAGGAACTCTTTTTTTCCCCTTGTCCCTTTTTTCTTTCCTTTTTTTTTTCCTTTGCGCTGCACGTTACCCGGCTGCACGCAGCACGGCACGAACCAGACAACTCATCCTCGACCGTGCGTGAGTGGGCTTGACCCGATCAGGATCTGAACCCTCACAGTAGTTCCTGGATCATGGTGGAGAGGTCCTTTCTGCTACTAAACTACTGCTGCAACAAGGGTGCTGTTGTTGTGTTGTGTAATTACTCGTTCGTACGCCCTCCTGCAGCCAAGCGAGAAATCAGGTTGACACAAAGATCCTCCTCCGAGAGGGGACGACGAGGAGGGGCGCCAGCAGATCCCATGTCCAACACTCGCTCAACTCGGCATAAATCGAGGAAGGTCGAACAAGAGGCAGGGAGACCCTCTTTTACCTCGCAACCATAGTAAACTATCTTAACTAGTATTATGGAATGTCATATAGTATAGGATAGGGTCTTGAATGGTTATCGCTACATAGAGGATTTTTGGTAGGGGAAATGTTTGCCTTTCTTATAGGACCTACAACCCAGTACTTACGGTACGTACTACTCAGCTACGGTACAAAGTAGTGCACTAGGGTAGTGCGGTGTGCTCTTGGTATCTCAGGGCCAGCACCAGGGGCGAGCAGCGTCAGGGGCCAGCCCTGGAAGTTTCATCATCACCACCCGCCCATCTTTGCTGGATCAGCGCTGGCTCCCCTTAGCGAGGGGATTTGCATGCAGGGCACTAGGATGCGGCATCAGACCAGTGCGACATTGCCACAGGGCCGCTCTTTCCCCTGCCACCTTTTCTGTCCCCGCCTGTCCAATCTGATTTGGCAACAACGCACTCAACCGTCCTGGCCTCTTTTCCCCTTTCTTCCTCGCTTTCAAATATCATCGAACGGAGATCGACCTGGTTCCCCATCTGCTCTCCACCAACGCACACGTTCGGTTCATGTCGCTTGCCACCCTTCCCGACCATCGAGCCCCCCTGCCTATTCTAGCCAGTCTCTCTCTGTGTTGGTTGGCACGAGTCCATCGATCTGTCATTGTGGTTGAGGCGTCAAGATCCAAGGACGACAACTGAAAAGGCTGCAACCGGTAGGCCTCTATTTGAGGCATTTGGTGCTTGAGAAGGCTTGCACAACAACGCCGGCTTGTCGGCCCTGCTGCTTCGTTGTCCTGCTTCCCGTCTCGCCCCGGCCTGACGTATCGCCATCCTCCACTTGGTATCCCGGGCAAAACAGTGACCCAGAAGGTCAGCCAGGGGGGCGGTGGTTCAGTGTGCGTGTGAGTGGGCCGCCGCCATTGCCCTTTTTTTTTTTCTTTTTTTTTTTTCTTTCCCCCCCTCGGCCGCAGAACCCACTCCCTGCCATCCAACAAAAACAACAGGGCAGGGCAGTCATCACAGGAAGAAAGGGAAGAAAGAAAAAAGAAGAAAAAGACAACACCACCACCACACTCCTCAGCAAGTCGTCATCAACCTCTTGTTCGGATGAACGGCGTCGACCCTTAGACGGCTGGTCTTTCTCCTTCTCTCTTCCTCCCCTCCCTTTTTCCTTGGTCATCGCTACTCCGGGCCTCCCGTCATCTCTAGTCAGCCTCCCTATCCATCCATCCCAACAAGCCAGCACTTCAGTATCAGACTTCCCAGCCAGCCAGCAAGCCTCCCGCCGCAAGCACCCCGCATTACCCCTGTTGGCCCTACTGAACGCTCCCACTAGGAACGGGAATACTGGGATTTGCCCGTCTCAGCCTCACACAAAGGTCACTGGATCCCCACGCGCAGCGCCCGCCGTCCATTTCTCCCTTTGATCCTCCTCCTCCCTGCTCTCCCTTCCCGGGACATCAGCGCTCAGCCGCGACCTCTCAAAAAAAGATAAAACAAAACCAGAGAGAGAGAGATCTGCACACTTACAGACAAGACCGAGATGGCGGCCAATTTTCGATCCGTCAACCCATCCTCTGGCATCTTGTTTTCCGGTGCAGCAAAGGACGAGATGACAGTCCAATCATCTACTACCCCCCGCCCAGGCACAGCCCCTCAATCCATTCCGCCTCCGCAGCACCAGACAATGGATGATGCAACCACTCCCACTCGGGCCACCTTTGGCAGCAACGCAATGGCTCACCAGAAGCCGCTGCCGAACTCATCATTTCCCGAGGATGCCAAGGTACCCGAAGACACCGCCGACAAGAAGGGTCATAAGCGAAACAACTCTCAAAACTCGAAACGATCGAGGGACTCGGCCGAGATGATGGATGTAGACGAGTCCGATAACGACACCGCAGGCGAGGAGTCGGACGGAGAGGGCAGCGTCAACGCCGATGGGACACGGTCGAGCAAGAAGAAGAAGGGCAACCAGCGCTTCTATTGCAGAGACTACCCCCCGTGCACCCTGAGCTTCACCCGAAGCGAGCATCTTGCAAGGCATATCAGGTAAGCATACCACATCCCAGTTGCCCATCCTGGATGAGGCACCTCACTGTTTGATTCACCTGTGGTCCTGGTCCTGGTACTGACAGAGGTCCCCCTTCTTTCTTTTTTTCCAACCAGGAAACACACTGGCGAGCGTCCATTTCAATGCCACTGTCAACGTCGATTTTCCCGCCTCGACAACCTTAGACAGCATGCCCAGACTGTTCATGTCAACGAGGACATCCCTTACGACTCCCTTGCCGCGACCGGCACGAGATATCAAAGGCAGATCCGGACGGACAGGGTGCAGCGTGGCGGTCGAGCCAGAGCGTCGACAGCCAGCAGCGTGGGTGCGCCTCCTCGCGGCCACTCCAAGTCGCTCTCTACCTCGAGTATCGCCAGCATCAGCTCGCTGGGCTCGGCCTACGGCACCAGAGATGACATCCGAAGACGACCACCACCACTGGTCATGGCCGACCCGAATGCTCGTCTGTCCGCTGAATCCTACCGCAGTGTCGGTTCCACACAATTCCCCTACCGCCAGACATCCCCAAGTGACTACAGCACCCCGACATCTGCAACCTTCTCCACTGGTCAGAGCAGTCCGCGCTGGGGTTCTGTTGTTGGCTCGCCAGTGACGTCGTACTCACGCCATGCCATGTATCCATCCGGGTCCCGCACGCCCGGCCGAAGGCTGAGCGTGCCCTCCGGCGGCAATCCCTTCCAGTCGCCCCTTGGGCCTGGCGGTCTTGGACGACCCATCTTCGGGCCTGGACCCCTGAACACTTCCAACTCTGCTGCGCTTTCCTCACCTGTCGGTAGCTACCTCGGCTCCCCTACCACGTCGGCAGGTGGCTGGTCACGACGGGAGTCCATCTCCAGCACTGCCGAAGAGGCCTGGCGCAGGAGGACCTGGCATCCCGACAGCAGCAACTTCACCGCACCTGGGAGTCGGTTAAGCCAGGTCATCACATCGTCCCAGCTCAACGCAGGTCCTGAGCCGCTGCCTGCGATGAGCAGCAACGCACCTCAGCAGCACCAGCAGCCACAGCAGCAGCAACAGACCGTGCGCCTGCCCGGCATCGACTCATTACTCCCGCGACCTGGCCAACCGCTGGCCGTCCCCTCGAGGGGTTCTTCTCCCATGATGATCGACCGCTCCCACGGGCCGCCGCTGCTCCCGTCTGCTAACATCTCGGACGAACGGCGCAACATGCCGCAGTGGGACATGGGCTTGCACCGCGGTCTCACCCGGCTGGACATTAACAACAACACCACCCCACCTCCTGCCAGGGATGGTGCCGGAGTCTGGGCCAGTGAGGTTCGCCAGGCCATGGACCGTGTCGAGCAGCCTCGACAGTACCAGCCCACTGTCCGCTTCGAGCCTGAGCCCCAGATCGTCCACCCACCGCGGCAGCAGCCACCGCCGCCAACGGCCTCCCATATCCCACCCAGTGGGCCATCTCGCAGTCATCAACACACAATGTCAGCGCCCCTGGTTTCGACGAATCGAGAGATCAAGCGGCACGGATGGTACAATGGCCCCGTCACCGTTCACGAGGACAGAGTCCTCGAAGCACGGCCTCACGTTGACCGCCTTGAGCACCCGAATCTGCATGCTTTCACCGGGTTCCCCGCCCGTGGGGGGGACTCGGATCGCCGCCCGGCAGACAACCCTGATTCGAGGCGCTTCGACGCCCTCGTTGCCGTCGCGACTGGCGAGTCGACTGCCACGGCGTGCTAGGAGGCCCGTCGAGTCTTGTGTGGACACCAGCAGAGCGCCCTGGCCCCGAGCTTTCTTGATGCACATATATGATCACAGGAGGAGTTATAAAAAATCCTTCTTCACTACACGAAATGAAAAGTGACGACCTTATGACGACGACCGTTTTATTTTGACTGCTCAACAACAATCCACAAGAGTTCTCAACATGCATCGGGTCGGCCAATTCTGATAAACGACACTCGTTACGAGTTCTTGTTTTTTTCATCATTCATGTTCTTCCGCCTTTTGTTTTGGGTGGACGATACTGTTATTGTTTTGTTTTTTGATACCAGGTCGGCAGTCTGATTCTCATTTTGACTTTACTCCGGGTTTGCTAGGCGTTCTTTGAGGTGACGCTCTCTCGTCTTGCGTTTGTCACGGTGGCTTCTTATTTTCTCCTTTCTTTCTCCCTTGGGTTGGCTCGCATGCTGTCTGCTGTTTAGCGTTGATTTTGCATTGTCTGTCTTCGTTGCAATACGGTTTCTTTTACTTCCTCTCTTTTCTTTCTGGATCGGCAGCACACATTCTACTACGCTATGAGGTTCGGTACAGTCTCCTATTGGATTGATTCCCATTGTTTTTCATGTGCTCCTTGCTGGTTTGGACAGTCCGGATGGAAAATACACGAGGCCTCCCGCGTCGATGCATGAAAATATAGATGAGACACGCTTTCTTTTTTCCCTTTGCTCTGCGCAGTTCCCCAACTATTCCATTACGGTCGAGGTCGGTTGCGCACAGTCCCGCTCTTCGCTTTCATGCAAGGAGAAAGAGGAGGTAATGGCGCGGTGCAGTGGTGGATTGGCAGGCACTCCTGGCTGTTCTTCAGATGATACCCCAACCTTTTTTTTGGAATCTCAGGAAGGGAGGTCTTCTTGACCCATCATGAAAGAATAGGGGACAGGGTAGTCTGGTTGTTTTTCCTTTATTTTGGTCAACGGCGGTGAGCGACTCTGATTTTTTCTGGTTTCGGGGGCTCGGCTCTACTATTTTGTCTGGTCTGATGGGATGGATTTGATACCCACAGAATAGTCTTCCTTCTTACCTTCAAATCTCACTTATCAACACGACCAGCACAAGGGAACTACTACGTGAGGTCCTGCGTGTGACCACTGGCTCTTCTCCATGGCAGTGTCTGTATCACCACATGTTGAAGAGAGAAGGATCACGCCACTGCTTATCAGAGATGGAGGCTGGCCTCTCGTGTGTGTAGTCCCATCATGTAAGCAGGTTCAGTTGGTTGCCACACCCTTCCATCAGAGCGCTTGTTGCTGCAGCGTGTTCTGATGCTGACGGGCTTGCCGCCAATTGGTGATCACTCGTAGTCAGTCACCGAGGTTCGGTAGGAAGAACATGTCGCTGCCTAGACCAGATTCGGGCCAGGAACCCGATCGCGTGCGCCTTGGGCAGGAAAGGAAGATCATGTGGGTCGACTGTTCCCTCACTCACAGGATAAATTGGAAGCCTACTTGAGTTGGTGATATCTTGGTAGAAATCACAAGGCTTCCTCATCGAAATAGAGGCTCTTGCGTTTTCTTTGTCTTGCCCCCCTCTCCCCTTCCTTAACTTTTTTCCGTCGACATCCTACTCTGTATGTATGCATTTATTCACCGTTGCATGATTCTTTCGTGTGTGTTTGTTTGTTTGTTTGTTTATTGTTTATTGTTTATTGGTTTTTTTGGTGTTTTTTTTCGTTATTTCAAGACCAGGTCACCCGACGTTACCGCGAGTATTTCTTTTTTCTTTGCTAATCAGTCACGTCCCGCCCACCAATCGACTGCTTGCCCCTTGTGCCCCCCGCCCCGATTCAAAACCGCGTCGCAGAAGCGAAGGCGAAAGGGGAGGGGAATAAAGACGCCGCTCACATGCATGCATGCATGCATAAGTGTACAGTACTACATAACAAAGTGGAGGATGGATGGATGGATGGATGGTCCCCCGTTGTGCAACCACTGGCCCCAGCGTCTCAGGTCCCCAATGTCGTCACTGTGCAGGGGGGGAAGGGGGGGGAGGGGTCGCGTCTTGCAGCACAGGGTTGTAGTGGGGCGTTCCTCTTTTTTTTCTTACCTGTTTCTCTCTCCACTTTTTTTTTTGAAGAGAGATGGGGGAGTGGAATGATCAGCATTAAGTGGTGAGTATGGATTCCTTTATTTTGAATTGCTGATCGGTAGTGAAAGGGTCTTGACGTCCCTCAATGGAATCTTGAGATGCCTAGACAGGTCACCGGGGAATGGGGGGGACGGAGAGGGAGAAGGGGAAAGGACGCCTGCGTGATGGAAAGACGTGCTTCTCTTGATGCTGACGTTAGCTGCTATACTGTACCTTCCATAGTACAAAGTAGTAGACGTAGGTAGATCAGGCTAGGAGACAGCGCAGCTTCTGGCGATATCGATTCTGTGTCACTCGACAACTAAACGGATTTTGTGCCGATGAGCTTGGGGGGGGGGGGGGGGGCGTTGCAGTATTGATTATTGAACCGCATTAATCTATACCCAAAACCCTTGATGTAGACACCTCCTCACACAAATCTCCATTTTCATCTCAATGACTACACAATGTATTTGCAAGGTACTGCAGTATTACATACCTTGAGCATCGATCAGCAAAACGGCAGCCCAGATGTGAGTATGTGTGTGGCTTGACCCCGGGCCAGAAACAAGGATCTGCCTAGGGTCACACACCACCCGTCATCCCAGGCTTGTCTACCCGTGCGAGACAAGATATGACGTCGACAGGTCACCAGCCACACCACTCAAAAATGAAGTAACGCATGTATGTACGCAATCCCAACACGACAGCATGCATATCAGTGGCTCGCCATATTGGCGAGGACAGGGTGTGGCTCGAATCAAGGCAGCTGGCCCTTTTCCTTAGGCTGGCATGGCTGATATCATATGGCTTTCAAGGGCGGTTGCGTGGGTGACCTGCTGAGATGGGTTTTTGGTATAAGAAGGGCTGCGTTGGGCCAGGCCAGGTGCCACTGAGAGGGGCCTTGGGACCCTTAGAATGTGATATTCACATCTTCTTTCTACATCTGGACTATTCTTTCGACTCGAAGATTATAAAGTGTGTCTATGTTGACATATCTTGTACTGATTACCTGCCTCATCGCTCCTGTCATCTGTTAGTCGTCACCTATTCTTCTGTCTAGATTTACATCCTCGGTTATTTTCCCTGATCAAGGAAGGCTGATAAACGACACCTCATCAACAATAGACTACCTCTACTTCGTCAACCCACCCCGCCACCAACCCCAACCCACAATGGCCGACGCCGCCGCCCAGAACGCCCAAAAGGGCCTGTCCCAGGAGGACAAGAAGAAGCAGACATGGGGCGAGTACGGCTCCCAGGTCTACAACGAGCAGTACGAGAGGTGGATGCCGTGGATCGAAGACTTTTACCTGCGCTGGTTCACCAAGGATAACAAGGCCAGCTACACCACCAAGGGTGCGTCTATTTTCTCTCCCTCTCTCTCTCTCTCTCTCATATATATGTACACACAACCCTGCTGACAAGCCCATCTACCATCCCCACAGACACCCTCGACAAGTCCAAGGTCACGGGCATCGAGCAGGTCGACACTCTCCAGGACGGCGTGCACAACCTTGTCGCTGGCCAGGTCGGACAGGGCGGACTCTTCCAGCCCGTGGGCGACGCCGCCTCCAAGGAAGGCATCAACCGCGCCGAGCGCCAGGGCAAGGATGACTCCGGCAGCTACGCCCCCGGCGCGGCCAACTCGGTCGTCAACCCTATTGCCCAGGGCGGCAAGAAGGCAGGGAACACGCTGGTGGAGGGTGGCAAGAGCGCCGGCGGGCTGGTCGGCGGGCTGCTCGGTGGTGGCAAGAAGGAGGGCCAGAAGTGAGAGGATAACTTTCATAAGTCACGTTGGGGAAGAGAGAGAGAGAGAGAGAGCGATGAAGGGCATTGTCGGGAGCTTGCGGTAATGGGTCTATTCAGGGGTTTGGAGACACATGCTTCGCATACTGTGCTGCTTCTTCTCTCCTTCCTTTTTTCTGCTCTCGTCTGATGGGTTTCGCCTCTTGCATTTGTGTCTTTTCTCACGTTGTCAATTCCTGTCTTGTCATGATGAACACCTATATACCCCGTCTATCGACGTTTCAATAAAGTCTTTATTCAGTATTAATACCATCACTCAACGGTACGCCGGGCAACATCTTCACAACTGACACGTTATTTCTCGAGCCCGTTTCCCATCGGAAGGGGGCTTTGGGTCTCCCCAAACGCATGCATTTCTCCACCGTGCTGCGTTATGACATGCTGTTGGTTTTGCATGTCCAGAGGGAATAAATTGTTCACTTGTGTTGATTTAAGGCTGAGAGCACGCCAAGCTTGCATTCGCCATCGTGTAGATATCCTCGTGTCAGCCTCAGTGGTCTCTTCATAATACACCCTTCGCTCCCCCAGTATACTTCATGTCATCATATCTGATTATAGTCACTCCAAAATCGCGATAGGACGTGGACACATAAGTCGCTGGGATGGTGGACGAGGGTAGAGTCCAGTAGTAATTGGGTTCGATCTTGGCCAGTGTCTCACAAGCTAAAACCCTTATCTCCTCTTCGTCACCGGTAAGTGTGTCCTCAATCCCCGTCTCCTCCCACCCCGCTGACCCTTCGAACTCAAAGTAAGCAACCCACGCAATGGCGGTATCAGCGTGGCTGCCGTGGGCGCCCCTGGCAGTGACCCTCCTCGCCGTCCTGACGACACCTACAAGGAACCCAAGGTATATTCTCGTTCGTGTGTTTGTCCTCGCCACATGTCGCCCCAGGGTCGTCGTGCTGTCGATTCCTGCCTGATCGTGGGTGTCTCCGACGAAATCAGACCGCACCAGTTGATGTTGTAGACCAACTGACAACTTGTCCCATCAGCCGTGGGTGGAAAACGGATGGACGATTCAGTTGACGGCCGAGACGGGCCGCATGTTCTCCCGGTTGTAGATGCGCACGTCTGCGCCAAGACAACCTCGAGGCTGTGAGGACAGACGGGTGGTCGTATAGCGGACTGTAAAGTGTGGAGTGTATTCCTGTGCAACGCGTGGAACACGACACTGCGTGGGCTTTATGCCCACGAAAGGAGGTGCCAACGACACACATAGTAGATAATGTGACAAGCCGAGAGGGGACGGGGCTCAGCGTTGTTGATGGGAATTCGAGAAGAGGTTGAAGAGATTCAGCTCCAAAAGTTATATGATTCGAGGACAGATTTTTCATTGCTTTGTGAGTTGGTTCGGAAAGTCGGGCGGGGAAAGACGTGCAGGTTGCTTAGTCGACCGTACTTCGATGTTCAGAACAGGTTGCCTCGCGTCAAGGCTGGAAGCCCTGAACGCCCCGGCAGGCCGGCAGAGCACATCCTGTGTCGAGACCTGACGTTCAATGCGCAGATTTTGGAAGATGACGCGACTTTTTATGGACTCGATGAGCTGCAAATGGCCCTGGAGTACCCAGATAGTTGAGGAGTCATGTCTTGTTGGATGTTCAAACCAGCTTGCCGGAGGTGATCACATTGTCCACCAAGTATGACCAGACCACTCCATGATTTTGCTTCAGCAAGGCCAGCAGCAGACTGTCAGCCTACATACCAACCCCTTCCACCATGACTTGCAAGGCCACACTGCTCCAGCTAGAACATAGCGGCCCTCCTCACATGCGACGGCGTCGTCGGTTGCGACCTCCACCAAAGGCCGCATCCACCATCTCCATGATGATGAGGCGAACCACATAGTCCTTGATGAGGGCCCAGGCCTGTTCCTTCCTGTACCAAGGCATGGCATTCCACCCGACAACCCATGCGCTGAAGATGATACCAGCCAGTATCCCACGCTCCATCCACAGCGCAACGACAAAGCTCCCGAACCGCAGCGCCCAGAGCAGCGCGGCCTCGAGCGCCATGGCCGGCCAGAAGTAGCTGGGCAGCCACAGCCCCAGCACGATCTCGTTTTGCACGATGTGCGCCTGTCCGTCCCGAACCTGGACGTCCGCGCCGGGGTTGGGCACGGTGAGGGTCAAGGGCAGAGGCGAGGCGACGGAGGCGATGTACCAGTGCAGGATGGCGGCGCCCATGGTCAGGATGGGGGAGATCACGCGGTCGACCATACGGGGCCCGTCCAGGTAGGTGACATAGTCGTGCTGTGTCAGCCACGAGACGGGCGTGAAGGGGCTGGCGGTGCTGAACAGGAAGATGCCGAGGGCGACGGCGGCGATGCGTCGTAGTAGAAGATTGGGCGTCTGGGCGGGCCCGCCTCTGGTGCCGGGGTAGTCGGCCATCACGGAGTCACCTGCCTGCGGCAGTCGAGAGGTTGTTGAGGTGATATGTTGATGGTGTTGATGATGAGAGCAGAGTCTGGTCTTCGTTATGTGGTCGTTGTGGTCACAATTTCGGAGCTTGTTGTGGTAGGTTTTCCAAGCTTTGTTCTGGACACGATTGCTACAGTTCGTAGTTGAGGCTTGTGAAAAGAACCTTCGAGAAGCTCAGCTAAGCCTCGACCACTAGTTGATAATCACAGCGTTGAGGGTTATTTCTGTCTTGAAGAAGACACACCAGAGTTTGATGACAATGCAGTCTTGTTCTCTTTCTGAGTCTTCGACAGCAGGAAGTGTCCATCACTGACTCAACTTGGAATGAGGTTTGAGTGTGGCCATTTTTGCAGGTGAGACAAAATGGGCCAGCTGCTGTGAGCCTTGCTTGGCACGACTGTGAGGCTAGTAGCAGCTTCGCGCCTGGCGTTTGTGCTGCTGCAATACAGTATATGTGTAACTGGGTACGAACTACCTTTCTTTCTCGTCCTGAAAATCTTCCACCATAGAGTAAGTTACTCGAAACTTGATATTCAAGCTGTTTGGAGTATGAAATGAGCTGAGATGATGTATTACTTCATCCAAGCCACTTGTTGGTACCTGTCAAATGTTACAGCGCTAGACTGTTCAGTAGGGTGTGTTGTTCTTACAGCACCTTAATTTAGCACTAGACACACTGTAAGATGCAGTCTGAACAGTGGTCGTGAAACAGAAAAGGACAGGATATCGTCCAGGAGAAGAAAACACAACACGGTGAGTTGATCAAGATGCAGCAATATATATATAAACAGCAAAAAATATATTTCATAACACCCATGAAAATTGCCATAGGCCAGCAGGAATAAGTTGTGGAAGTGGAGAGATCATCAAGACCAGCCAAGGAGAGAATGGAAAACAGGCTATCTTACCCCTAACCCTGGATTTTCCTAGCCATACATTGGAGGCTGTATAAATGGGCGTCGGCAACACAGCAGGTCTCAAATTGGAAGGGCTCAAGCAGATAGAGAAACAGTTCAAAGAATGCGGGAGAAAACCAAAGACAGGAAAACGAAAAGAGAATGGGGGGGCAAGGAAGGAAGAAGGAAAAGAAAGGGTGGACTGAAGATCAACTAAGCCTGCGTATGAAAAATACACTCCGAAGGTCACAGTTCCCAAAGACATGATGAGTATAGGCCAGGCGAGCTATCATGAGGGGCGTGCATTTGGAGCGCTATGAATTCAGACTGTCGGACCACGCAGCACCGGCTGCCCGACTACTGGCTGGCATTCAAACAGAGGATCGATGCCTACCACGTTACCTAGAGAGCCTCTGCTAGACATCGACTCTGAGATTTTTGGCTTATGAACGGTCTGTCGTGCAGTAATTACGATACAGAAACCAGGTAAGGAAGGGAGAATAGACACGTATTAAACTCTCACTCTATTGTGATCTTTTTTTCTTCTCCTTTTTTTCCCCTTCTTCTTTTCTTTCTTCGGAGTTCCTGAAATCTCGTCTTCTGCTCTATTTTGGCCCCCCTCGGGCGTTGTTCGCAAAGAGTGCGTTGGAAGGGGCTGGAGCCTTGATTCAGTATCGCATGTGAGACCACACGAGCACCCTCAAGCTGTGCTCGCTACCATTCTTCAGGCGCAACCATGGTTTCCTCAAGTAGAAAAACTAGCAAATGACCCAAAGACGACCGCATTCCGTCACCGAGGGTAATTAACCAGCTGCCTCCAATCTGGATCTGCAATCCACTAGGTAAATTGAAAAGGAAAGAAAAAAAGAACAAGAAGATGAAAAAGGGGTGGGGCAATTATTTCCGCTGACGTAGTAGCAACGATTGACTTGCCTGTTGCGTTGTGCCCAGGCGACCAGAGAGTTGGTACTGCTTGCTGACTGGGTGAATTACGACGGGCTGACAAGTTTCTGCTTAGCAGCCCAGGCTTAATGGTAATTTTCGAGCGCAACCCTTTTCGCAGTGAATCTCATCAGACCAGGTGTGAGTCATCGGTTCTGAGGCTTTGAGACCCGGACAGCGGTGTAGCTTTTTCGGTGAACAGAAACGTCTCACTCAGTGACGAGGGGTGAAGGAATAAGGATGGTATGCATATCATCGGCTCGAGTGCTGTTGGTCGAGCCCCACAAGGAAGGGAGGGGGGTTGATTTTATTTGGTGGCTTTCTTTTCCAAAAAGGAATTTGGTAATTGGATCGTGACGAAAAATACTCATCAAGGCAAGCGTATCGACTGCACAGAGTTTTTCAACTCGCTAGCATTCCAATTACCATTTTCTATGGCGAAATTACTTGTTGGTCTGTCTGTCTTGACATTGGATTCTCGCCATAGCCTGCTGACAAGCTCCCTTGCAAATATAAAAACAAGACCGGGACGGGGACTGAGGTCCTGCACTCAGGGTCTGAAGGGACGGCAGCGAAAGTGCCGGAAATTTACTGATGCGTTATAGCAATGAATAATAGAAATAACATTTTGCTATAAGTCAGTAGAATTATGTTTGTCTATATTGGGAGATGTGGGTGTATATCTGTGTCTCTGGATTGGCTTGAATTAAGTATATAATTATACACACGCCACTTCCGAGATGCCCAACGCAGCTGCGAATCCATGCTGCAATGCGATCGGACTTCTGATCCTGAAGGAGCTGTTGCAGGAAGGTAATAGAAGGGTAGGACAAGCCTCGTAGGATCGATTGGGCGACAGCGAAATTGGCCGATGGAACGATGTTGCCTGTGTTCACAGTGCAACGCCCTCCAAGAATCAATGGCCTCTCCACCCCTGTTGATCCAGACCCTGAGCATTGATGTGGCTGTATGACCACTGGCCAGGCTCTTCTTCAGCCCCAGTAGTGTCTCCCACCACCCTTCTGACAGTAATGGCTGATGAGGAGTCACAAGCCGAGACAGGCAACTCTTGGCCAGTCTTGGCCGCCTGCAGGATGATGGAAGGAGGACCCGCCTGGCCGGCCTCGGGTACGGCAGATTCCTGCAGGCCAAGGGGGGAAGGGTGATGGTGAGCTGGCTCTGATTGGGCTCCCGTGCTACACTCCTCGCTTCACCATCCAATAGACAAAAAGGCCAGAGGAGGGGGGAGGGACCACTATACCGCGTTCAGGACGTCACTCTTCATTCTCCCGGAGCTCCGACCCAAAGGTTGTGTTTGCACCCAATGAAAAAGAAAGGCGGCCCGTTTACTCCTCCGCCGTTCCGGAACGTCGAGCAGCACAACACATCCATCCCCTCACAGAATGTGACCTGGCGTGATCACCACTTACGTTGTTTGTCTGTCCTTCTCCAAGATCGGCACCTTCGGAAATTATTGCGTCGTGCGTCAAGGGGGAGACAGAGAGAGAGAGAGAGAGAGAGAGAGAGAGAGAGAGACAGAGAAGAAAAAGAGAAAGAGAAAGTAGAGAGAGCGCGCGCGCTCTCTTGCTGCCGCAACGCTTCTGCAACAAGGATCGCTGCTCACCCTGCATCCTCACCCCTTTGGTCACATGCATCGCCTCGTGTCTCGCCCGACCATTGCTGCCCTCTACTATTACCTTACTCACTTTCCTGACACATTACTGCGCCGCAATGGCATTTATCCACCAACACGCCCAGGCTCCTGGTGCTGCCTTAAACCAAGGTCGGCACCGCGAAACCGCCGGCGGCGGCGGCGGCGGCGGCTCCCCAGCGCTCCACCCACTGATCATGCCCGTTTCGCCCTCCACCTCATCGACAGACACAGCCGGCTACGCCAATCCCCGCTCAGCTTCCTCTCCTTACTCAGCAACATCAACAACAACAACAGCAACAACATCATCATCATCATCAACAATGTTCTCCCCCTCCCTTCCCAATGATCAGAACTACGACGACGGCGACGATGACGACGATAACGACGACGACGATGTTGGGGACAACGACAATGCCTCCTCGGCGACAACAATACCAAGGACGGCGGCGGCGGCTGGTGCTGCTACTACTGCTGCTGCTCTTCCGGCGCGGTCGGCAGCCAAGGGCGTCAAGACCGGGAGGACCCCGAGCAGATATGACTGGAGCAAGTACATGACGACAATCAAGCGACTTTACATAGACGAAGACAAGACACTAAGAGAGGTCTTGGAAATAATGGAACGGGAACACAATTTCATTGCAACGTAAGTAAGCATTGTGGCCAGATCCTTTCATTGCGCGCCCCCGCGCCCCTCCCTCCCTTCTTTCTTTCTGGCCCCTTCCACCCTCTCTCTCTCTCTCTCTCTCTGCCTCCCTCAAGGGGGGGGGGGGGGATTCTTTTAGTGCTGACATGTATACTAAAAATGGTATTCTTTATTTTTCTTTAAAAAATAATACAGTCCCAGGATGGTCAAGACGCGCTTGAAAAAATGGGGCTATACCAAAAACGTCAGCGTAAAGACCGAAGAGGTCCAGTCGCTGATGGAACTCATCATCGACGCCGAGAACCAAGGGGACGTCCGTCGCAACTCGACCGAGGTGACGCTCGCCACGGGGCGGGTCGTCGGCCTCGACAGGGTGGCCGCCCATCTCAGGCGCAAGAGGCTCCCGTCCCATGTTGTGCAGAAAGCCTCGTCGCATTTGACCATGATCCGCTATGGCCGGTCGCCGTCGCCCAGGGCTACGCTGATTGACAGCCCCGCCGCCTTCTTGGTCTCGGAGCATATCCTCACGGACCTGCACTCGTATGTCTATGCGCACTCGGGCGATCCGGGGCGGGAGAACATGGTGACCACGAGCAATGCACAGGACAAGCCCGTGTACGACCTCGTCATCTCTGCCCGGAACTTCATCGCCCAGGACAAGATGCCCGAGGCGCTGGCCCTGCTGCGGAAGGCCCCTGACCAGATCAAACAGCTGCTCAGCTCCAACCTGATGACCATCCCGCGCTGCCTCTTCCTCCTCTTCATCAACCTCCTCAGCATACCGGGCATCCAGCAGCTGAGCGAGAACATCAAGCAGCGGCTGAACCTGGTCATCAAAGCCCTGGTGCGGTACGTCGCCGCGCTGGCCACCGACTCGACCACCCTGAACTGGCCCGAGGGCCATCCGCTGCGCCGTGTCCTGCTCAACCTGAACCAGGCCGACGACGAGGACCTCCTAGAGGTTCTCATCCGCGGGTACAAGCGCATCCTGCTGTCCTTTGAGTCCTTCCCCGACGCATCCACCAGAGGGCGCACCGTCCCGGCGTGGCTCGACCTGGGCAACGCCGTGGGCTTCGAGACCATCCCCGTCGAGAACCTCGAGGCCGCCCTGTGGAAGGACTACGAGAGCCGCAGGGCGTCCAGCGCCCAGCAGAAGCCGCCCGTCCAGCAGGTGTTCTGGATGGCAGAGCTGGAGCGCCAAAAGGTGCGGGCGCGCCGCATCCCGACCCAGCGGCTGCAGGAGCTCTACAAGATGACGCTCGAGGCCTGCGAGGACAACGACGACGAATATACCCTCCTGGCCGAGCTCAACTGCCACTACTACCTCGCGGGCCTCTACCAGCAGCAAGACCAGCGCGCCCTGGCCGAGGACCACATGCGCCAGAGCATAGACCGGTGCAACCTGCGCGGAGAGACGGGCAGTGCGGCCAGACTCATGACGGAACTTCAAGGATGGATGCGCGAATGGGGCGAGAAGGAGAAGGTGGAGGCTATGCAGCATGAGATCACCGGCCAGATGAGTAATCTGGGTCTGGATCTCTCAGGCTCGGAAGAAGACGAGTTATGAGGAGAGAAAGAAAGAAAGAAAAAAAAAGGCCTTTTTTTTAAAATAAAATAAAAATTACTTCTACTAAGAGAGAGGGCGGAAAGGAGGAAGGAGAAGAAAAAAGGAGCAGAAACAGAGCGTAATGTTACATTGTTCATGTGCGCAAAACTCTGGTTTCGCCTTAGTAGTCAGTACTCGGGTCTTACGCATACCACCTTGCTCCTGCGACGATCGGCCAGCGGGGCTCCGACGGGCTGCTGCAAGCCTGCTTGTTGTACAAATGTAATAATTAATAGATGATCCCCCCTAAATGGGGATTATTTCGCTACCTGAAACCGACAGTAGCCTCGGGTAGCCTCGGAATTTTATCTCTTTTGACGTCAAAAATGGTTCATTTGTTGGCAATTTCTATCTTTTTTCTTCTTCTCTTAATTTTCGCCAGTGTTGGTTCCTCATAAGAATTTCGAATGGTTGCCTTATTTGGGCTGAGTGATCAGGTGGTGTTGTGATCCGAGCACATGTCCATACTACGCAATTTTTTTATTTTTTTATTCTCTCTTTCTCACTGCATTTCCCAAATCCAGTGCTGATCACTAGAGGAGAAAAATAACCACCAATGGTGGCTTAGATGCCTCGGATTACAGTCTGGCTGCCTGACTACTAAACACTTCCTGAGCTACTGACTTACTGTACCGTACTTATTTGACTTACGTACTTCATAGAGGCTGTGTCTGCAGTAAGTCGGGCAAGTCGAGCGCCGCCGCGATGGATGACCTTGTGCCACCTTCCTGACCGTTCATTTCCTTTCCAATGGCCTCTTTTCCTATCTTGGGTCCATCTTTGACCATAACGCGCCAATTAAGTATTCGCATCTCTCATGTCCCAATCTGGCACGCATCCAATTCCTTGAGGTTTTCCAGCCCCCAGGGCGCAGGAGTAAGCCGGACACACTTCGTGATAGGCCGTAGGCTGCACAGCATGCTCCACCCCAAATCGCAGATGCGCAATCCGGCGAGTCTGACAGGTAATTCAGTCATGTGAACACCCTTCTTTTTTTTTTTCCTTGTTTCCTCCTTCGGTTTTCCCTCATGCCTTTTTTTTCTTCTTGTAATCCCTGTCTTTGTTGGCTTACAAAATCGCAAAAGCCACCCTCGCACTCACTCCTCCACCCCCACTCTTTCTTGTCCCCCTGGCCCCATTGGTGTTGATGATTACCATGATGACACACCAATCCAGAGACAGGACTCTGTGCCTTGGCCCCCGCTACGTTCTCGGCTTATCTCATACACACACACGCTCTCTCGCTCGCTCTCACACCCACTCACACCCACTTTCTCACACACACACACGTACTTTCTTACACACACGAGCCCACGTGGATCCGCCTTGTAAGGCTGAACTGCGCTTGTGCAACCCGTATGTGTCGGCTTACCTGCAGCATCGTATTGTCATCAAGTGACTTGCGTGACTCGATCTGTTCCTGCGGCGTCGCCGCACCAATTCCACATCCACCCTAGAAGGGAGAGAGAAGGGTCCAATCAATGCTGATAGGTGGCAGGAAAACCAGGCGCTCGGGTTGCCCTTGTAAGGGTTCGGCCGCCGCCCTGCCACGATTTTCGGGACACCAAGACGAAAGATCCTTCCCCCCCCCCCCCTCCAAGCTAGTAATACTGAAGAGGATGGACATTCTCGGTGCAGTGGTGGCTGGCGGCTGTTGGTGCCTTGGACCCCATGAGGCTCCTCGTGATGACTCCTCGCTCTTTGGGGGCTACACTGGGCTGTGTCGTTTGGAGGACAATGTCTCCCCTAGAGGCAGAGATGTATTTAAGAGCCTGATATCACCGGCTCTAAAGATGAGGACTGGTTCTCTCTCTATCCATCAGCATTCTTCAACAAACATCTCATCAGCTTCACCAGCAACAGACCTTTCAAGACAATACTAGCTTTTGACCATCATCTTCAGTCCTAGCAAAAAGACTCAAGTCAATACTCTCCCAATCTACCATCCAAAATGCGTACCTCCACTCTTATCGCTGCTGCCATCTCCATGATGCTGTCTCTCGCAGCCAGCCAGCCTGTTCCCAACCCAGCGACCGATGCTGTTGAAAGCACCCAGTCCATCGAAGTAAGTAATAACTCATATCAAAATCCCTATTCCCCGACATGGACCTTGGACATGGACATGATCACTGACTCGAGGCCTTTACATAGTGCGTCACTACCTGCTAAATGCATCAATGCTGGGCATCCGACATTGACCATGAATGGAAATTCACTGGCTCGATGGACAAACATACCTTTCTCTTCTCGACAACGATTTCTACGGCATACACGGGTCACGTTGACGGCAAGGAAAACGTGACGAGATCCTAGCATGATCGATGGATGTCTGGAATTCTCTGTTTGGGGGGTTGATTCTTTTTCTTTCCGGGCGGGTCAAGCGTTGAACACATTACAATGATTATAGCCTCACGGCGCTTTTCTCAGTCTCGTCTATACCAATACAAAACAGGCCTCACGGCCACTTTCCTAGGTTATATTATATACTATACCAATAAAACAAAACGTCCTTTTTTTTTTTTTTGGACTTTTTACGCTTTTGTCTTGCGACCTTGGAATAGGAACGTGTGATGATTGGTCTTATTCTTCTTCTTTTTCTTCTTTCTTAGTCATAATTGCTACCCTCAATTAAAGCCGGGAACCGTAGCATGGGACGTGCTTCTGACCAGGGAGGACAGAAGCAAAGAAGAGATTTGTGTAAAATTTCCTAGTTAGAAATGCCACGCGCTTCTTCCTTGTTATGAACCCGCTCTCTACAAGACTTCCCATGCCAACTCTCTGTTTCAGAAAACTCGCAGGACGATCGGATCGTTCTTGACTAAGGACTTGCAACCGACGAGGGGTATATATGCAGGAAGCTTTTGATTCATCTGTCCGATTCACAACGTCTCGTTAGATAGCATATCTTTATGCGTTCCACTCATTGGCATATACGTACTATAGCACAAGGATCGGAACAGCCAAGGAGACAACCGTAATCAATCCCATCGGCACTTCCCTGGGGCCTAGGTGGGTATCTCCATCAACAACTGGGCAGGGGTCGGCGAAGCGAGGCGCCAAGCGGTGGTCCCAATCTCAAAGAAGATATTCAGTTATGTCCAGCAGTCCTCATTCTCCCTGGGGGCCAGAACGTTTTACTTGACAGGGTCCTTTGTCAATGCCGTAATGAAATGCAGATCAATCAACTACTAGGGTGCCAAATCACGTGAAATCATGCTGGTAACCCTAAGTCCAACATCAGTATGAAAGGGGGAAGAAACATGGGTCAAACTAGGTGCTTTTGAACGAGCGGATAACTTCCGCATGATTCTGCATAAACTCCCAACTTCCCAAACACGTGCGCCCAACCATGGACAGCCTGCGTATTCCCTGGACAGAGGTCAAATTGGTTTTTTCGACCCCTTTCTGGGTAGGCTCAACTTAGCTGGCGTGGCGCACTCTTTATATCTCGGTTGATGGCAGCAAGTCTTGCCCGCGCCCCAGTCGTGACATAATGTGGCAGTTAATAGTGCACGGAGGATCACCTATCAACGGTCCTGTACCCGAATGCGGATACCTATAGATTACGGAAGGAATCACAGCTGAAGGGTCGTATTGCTAGGGGCGGTACGGCTGGAACCTGCAAGGGGGACCAAAAGGGCAAACTAAAAGAAGCAGGAGAAAAACAAAACCTGGGTCCCGGACGCGCTCAGATCAATACATAGATATATAAGCTTCCCACTTTCCAACGTCGTGTTCCGCATAGATTAGCCTGGCATTCAATCCAAACCCAGCACGATTCACTTTCGCTTTACTCGCCCTGCGACATACCATATTATAATATCGAGCGATCCGATCTATTTACAAAAAATACAACTAGACAACAATGCAGCTCTCCGTTCTCCTCTCGGCAGTCTTCCTGGCCATGCCTTTCCTTGGAATGGCAGCGCCACTGCCTCAAGCGCCCGCCTTGTCTGCGCGCGCAGATGTTGGAACCGCTTCCGATGTAAGCTCTAATCCCAAGCCCCCCTCCCATGCCTTGTTTTATCTTTCTCCTTCTCTCTTTTTGCTAGTCAGATTGAGATTTGTCTACATGTTCGAAAGGAAAACATGCTGCATTACTTCTTCAACCCTCGGCACGATCCATCTTCCACAACTTCATTATCATAAGAGGGCAAAAATTCTAACATTTTCATAGCTATGCACTGAGGCTTGTGGCGGAGGAGTAGCATAAGCGCGAATCGAAGTAAGAGGCCCGCCTTTTCTACCCGAAAGTCCCTGCGTTCCTAGCGTTGCTTGCCACAGAGGCCCCGACATGAGGCTTTCTTCAGCCGTCTATTCATTTTCTTCCTTCTCATCAGGGGCATCTTTACTAAATCTCTTGGTAGCACCATGTACTGTTGCATCTGTAACAGGATTCGGACTGCTCATGCGGATTCTTGGACTTCACAGTATACAGGATGGGAACGGCGTGTGGAACACAGAGCCAGTTGATTCCTAGGGTGTTATATATATATAGGCGCATAAAACAATGGTCTTCAGAAAATTATACGGCGATTCCTCATGCTCGAGTCCTGGCCATAGTCCATGACTGCTTGAATTGAGTGACGATACCCCTCGATCTGTCTCTGAAAGTAAATTGTCATCAATACTTTTCTTTTTTCTCTTCCTTTTCCTCCTTGCTCTCCTGATTAACGCTGGTAAGACGCAATGCTTCGTCCTTCTTTTTCACTTGGTGGTGAGTCTTGCCGAATTTGCCGTGGACTCTACTCTCAGAAGATGCGCTTCCAATCTTCGTTAACAAAGTGGTGTGTAAGTCACCCCGCGTTAGGCATGTTTATCAGCTTTTACTAACCAAATATTGCACCGTGAAATCCAGTTCTGACCAACTGCCCGCCCGCTCACCCGCCCTCGGCTCCGTTCTTTCATCACTATCTGCCTTGCACGAAGTAGAAAAAGGTAGAGAGAGGCAAGGAGAAACCAACGATCTTCAAGGTTAGCTCTCAAAGAAATCCCTTCTCGAGATCTAAGCTGCTGAACTTGATTGCCATTGGCTAAATTCGACTTCTACTTGATGATATTACGTACTCGTATTCAAAGGGAGGGTTGGAACAGTAACTCAAAAACAGTCCCTTGCGCTTCTCAAATGCAAAGGCACTTTATAAGAGAAAATTCCTAGTTTATGACTATATATGCAGACCCACCGCTCATCCAGTATCCTTCAAGAAGCAGAGAAATCCTTCTGATCCTCATCTGCACGTTGGGCGCTCACCCGCTCGGTCCGCCATGCCGAGCAGTTCGAAAATCCTTTGGAATTCGCAAGTCACTGCACTTGACTGTTCCTATGCGAATCGTTCAAAGAAAGAAACTATCTATCTAGATCCCCTCCCATTCTCACATTGGCCTCTCATTTAATCCTCCACCAAAGTTCTAATGAGATCTTCCCCACAAATATGGTTCGACAGGTCACAATAGAAGCTATTATATGGCTCCTCGGTGTCAACCGTTTCTGATCCACAGAATACGCCCGTTAACTGCGGGTACAGCTGCCTCGTGGATTATAATGTTGTGTGGAGATCAAGAGGCTGAGACCAGGTTTAACCCTCGGCCTGGGGTTCTGGCCCGATTTCAGTCTGCCCCTGGATGAACTCGACATGCAGACACCTTGCCAATACTGGCATGTAAGTTGTAATTGTCAAAGCCGAGAGATGTTAAATACGAAGTCAATATATAGTTCCGTCAGATGTCAAACACTAGTCATTGACCGAAGCAACTTACTCACACGTAACTCTGGGTAAAACAAGCATTTCTGGCAGGCGACCATGTGCCACAGCCAGACTATGGTGGATACTTTCTTCCAAGCAGTCCTGTGAGACAAGGAGAAGACTAGTTGCTTGTCAAGGTTTGTTTCGATTTATGGCCAGTTTCCGAAGACCCGCTCCAAGCCATAGTCCACCTTCAGCCCGCAGCGCTAGAGTCAGCGTCAACAAGGCCGTGACAAGAGACATTTCCAATAATGAGCCTATTGATAATTTTATAGGGGTAGACACATGCTGGCGATTAGAACGGAAGCAACACCAGAAAGAATTCATGAGTGCAAGAATGGGAATCCGAATTCGAGCGCGGTAAACCGTCTTCATGGAGATGTTTCCGCCTGAAGTCTAGTCAAGGTCCACTTGTTGTTTCAAGTAATCCATCGCGGAGCGCCCCTGCATGGTGTTTTGTGCATACGAGCTTGGCGCGGTTCTTGCAGGGATAAATCGGCCTTAAAACGACATGAACGTCATACGACTAGAGAGCATAGTACTGTTAAATAGTTAGAATGGTGCAGTAATCAGACTGGCCCAGAGATCTGTGACTGCGCTGGCTCTAGTAATCTCGAGCTCGAGAATCACGGAGCCTGCTCTTCCTTTCATAGTTCTAAGAGCTGGGCAAGAAAACAGGTCATTTCCCCCCTGGGCAGCGCTCACATTTCGGTGGTGTCGTCCGCGTCTGGCTTCTCGGCGCGTGCATGATTGTGCCCGGGCGCCACAGTGGCGGGCGTCCTGCCTCCGTGACCCGCCCCCTTAATCAATAACGAAGGTTATAGCCTCGGAAGAATAGGAGGGCAGAAATCCCGTCCCTCGCTTTTTCTCAATAAGAAGCGCTGATGGGAAAGTATGCTATTTTTCCATCGTGACGTCCTTTTTCTTCTGTTTCAACTTCACATCGTATATTTTTCGCCCTTTTTTCCGTAACGCCAGCCGTTCATTCTCTTGTTCAGACTTATTTGCATTCTGCTGCTTTTGGGCCGGCCCACACTCTTTCTCTGACAAACTCTTTAGCTCATCATCTTTTAAGCCCAATCGGTCGTTATCTTTTCTCCCGAAGTCAAAATGCAGATCTCTACATACGCCCTGGTCGCCTTGAGCGCCATCGTTGCTACAGCGAAGCCTGTGGCCAAGCCCGTTGCGCACACCCGCCGATCAACACCCACAATCTACACCTGCGGCGACTCCACCATGGCCAAGGACGGTGCCGACAATGGACTGACGGACGGGTGGGGCCAGTATCTCGGAAACTACACCACGGCCACTGTCGTTAACGAGGCCATTGCAGGCCGCTCGGCACGGTCTTACTGGGAGGAGGGCCGCTTCCAGGACGTTGCTGACCTCCTGGTCGAGGGCGACATCGTGGTCATTGAGTTTGGACACAACGATGGCGGCAGCCCTGAGACTGACGACAATGGCCGGTCTGACTGCCCCGGCGATGGCGAGGAGGTTTGCACTTCGGACGCGGACGGCTCGACTGTGTACACCTTTGTGTATTACATTATCCAGGCCGCAAAGCTTATGATTTCCAAGGGCGCAACAGTTGTCCTGTCAACTCAGACACCTGACAACCCTTGTTAGTATTGCTCCCTCTCCGCGTCCCGAGGGTTGGACGAGGAATGTTATCTGCTTTCAAGGAGCAACAAAACACTGACCTTCTTTCTTTTTTTCTTCTTCTTTCCAGGGGAGACAGGCAGCTTCGTCTACTCGGCGCCGCGGTTCGTTGGCTACCAGAAGATCGCGGCCGAGGCTGTGGGCAATAACTGCACCTACGTTGACCACTTCAACGCCGTGGCTCTGATGTACGAGCAGCTGGGCAACGCCACGGTCAACAGCTACTACCCAAGCGACCACACCCACACATCCCCTACTGGTGCCAACATGGTTGCCGAGGCTTTCGTCCAGGCGATTGCCACCTCGATGAATGGTACCACTGGCCTGATTGACTACATTTCCAGCGACTATCCCACTGTTTACTAAACATGGGCCTACGTGGTGATGGTGAGCTGTGTTGTCAGATACGAGGAGCGATACATCAGTAGAATTCATTGTACATAATTGCTTTGAGTCTGGAATATACAAGAAACATATGATTGTCCTAAAAAAGGCCATCGACAAGTTCATTTGGTGGCTACCGTGAAAACCTAGAATCTCTCGAGGTCAGGTTTATTACTCATGAATGATGAGTACTGTCATAGCTTTTCGTCAGCGCAAGGTAAAAATGGCCTGGCGAGAGAGAGGTCCGTCCACCCTCCTTTAAAATTTAATATCTCATAGAACCACAGCCGCTGGAATTTGTGTCTCTCTCGCTACGACGTTCTTCATGCAGGCAATATATTTTATGTGCAAGTGGCTGGCTAAGCGGCATGTGATAATTAGAAGATCATGTTGATCCCAAGTGCTCAGACGTAATTGATGTATAAGCTTGTCTATTGCCGATACGCCTTAACAATCGATGCAACGGTCTTACTTTCGCTGATCACCAGTGATCACTGGTCCCAAAGATCTCACTGCCCAAACTCAAATTCACGGATCGGGTGCCAAGCAGACACCGACCGACCTTGTAACGACGCGGTTCCGCATTGCCTCTCTTCTTGCGTCTTTTTGTGGGAAAATCACCGAGAATACGACGTTTCACTGTCTGTGCGCATTGCTATGATATATTGTGGGAAGCAGTAAGCTGAACTCTAATTGACAACCCCCCCCCCCACAAGGCAGCTATGCAGAGTGGCCTACTTGCAACCCTGTCGACGTGGGTTCATGGATCGACGACAGCTGGCTGTGGGCACGGATCAAATGTTGAGCCTCGAGAGGCATGGAATCAAGATCTCAAGAAAAGAGGTACTCCGTGACCTGATCAACAATAATGCTGGGCACGTCTCAGGAGTCAGACTCCATTCTCTCAATACCACAGCAGATGTTGTGGCCCAACAAGTCGCCCATTTGAGGGCATAGTTAGCTGTCTGCGAGGCTTGACTGCAGGATAATTTGTAGAATCATATCTATAATCATTAAAATGTGTGTGAATGCCCTCATGAATCAGTGATAACGGTTTTAGAGCGACTATAAACGTCCAAATTCAGCTTCTCCCCAAGCCTTCCCCCTTGGGCGTCGTGCCCGGGACGTCCACCCTATTCTCTTGTATAACCGTTGACTTTGTGACCAATATATGTTGACCCAAGTCGCGTTCAGACATTCTATGTTCAACCAACTCCCGCTCGCTTCCTCCATCATCACTCCGTCGTTGCGATCTGATCGGAGACCTCGAGGAGCCCATCTCCCCATTTGCGCTGACCCACGCAGTGATGTGATTGCTGTGGTAATACAGCCCGCTCTTCTCAACATCAATCCCCCATCTCGTCTCCAAGTCGTCGACAGGCACATCCGGTGCGCCGCTGGTCCGGCTGGTCTTGCTGGTAGTATGTGAGGGCCGGAGGCTCTGTGTGAAGGATTTCTTGCCTTGGAACGATTGCAGTACGATGCCGCTGGCGCGATGATTGCGGCGTTTCGAGCCCGATAGGACCTCGGCGCCGTATTTGGAGTGATCGTTTCGTAGGCCGAGACATGGGAACATCTGGGCGAGGAGGTATCGGATCGTCGGCAGACAGGAGCACAGGATGGCGCAGTTGACTTCTACCATGGACCAGGTCGCGCCCTGGGTGCTGAACCACGATGGGTCATTTGTGGCGATGACGTAGTGGAGGGTTGTGACTCGCACGATCGAGATCACGCATGTGCTGAAGCATCGGTGTTGTTAGCTTCAAGGACTTGTTCTGGCACTGAGAGGTGGGAAAGTAAAGGACAGAGAAGGGAGTCGGAACCAGGGCGAGACTTACAAAAGACCTAGTCCAAACACTAGGCACAACAGGAACTTCTGCCTCGCAGGCAGCTGCAACGAGTTGATGAGAGGTATCGGGAGAAGAAAGACAATAAAGTCTGTTGTAATGTTGATTCCAGCCGCGAGGTACCAGATCGTAAGACTATCGAGGCACGTGTCTGCCATGGAGGGATGCAAGGTGCTCATAGGAACGCAGGCGAACGAAACCAGGATAGACTGCGCGATATTCCAGGCGACGGCGAATCCGATGATGACGATGACCACGCGGTGTAGCCAAGTGACCAGGAAGATCCGGCGATATTGGAGCAGGAGGCTGACCTTGACACAGGCAAGTGCCCAGATGTAGAGTTGTATGGCCGCGAAGAGGGACTGTAATTGCCGGGTGAGGTTCTCCTTATCCGAGACCCAAGAGTGTTTGCCAACACCGAAATGTCCCTCTAGTTTGCACAACGTCAGTACTTCCTATCCTTCAAGAAAGCGACCTCCTTTCCGTGGTTGCACGAACCTAATATTGTTGTTATGTTCAGCCCGGTTGCGAGAACCTGCATATCTCTTTGTCAGCAACCACTTTTGCGCCCTTCATGATGCACGTTGGAGAAACCAGCGGGGAATGTTTACCTGGGTGACCACAATCATGATGTCGTCCAGACCGGTCATGTGAAGCAGGATGGCTCTCGTATAGAGACGAGCTGCGACGACCACCATGCACAGAAATCCCAGCCCAGCCGCCAGTCCCATCATTATCCCCGACGTCGACTGCTCATCGAGAGCGTGGTTCACTTCTGGGGGAGCCATTCCCGCCCACATCGATCAGCCAGTTGTGCTTCACCAGCGGAGTCGCGCGAAAGACCTGAAAGCCAAAAGCGATCCTGAGCACTTGGGAAGAGCAGAGTGGGTCATCCCATGGTAGGCCTTGTCATGCCAGGAAAAGCGAAGCACGAAATGCGGAAGTCGTGCCGAGTATGTCTGTGGTTTAGAAGAAAGCAAAAAACACAAACTTTAGAATTCAGAAGAAACGAGAGTCAAATGAACACAGACGCATAAAGATCGATCGTCAAAAAGAAGAGATCGCCGGCCAGGTTGCGTTTAATTATGCCAGGAGGACCTCCTCAATGCCCCTCCCCTTGCCGGCCGATGGATGTGAGGGTACACGAACCTGCAAGCCACCCCAGGGCCAGGCTGGACGTGATTCAAACCCCATGTAATTATGTGCCCCACGATGTGGTCTTTGCGTTCCTTGCCCAGGCGGGGAAGAGACGGACCAGTGCAGCCGAGCTGACAGCGTCGAGTCAAACTGGTGTTCGATATTTCCCTAGACTAGCCCGCATTTTGTTGAAATCAGCTGTCTTCTCATATATCGAGGCTATGCTCTCCGGAGTCCTTCCTGTTTTTGTCTTGTTGTTTGCTGCTAACGGTATGGGACGACTTTTTTGCGCACCATTGCCTGGTGGAAAGGATGGAAGATTCCATCGCCAAATGGTTCTTGGTGAGCAAGCGTCTCTAGGAAATTATCAGTTAGAGCTTCCAGGCCGGGTTCGTGCTCCGGCGTTCCCCGGACTGAGGCTTTCCAAGAGGTGCGTCTTTTGATTGCAGGTGTTCAAGGCTGAGTGAAGCTCTTCCGATTTTGATTTCTTGCTGGTGGTGACTACCTGCTCTGCGTCCTGTCTTGCATGGGGTTTGCAGGTGTTTCCTCTGGCGTTAATGGATACTACGCAACAAGTAATACTATTTCAACCCACCTTTTCCTCCCCGAGATCAAATGTCATGACAACACTTAGAAGGCTCATGAAACCGTTGTCAAGCACCAAGACCAACAAAAGCCATCACAGGCTGACGATCAAGACTCGCCTGTTGGTAAAGGGGGTTCAAGTCTCCATGCAGGGTTCAATATTCTAGCCTGGGCACCAGAGCATATCGCGGGTCAAATAAGGTTTGCACGATGTGACCCATCCCATCAAAATTCCAGGGTTTGACGCATCAGCCCCGATAGCATTTCTTGTAAATTGTGGGTCGTACAGCTTTTTTGGCTGTCCCTGTTAAAGATTACGCAGGCCCTCACCCTGGCCGGCCCATTTACCAAGCGGACGGTACTATCATGTGCTCGATTCTTAAACGATTGCGAGGGCGCTGGCTGGAAGGAGGAGGGGGCTATGGCTATAAAAGTTGTTGTTATTTCACTCACTATCCCATCTTGGTCCTCCCGTCCGAAAGTTCCCCCTGGCATCTGGCAACCTTTGTACAAAAGGTCCAGCTGTCGATGGATTTGACACGACTCAATCAAATAATGTTTCGAGTCTCCGGATGACTCGGCCGTGTGATGAGTTTGGGCCATGTCGTGGTTGGGGAAGATGCATAATGACCTCATGACGGAGCTGAGCGATTCGATATTAAGAATGTCATGGGTAATCTGCACACCTCAGGGACCGTCTCATATTTGATCCTTCTGAATGTTATGTGAAAAAGATATTGGCTTGCATCTAGAATGAGCTTTGAAGGGTCTAGATTGACGCACCGGTCGGTGCTTGTTCAACGCCATCGATATCAGGTTGTATGGATCATGTTGAGGTATTAAAAATAAACGAGGTATTGAAAGTGACACAACCTTTGCCACAAGTACACACATGAGATGCTCTGATCATCTTCACAATTAGAACTTGTAAACAATGAACCAAGGGTTCACATCTTCTCAATCTCCACATGTGTCCTATGAACTGTGATCTGTCAATAAAAAACCCTCAAACACTGGCTGAGCAGCGAGTTCATCAACACCGCATTCCCACCCTGTGATCTGAGCTCTCATCTCAAGACGTTCTTCAATGCCGCGTGACCTCCATTACCCGCCTCGATGTCGTTATCAGCGATATCCACCAGCCGCAGCCGAGGGTGCTGATCAAAGGCCTTAGCGAGCGTTCGCAAATTAATCCGGCTGAGGTTCTTGCCAGACATCCTCAAAACCTCGAGGCGGCTCTATCCGCAACTCGCCTTCAGGGCAACGATCAGCAGCGCAGCACCCTTAGCGCAGAGCAGGCTGTCGTTGAGATCAGATATCTCCAGTTTTGGCCAGCACGCAACGGCGTCGGCCAGAGCCATGTGGGTCTGGCCCTCAGAGCCGATGGTGTTGTCCTCGAGATATAGAATGTTGAGATGCGGTAGCTCGACTGGCCCCTTGCGGACGAGTAGGTTGATTTCGCCTGTGCGAAGGCCGCAGTTCCGCAGAGTAATGAACCAGGACCGAGGCTCCCGTTGGCGGCAAACGCCTCAGCCCATTCGTCCATGCCCACTTCAGGCCGCTCCGCATCCTCGCTCCGCGTCCTCGACAAGATGGTTACGGTCGCAGTGCAAAGACGAGAGCGGCTGCACGCCCATCTCGGTCTCCTTCGACTCCAGCCGCGTCTGCGCCTCGGCAACCGTGACACCAGTCTGCGGGCCCAGGCCGACGTTGTTGATGTTGAGGGTCTCGAGCGAGGGGTGTGACGACAGCAGCCCGACCAACGGCCCCCCGCACGTGTTAAGCCAAAGGCGTTCTTGGAGAGCCGGATGAGCTCGAGGCTCGGTAGCTTCAGGAAGGCCGGGACGAAGGCGTCGAGGGCGGGCGCGATCTCGCTTGTGAGGCGGGCCGAGAAGACGTCACAGAAGTCGAGGGCGAGGAGGGTCTTCTTGTAGCGAAGGCTGCATTTTGCGAGAGCTCCACACGCCCGAACGCACAGCGAGGCGCCTGAAAAGCACAAGACTGTGATGTGCGGCATGTCGTTGAGGGCGTCGACGTAAGGCCTCGTCTGCTCTACGGTATCGAACCGGGTGGGTACATGCGCTCTGCCACCAAAGTATCGGAGCTGGCTGTGCCTTTGCGAACTGTCAAACACCTGCTCAAGCTGCTCTAAGTTCTCCACCTTGATACTCTCAGCACTCAGACGCACTATGAAGGACTTCAAGTTCCTAGGTGCATGTTCTGCTCCTAGAGCAGCCTCGATGATTGTATCAAGCCGTTCCGGACTATTGGGCTTCTTCGATGGAGGCTTGTTATTGTTTGGCCTCTGTATGCAGCGTGACAGTGCCAGCGTGGCTTGGGGCTGCTCTTTTTGTAGCTCATTTGTGTCCTTACCATTATTGGATGTGACGAGGTATGTATAATGTTCCAACGCTGAACTCATGGGAAAAGCGTCTTCTTAGTAGACTGTCTGCTTCATTGTTCTGGAATTCTGATGATTGCTAAAGGTGTGATGGCATTACAGAAAGCAACAAAACAGTTGCTGATTCTCAGACAAGTCTAGGGTTAGTATAATTATCATGCTCTCTGAACAATGCCAAATTGAATTTGATCTTCACAGCCTAGAATCACATAGTCATTGTGTCAGGCATCATGCAAAGCGGGTGCGCTCAGAGACAAAGAGCTATACATACAAAGCAGTTTGATCTGACATGGGCTAGCTTCTTTGCATTTAACTCTACAATCTACCACCTTCTCTAGAGATGACCGAAGCTCAGCGCAGTCTATGTTCCGTTGCTTCAAAGATTTCTGGCAAATAACCTGACCAGCCAGTTCAGAGCCACAACAATCCAAAAATTCAACAAGGCATGTACTCTCTACCTCCATCAAGTGGTTGATGATATGCAGTTCCTTCTAGAATCGACGGTCGCACATTCATGTCACAACATAAAGAAGACAAGACTGAGCAAATGAGCCATGTAATTTATGCACAGGAGCACCTTCATATTGTATGTACAGAGAAGCAAACACATAACAAGTTTTCTCATCTCTCTCCCAACTCTACCCACACCCCAAGACCAACTCCATTCCTACCCAAAATACCATGCAGCTCTTCCTCTGCCTCTACACACACACACAAGAACATAAGCTACCCCCACTTTCTTCTAGTTGTTGGCGTTGCGGGCAGCAATGGCAGCGCGACGAGCAGCACGCTTCTTGGCGCACGACGACGAGCTGGAGGAGGAGACGCTGCCGGAAGCCGCAGCAGCAGCCGAGGTGGATGAGGTGGCAGCGACCTCGACAGCAGAGGAGGTCGTCGTCACGGCAGCGGCAGCGGCGACGGAGGTGGCCAGGGTGGTGGCGGCGTCAGTGGTGGAGGCGGCAGCAGCCACGGAGGTAGTAGCCGCAGCAGCGCTGGACACGACGACGGCGGCAGAGGAGGAAGAAGCAGAGCTGGCAGCAGCGACGGTGGAAGAGGCGGCGACGGCAGAAGAGGCAGCAGCAGAGGAAGAGGAGCTGCCGGCGGCGGTGGTGCCGTCCCAGACAAAGTCGACGCAGCTCATGTAAGTCTGGTCGATGGAGGCGGCGTTCCACCACCACTGGATGGCACAGCCGCCCTGGGTGGCACAGGCATCGGGCAGGGTGTCGGGCATGGTGATGCTGAAGGAGGTGTCGTTGGCAGCCACACCCGTGGACACGGAGGCATAGACGCTCCAGTACGCCAGGAGATCACCGACCACCTCGTTCTCGGCCAGGTTGATGATGGACACGTTGGCGGTTCCGGTGTGAGGGGCGGCAATGACAACCTCGACGGGGATCACCTGGCCGGCGCTGTAGCTGTGGATGGTGCTGCTGTTGGCGTCGGCGAACTGGTAGCCACGGCACTGCCAGAGGTGGCAGGCGGTGGCGTCGTAGTCGGACTGCGAGGCACCCGTCTGCGCCATGGTCTGGATGTTGCCGTTCTCGTCCGACTCCATCATGTCGTAGACCTGCTGGCCACAGGCGGCCTCCATGGCGGCTCCCAGAGGACGAGGCTCGGGGCTCTGGAGATGGCCGTGGGCCTTGACGCCAGCGGCGAAGAGGGCGGCGGTTGCGAGTTGCTTGTACATCTTGATGATATTTTTCTTGATGAAGAAGGTGAAGGTGTATGTGTGCAAAAGAACCTGGCTTGAGCAGAAGATGAAAGTTTTCGACGACAAGGAGTCTATATGCTCGTTGGATCAACAAAAATTGGGAGGCTCGGCCCCTTTGGTAATGATCGTGTATTGTTTGTTGGTGATGAACGTGGTGATGGTTGGGAAAGAAGTGAACGTCGCAAGAACTGGCTTGCAGGGGGGAGAAGAGAAAAAAAGAATGGCTGTTGATCCAAAAGAACGGATTGCTTGTCGTTGAGGCTAAAGCTGAAGAAAGAAAAAGAGAAAAGGGAAAAGAAGGCAAGAAAAAGGTCAGAAGACACAGTTGTTGGATATATGTACGATGCATTGCATGCATTGCCCATCAACCACCCAGCTTCACTTACATAGGACACACCCCCGTTCAATCCCCTGCCGCCCTGCTCCTCCTCCTCCTTCACGAACCAAGCGCTAGCCCCCCCCCCCCCCTCGTCGGCGTGAGCCGAGATGACTTGGAGGCGCGCTGGCTCCCCCTTCATCGCGATGGGTTACATGGTAACATGGGGTCGCAGAGCGAAGAGCGAGTAACCATGCCTCGGTTGCGGCTGGTGTGGAAACGGAACATCGCAACATAGGATGGGATGGATGCATAGAGAGAGGAGGACGGCAAAGCTAAGACGGCGACGACCGGGGGGCCAAGGCCTGAGGGGGAATTCAGGGGCCGCAAGAGGATGGACTAATGACAGGAGGAGGATAGAAGCATGGGGGAGAAGAGAAAAAAAACCGGGGACTGAGGCGCAAGTGGGTTGATTAAAGTGACATCAAGCCCTCCACTTGGTCGGTCCAGAAAGAGCCGCAGTCTTGTTGGTGTGGTTTCGCTCGGTAAGAGATTCCGAAACCAAACTTTCATTTTCGCTCTAGGACGACTTACAGATATTAAAAAGAATCGGACAAAAGACTTGACGGTGTATACAAGCACAAGCTTTCTCTCTCTCTCTCTCCTCTTTTCGCATACAATCATTTTCAATTTCGGGTCATGAATCCTTGCCTCCCCCTCTCCAATGCTTTATGTTTCGTCTCCACAAGCATGAAAACATGAAATCCTCGTTCTTCGGAACAAATTTCGCCTGGGGGGGGGGGGGCTGGCGATGCGCCCTCCTGTTAGGGGCGGTCGTGATGTTTCATCAAGAGCAAGGGGGTAACATGCAGCCCGCTCAGCCCACACACGACCCCCTCCTCAAAAATGATTGTGACTTCATGGAACCTGCCTGCTTTGCTCTCCCCCCCCCCCCCCCCATGACAGCGCCAAAGGAAACACCGCCTGGGTTGCAGTCAACATTTCATGGGACGACGAGTTTGAAGAAAACGAAACAGGTGATCTCGGGCAGGTTCCTGAATTGCAGATCCGGGACGATCAATCATAGATATACACTTACATACAATACATACATCCTTTCATCATGCCTCTATTGATTGGTGTCAAGAGGGAAAACAGAGAGGCGAGCCAGTACAGGTGTGTGGATCCCAAACCACAATTAATCCGTTCCATTCAGACTCGATCCACGCCGCAGCACATTGATTACTTAATGCAACAAGAAAACTACCATTCTTTTCTTCTTATCTTTTCTTTCCTTCTTTCTCTTTCTCTCTATGAAATGAATACTCGGAAAAATTCCAGCCTCAATCTCCGTTTGATGCAGTTCCAGCCCACTATCATAGATATATGCTTGTTAGATTCTTCACTGTGGGCATTACGCCCTTGATCGTGGATGGGCTTGTTTCGCTTACTGAGAAAAATGGCCCAGTCCTGATCCACATGGGGAGCGAGGCTCGCACGTCGTAGTTCTAGACGCCACCAGCTCGAGGAGTCTAGCCTATCGTGAACGCACGCTGCTGGCAATGAAAAAGAATTGTGGCTTTGTCTGCAGCTGACTGTACAGGCGAAGATATCCATGCAGGCAAAGGCAGGATCGTTCCAGAAGAGAAGCTGTCTACCCGAAAGCCCCCTGGGCAGATGAACACCCGTTATTTATGTGATCCTATCATCAATAATGAGTCGAGAGGGCGACCGTATAACTCCATTTCAGTGGTGGCATCCGTAATCAACACGCTTGATGCTTGTTCTTGTGCTTAACCTTTCCCTTCCCTTTGTCTCTCCGTTTTTTTTCATCCCTGCTCCGCTGCCGCCGCCAACACAGCCTTTGAACGTATCGACATCCCATCTGTATTGTTGTACCTTACCCGTCAAGCCATCCTGCACATTCATGGGATCTTTGGACATGGCTTCTGGCTTCCCCTTCTCAATCTAGCACTTCACAGGCAATGACCCGCCGGCCTATGGCCGCCCCCTCTGGTGACAGTTGGGATCACAACTCGCAACAGCATGGACACTGGCACCTTTGCTGGCCTCGACGGCAGTCACCTTCTGCTTGTCGTCATCGGTATCAACGTTCTCGGTCGCGGTGCGCTGATCTTCGCTGGCGACATCGGTACCCTACTCGATCGGCTTCACGAGGCTGTCACTCTTAGACTCCCTTAGTACCACCTTTTGTAGGTCCTCAACAGGATGCTTTGTATTGGCCTCGATTCCCTGGGGCCCTGGCTCTGGTACAAGATTACATGTAGGGCCCTGGAGGCTCAACGGAGACGGACTAGAGCCATTGGTAGCCCTGTCCGAGGATATATCAACTCCCCAGGTGGCCCAGACGCTGCTATCTGAGCACGGTCGAGTGGAAACAGTCAAGTCACTAAGCCGGACTGGTGCTCTCGGAAGGTTGAGAACACGAGGCGGCGACACTGGGGACGGTGATGTGGTTGTTGTACGACGGGCACGACGGTGGGTACTACCGAATAGAGTGCTGGGTTTAACCCGTGCAATGACAGGCGAGCTCAAGTCTGTCGGGAGCGTCGACCAACTGATACCATTCTCCAGGGTGTTTCTCGACCTGTCCAGGCTGGCAGATCTCGAGGGCGAAAGGTCATCGTGAGATGCTGCAGGATCGATTGGAGGCTGCGTAGTGGCAGGAGAGCTTCGTAAATCATCCTTGGTGGCCATTTCAAAGGCAGGTCGGACCGAGGGAGGAAGAATGTTGCCAGGCAAGTCAGGACTGGTCGACTGTTGTGGTTGTAGGCCCGAGTTATGTGTTGGCAATTCCACGCAGACCCCAGAATCGACAACAGATGGAGCGGCTGAAGAAATGACAGCAGAGGGAGAAGAGGGCTCTTGTATGGAATTGGGAACTGATGGCGTTGTTGTTGAGACACCGCTTCTGTCCGACAGAGCGTAGCTCGTCCCATTGGGCCTGACAATGCACGGGTCGGTGATGTTTCCGGCACATGAAGCGTGCTCAAATCCAACCGGCTCTTCTCCTGACTTCATGATGTTGCGGAGGTTGCTACTTGGCGGGTGAGAAACACCATTCTCTCCATTGCACAGGCTCTTATTGGAATGCAGACCCATACGAGCTTCTTTCTCATCCTCCTGAGAAGTGGAGCTCGGGATCCTCTTCATGATTCCGAGCTACGACCGCATACCCCAGCTTAGGTTTGGCTGCAGATGGTGGCGGCGGAACAAGAGGGTAAGGATGTTGTATTCGAGCATGTTGTTGCGGAGCATCAGATGCGGGCTCATTTTGCACGTGGTGAAGCGGTGGCAATGGCAAGACATGCCGCGAGGCCTTGCCGAGAAGCAGTGGGTCGATGGGCCCTGGCGGTGCGCGCCTTCGTGTCGAGTCTCGAATCTTCATTAGTGAAGTGCTCGCCGTCATGCTCGAGCGAGAGACGATATATATCTTGGGGCCTGACCGGCTACCAGTACCAGCAGCCGCCGGCGGGAGCGGCAATGGTGGCGGCGGCGGTTCCAACAGAAACGTAAGCACGTTCAGGATGGCCTCGCGCATAGCCGAATCCATCTCTTGCCCATACGTTTCAAACCAAGTCGTGGCATCGCTGATCTCGACGTCGTCCAAGCTGTCTGAGGGACTCCACTGGCCTGGGTCCCACAGCTGCAGATAAACCTGAGTTGCGAAGCCCAGATGGTGCAGCTGCCAGAATCCGCGCTTGCAGGTGGATTGTGCAGCCGTGTCGTCCATAAGTCCAAGTAACCTAGGCAGAGGTATGAGCCACGACTTGAGAAACGCCCCACCACTAGCCGCGGTGATAGCCTCAGCATCCCGTGCAGCGTGAAAGAGGAAGTCCTCTAAATTCTGAATGTGAAACACATCATGGCTAGACAGGCGCAGCCCAGACAACTCGCCAGCCTGAAATCCAAGCACCTCGTATCCGCTGGGGAGACGGTTCACCAGGGTTTGGTGCTGCAAGACCAGACCACGCTTCTGATCGTTGACGGTCAGCATGCTCTTGCCACAGCCACCGAGGGAGAGGGCTTGAACAAGACTCCTTGAGCAGACAACCAAGACACGCTCTTCTCGAGCTCGCAGGCGTGCAAGCTGAGGAGACTCGTGAGCCATGGAGGTTGATCTCCATTGCTTTGTAGCCTTGTCGTAGAGAACTCCAATGAATTCCGTCTCATCGCCGGGTACGAAGATAGCCTCATAGAGTTCGAGGGCTTCAAGTTCACGGGGTAGCCGAGTAACGCCATCTCCAGCTTTGGTGGTTCCGACGGGCTGCTCAGATCTGCCATACTGACCGGAAGAAGAACAAGTGTTTGGTTTTGGGCAGACACAAGGCTCTTGCAGGCGACTGCTCACAGGTGTTTGAGACACTGGGGCTACATGATTGTCGCCCATAGGCCAGAGAGCGTGGACTATGCGGATGGCATCGACGAGCACCGCCATAGGTATACTGATGGGTGCGAACATGAGCGTGATGATAGAGTCCTTGACGAGAAGAAGTGACTCTCGAAGCCTACTCTGAGAGCGCGCAGCAAGAGGCCCAAGGCAGGGACAGCCATCTGCGCCCTTCCAAGACGGCAGAGTCTGAGCAGAGGAGGCAGTGCCATTCTGGCTGGACAGGCGATCAGCGTCCATGATCGGCAAGAAATGTTGATGAACATTAGAATGCTGTATTTTGCGCAGTGGGATTGTAATGGAACTTCTCTCGAATAGGATAGAAGACAGATAACACCGGATGTAGAACTGTGGTGGAAAGGTGATTCTCATCGTGTGACAACGCTTTGTGTTATTTTGGCAGCCAAAAAAAAACCTTGGTTCGTCCGTCTAAGCAATGGCGACTTGTTGAAGGAGCGATGAGTGAGTGGCACACTGCCACATGTTCGTCTGGGGGACACCGGGTTTGTTTTTGGCACTCTGAGCAGGAGCAACTGGTGAAGCTTGAACAGCAAAGGACACGTGCGAGGAGGGCGCGATGCACCCAATGCATTGGCTTTCTTTGCTCTTGAATATCCATTAGAACTATTGGGCCGAGGTATATAACCTCCTATCTAACTCGGTGTCCAAGTGCCACTAGATTGTTTTTTCTTCGTAATCATGCTGGTAACCGTAACGCCTGGCTTGTTCCACCTTGGAGCCGTTTTGGAAGGGTTGGCAAAATGAGCGTGTCCCAATATTCGCTGTCGGCCTATATGAATGCCCAGTTTGTGCAACATGAAATGATCGTGTTGTCGTCTTGTTATAAAAAAAAATAAAAAATAAAAAGAAGGAATAAAGTGGTGGTGTAGGGTTCATTTTCCAGGAATTGATCACTCAGATGTCGAGCATGCTCCTGATCTGCTGCGGTGGACCAGCGAGAGAATTGGTGGTATTAGCACTGTGACTTCGCTCCGCTGTGGCCGGCCGGGTCGCATCTTGATTCGCCCTCGCACTCGACTCATGACCTTGTGGTCGACCTCTGTCCTGGTTTTGAGTAGATCCGGTATATGGTGGTGGCGGGGGGCCGTCAGACATCAGATAATTCAGCCTCTCAGTCTGTGTCATGGAAGAGCCTTCGGCATTGGGGAACAGGAGACCAGCCGCGTGCTGCATCGCTGACTCTGACCGGCGGCTGCTAGATTTGCCGGAATAGGGTGTTGCAGGTGGTCGTCGCGACTCCGTAGTGGTGGTCGCGGCGGGTCCCGAGGTTGGGCTCATCTGCCCCATCTCAATGTCCGCATTGTTGGCTTCCGTTTCCCGCGCGCGAGTCTCGAGGGCGCTGTCAATATTGGCTGCCGTCGCACGACCTCCACCAACCTCACGCACATTGCGGGCGATGCGCTCACGCATGGTCTCGTTCTCGCGCCGCTTCCACCAGGCCGGCTTCTTCACAATGCCCAGTTCCCGATCAGCTGCGGCTCCACGGATTCGGCGCTGGCGGATCAGTTCCTTGTCCTCATTGGGGTTGACGAAACCCGCAATGATCTGGACGATCAAAATCAGCAGTGCAGGGACGTAGCCGCCAACAAACAGCGAGACACGATCTCCTGTGACATCGAAGACCGAGTACTGAAACTCCCACGCGGAGAGGGCCTGGAACGCGACGACGGCAAGGGCAAGCGGAACGAGCAGCTGGAAGCGGTAGGGCGTGAACTTGATGAGGCCGATGGTGCGGTTGAAGAACCCCCGGTTCCGCTCGCGATAGTGCTTGATAGAGTGGCGCAGGTGAAATGCGATGGTGAGCCAGCAGACCAGGAGCATAAAGGCCCCTCCTTTGAAGCGACCGTCCGTCGCACCAGCTGCAGCAACCGTCCGGGTCTGCTCCGGGGTGCGCTGCAGTTCAATATTGCCCCAGTTGCGAGGAACCACTAGGAAAAAGTCGAGCCACCAGAAGAGATAGAAGAAGAGGGGGACCCAGAACTCGAACTTGGCCCTTCTGTCGTCCATCGCCAGGGCGAAGGGGTCGGGGTCGATATACTGCCTCTCCATCCAGCTGCCCCAGTGTCTGACAGCCTCCCACACGCAAGCCATTGTACACAGATTCAGCAGCATCCAGAAAAAGGCGGTAATGACGATGGGAATCTGGGGGAGGTAGTATCGGTCGACGTCGATGTTGACAATAAGGCTGATGAAGCCGGTGGCGCTCATAGCGATCATCCAGTACCACTGCCATCTCCTGCCGACCGGTCGGAATCTCTTCTCGACGGGGAGGAACATGCGTCCGTGTTTGGCGAGGTTGAGGAGGGTGAACATCAGGGCGACGCCGTAGACAGCGGCGAGGGCGATGCCAATATAGGCTCGTGTACCGATGGGCTTGACAGGCGAATAGCAAGAAGTCATGTTGATGAAGCTGCCATTGGGGAAGACGTATTGGGGCTCGTAGGGTGGAAAGGTCAAGAGACACCAGCCGGATGAGCCGTTGGACATGGTGCCATTGGAATAGAGGGTGTAGTTCCAGTGCTCGAGGGCGGACAGGTTGAAGTGGACGCCTCCAATGACCGTGTCAGAGGAGTTGTCGCCTCCCTGCCAGGACACGATGTCCCTGGCGTCGAAGATGGGCATTTTGTCTCTGTTCGCGGTCGTAAGGTTCGTTCGATAGGGGTTCTACTTGTCCTCGCTTCTTTGTTCGGGTCTGGTAGCAATAGTATCAGGATGCTCGCTCCTCAAACGAAACCGTCCACCGCATTTCAGTCAAGAAATCGGTATGCAGCGCAGGCTCTGCAGGTGCGTGCAGCGCGTTGGTGTAGAAGCGGAAGACGGGACCACGAACAACTGTGGACTGTGGACGAACAAGAAGATGGGAATGAGGAAGAGAGAGGGAGGGGGGGTTAGAGCAGAAGAGGAGAGAACCCGAAAAGAGGTTGTCGAAAAGCCTCAACGGAATTGGAAAGGAATGCGCATGGAAAGACGCGAAGAGCCGGTGATCCGGAGCAGCCGCAGCATTGGCAGCGCAGGCCTTACCAAAAAGTCTACCCAAGCCCTACCGAAGCATGCTAACCAAAATGGCAGCCCGAGCAGGCGAGAAGCGAGATGGGTAGGAAAACCACTCTCGAGTAGGAAGGTGGGGAGCATTCCACTCCAACGTCATTTGGGCGCTGTGTACCTTGGTACTCACCTGGCGCCACAGTTATTACACTGAGCTGTGAAGAGTATAATCGAGTCTGTTCCTCTGCCTCTGCGTTCCTAGGATGCGCTTGAGAAATTGATGGCTAGTGTATGACTTTCTCCTGTACTCTTCCCAAAGTATTCAGAATGGTTCATATATGCACCACCCGTTTCAGATATCTGTCATGTGTATTTACGAGATCTGCAGTGCTGTCGAGGACTCGCTGTACTAGGATAACGCAGGTACCATGTACTGTGGCACACAGCGCAATACAGTACAGTATAGGACATAACTACAGAACCCTGTTGACAAGGGCTGGCAGGGTCCAGGGGCATTGATGGATCAGTCAAGCCACTAGAGTGACCCAAGCTCCCGGTCTCCATAGCTGCCACATGCGACTCTCACGAAAGCCAGTACAACTTGAACGAGAACAAGTTCCCTTGCAGAACACGCAGTGTCGAGGTCGATCAGGCGAGACTTCTCAGTTGCCATCCTCTCACCCCGCCCCAATTGATGATTACAGGGGCTATTCTGTCTCTACGGGAAAATCCCAAGGTGGACAAGCCTCGCCAATTGAGGGTCTCCGTGGCATCGACGAGGTCCGCGACACAGTCTCAAGCGTCCTGATCCACCGCATAGCCTGCACCATGGACAGCGCAGCGGATCGACCTCCTAGCAGAGAAGAGGAGGAACCATCCTACATTGACTACGAGACCTTTGTAGCTCCAGACTTCAGCCCCGCCTCCTTCGCCAACACCCTCGTCCTCTCCACGAACAATGCCAACGACACCCCTCTCGATCTATCCACCCCTCTGTCGCGCGTCTTGTTCGACATACAGGAGATCGATTCCCACATCGACCTGCTGACCACCAGGTCCGCCATACCTCTCCTCTCCCATACCAAGGAACAGACAGAAGCATCTGGCAGGATTGTCTCGGAGGTCGACGGCCAGATCAAGAGCCTGAACGACAGCTACCAGCAGCTCGAGAAGGAGGTCATCCAGAAGCATGCCGAAGCGGACGAGGTCAAGCAGGTTGCCAGCCGTCTATGGGATACACTGAGGCTAGGCCGGGCGGTCGGTCGGTGTCTGCAGCTCGGCCGGCAGCTCGAGGTCCAGCACGCAGAGCTGGCGCCGGGCACCAAGAAGGAAGACCACCGGATACTGGTAAGGTGCACGCACACGATACTCGCCCTGCGGGAGATCCTTGAACACAAGGGCCACGGCGAGGAAGGGCAGGGGCTAGACAGGGTAGATGCCATCCGGGCGCTGCAGGATGTTGTTACGGTCCCGATAGAGAAATCCGTGAGGGAGACTGCAGAGCGGATCATACGCGAATTTTCCATGGGCAGTACCGCCGGGTCCTCCACCTTCGCGCAGTCCGAGGAGGCCAAGGCCAGGACGATCTCTGCGCTGACCACGCTGTATCTGCTGTCGCCGACGGCACTGGCCAAGGGCGAGAAGTGGGCACCGACGTGGATGCTGCTTGCCCTCGAGGTCTATCTGAAGACGTCGCTGCAGAGCAGTATCGCCTCGCTGCACCGCTCACTCGCTGCACTGCCCACACTCGACCGGACCCTGGCGGAGGTCGCTGCGCGGTGTCAGAACATTGTCGCCCTCGAGATTGTGCTGGAGTCTACCAAAGCTCCAGCGCATCCTTTGCTGCCAAATCTGGCGACAGAGAAGGGGCTTGGCAACATCTTGCAGCCACTGCTTGGCTACCTCGAGACCGGCTCGCTGCCCAGCTATTTTTGGAGGACAATGGCGGGCAGCCTGTCGACGCGGGTTCAGGAGATTCTGAACAGGGGCGGCGTGTCCGCAAGGACGCTCAGGACCAACAGGGACACCGTGGCATCGGCTATCAGAGAATGTGTTGTCAAAGGCTGTCAACCGCCAAGCACACTTGCAAAGAAAGGCGAAAAAACTGGCAATTGGGACCGTGAGGTTGCGGTTATGCTGAGCAGCGTTGTTGGAAACTTGGGTCGGTGACAACAGTGTCATTACCTCTCTCCAGTAACCTCGAATAAGTTACACTTGACTGCTGATACCCCTTGCAAATTTATCAACTGCTAGCTGTGCTGGGCTAGGATGGACTGAGGCTTGCAAACATGCATCGCTGGTGAACATATCGCTCTATGCTCGGCCTGCAGCCCCTCATGCAATGTCGACCTACTCCAACCGCTACTTAGCAGTGCTGCATTTACCCACACTCTCTCTCTCGCGCGCTCCACACAGCGCAAGACCAGACATCATTCTCACATTTCTCGCAGCTTGGCTATTGGTGGAAATTCTGGGTTGACAACAGCGAAACCTACTGGACTATGTCGGAACAATGTACCGGTACCCGGACCATCACACCATGCAAACCATTTGAACAAGACGTCAAAATCACATAATATGTGAACTGTCCGATGCTCTATGGTTCACGAGCCGTGACAAAGCAGCCATTTATCAGGTGCATCAGTCATATCCTATCAGTGAACGTGCTCTACAGTACTACACTAGGTTAATACAGGGGCATGCGACTGTACCGTGACGATGGTGAGATCCATTCTTTTGGCACTCCTCATCAGCGGCGTTCCACTGACAGTGGCTGCGTCTTTGTGGTCGAGTTCCCCTGCCACATATGGATCTAGCGACAACGATGATTATATTTTGAAGACCGGCTATGCTCTCGGCAATGGCAAACTTGGAGGTAATTAAAGTTGCCTTTTCCATAGGCGCTACGTGGAGCGTTGACGTGCAGCGACAGCCATACCTTTCGGGCCGCCAGGGGCAGAAACCTTGATGCTGAACCTAGATTCCTTATGGTATGGAGGCCCCTTTGAATTAACAGTGAGTTTCCGCCTGGCTTCCCAGATCTCTCTCGGATCACGAATATTGAATAATGCGGGGGTAGAACTATACTGGTGGGAACCCGACTGAGCCTGTATACCAATACCTGCCTGGCATTCGAGAGTGGATATTCCAAAATGGAACGGGAAGTAAGTTCTCCAGTCTTGATATGCCCAATGATTACGAGCGGTATACTGAAGCCCTTTTCCCCAGATATCTCTGAGCTCCTCAACGATATTGTCGGCTACGGATCCTACCAGACATTAGGTAATCTGACAGTCTCGTTTGAAAGAGCCGTTGACGAATATGCAAACTACACACGGACGCTTGATCTGAGAACAGGCATACACCGGTCTGGATGGACTGCCAATGGGACTCGCTTTGAGACGTCGGTCTTCTGCTCTTATCCGGCACAGAGCTGCGTGTATAACATTAATAGCAGCGGAGAAGCCCTACCTGCATTGAAAGTCTCCCTGTCCAACGACCTAATGAGTAGCACCTTGGTGAACTCAACATGTGGACCGGGCTATACACGTCTTGACGGCATCACTCAAGCTTCTATCGGGCTGCACTTCACCTCGATCGCACAAGTTGTAGGGAATACAAGTACATCATGCTCTCAAGATGATGGATCCCTGGTCATCCCTGCGCTTCCAAGCCGGTACTCCATCACAATCGTGTCGTCTGCCGAGTCCGACTACGACCAGACAAAGGGCAACGCGCAGAGCAACTACTCTTTCAGAGGACAAGAGCCCGGTCCTGTCGTCGAACAGAGTACGCAATCAGCAGCGGCCCAGTCCTACAGTACCTTGCTGCAGGACCACATAGACGACTATACTTCGCTGATGGGGCAATTCGTCCTTGATCTCCCAGACACGGCCAACTCGTCCAGTCTGGAAACAGCCGATCTCGTCGCACACTACACTAACAGCACGTCAAATCCCTTCCTCGAGTCTCTCATGTTTGACTACTCACGCCACCTGCTCATCTCCTCGTCCCGCACGGGTTCATTGCCTGCCAACCTGCAGGGCAGATGGTCCGAGCAGCTCGAGCCGGCCTGGAGTGCCGACTACCACGCGAACATCAACCTGCAGATGAACTACTGGGGCGCCGAGCAGACAGGCCTGGGAGATTTGTCATTGCCTCTGTTTGCGTACATGGCAAACACATGGGCCCCACGTGGGAGCGAGACAGCGCAGCTGCTGTATAATGGGTCAGGCTGGGTGACACACGACGAAATGAATATATTTGGATACACAGGCATGAAGAATGCAGCCCAGTGGGCAAACTGTGAGCAGCACCGTCCTTTCACGTAGTGTCTTCGTCCTCCTTTCATTTTCTTTTCCTTCCCTTTTTGTCCTTGTTCTCTTTTCTACCCATCCCACTTGCTGACATGGTCTCTTCTGCCATTCTGCTTCAGACCCAGCCTCGGCAGCGTGGCTGATGCAGCACGTTTTCGATCACTACGACTACAGCCAGAACACCACCTGGCTCGTTGAGACCGGCTACCCTCTCTTGAAAGCCATAGCATCATTCTGGCTCTCTCAACTGCAGGAAGACCGCTTCTACAACGACGGCACCCTCGTCGTCAACCCGTGCAACAGCCCCGAGCAAGGGCCCACGACCTCCGGCTGCACACACTACCAGCAGCTCATCCACCAGGTCCTCGAGGCCGTCCTCCGCACCGCGCCCCTGGTCTCGGAGCCCGCCTCCGACTTCCTCGCCTCCACCACAGCCGCCCTCGCCCGCCTCGACACCGGCGTGCACATCGACCCAGACTCGCCCCAGGGCGTGCTGAAGGAGTGGAAGGTCCCAGACGCGTACCTCTACGACGTATACCCAGAGCACCGGCACATCTCGCACCTCGTAGGCTGGTACCCGGGCTACGCCATCGCCAGCTTCGCCAGCGGCTTCACCAACACCACGCTGCAGGACGCCGTCCGCGCCAGCCTGCTCGCCCGCGGGGACGGCACCGACGCGGACGGGGATGGTGGGAACTTTGGCTGGCCGAAGGTCTGGCGCGGCGCGTGCTGGGCGCGGCTGAACGACAGCGCGAGGGCGTACGGGGAACTGCAGCTGAGCATCGCGAACAACGTGGCGCCGAACCTGCTGAGCATGTATGCCGGCAAGAGCCCGCCGTTCCAGATCGATATGAACTTTGGCTGGGCGGGGAACGTGTTGAGCATGCTGGTGGTTGACCTGCCGCTGGCGGGCGGCGCAGAGGAGGAGACAAAGGTGAGGACGGTGGTGCTGGGTCCTGCTATCCCGAGTGCCTGGGGTGGTGGCAGTGTCAAGGGGTTGAGGATTAGGGGCGGTGTAGTTGTGAATTTTGCATGGGATGGAACGGGTATCGTGACGAATTATACTCTTGTGAGTGGTGAAGCGGCTGGGTTGAGGCTCGTCAACGTTCGAGGAGAGAACCTCTGAATCGTCTCACTCTCTCATTCCAATCCCTGAATACTATTCTCGAATAAATTGAACAATGGTATACGGGCATCCCCAAACTCCTTTGCGCTCGGTTTCCCATCATGTCATACATCATACAATATATCTACTTAGGCAATCAACACGTACGCCTTTGTGATTTTTGCCTCTTTGCTAATGTCCTGTTACAGCGAACCCCTCAAACCTGAGCAGGCTCATTTGCCGTTGAGCGCTCAGCACGAGGTCTCACCAGCACGATGAGGATCATTTCAATCATGCGAATGATACGAGTGAAACTAGATTCTCTCAGCAAACAATTGCTTCACCAGAAAGAGATCAAAACTGGGGTGCTCTGCAAAGAACAGACTTACGACAAAACAGCCAAGAATGCAAGCATAGTCGCATAACAGTGCACGAAATAATCCTCCTTTGATACCTTTGCGAAGAAGGCACCGAATAGGCACGTGCAAGCTATCGAGCCCCCGAGGACGATCGCCTCGATCGCCAGCCTCGTCTTGGGCCATGGTTTCATGCAGGTCTCGGCCGAGCCATCGGTGCATATCCAGACAAATATGGCCACGCTCTGTTACACAGCAAATTTGTCAGTCATTTGGGTTAGAACACGCATTGCCAGTTCTCGGCTTGAAGCCCTCGTGAATCCTTCGTGTAGATCGCACAGAGAGACAGAGAGAGAGAGAGAGAGAGAGATTGAACTCACCGGCAGCACGCTGAGCAACAGAAATCTCCAATCTGGGTGTCTACCCGTTGGAGGGTGGGCATAGATGGCGATGATGAGAATGATCAACGCCAGCGTAAGGAGGGTCCCAATCGTGATGACAAGATAGTGCATGTAAAACCAGAAGTATTCAGACCCAGTTTCGAAGTCGTCGCGGCCATATCTCAAAACGGTGTCCCAACGGCGCCCTGTTCTGTTTAGGCCTGGCATAACTTGGTTTGCTTGGCCGGCTGCATATCTCTCAGCCCATTTGGTGTTGCGGTAAAACATGGCGGCTGAGTTTTCTCGACTGGATTTCCTTTTGTCCCTTAATGACGGAAAGAGTGATGATAAAAAATAATGTGGGTCTTGCTAGTATCTGTATGGGACTGAAAGTGTAAGAAAAAGAAGAAAAAGAAAAAAAGGCTCGCTGGAGGACTTTATACTTTCAACACGCCAAAGGCAGTCTCATAATATTATAATAATCATTTCGGTATAGGTGCTGATGAGGACCGCGGCTTTGCAGGCTGCCTCTGCCGATCGTGAGAAGTGTATAAACAGACAGGATGCCCTCACTCTAAACGTATTGATGTCAGAAAAGCCAAGCTTCCCACTCCACGAGCATAACTCTTTTTTTTTTTCTTTTTTTTTTGGGGGGGGGGGTCGCTAGGCGAAGGATTTAACTTACCGGCAAGGCTGTTCTCGCATGTACCCACCACCTCTTGCTGTGCCTGCACGCGCCACCCTTTCCCACTGTTTTTCGAGTGATGCCTTGAGGGGGTGGCTAGGTGGGGTTGTAATGTGAGGCGCGATCTCACGTCACCTTGCAGTGACAGTGCGGCGGGCTATACCATCTCCGGTCTTATTATTCTACGGCCTGCCTCTGCAGTTTCGACAGAGAACATCATTCAGCAGGTTTCATGGTCGCAAGTGTGTCTTGGCAGCGCGTTTCTTTCATGCAGTAAGATATGTATTCACATGACCCGAGGTTCTTCGATGCGATTTGATCATCAATAGTGCCTTGCCATCTACTTGGAATTCATTCTATCGTTGATGTTCTTGTTTTGCTGCCACACCTCTTCCATCGTGCGAGTAGCGTACCTGAGAATAGTGGCATAACACAAACTCATATAGAGCATTATGTTGTATTGCAGATGCAAATGTCCCTGTCCACACATTGTGCTCTCGGACGAGCGGAGACCCCCCAATCAAAAGATCACAAACCAAACCCGCCGTGCGGGCTCAAGTTGAATCGGTTCCCTCCAGCAGCAAGTCCAATGCTCCTCACATCAGTGCAGTGAGAAGTCCCAGCATCCCTCCAGATCCCATCAGAACCGCCCTGACCAGATTCTGTCGCCCAAATTTCCCCAACATCGCCCTTACCTTCTCGTCATTCGCTCCCGTACCACCGTCTCTCCTCGTCTTCTCCTGCGGCCCGCTCAGGTCCTTGAACTCATCCGCTTCACCCTCCCCCTCGACGGAGCCCAAGGCGCTCTTCTCCTCCTTTCCTGTTGCTGCGCCCGATGGAGAGCGAACCTCAGCGCTGTGGGCGCTCCTCGAGCCGCCCTCGTCGGCGTTCAACTTGATCAAGGCAAAATTGTTGGGCAGCATGACCACGCCTGTGTACGGCCCGATGCTCAGGCATAGCAAGGCCGCCGCAGCATACCCAGGCGCCCTGGCACTCATAGCCCTGATCCCCAAGGTCGCCACCTCCCTCCACAGCTGCCGCCACGAGACCAGGGGAAGAGACTGGAGGGCGAGGGCGCCAAACCCAGCGGCTGAAATGAGTGCTGCGGTGGGGAAGACGTGTGAGCCCCGGCTGAAGAGCCATCGCATTGCGGGTAGGGACCGCGAGGTGGGTTGGGATTGGAGGATGGGGACGACGAAAAAGGTGAGGGTTGCGATGCCTCCGGCTGCAAGGAGGGATGTGATTATTGAGCTTGTTTGGAGGAGAGTTGTGAGCGTCGACATGTTCTCAAGTGAGGGCGTCTGACGTTGCAACTCTAGGTAAGTATAGGTGAGTATTAAGTATTGGAAGGTTGTTATCGACGATGTTGTTGCAGTGGTAGTAGTAGATCCTCCGAGGTCACTAAATGTATGAAAAAATAATACTGAAGGAAAGCAGACACACTTGCATCAGACTCTGTTATAAGTAGCAAGTATTCATTACAACTTTTGTCTCGGAATTCGGCCCAGATGATGAGGTCATGACCATTGATTCACTTTGACACGACCGGCTGGGGGGGACGGGGGAATTCATCACAAAGTCCCGGACTATTGGCGCGAGTCCGAACTACAATCCTCCGATTGAGCCCGGCGGCGCACCATACCGACTTTTTGTCACAAAGAACAAGATGGTGCTAACCTGCGTTGGCCTTGAAAGTCTGCAATGCATTGCGTATAATCAAGACTTCTTCCACCTCACATGCCAATTGAGAAACGGATTGCTATCTTCTACATACAAGGCGAGACCAGAGCAGTTTCCTCCTCCCAGCCTGGATACACATCGCGTTTATTAGCTCGATACTCCATCAGAACTCCAAATTGCTCAGCACACTCATTCTCGATCGCTTGCTGCACCACTTGTCGTCTCGATTGCCTGTTCACCAAGAATGAAGCTTGTCATTCTTCTCACTTCGCGTAGTGCCTAAAAGTCGGACTCAGACGTTGGCAAGGAAGCGAGGCTTGTCGAGACCTCTGCAGGTGGACCGATGGGCACGCCAGTGGGCTCTCTGGCAGTCCTATAATATGACGGCGGAACAATGTGTGAGAAGATCAACAGGACAAGGCTGAAGGTTTTAGAAGAGTGTACACACTTTGTCACAGTACCAAGCACCTTTGCACTGGGAACACAGCACGGGTGCCTTGCCAGTGTCTTGCTCTATCTTTCCGCAGTGGAAGCAGCTATTAACAAGACGGCTCCGTCAGAGATCCTCAAGTTGCACTGCGGACACTGTTTCATGGGAATTTTCTACTCACCTCGGATCGCTCAAGCTACGAGGAACACCAGGTTTGTAGTTGTCCAGAGCAGCAAGAAACTGCGCCTTGCCAGGACCCCGAAAGCCCAGGTCAGCAAGCGGAGACGTGTAGCCGTCATGAGATACGATTCGCGGCACCAGTTCGCGCAGATACTGGAAATCCTCGTCCTTGATCTTGGCACCAACACGCATCATCACAGCGCCGAGAAGGACCAGGTCTAAATCCAGGTCGCCCTCAAAGAGGCCTATGAAGCGAGTCTTGTCAGCACTCCGGGCAGCAGGATATCGCTAGGCTTGATCTATTGAATTCAGCCGAGCCCTCAATCGACCCATAATGAGGTCTGTTGGAAATTGTAGTGGCAGCTTGCCGATGATTTTAAGCTTGGTGGGCTCCCAGCCAGTGCGAGCGACACAAGATGATGGCCTCAGGCAGATAGTGTTGTTGAGTTTGGAGGATGGAAGGTAAATGGAGAAGAGGAGGAGGAAATTTGTTAGGTTTCTTCGAGTCTCAAGTAGGAGCCTTGAGTGGTGGTTGGTTTCCTGTGTGGTGAGGAAGGAGAGATCTCCAGGCCTCACCTGCCATCCTTGACCTGGAGCTGCACCTTCCAGAACTCATTCAGAACTCACCAAGAGAGGAAGTGATATTTCACCTATATCAAGAATCAGCATGTGGATTTAATGAGCCAATGACACCATCTATTGGGCAGTCAGCAAATGACCACCACGTCTGCCATTTGAGACCAACCTTGGAGAATTAGATGATTATGACAGCCCTGTTCCACCCTCTCCGGCGGAACAGGGGTACATTGAATTAATAAAACCCATGGTAGACCTTTTGCTTGTCATGTTTTGACAGTCAAACACTATTAATTATGTCCCAGCACGTCTTCATCGGCGTCATATGGCGTTAATCAGGCCAAGTCGAAGTGTATGATTATGTTCAGAGATGGTGTGCCCTATTGTGGGAATCTTCTAGATGGTTACCACTATGTTCCTCTAATTAATCAACGTGACCAGATGCGCTTTTCATATGAACGTGAACTGTTCCAGAACATTGAAAGAGAAGCAGTATTCTGAGATGCTCCATCTTCCCCGTGATATCACCAGCCTTCATCTTCATCATCTTCTTCGTCTTCATTGCCTAGATCTGCCATGGACATCACCATCCCGACCCCTTCAGACGCATCCTCCTCGTCCTCGTCATCAGAAACACCGTCAGAGCCATAGCTTTCCTCGTCAGAGGCATCTGTGGCGCGGTGGCCTGATCGAGACTGCTGGTACTCCATCTGCAGCCTCTTGGCTAGCGATACGCGTTTCGGCGGGGGAGGATCTTCGTCCGAGCTCTCCTCATCCTGGTCAGACGACGAGCTTCCATCGCTGACCTCCTCACCCGGCTGTGGTGCATCGTCTTCTTCGTCTTCGGAGCCGCTGGGTATGGCAGGACGTGCACGCCGATTTGTAGCACGAGATGGCCGGGAACCTTGTTCGCTTCCGGACTCACTCGGCTGTACTGGATGTTGATTGTCTTCATCTTCCGAATCAATCAGAACGGCACGAGGACGTTTCTGGCCGGCGCGAATTACTGACGGTCCAGTCTCTTGCTCATCATCGCTTCCGTCGTTGTCACTTTCGTCAGAGATCACCCTTCGGCGGCGGTTTGTACCATGATGTGTCTTGCCGTCCTCGGTGTTGCTGTCTTCATCGGAGTCGGATTCAAGGGCTTGACGCTGGAGACGAGCGGCGCGGTTGCGTAAATCCTCCTCGTTCCTAGCCTGTACGACACCATCATCCTGGTCGCTCTCGTCGGGGTCGCTGGAAAACCGAGCTTGTGTGGCATTAACCATTCCAAACGCCACATCAACATCAACATCATCATCATCGAGCAGATGAGCTGGAAGATCGTCTTCCTCGTCCGTGGGATAAAGGTCCTCATCTATCGGGTCGTCATCGATACCTTCACTCTCATACTCGTCCATGTCCTCACTTTCGTCCTCGTTGCCGGGAGTGTCTGCTGGCCCGTAATCGGACTTCCAATCGTCCCAGGAATGTTGCCAAGTTTTCATCTCGGCGAGGTGCTCGATTCCCGAGTCAAACATAAATCGGACCATCGGCCAGACTCTGGGAATATGCCGTGCCAACGATTCATGACTGGACACCTGGCCCTCCTCCGCGCGTTCGTCTCGCGACTGCCGTCTCCTTGGCCACGATCTCTTTTCATGGGGGTGCATGTCAAACAAGAACGGGTCCCCCTCAAAATGCGTATATCCCCATGGTGGGACATTTTCCAGCGCATTGTCTTCCAGCGCCTCGTCCAGGTTTTCGGAATCTCCAGTCTGTTCGAGGTTGATGCTGTCTGAGTCGCGATCTGGAAGTTGCTCTTCACCAGGATCGACGTATGCTTCAGTGTCAGGGAAACAGAACACCATCTCTATATACTGGGGTGAGAAGCCGTAGTCCTCTTCCTCGATCATCTCGACGTGGTACTCATGAACCGCTTCAGAGACACACCATGCCAGGTATTTTGTCCGCGTCTGGAGATTATCAACAAATATGAAAATGTTCCGCAGTCCAGGCAGCACATCGAGGATGTCGTCTACTTTCGGCTCGGCTCCAGCTTGAAGGGCAAGTTGCTGAAAGCCTGGTGCCATGTTTGCCGCGAGAGCGAGGGCCTCGCGTGCCCCGGAGGTATGTGGCGGATCCGAGACGAGGAACACAACATCCCGGCCTTTATGATATGGCACAACACCATTTCCATGGGGGAGCTCGATGCGGTCAGGCGAGGACTTGAGGGCAAGAACGCGACTCTCGTGGTGAACAGCAAGCACCGCCCTCATTGGCGCGGTTTGATCATGCACCTGTGAGGCAAGGATCATATCTCTCAGATTGGAGCATATGAACTCGAACACGCGGGGTCTCGGTCTTAAGTCAGGGCAGAACTCGTTCCAGATCATCTCGCGAACTTCCGGGGGGAGCTCCATAAATCTTGGGAAAGAGTCGTCGAGCACTGCACCATAAATGTCGAGGCTCGCACGAGAGCTGGCGTCAGAATCCGCCTCGGAAGCCTCAAGGGCCAGGTAAGCAGTTGCATTGCCATATTGGGCTGGTTGAGACTCGTCGACGCCGGATTCGTCCTCGATCGTTAGAGTGTCCTCATGATCAAGCTGAGGAACGCCGTCATCCGAGTCGCCGTCGAGGTAGACATCTTCTTCCTCTTCTTCGTAGTGGTACTCTGGCGCCATTGTGGGGCCCAGACCCTTTCAGGTGTGGGGCTCAACAGCTGAAAGGTGCAGCAGGGAAGAAGAAAAAAGGCGGCGCTCGCGCTGCGGAAAAATTGGGACTTTTGCAGTGAATGGAAATCTTTGAGGATGAAACAAGAGCGCTCAGCAGGGAACACGAGCCATTTTTTTGGGGCAAGGTCCCTGGGGGATGTCGGAGAGAAGGTGGTGGGTAGGCAACGAGGGACCAGGGAGGGAAACGCGACAGATTGCCCACGTTGGTGGGTTGGCCAGTAAGGTTGTGAGGATTCTGCAGGGCCCGGCCTTTTATTATATAAGCAACAAATCCTAACCCCCGAAACAACATAATCAATGTACTTTATGTAAGCAGTCTGGTGAATTTTGGAAGGTAAACCGTATGCGCGCCCAACCTTTTCTCAAAACTCTTCGACCGTCATCACTTACTCACTGTGCCGTGACTAGCGTCGAGCGCTGCATACCTTTACTTTCTTATCGTCAATAAGGTCAAGTCCCAAAATTCAAGTCCAGGTCCAGGCACAGGGTCTCATACCGGCATCACGTTTAACAACATCAGACAAACAACATAAGGACCAGGTCTTCTACCTGTGCATCTTGGAATATGGCACAGCCATCACCCATCAATGGCCTTATGTGTGCAATGAAATCCCATGTGGCCGGGTCAAATTCCCCGAGACTGATCCGGCGGTGTAAATGGCTGGTCTGCGAATCAATCCTCTTACGTCTTCAATAACAGGTGGCCAACATTTGGTAAGAGGTTGTTCAAGTTTCAAAGGCAAATTTATGTCCAATAATTAGGGAATTCCTAGTGCACCAAGCCACTGAGCGCTCATATCCATACAGATGTGTATGTATCTTGATTCCTGCCTGTATGGGCAAGCACGAGTCGAGGGTACAAGGGTGCCGTCAGCTCTTATTGGCCACTTGACCGCGAGAAATCAAAATTCAAATGATATAATATAACCAAAAAAAGAACTTTCTGGAGAAGAGGAGATTTCAAAAGTCAATGAGCCCATGGAAAGGTGCACGTATGAGTACGGCTGGAGTACAGTAAGAAAGAAAGGGGTTTCTGTAACAGAACAAAACAATTCCCCCCAGATCCAAAATCTACTCCAGAGCATGTTGTGTGCCTGTTAGATCTGCCATTATGGTTGGATGCAGATGTTTTCTCCAAGGAAAAGCTCAAGCTCATATCTCTATCACAGAAAGGTTCTATTTGGAAGTGCGCTACAGGGAAAAGGTAAAGAACAGGAAGGGAACCGAAGGGGAAAGCAGCCAGCGGGCTGAGGCTATCGGGGTGAAGGGCGCCTGCCACTAACAGAGCCCGTGACTCACTGGACCTCGTACATCTATTCTCTTCAGCTACATTTGCTAATTAATTACTTAAAGACAGAAGGTCTCCCAAACCTTCAGGATGACACATATGTGCAGTATGAGCGAAGATGGTCCAGCATATGCATGTGCTCAGCTCAAAGAAGGCAGCATGTTTTGAGGCCATACGATCTGCACTCGCCATTGCAGACGACCGGTAGGACCTACACAGCACCATAAGCAGCCTTAACTTGGCTTCAACGTAGGAAATAAGCACTAGGCCTATGGCGGAGGTGGAGAGTTAACTAAGGTATTGTACTCTGCGACGAACTATGCTTTATGCCAGGCTATTTCACTCACCTTCCATGAAGGGAGTGCATGTGGAGGCAAGGCACTGCAATAGATTTGATCAAAGGACACTACAGAGAGGCCATCTTGGAGCAAGGAGTTCGAGAAAGGGACAAGGTGTTCATGACCAGCACCAGGGCCACCACGGACCTTGGCAAATATCGAAAATCACCCAATGATTCAGAACCTTGCGCTGAGGATTATATTGGTCAGATCTACTCTATCTCTTATTAAGGTTCTACTAATATTGAACTTTCTGTCATTAGTGTGAAGACGTAGCAGTCAGGACCCTAGAAAGTACACTCGACGATGTTTTGACTGTTTGCATCATGACAGCACTCAGCCAAGAAAATGCTAGTTACGGCAGTTTGTATTCAATTTTGAACAACATGCACAATATCAATACTGATATTGTGCGAGGGCCAGTGACTCACTGTACGGCCTCGCCGTCCAGCCAACAGCCAGGCCTGTTCGTAGCCTCAGATAGTTCGGCCTCGTGGCTTTTCCTCTGTTTCTCTTTCCTCTTCAGCGTATCGCACTATGAGCCTTTTTGCCCTCGCATAGATCTCGCTCTAATGCTGGAGAGGCTTCTCTGTTTTGTCTTACCATTAGCACAGGCTTTGTAGACTTCCGATAAACACTGCTTTCGTTTTGGAAAAACCTTGTTCGGATTTCTGTTCTATCCCCCCCCCCCCCCACCCACTGAACTTATCTGAATTCCGGCTCTTCAATTCTTTCTTTCTTCGTAATTTTGTCTCGTATCTTCCTCCTTTCAATCTTGGGGGCTACTGGGTCAGAAATTATGTCTGACCACAACATTCATGCTTCGCCCAGCAGCTTCCCTTGATGATTCATAATCCATGAACGCATACCCTTGCCCACCATTAGGAAACAAGCTTTTTCATCCCATGATTCTGCAGAACTTTCCCCAAAGGCATAGAACGCCCGAACCTTCCTTTATCTATGCTACAGAACTATTGCCGTTGGCCGAGTTGACGTTACATCCACCCCAGGCTTGCCCCTGCTGCAGCGGAGCACTGACTTACCTATTCTGGAAGGACGTTGAGCCATCACGACTTATGAATGGTGGCGTGCGATAGCGATTTTGACCGGGGTCACCGAATCATAGCGGAGCAAATCTCCCTTCCACCAGTGCGATAGCAGATCGTGGTGCTCGCGAACGTTGGCCATCAACAACGCATGGCGGGATGCATGCAGCTTTGGTGCATAGTGCAGTTACCGGTACGGGCCGTACGGCATGGTTTTATGCAACTCCATTGCTTGCTTGGGTTTTCTTATCGCGCATGTGTTGACAAAGATCCTGGTGCTGAAAGCTTAAAAAGGGTCGCGGGCCCCCTCTTTGCTGGGGCGTTGAGTCCATTTGATCTGGGCGTGTCAACCGTTCTGCCTTGCTGTAGTCAGTCAAGCATAGTTTAACTTGGACGACCGAGCAAGTGCCTCACGATGGCTCATCTATTCAATACGGTCGTTGCCGTCACGGCGCTCATAAGCCCGGCCCTTGCTGCAACTCGGTCCTATACGCCAGTAGCCCGGCAAGCCAGCAGCGGCAATGTCGTCAGCTCAAATGTATTGACCCTGAAGAAGAGCACCAACGCGGCTAGGTCTGCTCAGTACCTCAGGTCTACGCGCAACGTCGTCGCCAACTCCAGCTATGCGTACGAGCATACGGACAACCTGTTGTCGGATGAATACATTGCCGAGATTGAGTGGGCGGGCGTACCAGTTGAGGTCATCATTGACACTGGTTCGAGTGATACGTACGTACTCTGAAGAAGCCAGATCGCCAGATCCTTCTTTCCATCTCTATGCTATGGACATCCTTGGGCACAAGAATTGTCTTGGTGGATGGCACTTCGGAAGTGGTCAATCTCTTTTCATGCGAACATTTGCTGACTTTAAGTTGTGAAGATGGCTGGTGCAAGCCGGATTCACTTGTGTGGATGAAGACGGCAATGTCCAGGAGGTAAGTTTCGATATGGAGCCATCTGGAGAACATATGATCAACATGACGCTCACAACTATCATCTCACAGGAGGCGGATTGCTACTTCGGCCCGACCTTCAACGGCACTTTCGATGAGGGCTCGATTGCGGATGAGAATTTCAACATTGAATACGGCGATGGCGAGTTCCTGACAGGCGTCTTCGGCTACGAAAACGTCACCGTTGCCGGTATCACGGTCGATCATCAGCAAGTGGCCTTGGTCAACTATTCCTACTGGTTTGGCGACAGCGTGACCAGCGGCCTGATGGGTCTGGCCTACCCTCTGCTCACCAGTGCTTACGAGGGATCGGACCCCGACGCCGACTCTCTGGAGACCCAGGTCGAATACAACTCCATTATTACGACTATGATCAACGAGAGCCTCATCGACCCTGTTTTCAGCTTGGCCCTGGAGCGTAACTCCGACGGTGGTTATCTTGCATTTGGTGGCCTACCTCCAGTTAACTACACTGGATCCTTTGCGACCACGCCAATTTTGATGGTCAGTTTTCCCCACTTATCTAACCTTTCAACCCTCGTTTCAGACTGTAGACTGACCGTGAACCAGATCGAGGTTTACGACGAACCTGAGATGGCGACTCAGTACAGCTTCTACACTATTATCGCCGACGCGTATATCTACGAAGGGTCGAGCAACCAAACCGATGCACTTGCTGAGTCCTGGAGCGAGGCATATGCACCAGAGACTGTCAATACCACCCAGTTTCCCATCATTGTTGACAGCGGCACAACTCTGTTGTACCTGCCAACTGGTATGTTACTTCCGTTTGAGAGACATTGAATCACGTTCTGCGGTGGTTTGTTGTTCATGGAAAGCTGACTTGTCTATCCCCCTAGAACTGTACGATGATATAGCGGCTCTGTATGATCCCGCTGTGGTGTACATCGATGATCAGGGTGCTTCCTTTGCACCATGCGACGCCAGCGTGCCGTATTTGGGTGTTCAAATCAATGGCACTGTCTTCGATATCAGCGAAGCAGATATGCTGATGCAAGAGTACGTGAAAGCACAATATCATCTCCTCGAAATAGACTTCTTGACGCGACTGAAGAAGCTGACTTCTATCAACCAGGTACACGGTTGAGCTGTCCGGCACGGAGTACTGCTTGATTGGACCTCAGGATGGTGGCTCCGAGGGCCCGTACATTCTCGGCGACACATTCCTGAACAACGTCATCGCGGTGTTTGATGTTGGCGCGAGTGAGATTCGGTTCGCGGAGCATGTGTACTAGGCCACGACATCTTGAAGGCTTCCCAAGAATAATGGATGTAGGATGAATATGGATAAGGAGTCCACAGTCTTGTACATAGGGTCTAAATCAAGTATCAAGCACATCATGGAGGAGAAACAGCTTTGGGCCGAATCTCCGAGGTGTGTCTGGGCCTTGCAAAAAGTCCTTGACCGCCTCAATTCCGTAGCCGAGAGTCATTTCTTTAACCCGATGATCACCTATAGTACAAATCTGTTCCGAAGTGTTGCCGGACCTTGAGACATCTTTGGTGTTACCTTCATTCAGTAAATGATGACAGCCTACGCTCATTTATTTTGACACATATGGTCATTGACTGTATCATTTGGGTCTGCTACGAAAAGGCGCTTCTGAGGCAAAGGGCCGTAGTGGTACAGTGATTTTTGTAGATTCAATTCTAAATACACTCGATCAGAGTACTGGGTAGGATGCGATTTGATATTAGAGCTACCGGTTTATTAATAATGATTACAAGTTAAACAAATGTTGCCGGGGCCCCATCCCGGCACTCACACAAGGCACTACCATCTGAACTATTTGAATTAAACTAGTGTTTTCGTTTATGGTAAATTGATCAGCGAGACGTGCGACTCTTACTTACGCGCTGCAAAGTTCCATGCTATTTTCGAGTGTACCAGAGAGAGGAAAACCCCACCACGCGTTTCTGATTGCGCGCACACGGGAGTAACGTTTCGGAGGAGTCCGTCGAGCGCCACGCCCTCAATTTCCAGCTCAGATGCAGAAGACGGCTGGTTTTCACCGCTCATTTCAGAAGGAATTGAACCTCCGAAAGAATCCCACATTGCATATTTGGCGTCGGGGAGAAGCCAGCGCAAACGGCGGTCGGAACGGGATCGACCGCTTGCATGAAGTTGGGCGTAGCGTATGCAGCTTGCAAGGCCAGAGGGAAAAGTACTTTTAGGATTTCTCGTAGTTCGTCAGGGATTGCAACTTGAGAGGCTTTGTTTTAGGGCTGCTCGATGATCGGCTCGAATCGCGACTGATGAGCGAGATCATGATATGATCGTGCCTGACAGGGGAACGGCGAACCAGAGTAGGCATCGCAATGGCCGTCTCATGTACTGCCTACTGTTTGAGAAACGAAAAGGCCAAGTAGGTCAGAATCGGATTTCGACACTATCAGATTGTGTCCAGCATAGTCAACCCTTTATCGGATCTTTTTTGTCATGAGCACCCCGTGATCAACGGTCAGAACAGGGATTCTCAGGGTCTCATGTCTCTTAAAGCCAGCCATGGTTTGAGAGGTAGCTTTGGTCAGATCGTTGGGGACACCGCATCAGAGTATGTTGATCATATTAGCTTGAACAAGCTTAAATATACTCATTTGACCGATTGTTCGAACCGCAGACTGTACCTCCTAGGCCTAGTATGAATCTCTTGACGGTGAGCGACCAGAATGACGAGGTCCAATCAGAGCCGGATTGTCTCGGCACACGACAGATATCTCTGTTCATTCACGCTTAGTTAACGTCTGCTCTAAAGAAAACCGTTGATGCTGGCTTTGTTGTACGACGAAAGTTTTCCACATCGTGGCTGGTCGTAATTGTATCGGAAGTCGTCTTCTGAGTGGCGCATCTGTCAAACCGCGTTTTCTGCAGCACGAATTCAGCTTTGTATATTTGTCTTGCTTTTGATTTTCCCAGCCATCAGCTGTGGCAAACTTAGTGTGGTCTGCACAGGAAAATTATTGGGCAGCGACTGGCCACGTATTTCTAACAGGCTGATGGTTTTACCGCATGTTGTATCACTGTTCAGTGTGGGATGTATGAGCCCTCAGCACCGTAGGGGAGGGGTGATAATGCCATACGGTAGTGGCGCACACTCTCACCGTTGCGAATAGTTGTACAAGGCCGCAAACTATGTTAAATGAATTGTGCTCAATCGGTTCCTAGTTCATTCCATGCCCGATCAACTATCGACACTACTCAATTTATTTAGTATGCAGTCATTTTGACACTTGGGCTAATAGCAGGTAAGGCTCGCTTTCAAAGTCCCCTGTAGGCGCCAAGTAGGTGCTTCTTAGTGATGCCCAGCGGTCAAGTTGCTTTTGACGACTCCCTAGGTTACCACCAGACGGGTCTCCATATTGAGTGACTATTTGAACAGGGGGTCCTTTTTCTGCTTAGTATGAAATGAAAATTCGTCGCTCGAAGTTTCTGGTCTTGGACCAATACAATCCTGCGCAGTGAAGCCGTGCTTATCCACAGAGGGTGTACGAGAGCGAACACGAGGTCAAATATACTTATGTACTGTGTCTGATGGGTGTGCATCAAGCGGCTAGGGCCTAAACCAGTTGCTTTCGTCATGCCGATTTTTCACTCAATCGTTTCTGCGAGTTGCGTCGGACAATTTCCTCTGCCAATGAAGCTCTGCGAATATCGATCCTGGCTGGCTTTCGCCTGGCGCCCCCCCCCCCCACCCCTTTGGAACTAGGCACGTGCTAGGCGACGACATGTTCTAACCAAGTTCGATGCAGAGAAGAATGGGGCTTTCTTGCCGTCTGTAAGACGAATTGTGGGGTCAAACGCTGGCTTGGGTACATTTGAAGTGTTGTGCTTACGACCGAGGGTTGCAATGTAAAATGACCCTGGCTACACGTGGATGCAACGATCCTTCGCAGGGGAAAGAGGGATGAAGGACGGAAGAAGGAACACAGGGCCTGTCTCGGCGCGGCTTTGTACAGGCGAAGAGCCGCAGAGCGGCGCCCAACAATTGTCTGTTCCATCAGCGGGGAGAGTAATCCTCCATTTATGGGGCACATCAGAAGAATGCGCTGGCCTCATTTAAATATGATTGTCGCCGCCAGCGGTCGAATCTAATACGGGATTCTTCATGTTCAATCCCTTGTCGTCTCTTTTCCTTGGAAGGGCATCTCATCCACAATGTATCTTTCACCGTTTTCACTTCTAACACTCCTTAATCTTGCCTCTTCTCATGCATATGGTGCTGTAATACCACAACGGAAGTCTCCATACCTGCCTGTCCCGTTTCAATTGGGTCGTCGGGTAACGGCTGGGGCTTACACTATAACCGCAGATGATAGCAATCAAACACAGAGACTCGAGGCAATGTATGTCCATCAAGGAGAGCATGGCGATTGTGATTCATGGAAACTGATAATTGTCATTATTATACAGAAATGCCACGCGCGCAGGATTCCTTTACGGACCTGCTGTTGGCGGCGGACCCTTTTATCCTGCAGGCCCCGTGGGCAATTTGACGGCGAGTGAAGACTCGGCCGCCCTCGACGCCGATGAGGAGGCCGAGGATGTCTTGGACACTGAAGATAGTGACTCGGAAGTGACGGCGTATACACAGGGAGCGGTTTGTGGACATTGCACCCTGATCCGAGATATCGAGTCTGATAGCAAAACAAAATAGTTTGGCGACCTCTCCACGCTGGAAAGTTACGTACAGCTCTACGACAACGAGTGGACACATTCGCTACCAAATGGTCCTGCGCCGGGCATCCTCACCAACTACACCCAAGACCTTGTCTTCTCAATGGAACGCTTAGCAAACAGCCCATTCGCGGTGAGGAGGCTCAACCCGTCAAGCGATTCACTCCCCTTCCAGGTCGAGGACTCCATCGCGCAGAATGTGTCTGGCCTGACACTAGAGAGCTTGTTCTCAGCTGGTCGCCTCTTCTATGTGGATCATACCGACATCGGGACCCTCCCGACCAACGGGCGGTACACCGCAGCGACCGATGCGTATTTCGTTATTGATGCGACGTCTGGAGATTTCCTGCCCTTGGCTATTCGGACGGGGGTGGGAGCAGACCTGATCTATACGCCTACAGATAAGGCTGATGACTGGTTGTTGGCTAAGATCATGTTCAATGCCAATGACTTATTCTTTGCTCAATTCAACCATCTAGCAGCTACTCATATGGTGGTTCAAATTACCTGGATGGCAGCTATCCGCTCCCTCAGCACTGAGCATCCTGTCTACGCTATATTTGATCGCCGTAAGTATAGACTATCCTTTCATACAATGTTGTGTACTTAACTAACTGGTCTTTTTATGATTAGTCGCTTACGAAACATTTGGAATTCAACCTATTGCAGCTGCGATGCTGTTCGCTCCCGGGGCTGCAATCGATGAGATTTTCCCTGTTAGTGGCACGACAGCACAGAACTATGCAAGTGACCTGTATTTCAACGGGAAGGGCAATTTCCAGGCCAACTATTTCTTGACGGACTTGCAAAATCGAGGACTTATCAACTCGACGATCGGCCCCGAGCTTACTCACTTCCCTTTCTACGAGGATGCTGCGGTTATTTATAACGCAGTCGAGACCTTTATGACGACTTTTGTCGACTCTTACTACACCACAGACAGCGCGGTTGCGGCTGATACAGAGTTACAAAATTGGGCCGAGGAGGCGAACGGCCCAGCTGAGGCGATGGGCTTCCCTACAACCATCTCAGACAAGGCCACGCTGGTGGGCATCCTCACGCATATTGTAAGATGTTTCCAAAGAAGCAAAAGGAAAAGAAAGATCAAAACAAGACCGAGTCAATGCTAATCTCCCTCATTAACACACAGGCTCACCTTGTCACCTCGGCGCATCACTCTGTAAACACCAACCAGTTGGAATCCCTCAGCCTGACGCTGCCTTTCCATCCTGCAGCACTCTACGCACCCATTCCAACCACCAAGGGCAACACCTCGGTCGTCTCGTTCCTGCCACCCTTTGAACAATCCGATGCGCAGATCTTCGTTTCCGCCGGGTTTTCGCGGCCCCTGCTCGCCGGCACGAACCGTTCGCTTCTGCACATGTTTGACGACGAGAGCATGTTGAATCTCATGAATGAGGAGACGGCCGAGGCGGCCGCCACATTCAAGAGCACCATGCAGGCGTTTAGCGACGTGGTCGCAGCGAGAACCTTTGATGCAGAGGGGCTCTGCCAGGGGATGCCTTTTGTGTGGCAGGCATTGGATCCCAACGTTGCGCCTTACTCCTCTGCTATCTAGAAAGAGACGGAAGAAGATTCTAGGGACTCTTGTGCACTGGAGCATTATACGTATATATATACACTAGGATGGCGGGTGATTTCTACTTGTAAAATGGAGGTTAAAAGCGACATGAAGCCACGAAAGCGTTCAGTTCATCGTACATATTTAAGTTTCAAGGATACACAGCTACTTGAACCAAGCAGGCTGCCCAATTTGGGGCGGTGGGTAACCAGAATAAGAAGCTGCAAGCAAGTCAGTCCTGCTTGTCAGTTTTGAGAACGTGTGGTGGTCTAATACAACATAATTGCATATCAAGACTCGCACAACATGAGACATAATTGCTGCCACAACCACTCGAAGCACATGCGACCATACCTAGTGGAAAACTTGGGATCCCGTCTGCTCTCCCCTAAATAAGCCACTAAGGGCTGGATTAGTAGTCAAGTGGGTGACCATTGGCGAATACCCGGTGTTGCATGTTTTGCCTTTGGGTTTTCTTGATTTTTTTTCTTACCCCCCCCCCCATCCTTTCCCTGGTCTTTCTTCTTGCTTCTACTTTTCTTCCTCTTACTTAGTGGCATCAGCATCGATAGGGCTGACGAGCCGTGAGCGGGTTTTGGGGGCACCGGAGTTGTGCATTGTTAGACGAAAAAAGTACTGTGTCCAGGGTGGGGTGGGTGGAAACCTTCTTGAGCCCATGTCGTCGTTGGGTTGGTAGTATCCCGATGGGCCACTGTGGAATTTTACTGCCGTGAATAGATACCATGTAATTTGCAACAAAAGGTAAAAAAGGGTGGGTATGGTTGACCTGCAGAGTGGGAGGATCACATCAGATTGATAGGGTCCTTTAAGATACTAGTCAAATTGACGATGCAGGTCAATTGCAGAAGCACACGCGCTATGGATTTTCGTGTTTGGGTTCCCCAGAGAGGGTCGTCTGAGAAGGGAACGGGTGCTTGCCTTCGAGCGGAACCTTGAAAGTCATCCCGAGCTCGAACATGCCATGTGATGACGTGAGAGCAAAGCTCCGTATTCTACAGCAGGAGGCAGGTACTTTTCGAATCGACAGGGCGGCGCTATCGACACAATGGGGGCCAAGGGGGCGCTTTCGACGCTGACATGCAGGGGATTCAAAGGACAAAACTCGATGCTGCCTTGGTGTGGTGTCCTCGTTGCTGATCTGCACAAGATCACAAAATGCGCTCGGCATGAAATTCTCAATAGCTCGTGAAAATGGGGCGAGGTTCGACAACCTTGATCTGGCGCTGGATGCCCGTCATCTGATAGTATACGATAGGTATGAAAGGTCTTTGTAGAGCGACATGGGCTCCTCCTGCGTTCTGAAATCGGTAATCCAATAAGGCGTACACACAGAACGCGGTCATGAACGTGGCGGTGGCAAGATGGGCCGACTGGGTTTTTGCTATCTTTTCTTCCACTTTAGGTATCTCGTCACCTTTTGCTAGGCCTCCGTATTGGTCGTGCCATTTGCGTGCTCCCCACCGGCATGTTGAGCGTTGGCCGCTTCATCGTCGCCGTTGCCTTCGGCTTCGCCAGCGCCGTCGTCATCTTCCTCCGCGGTCTTCAGCTGGCCGCCTTTTCGTTTCGGAATGACTTCCATGAAAGCCTTGGCCCAGTCTCCAGTCTCGAGCCATTGTGACATGATCTCGACCACATGGTTCGTGGCAAGCACCCGCCGACTTGCCATCTGCATGTACTCGCCGATAGGTAGCTTTGCCGTGCGAATGCCCTTCTCCTCGGCGCGTCTTTGACAGAGATTCTTCTCTCTGTTTCGATCCACCAATCCGCCAACCACATAACTTGTGTTGGGCTCGAGCTTGTCGAGTGTAAATGGCGAGTCGGCAGAGAGATATACGACGGAGTCGATCGAGAATTCCGCTGCTGCCGATGTCTCACCTGAGTTCATCTCTTCACTGGCGACCTGTGGCTCCGTGATCGCTTGATCGTCAACCTCCACAGCGGACTTCTCCCCGGTCTCCTCGACGCTTGTCATCTCTTCTCCGCCTAACGCTGGACAAGCCTTCCCAGCTGTCGGGCCATTCATGATTCCCCATGCAACCTTGCCAGCCTCGACAAAGTCGCCCTCCACGAAACTCACACCCTTCCAATTGAGGTGTGTACCCTTCAGCACTGTGTTGAATCGCTCACTCAATTTCCCACCCCACGAGCTCACCAGCAAATGCCCCTGGTACAAGCCGGTCTTGTTCATCGAGTAGCTCCTCGTGATCTGACTGGCCAAAGAAACAAGCTCATTCTCGTGCATGTACTTCTCAAAGTCACAGTCAATAATAAAAGCCACCGGGACTGGCCTGCTCTGCGGTGCCTTCTTCCTCTCGGCTTGCTCCTCTGCTAGTATCCGCTGTAGAGCTTCGGCCTTGTCAATTCCCTCTTGCTGTGCAATCTTCTCGGCCTTCTCTTCGCGTTCTTGTCGTCGCTGCGCAGTCTTTTCGTGCCGCTTGTCTTTCCGAATTTGCTTGCGTTCTCCTCTGCGCTCTTCGCGAAGCTTCTGACGTTTTTGTTTGCGGAGCTGGTTCTTGGAGAGCTTGGGCTGGTCGGGGCCTGCAGTGTCTACTGACGCCCCAGGTGAGTGTGTGGGATGGTCTTCATGGTCTTCGTGGTCGTGGTCGTCGTCATCGTTTGATGCCTCGTCATCGTTCTCGCGTAGTCGCTTCTTGGAGTTGGCATCTTTGGTAGGTGCTGGAACACCTTGCCCCGGAGTCTCCGTGACAACTGAGGTCTCGACAGCCGCTAATGGCTCTATACTCGGCACGTTCTGATCATTTCCCATGTTGCTATAGATTTGTGGTAGTGTTAGTCGAATGCAGAGCTAAAAGCGATCGACTGGGGCGGTGGTCCTTGGTGAGGAATTCACAAGTCGCGACAAGATACTATTGTAGATAGTGGGGCCTCAATTGGAACTTTTTCAGAACCTTTTGGCCGGTCTCGGCTTCAGCGCGTCAACTGCCGTTTTACCCCACGTTTTTAGAACTGGAAGCGCTGCTGGGGACCCTGGTCAAGTCGCGTCTCCCCTGCTAAATTGAATTCACGTCACACGCGTTTCCTCGACATGGGCGCCTTCCCAATAGCCAACCTGTAAAAGAGGCCTCTTCCACACTCTTCGTCTGGCAGAGCAATTTGGTCTGATCTACTCATTGTTATTTCTAGTTGTGCCGTGAATCATAGCCCGTCATGTCTTCTCGACCAGAATTAAAGGTTCGCATGTCGCCTTTTGCCTCTCGAATGGATTCTCCTCTAACGATCGCCTGCTTCTAGGTCGACGATGAACACGGCTTCATTCGCTTCTTCAAGGGTCTGGCGACACGCGACGATGAGACCGTCCGCATATTTGACCGAGGAGACTGGTATACTGCTCATGGCGAGGACGCCAACTTCATTGCTCGGACTGTGTACAAGACGACTTCCGTGGTGCGCCAGCTGGGCAAGAATGACCACACCGGCCTCCCCTCCGTGACAATGACCGTCACCGTCTTCCGTCAGTTCCTGCGAGAGGCCTTGTTCAAGCTAGGCAAGCGCGTCGAGATATACGCTTCCGTTGGAGGCCGCATGCACTGGAAGATTGTCAAGCAGGCCTCGCCTGGCAACCTACAAGATGTTGAGGAGGAGCTGGGCGGACAGTTCGACGGCGCGCCCATGATTATGGCTGTCAAGTTCTCTGCCAAGGCCTCGGAAGCAAGGAGCGTTGGCGTCTGTTTCGCCGATGCCAGTGTACGAGAACTTGGCGTCAGTGAATTCCTCGACAATGACCTATACTCCAACTTCGAGGCGCTTCTGATTCAACTTGGTATCAAGGAGTGCTTGATACAATTCGACAAGGCAGAGAAAGACAAGGATCCCGAGTTGGCCAAGCTGAAGCAGATCATCAACAACTGTGGCGTTGCCATGTCGGAACGGCCAATGGCAGATTTCGGCACCAAGGATATTGAACAGGATCTGGCGAGGCTGCTAAAGGACGAGCGATCTGCTTCAATGCTGCCGCAGACAGACCTAAAACTGGCAATGGGATCGGCGGCAGCCCTGATCAAGTATCTCAGCGTGCTCCAGGACTCTTCGAACTTTGGCCAGTACCAGCTGTACCAGCATGACCTGTCGCAGTTCATGAAACTGGACGCTGCTGCCCTTAAGGCCTTGAACCTCATGCCGGGTCCTCGGGATGGCGCCAAGACCATGAGTTTGTATGGCCTGTTAAACCACTGCAAGACACCCGTGGGCAGCCGTCTCCTGTCGCAATGGTTGAAGCAGCCTCTCATGGACAAAGAGGAGATTGAGAAACGTCAACAGCTTGTTGAGGCTTTTGTCAACGACACTGAACTCCGACAGATCATGCAAGAGGAACACCTCAAATCCATCCCCGATCTCTACCGACTAGCCAAGAAGTTCCAGCGGAACAAGGCCAACTTGGAAGATGTCGTCCGAGCGTACCAAGCTATCATTCGACTACCAGGACTTGTCGGCACATTTGAGGGGGTGATGGATGAGGCCTACCGCGATCCTCTGGACGCTGCTTATACCACCAGACTCCGTGAGCTTTCCAACAAACTGGCCAAACTTCAGGACATGGTGGAGACGACAGTGGACCTGGAGGCGATGGACAACCATGAGTTCGTAATCAAGCCCGAGTTTGATGATAGCCTGCGGATCATAAGGAAAAAGCTTGACCGCCTCCGAGTGGATATGGATAGAGAGTACGCCAACGCGGCCAGCGACCTCGGCCAGGAGCGGGAAAAGAAGATTTTCCTCGAGAACCACAAAGTACACGGCTGGTGTATGCGCTTGACACGAGCAGAGGCAGGATGCATCCGCAACAGAAGAGAGTACAAAGAGTGCTCGACACAGAAGAACGGCGTCTATTTCACGACCAACCAGCTCCTGGAATATCGGCGCGAATTTGACCAGCTCAACTCCAACTACACCCGCACCCAGACCGGGCTGGTCAGCGAGGTGGTCGGCGTAGCAGCGTCCTACTGTCCTGTTCTCGAGCAGCTGGCTGGCGTCCTTGCCCACCTAGATGTTATCGTCTCTTTTGCTCATTGCTCGGCGCACGCGCCTATTTCCTACGTCCGCCCAACTATACACCCGAGAGGCCAAGGCCATACCAACCTCAAGGAAGCCCGTCACCCCTGTATGGAGATGCAAGACGATGTGCAATTCATCACCAACGATGTCGAGCTCACGCGGGATACATCCTCCTTCCTCGTCATCACGGGTCCCAACATGGGCGGCAAGTCGACTTATATCCGGCAGATCGGGGTCATTGCCCTCATGGCCCAGGTGGGCTGTTTCGTGCCCTGCAGCGAGGCGGAGCTGACCATTTTCGACTCCATCCTCGCGCGCGTGGGCGCATCCGACTCGCAGCTCAAGGGCGTCTCTACCTTTATGGCCGAGATGCTCGAGACGGCCAACATCCTCAAGTCGGCGACGGCTGAATCGCTGATCATCATTGACGAGCTGGGCCGCGGTACGTCGACGTATGACGGCTTTGGGCTCGCGTGGGCCATCTCTGAGCATATCGTCAAGGAGATTGGCTGTTTTGCCATGTTCGCCACGCACTTTCACGAGCTGACTGCGCTGGCCGATCTCTACCCACAGGTGCGGAATCTGCATGTGACGGCGCATATTGGTGGCACGGGCACCGACAAGGAGAGCAAGAGGGAGGTGACGCTGCTGTACAAGGTCGAGCCGGGCATCTGTGACCAGAGCTTTGGCATCCATGTCGCGGAGCTGGTGGGGTTCCCGGACAAGGTGGTACGCATGGCGAAGAGGAAGGCCGACGAGCTCGAGGACTTCACGACGAAACATGAAGAAGGGGCTACCGCTGTACCTGCGGCAGGCTACAGCAAGCAGGAGATAGAAGAGTGCAGTGCGCTGTTGAAGAATGTGTTGGTGCAGTGGCGAGAACAGGTCAAGGATGGCGCCATGTCTAAGGACGAGATGGTGACCAAACTGAGGGAATTAGTCAAGGCGGACGCACGCTTGGCGAGCAGCCCTTTTTTGACAGTTTAGCAGGCTTTTGTGTGATTTTTCTTTCTCTCCTTTTCCTTTGATCTTGGGTTGTATGTTGTGTGTTGTACATATGTATGTGGTTCTTGGGATTGGGCACGACAGACAGAGAAAAAGAGAGACAGAGAGAGAGAGAGAGAGATGATATTTCAGTGCTGTTGTGAGCAGGCTGTGAAATGAATGGAGAAGAAAACTCAAAATGTACTCCTATCCTGCATGTTCAAGTGTACTCAACCTGGGAATCTAAAACCTATAGTCTTTTGACCGATCCATCAAACTTCTTCTAAGGAAGACTGACATCTCTACCATCTAATTATACCTACCATTCCATCCATTTCTTCAGCAGCCAAGTCATCTGCGGGCTTCTCAGCTCGACTCTACCTCTTCCCCGACCTCCTCCAGCGCCTTCACAAGTCCTTGGATCGTTTCCCTCCTCGTCTGAATATTCACCACCACCCTGAAGAAACTCCCCTGCCACGCTCGCCCCCATTTCCCCTTGAAACTACCCGGGAAGCTCGCATAATCCACCATGAAACCCCGCCCGCAGAGCCTCTTCACCATCTCTACCGTCCTCTTAGTGTTGGTGGCCCCGTTGTCCCTGTCGCTGTACCGGTGATAAAAGCACACCTGCAAGCAAGACGGCGGGCTTTCGCCGACGAGCGTGAAGGCAGGCCTCCTCCCGATCTCGGCGGCGAAGAACGCAGCCACCTCAAAGGCCCCGTCGACCTGGGCCTCGAAGCCGGCAGGACCATGGTAGACCCACGCCAGCGCGAGCTTGAGCGCGTCGCCTCTCCTTCCGCACTGCAGCGTGAGGTCGGCCAGGTCCCAAGTGGTGGCCTCGCTGTCCTCGTCATCGCCATTGCTGTCTTCACCGTGGAAGAGATACGGCGCGTCCGTCCTGTTGGCGGCGTGAAAGACGCGCATGTCCGGCCCCAGGAGGAACGAGCACGTCACAGGGGCGTTGAGCATCTTGTGCGGGTTGACGGTGACGCTGTCGGCCAGCTCTGCGCCGCGCATCCTGCTGGGGCCGTGGCGGGCGGAGAAGACGACCGGACCGCCCCAGGAGGCGTCGACGTGCATCCACACGCGCTCCCGGCGGCACACGGCGCTGATCTCGGCCAGGGGATCGTAGGAGCCCAGGACTGTGGTGCCTGCAGTGGCATTCACGTAGAGTGGGGTCAGTCCTTCAGCTCGGGCTGTGGCGATGAGGGCGGACAGAGCGGATGGATCCATGCAGCCAGCGGCGTCGACGGGAACGAGGCGGATATTGGCTTTGCCAATGCCGGCGATCAGGGCGGCCTTCTCGACCGAGTAGTGACCGTGCTCGCTGGTGAAGAGGACAAACTTGTGGCCTGCGTTGCCCTGCGTCTTGGTCTCTGGGTAGAGGTGACTGCGCGCAATGATGAGAGACGTCAGGTTGGAGGCGCTGCCACCCGCGACGGTGACACCTCCGGCACGAGGTCCATCGAAGCCAAACAAGCGCGCCAGGGACCGTGCGGTGTGCTTCTCGATGACGCTGAGAGCGGGCGAGACGGAGTAGACGTGCACGTTGGTGTTCAGAGTGGCGAGGAGCAGCTCAGTAACGAGGCCGACGGGAGTTGTTGACGAGTACAGCTTGTCGAGGAAGCCCTGGTCCCAGGTGTTGACGCTGTTGTGGAGGACCTCTGCGATGGCCTTTAGAAGGCCCTCTCTTCCAGCTCCCTGGCCTGTGGTGGGCAGGAGGGTGGACAGATGGGCGTTGAGAACGGACGGCGGGAGGAGGTCGCCTTCTATGAGCGCGTTGTTGGAGGACGTTGTGCCGCCTGCCCCACCAGCGGCGCGGACGTTGACATGGTCATCAGCACGTTGTATGAAGGGTATGATCAAGGCCTTGACGGCATCGATGAGCTGCAGGCAGGTTAGTCTTTGTGGCCTTCTTGTCAAGTTCATTATTGTAAAGGACGGTTCGGCTTCAAATTCTCACCTCGGAAGCTTCGTTGGCCCTGTTGAGAGGGGACGACTCCAAGCTCTTTGCTGTCGAGGTTTCCATATTCCAAGTCGACAGAAAGATTCTCTCAGAGAAGGAAAGGGTGGGAATGGTGGGAAATTTGTGATCAGCTCATGTATCGAAGGTCACGGCTGTGTCGGTTGATTTCTTCAATGTTTACGTGAGAATTGATTTGAAAGCTCCTGTATCGGAGCCACTGATGAGGAATTTTTGAGGCAAATTTTTATCTTGAGATTGAATAGCGCCATTTTGGAACTTTGCAAGCAAGTAAATCGATCAAAAGATGGTAAAGCAAGTACCACGAGGAGTAAGGAAAGATAGTATTCTCTATGACAGCCTTTCAAATGTTTTGAGGTTTGAAAATGGCAGGGTTTCATTATTTTGGGGGAGAAGGCGCTGGGGGAGGGAGGGGGCACTTATAATGGTTGTTTTGGAAAGCCCTAACCCTGAATTGGTTCAGAAGTTCTGCTCACTTTGCTCAGAGTACTTCATGGATTGTGTTTTAATAATTTCATCTTCATCTCAAGCCTTGGTTTGTAATTTACTTGCACAAGAAGTTTCTAGTTGATTGACGAAATGAAATGCTCGAGGAATATCAATGAGGATCCTCACACTTAGAAATGGCTACTTTAGTAATTATCTTTCGAAGCTGTTGGGGAGCTAATAGTCTGCCTTCTCGTCCAAATCCTTCTCCTCATTTGTGTCTCCCTGATGTGCTCTGCATGTGGTCTGGCTGGCCCTGGTCCTCCTTGAACCTTGCAAGCACACCTCCGACGTTCCTGAGGAACTCAAAACGAAACGAACCTTAGACCGTCGAAGACTCCCCGAGGTCGATTGCCGTGATAATGTAAGTCAAGTTCTGATCGAGGGAGCGCTCAACCCTGCCCAGGCCCCACTCGTTCTCTCTCATGAAGATCAGGTGCAACAGGAGAGAACTAGCTGCAGGTAGCAGCTTCGGCCACGCAGAGAGGGTGTCGATGTGCCTGAAGTATCTGGACATGGCTTCGCGGCCCGCCTCGGTGGCGTCCAGTTTCTTTCCAGTGAACCACAGCAGCTGGTAGAGACACGCGAGATGATGGAGGCTAGGGGGCACGAGATGGTTGCGCCAGTTGACAAAGATTTCGATGCATTGGAGGACCGTCACATCTGGGAGGAGGTCGAGATCGTAAAGCTCGCTGACGAAACGAAGCCAGCGGAAGCAGATGGCGAGGTGACATTGGCCAGCTGTGATCGAATTCATCACCCTGTCACACATGTTCGACAAAGCCTGGATAATAAAGTCATGCCCGTCCATCACCTCCCCAGTCTCCATGTAGATCAAGTAGCTTCCGCAGTCGCGGCGGAGAGTCTGGCACAGGCGTGCATAGAGGCCGATGCGCGCGAGGCTGGATGATGTACGGGCATTGTGGGTAATGAGATCGAGAATGTATTGCAGGGTCGTGCCATTGCCGTCCTCGTTGGGCATGCGCTCGAAAAACTGAATGAGGTCACGAGAGACCCTGTCGAGGTTGTCGGGAGAGATCATGTCCAGGGGCGACAAGAGTCCAACGGGCGCCCTCCGATCAAGTCTATTGGGGAACTGCTCTGCCGTAGAGCCGTGGCCGTTGCCCTGCGTGTCGATCCTGCGGAAGACGGAGGGAAGAAGAATGACTGGGTTCTGGAACTCACGCCTGGGGTCACTCGAGGGTGTGTGGATGCTGGCAGCCTCTTGGACCCTGCCGGCGACGAACACTATGTCGCGAGCATCCCGATGTATCAGGGCCTCCATTCTGTCCAACCCTGCAAAATCCCTGACATCGACGTAGCAGACCCACAACTTGAGCTGATCGCTGAGGCTGCGGAAGATATCGATGAGGGCATTTGGGTCCATGCCGGCTCTGAGAACATCACCCTTCTGCTCTTTGTTCAGTCCATGCCAGTCTTCGGCATCGTAACAGCTGAGACTCTCATTCAAGTTGGAGATGCTGCAAACAAGCGCCCGGTATGTCAGGACTGCCTTTTCGTGAGCGCCAGGGCTGCCCATCAAGTCGTAGATCTTACATCCAGAATGCGTCGCGTAGTCGATTGCGCTGATCAGGGCTTGATTGAGCTCTCTGACTGCCGTGCAAAGAGTGTCGGGCACAGAAATCTTGTCCAAGTATTGCTGAAGGTTGCGGCACTGGGCCACGCTAGCCTGGAGTTCAGACTTGACTGACATTGTTTGTCAGGGTTCGCGTCAAGGAGCGAGATTCTCAGGTTGATGGGGGTCGAGGTGGAATATAACAGGATTTCTTCGAAGCAATTGGCAGCGTGCAGGCTTTATTCCAATCAGAGTAACTGTGAAGAACAGACAAAATAGCTGAGAGCAGAAGACGGCGAAGAAGGTTCACATGAAAGTTGTCGTCAGGTGTGGAGATCGATTGATGGTTCCAAGGTTGCTGCAACTTCGAAGTTCGTCTTGAGTAGAGAATTGAGGTTGTTGTGTCGATTAAGTATGCGAGTAGGACGCTTCAATACAGCGCTTTCGCCTTCAGGAGAAGATGCTAGAGGTGAATGGAGCAGGCAGTCTGCTACTTTACTTGCCTGAGTGACTAACTTGGATATATTGTTCAGCTCTATTGTCACTTTGGAATTATTTGGAAGGGCATTCGTCCCATCTCTCCCCCCCTTTTCTTCCCACTCTTCTTCCCCAGACCCTCGAACCCTTCTAGCTTGCTATGAATAGGATAGGAGGGAACAATGAATACTTATCGAAGAGGTAAAATGGCAGTGATAAAGAAAGTAGTTGAGGCTAATATTGTACCCTCAATGTCTGGAGAGTATTCACATGACATTGTATGTTACCATGTTGTTCATAATGGTTGGTGATCAACATGGTTGTGCAGTGTTTGATGCATATGTAAACTTCTAATTAGACAATCACTGATGATCAAGGTACTTACTCTAGATTGCAATCAGCCCCACTGACCTCTTCAACCTACAATTCCATATTGAGTCTCTTGGAGGCTAAAAAACTCCTGAGGTTGTAAGTTAGACATGAGCATAGATCGTGTAACATCCTCAGCCAATGATGTTCTATGCAAACGACACATTTTCAGTGGCGTCCTGGATGGCCATACTTTCAGCACTTGAACACACAAATATTGTCAATGAGTATATAATTGTGAAAGGCAACCAAAGTGTTATACAGAAACATTCAATGACTTCAAGTCACTGGCTGACTGTTTGCACGCGAGAGACAAATGCAATCCATTTTCCTTTCTGTATGTGCTGCCCCGCTGTATGGTCTCAATGCTTACAACCGACTTGCTGACATAGCGTCTACATACACATCAGCACCATTTAGTTGGTCGGTCAAATGCATGTGGTGGGCTTATGTATGAAAGAGTCTGGCATCTGACATGTGGAGGATGCGTCGATCAAAGAGCACCTTCATCCGGCCAGGGCGTTGCACAATTCGTCAATGTTGTTCCGAGCGTCACAGCCATCCTACTAGTTCCTGTTTCAACTTTAGGAGTGGAGGCAGTTCTAAGGCTGATCTTTGAGCATGTGCCCGGGAGACTAGAGCAGTTCAATTTGACGACCTAATTATAACTATAGTTGGGATGCCATGGCTCTCAAGAATTGTATTGGTGTTCAATGCATGCAGCATTGGGAGCCAAAAACACCACCCCTGGTCCAAGCATATTCCTGGATTTTCCCCTGGTGCTTGAGCACTTCGTGAACCTATCTTCTTTCCTAATTGTCATCATCAGCCAAGCTGATTTGATCACTGGTCCAAGTCCTGTGTGATGTCCTTTGGATCTGCATAATGCGCGTCTCGGAGAATAGAACTGTTTGCTGTGAACATCCCTGTAACTCTCAAGCTTGACAAACAGAAATCGGAAACAAACCTCACACTTCTCTCAGGCATCAACTATTGTTTCCAACATTGGGCATCAGGAACGAGGGTCAAGGATGACAAGTCCGCTTGACAACCCTAACCCTCCATGCTTGAGACTCTATGTAACTTCAGGGGCGGGCATATTATTGCAACAGGTGCAAGGAATACTACTACGACATCCTCTCCTTCGCCCTCCTCCTCTCTCTCTCTAACGCCAAGAGGATATTGATATGCGTAGCTGCCTTTCTCATCCTTCTTTCGTGATTCTGCATGCTGGTCTCGAAATCTAGAACAGACTTGGTGACACACGCACCTCGTTATTAAGGGGAAAGGATTGTCGTGACTAGCGCTAGGTTTACAGAAGGAGGGGGAGGCAGGGCCGGGGGCGCATCACATCAGCAAATCGGGAGAAGAGCCAGGCTTGCAATTGGAACTCTGAGGCATGATAGCAAGGGAAAGAAAGGGAGGTGTAGCGTGCATTGTTGGGGCAGGAAATGTGCCTGTTGGGTGCATGAAGTGCATTTGGGTGCAACACACCATTTCTTTTTGGCAAACGGTCTTTGGGTTTGTTTGGGGGGAGGGGGGAGGCAGGATGGTAGACATCGTAGCCAACTTCTCTGGGCCCCCTCTTGTGATGTGAACGGTTCAAACATGCTGCATGATGACAAGATAAGGCGGACGAGGACATTCTAGTGCAAAGGGTTATCAGAAGGGGAAGAAACCCGGCATTCCTCTATGGTACATGACACAGAGCACTTTGTATAGTCCAAGTAACAGACAGCCAATCTCTTTTTGTACACAAGCACGAACCACACGATTCATTTCCCACCTCTAGAAGTGTTAGCCCATCTTCACCCGTCAACGGCCAGCCTGTCATCTCGGGGAAGCGATTCCAGGTGGGAAGGAATATTCTGGATGCTGCAGTGGAAGGGGAGGGCATCCAGTACAACTGCCACCCTGTACCCATCCACATGCCCTGACTGGGCCTAATCAGACACTCTATCCCCTGTAGAATGCCTAGTAGACTGCATACCGTGCACCCTATACTATGCCTGAACCATGCAATAGCATGCCCTAATCCACCTGTACTTCGTACCCTGCACCCTGCACCTCGCTGATAATGAACACTTAGTATTGCCTCTTCTGATCAATATTTTAGACTCATTTAAACTTCCCTTTCCATACCAACCAGGGGAAAAAAAAAATCAAACCAACATTCTCGAGGGCCGATTCCCCCCCCTCTCCTTGCACTTGGTTGATGACTTCTTTTTCTTCTTCTTCTTGTTCTTTCTTGTTTATTATTATTATTACTTTGACAGCTCAGGACTGGCCAATTGAATTCCTTTGTGCTGCTGCTCGCCGCATTGATCAAGCATTCCCCCCTGGACAAGAGCCACTGACTGGCCTAGCGGTGTCTCTGAATTAAAGTACTGATCTCATCGCCACACCTTCTTCAGGCCCATCTCGAGCGAATCCCCGAACCCCACCTACACCCAGCTCTGACCTCTCCGCGCTCCACGAGACCAACAACATAGGACTTCGCCTGACCAAGTGGGCAAGACTTCAACTTGCCGACCGCCTCCTCTTGCAACTACCGACGAGTACAGAGGTTCCACTGGCACGAGCTTGTTTGCTCGTTTGTCGCGACGCCTCCTTGCCCGCTCGCCCTTTTTCCGAGCCCATCCTCCTTCTCGGGCACTCGTCCACCCGGCCTTGAAACGCGTTCGTCCCGTTTTGGCCGCACTTTGACAGTTACAGAAGCGACCGACGGCGCCAGGGCCAGCATCTGTGCATTATTGGGGGGCCCCCGACTTGATAGCATTCTCTCGTGCACCCCTCGTGGCCCCAACTCTTGGTCAATTCACCTTGACGGAACCCAAACCCACTTCAACTCCAGACGCCCACCAGCCCTCGGGCCGTTGCCCCTCTTCTGTTACACCGACACAGAAACTACCCTCCCTCTCCCTTCTCCCTTCCCCCACGCCCTGGGGGGGAAGGAATAAACAGCAGGCAATCTGGCGGCGACAATCTCGACAGAGCTCTTCTCCGTCACGCGCAAGCACTCGATCCTCGTGCCCACGACCCCCTCCTCTTCCAGCCAGAACCGCCCCTTCAACCACTCCCACCGCTCGACGCTGTCCACGAGCTACAACCATAACACGCAGACCCAGACCACGGGCAAGACGAGCCCGCCCACCACCACCACCGGCACGGTGGCCGCAGACCCTCCACGACAGCGCAGCAGGATGCCCTCGTCGGCAGGGGCATCCAGCGCCGCCGGACGGCCCCGCGGCGCATCGACAGCATCCAACCCCAACGCGCCCCCGATCCCCATCAGCATCACCATCTGCGGCGATGGCGGCTGCGGCAAGTCGTCCATCACCCTGCGGCTTGTCCGCAGCGCCTGGACCTCAGACTACGACCCCACCATCGAGGACAGCTACAGCGTGACGCGGCGCATCGACGGCGCCACCTACCACCTCTCGCTCACCGACACCGCCGGCCAGGAGGAGTACCGCGGCATGTGGGCCACCAGCAACCTCGGCGCCGACGCCTTCCTCATGGTCTACGACATCACCTCGTCCGCGTCGCTGGACGCCCTGGGCCACTTCAACGACCTGATCGACATGGAGAGCGAGACGCGCCTGGACAATGCCCAGCGCGCGAGGCTGGCCGGCTATCGATACAGCGCCCCCTCCGAGTACGGCTCCAACGCCACCAAGACGGTCCCGCCCATCAAGTTCATCGCCGGCAACAAGTGTGATTTGTCCGAGAGCCGGCAGGTCAGCGCCGCGACGGGGCTGGACTGGGCCCGGAAGAGGGGCTGCGGCTTCATGGAGACGAGCGCCCGGGTCGAGGTCAACATAGAGGAGACGTTTGCGCTGATCGTCAGGAGGGTCGTCGAGGCGAGGCGCATGGCCGAGATGGGTGTGCTGCCGGGCGAGCAGGGCACTGCGCCCGTCGGGTTCGCCTCGGGCGGTGGTGCGATGGGCCAGAGGGGCGCCACGAAGCCGCTGAGTCCACTGCCCGATATGCCCGACGGCAGCGAGAAGAATGGCCTGGACAGGGGGCCGAACGGGCCTGGGCAAAAGATGGGGAGGGGAGGAGGAGGGTTCTGGAGGATGCTAAGATGTTGGTGATGATGATGATGATGATGATGATGATGGACGGAGGTGGGCAATTGGCGGTGGGGTGATGGCAAATGACAGTGCCTCCCACCGACGATGGGATGTTCCTTTTTGCGGCTCGGCACGTCCCGTGGATGTGTATGTGTGTCTCTGTGCACATGTGCTCGTGGTGCGCCTTGATATTATTTAAACGATGCTCAAGAAGAAGAAGAAGGGGAATACGGCAACGGCAAATCGCGAACGACTCACGTCAGGTTTCCTCCTCAACCTATTCATACACGGCAGCAGGATGCCCTCCCTGTCTTTGCCTTCAATCCGGCGCTCAATGGATCACGAATCGGGTCCCCTCCCTCCCCCCCTCCCCCTCCAAGAACCAGGTAGCCAGGCGTTTTTGAAGGGTTGTTGGATAAAGATAAGCTGGTTTTCTGGCGGTGATCCAGTCACGCACGGCATCTTTCTCATGTTTTTTTTTTGCTGTTCTTTGTCATTGATCACCATCGTCATCATGTTATTTTTTTTTTGGATTGGGACCTGGGCTTAAGAAAAGAAGGAGAAGGAGGGGGGGGGGGGGAGTCGGGACATGTTTGGATGATACCGCATAGATGAAAGTCTACTACAACTCCTAGCTTGAGGAAGAGGGAAAGTCCTTGCGGACTCACACGCTCTATTTGCGTATATAATTTTTTGTTTTGGCGACTCGGCCAGGCACGAGTACGCTCTCCCGATATCCTTTTCATATTGAATACGTGCAACCCGACTCCGGTTTCAAAGCGGTCTGGAACCATACGCATTGCGACCAGTACACGTACGCCTCTAAATTGCATCTATCGTGTGTGTACCAACTTGTTGGTACGCTGAAGGCCTATGAGATCTCTCCTCTATCACCCATCTTATGAGGCTAACCAAAACCTCAAAATCCCAAACGCCGCGGAAAAAAGAAGAAGCAGAAAACCCCTTGGTCCGTATTCTATCCTGCTCAGTTCCGTCCAATCCCATTGCGCCGCGGAAGACACCTCACCGCCCACCTCGTTCATCATGCGTCAACAATGCATACACGTCAAATCACGTTTGTTTGGCCTCTGTTCCTCTTAAGCCTCATCCTCCTCCTCGTCATCGTCATCGTCATGATCGTCATCATCCCAGTTCTCGTCCACCCAATCCCTCCAGGCCTTGTACTCGGCATAGTCAACCTCCTCCTTGTCCCCGCGGTACCTCTCGACCCGCATGGCGCTCCTCTCGGCAACGTCCCGCCAAGTGCTCCTCTTGCCCTCCCAGCCGGCCTTGCGCATGAGGCTCAGCATAGTCTGCTCCTTGTCCCAGCCCTGCTCGGGGGCGACGGAGGGGAGATAGGTGCTCCCGTACCTGCGGCCCTGCCAGGTGAAGGAGATGCGGATGCCGTGCTCGCCGACGGTCCAGTCGTCGACGCCGGCGCATTCCTCGAAATTGGTCAGGAGGGTGACGGCGCAGCGGAGCTGGGGCAGCTCGCGCAGAGGGACAGGGGCGAAGCGCGAGTCGTGCAGGGCGGAGATGATGGCGTACTCGGACAGCGCCGAGGAGAGGGGTTCCTCGGCGGAAAAGGTCCCGATGCAGCCGCGCAGGTGCCAGGCGGAGGAGGCGGCGTGGTGCTTGTCCCAGGTCACAAAGAGCGGGTAGCATGCGTGTGGGTCCGTCACCCTCTCCCTGGTGGTGGTGGCGGTGGTGTTGGACTGTGTGCTGTCGGAGGAGGAGGAGATGCTGGTGGCGGCGGTGTTGTCTGAGAGGGAGGTGGAGGAGGAGCTACCGGAGGCTGCTAGGGAGGAGGACGACGACGACAGCCCCACGGCGGAGGAGGATGCTGCGGCAAGGCGGCGCAGGGCGGGGATCTTCTTGGCTGGAGAGGTTTCGTCGGACTGAGAGGAAGTGAGGGAGGTGAGGTAGGCGGCGTAGGACTTTTGCACGCCCTTGAGGGAGAGGGCGTCACGGTCCTCGAGCTTGGCTGCGAGGGACTCGAAGCAGTAGAGACAGTGCTCGGGTGTCGCCATGGCTGTTATTTTCTAGTGTGGTTGTTTCTCGCTGTTGTTATCTTGTTGGTTCGAAAGCTGGAGCAAAGAGCAAGAAAGAGAGAGACAAAAGGCGCTGAGACGACGGCGACGACAACAGCGATGAGGAGAAGAAGGATGGAAAGCAAAAGAAGGTAGTAGTGGTACTAGAGGGAGCGAGAGGAGGGAAAAGGAAGAGGAAGAAGAAGGACAGCGTAAGGCTGCCTTCTCGTGGTGTTTTAAGGGCGGGGGGGGACGTAGTGAGGTCCTTGTCGAGGCAGGCTGACTCGTGGAGCAACGAATGATGAACGGTTCATAGAAGAGGGGCTACAGCGGCTGCAGTAGGCGTAGTGGGTATTTGGAGGGGGAAGTAAGTGGTTTAGAACCGCGGGGTAGTAGAGACTAGGTGACTAAGCGACACTTTGAGGTGCCAAGACAGGCTTAGAACAGTGAGTTGTTCCGGGAGCGCCGGGATGCTCCGCGGCAGAGGCTTACAATGACGCTATTTAGCTATACAATCCCCTGTTAAAGCCCTGTCTAGAGCACCTAGGCCTGTCTCTCTATACCTCTCTTTTTTTTCCCTTCGCCCCTACCCCTGCTACAGGCTGCCTGTAGGGGGACTTGGTTAATGGTTAACGGGAAACCTGTGTAAAGCCTCATCCGCACATTCTTGTGTTCGTGGAAGCCCGCATCGGAAAGGAAAAAAGAGGCACCCACTTTTATAGATACGTTCACTACTACTACTATTTTGGTCTCACCGAAAATCTGTCGGATGCCGAAAGGGCTCATGCTTGTCATCATCACCTTTCAGCAGTAAGAGCTTGGGTCAAAATTCACTTCATGTCTCGCGAGATTTGAGGTTGATCGTTGAATGTGAGAGTTTTTCATCCTTCACTATACCTCAAGCTCGGAAAACCTTCGTCAAATCTCGAAACTGTACGAGAAGAGCAAAAGAAGAAAGAGCGAGGGAGAGGGAGACTGCCAACCATGGCCGGGCCAACACCTCCAGTTGAAAGCACCGCCACAGACGAGCCCGTCTCTGTCCTCGATCACGTCTCGAGCGTCTGGTCTCACAAGATCCACGCCAGCCAGCCCTACGCCCTCCTCATCCCTACCATGCGCATTACCTCTGCCACCTCGGACGGCCGCGTGACCGGCGAGATGGTCCTCGAGCCTTCGCACGTCAACTCGCTCGGCGGCATTCACGGCACCACCAGCGCCGCCATCATCGACTTCTCCGCCGGCATGGCCATCGTGGCACGGTCCGGCGGCGAGAAGACGGGCGTGTCGACGGACATCCACGCCAGCTACGTGAGCAGCGCGCGCGTGGGCGACACGATCGAGGTCGAGTGCTGGCTGAACAAGCTGGGGAGGAGCATGGCCTTTACGAGCGTCGAGATCAGGAAGAAGGATGGCGAAGGCGAGGGGAAGGGTAGTAAGAAGAAGGTCTTGGTCACAGGGAGCCACACCAAATTCGTTGCATAGTAAAGGTGTGTGTATACTTCATTGTTGATGTTTCTTTCAAAGCCTTGTAAGTTTTTGAGGCGTCGCCATTTGGCAGGCTACGAGCTGATCAGCAGACCACAGACAAAACAGGATACAGGAGACATGTCACCGGTATAACACAGTCAATAATGCTCTAGACAAGAAACTTTGCTTCATCAGCTCAACCTAAAAGGCTCTCAGCCTTACTCGAGGAACAGAACCGACAGGCCCCGGCTCGTACAAAGCCCACACAGCAGCAAAGCTTGTACGAACGATTCGATGCTGCGTCAGCGCTAGTACCAATAACAGGAAGACAGAGGTTACATTGGCGCCCAGCTCCAGCCCCGCTCCGCTGCTCAAATCATATGCACAACCAGCAGCAGCCGTGAGAGATGTGACGCTACTGCACCACACAAAAAGAGAAAGACCCGCTGCGCAAAACACCACACTGCCAAGCTTGGACCGCCAGAGTTACATATGGACGTGTTGGCAGTGCCTGTATGGTCAGCAGCCAACCAAACCAAGGCTGAGCTGTATGTGGGGTGGGAGATGAAGTTTGGTGTACACTCCCTCCTTTTCCATACTCGATCATCTTCTCACTTTTCCTGAGATGTGCTGCCTTGGGGTTGTCGATCATGTGAGTAAAATAGGTGTCGCATGTGACACATGTGAGAAAGTACACCAAGTCTCTTTCTCTTCCTCTTTTTCTCCTCCTGAGATTTAAAGAAGCTTGCTTGCGCGTTGGTGCGTGGCTGGTTACAGTGTTCCACTTGGCTCCACCTGGTGGACTCTGGGCGCATCTCTCTTTCTCTCTCACTTACTCTCATTCTCTTGCCTGGTTCTTGTTCCTCTTCAACAGGATGGCTGGCTCATCAGGTTCAGCCATTACGAACGGGCTATCTGGGCAGTTTCACAGTAGCCAAGTGAATCATCATTATACATGGACCTCACAACCTTCACGTTCCCGTGCTTCCTCATCTGCATCCTCATCTTCCTCCTCCTCTGATGGGGTCAGCTTCTTCGGCTGCCAGCTCGGCGACCAGACTGTCATCAACTACAGCTACACAGACAACCCCTGGAGGCTCTTGGCATGCGATACCTACAATTTCGTGTACTACATATGGGCCCTGCCCTACATCCTCCTCCCATACCGTCCTACCGACTCAGGCGACCTGTCTGAGCTGGCACCCACGCCGGGCAACCTCTTCTGCATCCTGATCCACACCATCCTCATCGTTTTACAGCTGGTCTTCCTCCTTGTTGTCCCGCCCCTGGCGCTCTTCATCCCGCTATGGACCACCGTCCTCATCGTCGGCGCCTTCATGGCCCTCAACAGCGCCCTCAGCGCCCTCCTGAATGGCAAGGATATTGTCTTTCACTCGGACCCGACCTATGCAGCACCGAATCAGCCCAAATTCGCCCACGAGCAATGGATCTTTCTTAACGGCGTCGCCGTCGGCTCGCACTGGATGCGGTCGAACCTGAACCGGCTGGCTCTGACCTTTGGCCGACCCGTGGTGGGCATCCACAACCGCACGTCAGGCATCCTCTTCGATGTGATTGAGTGTCTGGTCCAGCGCAACTTTGGCTACGCGACAAACGACATCCGCCTGTGCTACAGGATCCTCAAGGAGAAGCTGTACAACCCGCAGTACCACAAGGTGGTCTTCATCCTGCACTCCCAGGGCGGCATCGAGGGCGGCATGGTGCTGGACTGGCTGCTGCAGGAGCTGCCCCAAAATCTGCTGTGCAAGCTCGAGGTGTACACCTTTGGCAATGCGGCAAACCATTTCAACAATCCTTACCGCACGGTGCGCAGCGAGGCGAAGGCGGAGGAAACGCCGTCCACATCATTCTCATTCTCATCAACAACATCACCATCAGACCACACGACCAGCTCCTCACCACCGGCCCGTGCGATCCGCCACATAGAGCACTATGCCTACACCACCGACTTTGTCGCCCTCTGGGGCGTCCTGCACTTCGCCACCATCCCGCCCGCGACACATGTGATTCCGCGCTTCCTCGGGCGCCTCTTTGAGCGTGCGAGCCCCGACAACCGCGGCGGCCACCAGCTCGTCCAGCACTACCTGGACGGCATGTTCCCCCTGCAGAAGGACTCGGTCACGGGCCAGTTTGTTGGGTGCGCCGAGACCAATGCGTTTATGGAAAGTGTGGTACGCGTGCCCCAGGACCACAACGCTGGTGGGGGTGGGGTTGTTGGTAAGGACGACGCCCAGGGCGGTAGTAGGGAAGGGGTCATTGGGAGCTGGGAGGACGAGGGGGAACCGAACGGGGGCGTCGAGGTCCAGAATGGCGGCGGGTCGCCAGTTATGGTGAGACAGGACACGGGCATGCCGGTTGATCGAGTTAGAGTGAAAGAGCTGAGTCGGCTGTGGAAATATCGCAATGGGAGGAGTCCGGGCGAGAAAGCCGCCACCGCTGGTGATCGGGGCCCATAAAGGGTGTTAGGAACGTTTCGATGTGAGGGCGACAGACAGCACAAGTGCAAGGCAACAATTTCCAAGGTCCGTTTGCTCGTGCAGATACTTGAGGATGCGAAATTGTATAGTATTCTTGAGGTCCTATGCATGAGTTGCCCAAGCCCGATTCTCACTCTCATCGCTCGCAACAACAAGTATTCCTGCATGCTACATTCTGATTGCTAGAGTTCATGAAAACGCCATGTCTATGAGCCTTGGATTGTGGCTGGTTGACCTAAACTCTGGAGGTCCCCCCCCCCCCCGGGCCCTTTTCTTATTTTTGAAAACAAGTCAATACAGAATTGCACATGATAATTTTGATATCCACTTTAACCGCTGCAGTACTGTATGCACTATCTATGCAGATGGACCCGAGAGTCTGGGAGCAATTCCGCCAAGACACCTCTATTGGGATATCATTTCTCATCTTCTCTCACTGCAATCAATTTTTCCTTTCTCAGCCCGTGTCGATCTGCCCTGTGAGGAGATGGCAACGCTTCACACCATACGTCCAAAAACCAATAATGCAGTTTTTCCCCGGTCTCGAATGTGTAAGAACACTGCCAACTGCAGCCTGAACGGCACAAATCAGAGAACGCCATCCGTCTCAAGGTCATTTTGCTGTGGCCGTTGGTTGTTAGTTAGCCAAAGATGCGAGGCAGCCAAGCAACTCGATTGGGTCACATCGCTCAGCCCCATGCAGTGCCACACACAGCACATGCAAGGAGACCCCAGCAGCCCGCTTAGACGCATATATAGACTTAAACCCCCCAGCGCGTACACACCGACGTCTTAAAGACCACCAAAAGCGCTCTTCATTTCTACGGAGGGGAGGAAAAGAAAGAGAAAAGTAAAATGGACTGAATCTTGGGCCAAATGGACGGACTCCAGGTCACCAACGCCGCTGCACGCCTGAGTCATGATGGGACTCTGAAGGACAATGTGAGCGTTCGATCCACACCGCTCCCGGACCCCGAGGCTCAACCACCAAGTCCTACTCATCATGCGCGGCCAGGGCGGAGCAACGTCACAGTCTCAACGAGCCGGAGCGAGCAGCAACGTCTGCGCCAGCAGCATCAACAGAATGCGAGTCGCCAGGCCGGTGTGGGCAATGCGCCAGATGCGGTGGAAGCAGTGGAACTCCAGGCTTTGTCCAGTGATGGATCGGCCCAGGCTATCGACGTTGAACAAGCAGCCAGGACGAGGAGACCGCGGCCCAAGTATCTGTCTCTCCCTCGCACAGCTCGCAATGCTTTCATGGAGGGGTGGTCAAATAGAACAAGCGAGCTGGATCGAGCCCGGGGGTTAGTTGGTCACGATGAACATCTTCTCAGGTAGGGCTGGATCATTTTTTTCTTCCTCTTTCTTTCTTTTCTTCCTATATTTTCCTCCCTCCTAATATAGAACGAAAAGAAGGATAAGGATCTCATGTCCTGTGTTTACATACTTCAAGACGACCAGGCTGACAATATTACATCAGGTTATATCAGGACCGAGCTCGAGTCAGCGGTGATGCCAATAATGCCATAAGAGATGGCCCGCAAAGAACAGAGGAGAGTTGTCGCCAAGAGTTGCTGGATGACTTGCGAGAAACATACACCAACAGGGTTGTCCAGATCAGTGACACCGAGATCAAGATATCCTACAAGACGTTTCAGGAGTATTGCCTGGAGCACTACCGCAACAAGTTGGCGGAAACAGCGCTCAGCTTTCGCTACGACAAGACGGTATCTTCTGCGTCCTTGATAAGACGATATCAATCTGAGATCCAAGAGTATGGTACGTCAACCCCCCCTTTCCTCATTGCCCAGTCTTGCAAGCATCTTCAATGGTAACAGACGTGTGTAGTTGCCGCACTGAAGGTGATGGACAGCATCAATGCAACCTACAAGGAGCACAGGGGGCGGACGAAATTCGAACCTTCGACCAGATGGTCAAAGGAACGGGAACTGCTCCGTGACACCCGCTTGAGATGGCGGACATCGCACGCCCACAAGCTTAGTGGCCCGGCCCTCGCACAGTTCGACCAAGACATGCGGCCGCTTCAGGACGAGGCTGGCACTTCACTGCCCCTCCCTCTTGATCGTCACTTTTACGATGCCCGCCTGGAGAGGTACCCCTTGCTTAGGTTCATATGGTCACTTGAGCTTGGTCCGTATTATATCCGCGTATTCTGGGCGGTCATTGGTGGAGCATTCCTTGTTATTCCCATGTTGATCATGGTGCTTATCCCAACATTGAAGACGTCCCTCATCACTACATGTGTCGGCGTCATTTTCTTTGGGCTCATCATCTCCTGTTTCCCTGGTCTGGTTAGTACCAAGGATGTCATGTCGGTCACAGCTGCTTATGCTGCTGTCTTGGTAGTGTTTGTGGGAACCAGCGTCCAAATGCAGGACATGTGAACATTAGTGGGTATCAACAGAATAGTCCACACTCGGCTACCATTGTACATATAAAATACTTTACGCGCCCAAAGGGGTTAGTTCCGACTTTTCTCGTCTGCTTCATTCTCTTTCAGGACAAAGGAAAGTAGATGGATATACATATTGGTCGAGCTCTAAGAAGATCTTATGTAAGATGATATGTAAATTTTCCTAAAAATGGGGGAAAAGAACGTCCACTGATGGCGGAATTAGAGAAAATGAAACCAAGTGATTGGTCTACGATGTGCAATTCTTCTCTCTACATAACCGCCGAGGAACTGAGGCTATCCCAGACATGGCTGGACAGCAACTAACATGCTTTCCGGAGCCCATATAAACCAGGGACCTCCCTCCAACAACGACAAAAAAAATCCACTTTTGAGACTATTTGGGTGGGCAATTATACAACCACCCAACGGACACGTTCTTGCAGTTCTCGAAAAGAATGTTCACTGGGCGCTAGCTATCTATTGGACACGTACGTACAGTAGCAGGACCTATGATCTCGAGGCTATCCATCACGATGTATCTAACCAACAGACTTGCTGTCCACTCCTCTTGCAGCGCATCTACGAACAGCTGAAAAAGTCTTGTACTGTGGTCCACAGCACCATCATCACTATCTCTTGCCGTTATATCCGTCTGGTGGTTCCATGGCTTAATCTCGACCTACAGTCTGATCCTGTGGGAACGGAGTGCCGCTTGTTGGTCGCCGATCCTTCGGCCGCCATCAGCACAGCCAAATCCAAAGATGGCTGCCAACCTCTCCCCTTTAGGCCCCAACAACCACAAAATTGGTAGTACTCTGAAACGATGTCAGCAGCTTGCCCCTGCAAAATTGAGGTGTTACATTTTTCTTCTTCTTCCTTCCCGTCCGCTGTGGTGGCAGGACCGCAGCCATCCATGAATCCTCCAACCTTGTGAGGCGGGCCTCCCGACTTCCCGAGCCAATCCAGACTGAGCTCAGCATCTCTGCACATTGGGTAACAACGGAAGGGGGCGGTGAGATTCAGCTACACGGTGTCGTTGTGCGCTTGTCGGCAGGTCTACGTGTACCTTCACGAGCCTGAGGCATCATAAAAATAACCTTACAGGCCTCTCTGTGGAGTGACCTGTAAGCTGAATAAGGGACCCTGCAGGACCAGGCGTATCGCCTAGATGACCTTTTTTGGCAACAATATGATGCGGGAATGTCAGGAAGCTTGACCGAAAGCTTATTTTATCTTCTCTCCTCCAAAGTATAGATAGAAATGTTGTTCTTAAATATCCTCAGTCGTCTACCACGCTCAGAAAGTCCTCTTCAGTGCACATCAACCTCAGCTTCCAACCCACCTTGAAGAGCCGTTCTCTTTTCCTTTTCATTCTTCTTTTTCTTTTTTTGAGACAACACCCTCTGGAATTGGTCCCTTGATTGGTCACCTAGACTTCCACTCATCTCAAACATATACATATACATATACACATATATACTCTCAAAATGCCTTCCGTCGAGTCCCAGCCCATCAACCAGGTGCAGATGGCCCCTAGCCCGGCCAACAACACCAACTTGACCCAGACCGAGACCGCCTACCGACCACAAGAGGTGTGTTATTTCCCCTTCTCCTTGGGAGAATAATATCTCGTACCCTACTGACACTGAAGCCTCAGCAAATGAGCATGGACTCCGGTCTTCGAGGTGGCGGCATTGGTGAGAGCTGCTTGCAGGGCGCGTGCATGGGCTGCGGCTTCGGCTGCGGTGAGGAATGCATGACGGACTGCTGCAGCTCCATCTGCAACTAGATGATCAAGTTTTTGGGTGTGTTGAGACGGGGGAAGTCTTGGGCGGTGCGGTGTTATACGATTCGGCATATTGCTCGGGGTACACTGGCGTTTCAACCGGGCATTAGCAATAGGCGACTGTGATTTTGGATACCATAACCAGCACTATTGTCTGATAATACGATTTGGGTCTTTTTTGGAACGAGACTGCTATGTGATGTCCTCGTATACGAAAGTTTATGTCTCAAATTTTTGGAGTCGAGCATCTATCTGGCTCTGTGATCCTCATGTCAATTTTGTGTAAGTGTACTGGTACATCTCCTTTTTCCTTCTTCCTTCTTCCCTTTTCCTTGTTTTTATTTTATTTTATTTTGGGTGGAGATGATAGTAACTTGTCTATGGCACAGGTACAAGTACCTTTTAACTTAAGAGAGAAAGCGGGTGTTTGTTTGGTCGGGGCATAAGAAGAGAGACAGAAGAAAAAGTAGGCCTGAGGTAAAATTTGAAGGAAACGTATTGCGAATTGCCATATAGAAACTGGGAACGTGGTCGAGAACGAATCCTACATCCCGTCTCTAAAGCTTTTACATAGTATGTTTACATGTACTGCACGACCTGGCCTCGTACCCTCTGATGAATCGTAGGCTACACTCACGTTACCAACAATTTCTCATTCTCTGCCTCTTTGTCTTTGGAGGACAATGCTTCATAACCTCTCGAATACCTCTATGCAGCCTCTGATCCATCTAAGACGAGCCCGATATATGCCTTGATACTCCTCGGATCCGGTGTCAGCTAGGGCATCCATTCGAATTCTACCTACGCAACTGGCTCCTATTCAAGTTGATCATCAAGTTACAGTATCCGTACCAACAGGTGGACGCAATGGACTGATGGTGATATAACCACTGGATCAAGGGTTTCTCTAATGTTCTGTTTGGCCAAGTGAGTATCAAAAGGGCCAAGGTACAGCGAAAGGCTGGCTTGACATTGGCATGCACGTGCGGTCTGCAAGATAGGAGTGTTCGACTGAGATTTATCAGCTCACTCGTCTAGAATAATTAAAGACAACTGCCGGGCACATATAGCTGTTCTCGTAGACGCAGCATGAATGAGTCAGGGCTCCGGTGTTGAAGGTTTTCAGGGAGTCATTGATTGTGGGCAGAGCCGTCCAAAAGCTCCATCTGGATTGGATGTATCATGGTGCGAATAAAGTTCATCATGAACGCTGTTGTCGTATTATACACTGCGGGATGTGACAGTCTACCATAGCCCATTGAAAAATGACAAGTCCTGGCCCATCCTGCACGCCAAATATTCCCATCTATTTGATTGGTCATGCATAGAAGCACAGCTTGTGCTTGATCAAATGCGGCGCGTAATCTCCCCACCACCAAAAAAACCAACAGCTTATTTGTAGAAGTCAAACTTGTTCTCGTCACTCGTGCCCTTGACCTGGCTCGAATATGCGTCCTCGAGGTCACTCTGAATGATGTTGTACCGGTTCTTCCTCACAGCACGCAGGCCAGCCTCCTGCATGATTGCGGCAATGATAGCACCACTGAGGGGGTCATTCCGCACAATCAACGAGTCCAGATCCACCTCAGGTGCAAGGCTCATCTTGGCCGCGATGGTGGTGAAGATCAGGCGACGCTCACGGCGGTCTCGCAAGGAGGGAAACTCGATCTTTCGGTCCAGACGTCCAGGTCGCAGCAGTGCAGGGTCAAGGGTGTCAGCACGGTTCGTCGCCATGATGACCTTCACGTTGGCGGTCTGGTCGAAGCCATCCATCTGGTTGAGCAGCTCGAGCAAGATACGCTGCACCTCACGGTCGGCACCAGTTTGGGCATCGAAACGCTTCGTGGCGATGGCGTCAATCTCGTCAATAAAGATGATGGCGGGCGAGTTCTCTCTTGCCATACGGAATACATCTCGCACCATGCGTGGTCCCTCACCCAGGTACTTTTGTACGAATTCCGATCCCACAACACGGATGAAGTTTGCCGTTGTGCTGTTTGCCACCGCTTTGACCAGCATGGTCTTGCCAGTACCTGGTGGACCATAGAGGAGCACACCACGCGGAGGGTCGATGCCGATCTGTTTGTAGAGATCAAAGTGTGTGAGGGGGAGCTCGACGGCCTCACGAATCTCCTGCTTCTGCATATCCAGACCACCAACGTCCGCATACGTCACATCGGGCTTCTCGTCGGCGCCGAGCATGGCAATGGACGAGTCGGCCTCAGGGGGGAGGATATCGACAAGCGCATTCGAGTGTCGGTGCAGGGCGACGGAGGACGATGGCTTGAGCAGCTCGCGATCGAGAGTGGACAAAATGCGGACGACGTAGTTGGAGCCGGTAGAAGACTGCACGATACCGGTGCTATTGGCAACAATCTGGTCAGTATTTTCGCGGGGTTGACTTGCAGTCTCCCTGTGGCCAGAGCAGACACTTACTTCTGATCGATAGCCTCCATGAATTGGCCGATGACCAGAGGCACGCTCTGAATCCTCTTGATCTCCTCCTGGGCCCGGACGAGCTCCCTTTTCAGACTCCGCTGCTCATCCTTGATGTATTCCTCCTGCAGCTGGATGTACTCCAGCTGCCGTTGAAGCTTCTTCAATGATGCGTACTCATCGCCTGTATCTGTGCCGACACCTTCGAAATTCTCAATACTAGGGATCGTTGATGATGCGGCCTTCTTGACAGGCGATAGGTGGTTGACCGGGGCTTCTACCAGGACGTCACCCATCTTGACGGGTTTGCTGACAGTAAATGTTAAAAGGAGAGTGGGGCAAGAAAAATTATGGTCGAGGTCGATGCCTGGTCGGCAAGAAGTGAGCTCGCCAAGGGGGAGGAATGGTTTGTATGGTGAGACTGGGTTGGTGGTGGTTGTTGAAGGGTTGTTGGAAGAATGCAGGCCAGGTCGGCGATGTTGTTCAGCAGCAAGCGGCAGCTCTAGGCACGCGAACGTCAACGCAACGCAGCTTCTCAGCCACAGTATCTGACTGTGTGGCTATCTGGTCTGTGCGGACAAGGATAAACGGTGGCTGTGGCTAGTGCCCAGCCTGCCAGCGGACGGACCCAATACTATGCTGGTCCGTTGGTTTCCGGCCCCGCTCCTAACACTCCCCAGAGAGACGCTGCAACTCACGGCTCCACATAACAACTTACTCAGGTTGATTGAAGCATAGAAATGATTCCGTATCCGCCCTCGTTTCAGAAGGCAGTTCCAGAGCCTACGGTGATGAATTGACCATCTTCTGGAACAGTGCCTTTTCTCCCGCTGAGGAGGGCCTTGTGATGTCTCTTTGAGGTTCATGAGTGGAGCCATCTGGGGGTCGTTACCCCTGCCCGACCATGTCTTTGCTTTGATGTCTGCAACTCAGTTACCCAACAGAACTGCAAAAGTTTGGTACATACTACAAGGACTATGACACTGAGGCGAGCAGCCAGCCTGCTTTTTGAGACGAGAATTGGGTAACATTGCAGGACCACAGTGCAGATGCAGGTGCAGACTTGTCCTGTAAGTGCACGTTCGTGTTGGATGTCCATTGCCTGGTGTTGCTAGCCGGGGCTAAGCAGGGCGAAACGGGGCTCTCAGAGGTCTCAGATCACCTCAGCCTGCTCCAAGACCAGAGACACAATGCATAGTTCAATGTTCCTCTGACCACTGTCATGTCTGGGTCTACTTTGCTATTGAATGGTCTTTTTGTGAGGCTTCATGCCAAACCCAATCAACCCCCCGTCTCCCACCCCCAAAGCGGACTGCTGTATATAGCCCTCGTCACAAGAACCCCGGACCCCCAAGTAGAGCTGTCTGGTCCTTGTTGGGTAGGGGCCTGTGACTCGGATTAGGTGTACCACATGCTTAGCTCCACCTAAATTCTTCAATAAGTAGTTCCTCACCTATCTTGCATTAGGCGCTACCTCTAGACACCATATAGTAAACGATCGGCCAGGTGACTCGCTAACAGGCATACATACATGGATCAACTCCAGTCACACTTACCTTTCAGTCACCACCTTTGGTGCTGGTTAGTCCGTCCAAGTGAGTAGCCTTCTCTTTTACTCCTTCAATCCACTCTGTACCTGTACACCTCTCTCTCTCTCTCTCCTCCCGTCTCTCTCTGTCATTCCTCTAGACTGAACAGGTCGTTGTATCAGAATAATACGGTGTTTCGCTTCTCAACACTGATCATTCTTCGTTGTAGCCTCCTTCCGTCTTTCGGTCGTTCCTGCTTTCTACTTCCGGCACGTCCCCAAACCGTCCCGTATCTTCTGTCCACTGTCGTCATCTTCCCTCTTGATGGTGGCCCAGGTTCCTCCCCACGTTGATCTGCCAGTACTTCTCTTCGCAACAACTCTGCAGCCTCTATTGAATTCTCTGTCCTCTCCACAAGATCACAACACTGTTGCCCATCATGTCCACGCCGTCATCGATCCAGATCCCTGCCAAGGTCTATGAGACCCGTCAGCACTGTGCTAAGGAGCAGAGCCCCTTGAGCTCCTCGTCCTCGACCTACTCGATGTCCCCCCAGCCGCCTTCCTCTGCCACACCGTCCAAGGCTGCCCAGAAGAAGAAGGCTGTGCATGAGCGTCGACCAAGCCTCCTAAGTATTTTCTACCTTTTCTGTTGTGTTCTGTTCTGTCCTGTCTCCCTCCAGCATAGGGCTCCCCACACCGTTACCGTTCCCTGCCGTCCCGCGATGGACTGACACATGTACCGTGATAGGCCCCGCAATTTCCAAATCAGAGGCCACTACGATCAATATTGGCGATCCGGATGGTCCGCCTCGTCTGGTAAGTTCTCTATTGATCCAAGAAGCGCAGTGAAAGGGTTGTTGGGACGTCGAAACTAATTCAATTCTCACCAACACCTCAGATCTCCTATCTCTCCTCGAGCCAGGGCTTTGCCTGGAACCCCGAGATCTTCCTGCCTTCCTATATCGATGTCGACTACGTCCCGCTCGAAAACCGACGAGAACCTGTTGTTGAGATCATAGTCAGCGACGACGAGCGTCGAAAGTGGTTTCCCGACGGAAACTAGATCATAGTCGGGACTATGGACGGGGCCTTTCACCCTACGTTTCCTACCGCTGGAATAGCCTAGGACAGAAATCTCTCGCGACACACATATCTTTACCTAGGCGCAACGGTCGGCTTCATTATGTTCACATCGCACTCTTGGGGGCAACATCACGACTCGCTATTCGACGGGTTTGGGAGGCTGGGCACGGCGTACATACATCATTCTTCATAGCAAGGGAACAGGTCTTCTTTCTTTCTTTCCTTTTCCGCCCTTTCCTCTCCACCGAACGGAAGCCAGGGAGTCTCTGGTATCATCGTTCCTGTTCCCTCACACTTGGGGTCTCCGGCAGGTATCGGTCTTCACTTCTCTCGTTGTCTGCTTAGCTGCCATCAGAAACTATTGGATAAGGCGTTTTTGTTCTTTTTTGGGGCATGGACACATGCAGGGGCAGCAGGACACCAAATGGGAGGAGGGTGAGTGTGGGAAACTGGCGGTATGATCATCGGCCCCAGGGAGTGTAGTGTATATGTTTTTGGAACGGCCTAGAGTATCACATTTTCCACTCATTTTGTGCTTCTTTATGGACAAACTGATCAGTTCGAACCTCCTTTGATCCCACACGTGCGTAAAGCTGTCATTGGGACCCTCAGGTTGCCATCTCATAATGCTCCCACCGCGACGAGACCAGTGGAGCCGGCCCGCGTGTACTGCTTCGTCACCTCTGCAAGCTCAGGATGAGGCCATTCGTCAAAGCTCCCAACCATCTTTCCACCGAATATAAGGTTTACCAGGGCTTCAATCCCTGACTCACAGACAAGGCCGAGCTCAAACGAGACCTGCCATATCGTCTTGACTGTTGGATACGGGAGGCTGGGCTGGTCCGCACTTTAGCACATGCGGTATCCGTGCAGTGGGGACTCTTGGTGCAGCATGACATGCAACCACTTTCGGGTCCCGGGGGGGTCGCGGCTTGCCTGAATGATAAGGATGCCCCGCGGTTGCTGATAAGGGGGGTTTGACACAGGCCCTCCTTCAGTGGGGTGCGGGAGGCAAGGAGGGAGAGGTGCACGGACCATCTTTCTCGACGCGCCTCGCGGTCCGCCATTGTTGTCAGTACTATGACAAGCATGGTGGTTATTTTGCATGCCATTACAGACGGGAAAAGGAAGAGGGTACCGTCAATGATTGCGTTTTTCCCCCTCTCCCTCCCTTGAGGTTACATAGCTCATACTATTTTGTGTCTCCTAAGACATTAGACGTTCTTGTTTAAGACATCACATATATACGTTACTTTGCTCCGTTCTTTTCTTTTCCGATTCGTCCCAAGTTTTCTTATATATTTGTTGGAGTTGAAATGAACAAGCCAGCTCGAAGGCGCTCGTCATACAAAAAGATCCTGGAAGAGCAACAACAACAACACGAAACTTCAGGCTCGTCTTCTGCGCTCCAAAACAGCAGCAGCAGTAAAAACAACAACAACGGCACAATGGACGGCAGTGCACACCGCAAAATCGAGCTGCAGTCCCCAGAGGACCTGACCTACCTGATCAACAACGTGCGGCGCGCCGCGGCTGAGCACATTGGCGCCGCGTTCCCGCCTGTCGAAGGAGATGATGCACAGGAGGACGAGCTGCGTGTGAGGATCGAAGGCATGGTCAACGATGTTCGTACAGACAAAACCCATACACCACATACATACACCCAAACACATACAGCCCAACAATCCCTTTACCCATCACCACCCCCATCTATTGGGGGTTCTGCCTGGCGACATTTGCTCGTGTGTGTGCGCTGCGACAGTGACTGACACCGCCTCAAAACAAAACAGTACATCCACCAGACCTTCACCCTCGCCGCCCCTAACCTCTCCATCAACGGCTTCGAGCTGGACGCGCGCACCTTTCCCGCCGTGTACCTCTCCGACCCCAATTCCTCCTCCTCCGCCGCCGCCGCAGCAGGGAACAGGCCCGGCCACAACGACACAGGCCCCGAGGTCCAGTACGAGCCCTTCGACGCCCGCAAGCGCGCCCGCCTCGAGGACCTCGCGCGCGAAGAAGAAGACCTGATGCGGGAGATCGCCGCGCTGAAGCGCAGGGTGCCCGCCGCCGCAGCGAGGGCATACGCGGACGGGTTCTGGGAGGGCGTCAAGGCCGACGAGGCGGCGCTCGGGGAGGCCAGGGAGCAGGCGGCTGTCTTGGCTGCGGCTGGGCCGGCGGCAGGGGAGGACGAGGACACGGACAAGCCCGCTGTCGCTGCTGCTGCTGCTGCTTCTGCGAACAATAAAGCCATGCTGGAAGGGCTGGGCCGGGTGGAACGGCGGGAGAATGTCCGGCGTGGGTATGTAGGGGTTGTTGACACGCTTGGGCGGCTGAAGAGGGAGATGCCGGCTGTCGTGGCCAAGATGGAGAGGGCGAGGGTTGCAGGGGAGTATGTGGTCACGGAGAGGTAGTGATATCAGGACAGCAGGGCTGGCGACGGGGAAGAGGGAGGGAGGATGACGAGACCTTTGCGTGCATCTATAGGGCGTTTCTGGCGTAGGTCAATTTCAAGAGGGGGGGGGGGGGGATTCCTTACAATATGATACCAAGGTGGCACCCATGATGGTGTCTGAGTTTCACCCAGAAAACATATAATTGGTTAGGCTGTCTCATGTCCACAATACAAGACATCTGCGTCAACGACGGTGTGTGTAAATAGAGGGTCCTCACTGCTTAAGAGGAACACAGGCCTCTATAAAGAATTGTTGACCAAATGAAGACACATTTTGGCTCGAAAACGATGTGCAGCATGAAGAGAGAACCCAATTCTCTATGACCTTGATCGTATCCCCGGTTCATTGTATTCAAGGATTATAAAGGCAGGGCAGCTTGTAGTGCCACAGATTATATCACTACCTTGCGATGCTCTATGCCGGCCATGGTCTCCGTATTGCCTACCCGCGCTATAGCCCGCATATCACACACGAGTTGTTCCCCTCCGACTCCCCCGTTCTCCTCTATTCATCCCCATCCCACAGACTGCTCGGTGTTCAACAAAACACACATCTGTCGTTTATGCAGCAGCGGGCGCATCGGTCTTGGCGCCCTCCTCCTCGGCCGCCACCACGGGGGCTTGCGCAGCCTCCCCCTCCACCTTCGCGGGGGCGACCTCAGGCGCTGGCGCGGGATCGTCTTGCTTCGTCTCGATCGTCGCATCACCCGCCTTCTTCTCCCACTTGGGGGGCTTGGCAAACGCAGGGTCGGTCCACGGGCCCTGGTCGCTGAACATGCAGCCGCCCTCACACTCGCAGCTGCCGCCAAATGCCTTGGGGAGGCTCTCCTTGGGCACATGCTGCAGCAGCTCCTTCTGGTACCCGCTTCCGAGGATGTGGATCTTCTGGACAGTGACGGGGTCGATCCAGCCCTTGACGACGGACCAGACGGTAGAGAAGCCCCAGGGGGAGTTGATGACAAACAGCTTGCCCAGGCGCTCAGGGTAGTAGTTCTGGCTCATGTTGGACGCCGCCTTGAGGTAGCCGTACACGGAGGGCGCCTTGCCCAGGCCCACGCCCTTGAGGTCCATGATTGTGCAGCACGTCTCGAGGAGGTGGCCGGCCTTGCGCGAGCACGCGGGCAGCCGCGGGTCCGCCACGCGCTCGTACTCGACCGCCAGGTTGGTCAGCATGCGCTCCGAGGTGGTGATCTTGTTCATGGCGGTGAGGTCGACGTTGCCCAGCTGTTCGATGTAGACTGGTCGGCCGTCCTGTGAGGGGGGAGGAGTATAGTGTGTTAGCTACTGGTTCTGCTGGGTGCCAGAGGCGCAGGACCGCTTGGCACCATGGCCGCGAGGTGCCCGCAGGCTGGCCAACAATATTTTCCCTGGCAGCTGAGAAGAAACATACATTGTCGGTCTTGTGGTAGTACTGAGGGTAGTACTTGAATATGGCCTCCTTCTCGGGGTATTCCCACGTAGGCAGGAGCTCGTCCAGCTTGGTGTCTTTCCGCCACTTCTCAGCGTTGACGAACCTGCACGAAAACGTCAACATCTCCATCTCTCAGCCGTCTCACAGCTTTTCATCGGTATCTCCAGTGTGTCTGTCTCTCGTCCAAGGAGGGGAAAAAGGAGGTGGTCTCACATGGTCTCGGTGGCAACAAGATCGAACTTGCGCGCGCGCAGGAATCGCAGCTGTGTTGACATGGCCCAGGTTAGCCCCAAGAGTCTTGCTGAAGCCTCGTGATCTCCGAGGAACAGCGACGTACCAGCGTGAGAGTGTCGAGGCGATCGGTGTAGCCCTTCTGCTCCAGCGAGGCGCGCAGCTGCTTGACCTTCTCGGCCTGCTCAGGCGTCAAGTGGCCGGGGTGGCCGTCCTGCTTGACGGGGGCGACGACTGGGAAGTCATAGTCGTCGTACTTGGGGTCGAGCTGCATATCTCCAGTGTTCGTAGGCGCAGCCATATTGGCGTATTTCCTAGGCAACGAGAGGGGGTAGGTTCGAGTGTTGACAGTGAGAAGAAAAGAAGAGAGCGTGTGTGGGTGGTAGAAAATGTTAGGATTGAAGAGGAATGAGAAAAGATTTGCTCCTTGCTCTATTTTTCTTCTTCTTTTCCTTCTTCTGACTGCAGAGCTGAAAATAGATCTATAGCGGCAGTGGGAAAGATCAAAAGGGGTCTAAGAGACACAGTTGTCCAGAAAGATCACCAAGGGGTGGATGCAGTGGAGATGAGGGAAACACAGAGCTTCCACGATGCGGGTCTCCTATTTAATTCAGAGCCCTTGTCTGTGATGCTGGCAGGCTGGCTTGTTTGGTGGGGAGGGGGATCTAGCCGTGTCCAGCCTCCGTCATACCAATATTACAGGCGGTGTCCACACACTAAAACATTGCCAATGTTGCCACCCAATCATCCAAGCCTCTCTGGGTCTGCTCACAACCAGCCAAGTCTGTCCAAGCCAGACGCTGGCAGATAGAGTAGACACCTTGAACATGCTGCCATGGACTTGGTTCAAATTCATCAAATTTTCCAAGGCTCAACTAAATGCAGCGACCTGTTTTCCTTTTTCTTTTCTTTCTTTTTCTCAAAGGCCAACAGGTCTGCTATTCAAAAGCTAAAAGAATGGCCCTATGCAAGCTGCGAATATCCTTATTCCAAAACATAAACATGCGGTGAGCAGATCCATATATTTGCTACAGACCCAGGCCTTACTTACTACCCTACCCCTCCAAGCCTTCTCCATTCAGGGTCCTAGAATCCGGCACATGTGAAATGCTTCTCATTATTTTAAGGCATAGAAGTTGGGGGGGGGCTCCGCCTTACCTTGTGCATGGGAAGAAAAGTTGTCAGCTTATTAGGATGCTTCAAGGTTATGTTTATAGAACACACGACTGGTCATCACTTTAGTCAACAACAATCAGATCTAATTCCAACAAACTGAGCATCCCTTGAGTCACCCCCATGTTGTATAATTAGTTGTCGCGCTCTCCCCCACGTGCCCAAGAATCCAAGTGCGAACCTGACAGCACAATTGTCATCAGGTAGGATGACGTCAATTTCGTATAGTCAACAACATACCCAAGCAGTGATCAGACCAGACACGGTGTGCCAGGTCGAGGAGTATGGTAGCCACAATACCACACTGGATGGCTTGAAGTCCTCATGGTTTGCATTCATTCCCTTGGGAACTCTCGTCTAACGCTATGTATGGCTCTCCCATGAAGGTGTCCTTCACACAGTACCGAAGATCATTGTGAGATACACTTCAAGGGGTTTGTGCCTCTCATTTCGCTGACATCTTGAGGGCGTCGTGAATGGAGAAACTGTCCGTCATATCGGAACAAATTTCTCTCTGTAAGGGGTTCAATCTCAAGAATTGTCTCACCCGCCTGACTTGCCATTCTCATTGTCTTTTGTGCCAGCATCCTCTTCACCCTTCTCTTTGCGCTTTTGTACCACATCCCAGTTGTACACTCTGGCTACTGCGACCTCCATAGTCTGCCCACCAGTCAGCATCACCTCCTCGGAGGAAAAAAGGGAGGGAGGAGGAAGAGAAAGAAGAGGTGCTGAGACATACCGTAATCTGCTCCCTGAGGAACTCCAGGTCCTCTTCGCAATTCTCAAGGCTCTTCTTCGCATCGCTCAGCCGCCCATCCAGCAGTGTCTCGGCCTCGTCCATGGGATATGCCAGCATTGTATTCGCCTACAAGCCTGTTCAGCAAACGCACGACGGTTGTTTCTCAAAGGAGGTTCGAAAGAGGGTGTGACGGGGGATATACGTACACCAAGCCATATGTACACCTCGTCCGTTGGTGGCACTTCGGCCTTGGCGAACAATGTGTCGTTCAGCTCGAAGGTCGTCTCGATTGGGTCGGACTCAGCCTATGGCTTCATCAGCATCTTTGTGTTCCTTATCCCCCTCCTCTCGGGCAAATACCCAATGTCTCTTCATCACTTGCCTCCCGAGGGGGGGGGGGGGGCGTACCATTCTCGTCTTCAGAAATCTGACTGTGTCCAATGTCTTTTGGATATCTGGGATCTTGTCGTTGAGGCCAATCGCCTTGCGCTGTAGGGATGATTCCATGAATTGGTATTTCCTGTACACATGCTGCTTGTCAGCTAGGCAAGCCCTATTCTGGAGTTTGTACAGCTCCCAGTGCCTCGCACACCCCCAGATCTTGTAAATGTGACGACTCACGCAATCATCTCCTGGAACTTTCCCATCGTAGGCTCGACCTCCGCTCGAGAAGACACATAGTCCTCAACTTTGTCGACAAACGGCGCATAGGGTATGCCGCGGGGATTGGTGGGGGCATCTTTGCTGTAGAAGCAGCGCGACTCGGGTCAGTAAACCAACATCGTCTTCTGCATTCCCATTCAGTATTTGGTCCTTACTACTTACCCTATTGCCACGGCTTTGTCTTTGCTTGCCATCTTGGAGATGTGGGAAGCTCTGCCAAGCGGTCGTGGTTGTCAAAAGACTGGAAATTCAATTGCGACACAATGGGAGAGCTTCAGTGCCGACCGACTGCACAGTGGGCAATTGATGGTGGGGCAAACAGCTCTCTCCACAACTGGGCTGACCCTGTTTAGGTAGATGCATTTATCGGGGAGGTGGCCTCTCTGCTGAGACCCTAACCCGGAAGACCTACAGCCTCTTTCAGTTGCTGGGGAAAGGCGCCACCACATCTGCATCTCGCAGACACCTGCCTGTACATCTTGAAACAATCGGGTTAGAAGTTATGCTGAGCAGTCAAACAAGTTTGCTCTCGCAGTTTTCAACTATTTTTATATATCTTTTCTTCCCTCTATTGCACAGCGTCTCATGAGGTGTGCCGCGCCAGAACGAGAGAACACAACAGTCCATAGGACGAGATCGAATCAAGAACACCAATCAGCCACCCAGTTAGGTGATAAAGCATATCATCTTCAGTTGAAGAAATCAACTTTGGCGCCCTAAGAAACGAATGAACTGTTCTGTTCCTCCATAGAATTGACTAGGCCAGGCTAATGTATCCTTAATCTCGGGCGCCGTAGCACATGGCTAGCGAGGGTTTGCAAATCATTTAGACTACACTCAGGTCAAATAATATGTGCCTATAACGCTGATGAAGTGGCCAGCAGCCAGTGTAAAGGCTTCATGGAGGAGAAGTTCCTACCTCGCCCGCTTTTTCCACTTGCGCATCTCAAAGATTGTAGAGCCGCTGCCTTTATCTCCAGACATGAATTGACACCCTCATTAGTAGTAGTGGCAGTCAAGATTCCTGTTCCAGCCACGTTGTTCATCAATCTGCACTTTAAATGGCATCCGTTTCTTGAGCAACCTTTTGCCACCCACACGCTCAGGAAACACCGCTTCCTTGGGGGGGGGGGGGGGGGAATCTTCTTCAAGAGTGGTTTCGAGGTGTATCAGACACGTCTCAAGCTCCCGACCACTTCAAATAGCGATTCAGGCCCATCGCAACATACTTAAATAACCTTGAATGATCAAAGTGTGGCCGGTTCGCACATTGAGTGAACTGATTAATGCTACACATGGACTCAAATCAACTAAAGACAGCATCTGTAGTTGGAGGATCCCATTTAGATCTTCTTAACTTTCATATAGAATCCTTGACAAATTCTCTGCGCTTTCTTGTTGCCTTCATCTCCGCCACGGAGACATGTAATCTCCCAATTATGAAGGGAGAACTCTCTGTCACTCTCTTGCTCTCTCTCATGGCATCAGATTTAGTCTTCAGGGGAATATACACATGATCACATAAAATCTTGCATGAGAAATCGAGGGTGTAGATGGTCATGGTCATGCCCAGGACGTGACGTCTTTGCAAAAGAGTAGACCACAAGAATCAAAACACTTCTTGAGACCATGCTCATTCCCCAGAATCTCTTCTTTCAAAGAATCAAACGCGTCTTTCATGTCCCTGCTGAGGATCAACCCCGTGCCAGTCAGCTTCTTTTCAGAACGGGGTTTGGTAAATTGCATACGTTGGTCGCTATTTGATATTCGCATCCATGCTGACATGCCTCATCCGACCAGTTTTGAACCTGTATTGAAAGAAAGAGAAGACGATGGGCAGGTCCGTCTTAAAGACCCTTATGAGATTGCTTGCCTCAGCTGATCACAATTCTCACATCCTTTAGATTTCATAGCTGAGCAGGCCGCTCTAATACAACAGTCTTTTCCGGTTGCTAAATGTAATGAATGGCTAAGGTATATTTCCTGTAAGCGTCGCCAAGAGAAAAAACTGCTGTGTGAAACAAAATGACAATTGTGAATTTGGCCTATATTACATGACCCCCGGGGGCCGGAAATAATACGAAAATCTGACGCCAAGAAGAAAAGGAATGAGGCTTATATCCTCGCAATGCGATTTTATCCGAGTCTGCTCACGCTTTTGCACCCCGACGTCCCTAGTGCAGGCAACCTTGGGCCTTCATAGCAGTGGCCCAGTCCAATTAGGGTTGCAGCAGGAGCAGCTGGTGGAAGACCGCCCTTCAAGGTGAGAGATAGAGAAAGCTGGAGAAGTCTGCTGTGAATTTCAGAAACCCTCTTCTCAGCAGAAGCAGCCCGATCTCGGACCGGTCACCCTGTTTCGGGCGAGGCCGTGTTACACCACGCAGGCTGAATATGGTGAACGCTCTGGACCACATCCTTGGAAGGTTGGTTTACTCTCACTATGACTTCGCATGGCCGGATCTGATGAGGCTCATCTGTCATGGGCTGCTTTCCCTGCGGCCGTCCTCTAATTCATGAGTCTAAGTTCAAGGTTGAGCATGCGAAGATGCTTTGCGAAGCGAGGGGAGAGCGCGTATAAGGACCGTGGCTCTCGCCGTCCTAATCCACCCATTTTTTCCACAGACATCCTCATCCTCATCATCGAACTCGAACACTCGCTCCGACTTTCCATTGCTCTGGCAGCAATTTGTCTCTCGCTCTTCTTATATCTTCAGCTTACGCTCCGGTAGCAGCAAAATTCCTTTCTCATCCGACTAGTGGATTCCACACACGCAAACGCTCACTCTGTTACCGAACCAACAGTGACTTCTTCGGTAGGAATATATTACTTACCTGTAAACCCTCGTTCTTCTCCCTTTCTTTGTCATTCAAAACTTCGTCTCCCCACCGACGACAAGATGCAGACAACAAACGTCTTCGGCACCTTCCTCGCCGCCCTCGTGGCCCAACAAGGCGTCCACGCCTCCCCCTTGGCAACACAAGGCGCACTCCCTTCCTCGTCCGTGGGCCTGGCCCCCGATATGGTCAAGTGGCCCGAACCCATCAACGCCATCCCCACCCAGCTGCCCTCGTCGCAGCCCAAGTTCACCTACCCGCCGCCCGGGCTCTATCCTGAACACACGATCCCGGACTTGGACCTGACCACCGACGAGGGAGCCAGCAACTCGGTCGTCGGCAGGGGGGAGCGCCGCCTCAATGCGTACCATGCCCACCCGCGCCGCGACACCACGCCGACGACGGCTGTGGGGGTGGTGCCGACGACGTTTACGGACCCGGATCTGTTGGATCTGCCGTGGGGCCATGTCAACCCGGCTCACCGTGTTGACGAGTGCCCGCCGCATGTCGCGTGCGCGAGGTCGCCCAAGGGCGGGCTGCCAGGGACTATCCTTGACATTGTTGGACAACTCGTCAATCACCTCGATGGAGGGAGTGATGACAGCACGAGCACCAGCAGCAAGCGTGCGCCCAAGGGCGGGCTGCCGGGAACTCTCATCGATATCTTTGGGAATCTCATCAGTAGCCTCGACGGGGGGGACGATGCCAGCGCGAGCACCAGCACCAGCACCACCAGCAAGCGTGCGCCCAAGGGTGGGCTGCCAGGAACTCTCCTCAGTATCTTTGGGAACCTCGTCAGTAGCCTCGACGGGGGGGACGATGCCAGCGCGAGCACCAGCACAAGCAGCAAGCGTTTCATCATCAACGACAACCCGTTCGTTAACTCGTTCAACAGCGAGAAGTGGAACTCTTCTTCCCTCCTACTTAATGACGTCCAGGAGGCGTAAGGATCTGGACTAGGGGGAACAGACTCGAGAAGCTGGGGACAGCCCTTCAGGAGACCGGGAAGAGGTAAGGGGCGCCAATGGAGAAGAACAGAACTTTATAGAGAGAGAGGTTGAGTGCAGGCACTCGTCATGTTTTTGAGATGGGTGAGTGCTGGAACTGGAGGAGCACGACGAGGGGAAGTTGTTTAGCTGTGCTGTTAGGTTGAGCTTTCAAACCTTTCAACCGAATACATTCATTTATACAATTTTTGTCGAGTAATAGCCACCTTTCATCTTGTCCCTTGATGACTTTCCTTTACTTTGCCTGTAGTCCTCTGAATGTTTTTCTCTTTGTTTTTTTTTTTCTTCTACCTCTTTTTCTTCCTGGTGAGTCTTTCTTTTTTTTAAAAAAAAAATAAAATAAAATAAAAACCCCCCGGGTTTGGGAGGGGGTTGGCAGAAGGGGTTGCGAGGCTGTGAGCCACCACCGAGCATGTCTCACTCATCCCAGTGGCAGCAACCACAACGACTGGGAATATTCCACGTTCAAGGAATTAACCAGCTGGACTCGGTACTCATTGGATGTTCAGATGCCCAGACCGTTTCCAACAAGACAGAACAAGGCCAGGGGCTCACACCCCTCTCCTAAATTCTTCTTTCTCACCCCTCACCCAAAGCCCGTCCTGCATCTCGATGCGCTGCGCCTGTAACAGGGGACGGCACGGCACGGGGAGCGATGCAGGGCCAAACACCAGATCGTCGGGCGGACCACACACACCCCTCCTTCCTTCTTATTTCCCATCAGATACGAGTTGATCTCGATGTGAGGTGATGGGTAAAGAATATCTGACGACCCCCAAATGATAACCAGACACACACACGAGCGATCAGGATCTGCATGTGGTCTTCTCCCTGTGCGCTAGCTGCGCGTGGTATTGCCTTTGCGTGTTCGTCGACGTAGTAGATTTGCCAAGCAAGAGACAGAAGACAGACAGAGAGAAAAGAAAAGAGGGCTGGGAAGTCAATGCTCTTGCTTATTTTCCCACCTGACCGACCGCTCTTCCATGCGTCGTTTTCACCCTGTCTTAACAGAAGGTTACTACCATACTAGAATGGAGAGATGGAACAAACACCTTGTTACCAATAAACATAGTTATAGTACATAGAATGAACGATGTACTTTACACAAAACCCGCACTCACATATTCATATACAAACTGCAGCATTGATTGGGGCTCAATGGTACCCACAGGGTTTACCAACCCCAAGAAACACCATCACGACGACGGGAGGGGAATATGGCCGGGCATGTTGTCGAAAATACCAACAGCCGGGAAGGGCGCACGGGACTGTCGACTGTTGCATCTCATGTTTTTTTCCCCTCCTCCTCCCCAATCGGGCGACATCTGATCTCGACGTCAGCTCCCAGTAGGCTGCATCAGTGCATGTGCGTCCTTTGGTCGGGTGGTGGTGGTTTTTGCGTTTCGGGCCTGCGGCTCTCTTCTGTACTATAGGAAATATCTGTACTATGCAAAAAAAAGTTCCTTGTAGAAGGGGGGCCTAATGCACACTAATATTGCCTTGTTACTACTATGGAAAAGCCCGTGAGCCAATGTTTTCATTATGCTTGTTCAACTATAGGCTCCTGGGAGCAGGTTTGAGCCCCAGGTCTAGACCAGCCCAGGCCCCTCCCCGGACTGGAATGGTTTACTATGCCTGTCTCGTCCCTGCCTCTCGTTCTGGTGACCACGGCTAGCACGGGTAGATGCCCCCCCCCCCCTCCTCGTACTTGTACTGAAAAGACAAACAGGTTCAAGTCCACATCAGGCCACAGCACCGCCCTTCATCATATTCGAACCTCTTCGCAGCATTCATCATGGGAACCGAGTTTCAGAAGTCGGATCGACACGACCATCACGACAAAGTCGAGAGGACCCTTCCTTCTGCTTGGGATGACGTCTTTTGCTGATCCCATTGGAGCCGTTTACATTGGAGGATCTCGATCGATGGATTCACAATCTTCAGGGTCTTTGGGCGGGTTTTCTCCTAGCGTGTTGGTGCTGTGACGGCCTGTCAGCCGTAGTGCAATTGGGTTTGGAGCTGCCGTGATTGGATCCACACCCCTTGGGGTGAATAAAAGAAATTGTGTCTTGCAGGTTTCTAAGCAACTTTTCTTATCCTTCTTTCTTTACATACTATGTATGATATTGAGTGAGGTTTATGCTTGATTTCTCGAGCTGCTATCAACTCAACCATACAAGCCATGTTTTTCTTCAAGAGTGCGGACCCAAGACTGGTTTCTAGGAGGGAGACATGTGTCATGAAGCACGCGATATCCATATAGCCAAGAGAACTCACAAAGATGGTGCAGCTGTCAGCGGGACGCTCCTCGCCGAACGGGTGTCAAGGCACGGGTCTAGGGCCCTACAGCATAGCCCTGGCTCGCCAAAATGAGGTGTTCGCTGTTCGCGATCTCGATCCCTCCCCCAAATGATGCATGGTTCGCCCTTCTTACCTACCATCTTCCCCCCTCTCTTCGCTACACTTGTTTGGCTTCCTTCCTTTTTCCCGGGGCTTGCATGAAATTACTGGTGTCACGTCAGCCGCGCTCTTCTTCGAAAGTGTTTGCTGCCCTCTCGGAATGTCAGCAAACGATGAATCTTCCCACCAACGTAAAGGGCTTAGGCATGTGACACTGTAGATCCAAACACAACGCTGAGTTCGCCAAAGGTCTCACCGTTGCCAACCCTCATAGGAAGTGATTGTCCTAGGAGCCGCTTATCACCTCGTTCATAGGGGTCCTGTGGTATTCGGATACCTGGCCGACGCACCGGCCAACCGTAATGTTGTGGTGCTCTCGTCTGACTCGGTGCGAAATATGGAAGCTTGTACCGCCAGAAGTAGACGGGGGAAAAAACCTGATTCCGGGCTAGACGGCTGGCAGGAACAAAGTCGGTGGATGTGTATATTGTGCGACATGTTCGTCGTGTAACACACACAGAACATGATGGAGGCCACGGTCACCAGCGACCACCACACCCCTCTCATGACAGGTCTTTTGACAGCCGTGCCCCAGTCGCAAGGTCCAGAAATCAGACCACCTGAGGGTCGTGGAAACCGGGAATCGGGCTGTGAGTGGGCGGGGGACTCCTCGTCATCCACACTGGGGGTGGGCTGTAACCCCCAAATGCAGGTGATTTCAGGGACAGAACACGATTACACACTCTTCCTTCCTCCCTTGGGGCCTCGTACCCAAAATCTCGTGGTAGGTCTGTGTGTCTGTCTGGAGGTCGCCGGGTGGGATGACAGTCTTCAGCTCTATATGTTCTCTGTGAGTCCTCCATCATGTAGAACTCCAGGAAGAGCCATCTGCACAGCAAGTCCATCATCCATTAGCAGTAGCACTTGCTTGGTGGGTGTAATGTTCAGCTTTCGGGGCGCGGAAGCTGGAAGTAGCCTCCTAACCTGAAGTGTAACAACTTGTCTCAAGTAGCCTTTTCGCTTGATTTTCCCCTGGTCCCTTTTTTTTCCCTTCCCGTCTTCTCTCCTTCCTTTTTCCCCCTTGCGCAGCATCCTGTCAGAGCCTGTCACAAGGCAAGAGTGAGTTGCGTGGGCGGGCTGGTGGGAAAAATCATCGATGACAGCGCAAAAAGTGAGATCTAGGCGGAAAGGCCCCTGACCGTTTTTCCCTTTCGTAGGCCATGGAAGTGGGAAGAAAGGACGAAAACAGTGGAAGGTGGAACCATCAGGGTGTCGTCAGAGCCGTTGTGATTGGCTAGATACGAAGCTGTTGACCAATCAGACAGCAAGGAGGTGGACAGGACAAGGAGGTGACGTCGAGATTTTACTTGTGATGATAACGACACGCCCCGCTCCACACGGGTAGCGAGGAGTTCGGCCAAGGCTCGGGAGGACATCTTCAACTATGTCGCTTCAGCGCTACATGAGGATGAGATCAAAAATGAGAAAAGATCGGGAGAGAATAACGTCCAGAGAAGTGACTGTGAGATTGACAGACCAAATGGCATGATGCATCGGCGGCGATGGTGGGTCGACTGGAGAGGGTGCGAAGCTGGGAGGAGAAGGTTGGATTTATAGCGACGCCCTGGGGACCTGCCAGGGGTACAAATCAAGGCGGACCTGTCCAGAACGTGGACCCCTATACGGTACATGGGCCATGTACCTCACTAAAAGAGGAAAATACTGGGGCTTACCGACTGGATTCTCGATTGCTCCTCTCCCTGCCCGACTCTTAGAGATCGAAGCAATTATGAGCATCGCCCAAGACCTTGACTTCACACCCGCCAAGGCAAAACTTGATGGCAAAATTTGGCCACCACGGGCTCAGTCTCGTACCTTGCACCTTTGATTTCCAGACAGTCAAGATCTAACTGATTGAACCCATGCATCACTACATTCCATAAGTGTCGTTCAGCCCCCACACGGCGACCCTTGGAACGGCGGCTGTTCACCCCCCCGCTGTCGACAATCTCGATACCCTCGATTGCATCGTGATTTTCGATTTTGGGATTTGCGTCACAGCCCCCCCCCCTTTCATATTATCTGTCCTTCCTGTCCTCAACTTGCGCCAAACATGACTGCTTCTTCCGTCTCGCCCTCGTCCTATACCCAACAGTGATATCCTCAATTTTATGCCCTCTACTTCCAATCCCCACAACCCACACGCACACACGCACGCACACACACACACACACACGCACACACGCACACACACAACTTTCACCCATATCATCTTGGTCTTTTGGTTCCAGTGCAAACCAAAACAGCCAGGCACATCGACAGCCTTAAAACACCCCACCAACTCTCAACACAATCTATACCTTGTGTGCCTGCAGCCTCATCACGGAACTTTAAACAATACCAAAGGTACGGGCATGTTTCTTTTTTCTTTCTTTCCCTGCCTCTTTGCCCTAGATTCACTGTTTGCAACCTTCACTCATGACTAGGGTTTTGTCGTTCAAACGACTCTAGCCCACGTGTGAGAGTTCTTATGCTCCCAGTCTTCAAAGAGCTCTCCATATCATCCGTCAAATCATCTACCAGTCCAAGTGGACTGCACCACTTCAACCGCCATATATAACCCCTCGCACTTCTGCTGGTCGGGCTCTCTATAGCCTCTGGGATGTGCAATTCGGGTTGAAGAGAGCTCTCTTCCTTCCCCTCTTGTCTTTGGAACGGGTTCCACATCTTCGTCACTCTGGGATTGAGAACTTACACGCAGTGCCAGTCCTTCCAAAACAACCCAACGGAACCTCTCGAAGCCACCAGGCTAGCTCTCTCACACTCTCTCAGCCAAAATAAACGCTTGTGTGATCTCCACAAGAGAGCCTCCTACTCTGCGAAGAACCCTTCTGGATCGTCCAACCTCGTGGACATGCGCTCCACATGATGATCCATCGAACTTTGAAGAGCCACGGACCACATGCCAATCACTATGGCCGATGAAGGAAAGCAGCGAGCGCTCCTCAGCGACCGTGGCCACCCTATGCCACGAAGAACCACACCCGAGAAATCTGTAACCTTACGACACCACCGTCTTGCTCGGGATGCCTCTATGAGACCCGAGCCTTCGAGCAACGCTGGTTCTGGCGTCCTCAGGCGGAGAAACTCCTCTGGCGAGAGCCACGAGACCCGACAAAGCGATCCCAAGCACTGGTTCGACCGTTCTAACCGCAATCCTCCTGTTGCCTTCGATCACGCTACTATGGATGGTATGTGCAAACCCCCATTCAGCACCGTGTGGCTTTGTCTTCTAGGGGGCGCAGCAGCTGTTAACCTCCTCCAGTCGATCCACCTTTCTTCCAGAAGCAGTCCGATTCGTCCAACGAGGATGTCAATCCCACCCGGGGTGCTGCATACCGCTATCCTACCTCGGGCTACCAGCAGTCTATGGTGAACAGGCCGCCCATGCCAGCACACAGCAGCAGCGCGGATGATTTTCGAAGCGTCATTGACGACCTGACCATCGAGAACAAACGTCTCAAGGAAGAGCTGAAGAGGTACAGGCAGTTTGGCCCAGACGCCCTGCGCAAGGATAAGCTGTTCGAGATCAAGTACCATGGCCTGCCCAAGAAAAAGAAGATGGAGCTGGAGGCGACGTTGCGCGACTTTGCCTCCAGCCTTGAAGGGTCCCCGACTTCGTCGCAGCAGCGCAAGAAGTCCTCGAAGCACGTGAGCAGGCTCCAGGGCTCAAGCTCCGACTCGAAGCACGCCTCGTCGTCCTCGTCCCACTCACGACCGGTCGATTCTGCATATGCCTCCATGTCCACCGGTCCCAGCTCCACTGGCCAGTACGCCTCGACGAGCTCCATTGGCCGGCCGTCTCTGGGCCGCGGAAGGTCGTCCGCCGAGCAGAAGGTGGAGACATACCTTCGAGAGATACCAGAGGGCCTGCTTCCCCGTCATGTCTCCTTGACGGATAAGGAGAAGAAGAAGTTGGTGGTACGCAGGCTGGAACAGTTGTTTACAGGCAAGGCTGGCGGCAAGAACAAGAAAGCTCGCCGAAATCAACAGTCTCCTTCGGCGGCCAAGTCGGCCCTAGAGCCTCAGGTGAGCCTCGAGGGGGTGTTCTCCGCGCCGCCCTTACTGCTGGGACAGGCTTCGAACACGACCCAAGACGAGTTATCCCGAGAGGCGCGCATACAGCTGCACGATCCGCGCAAGAAGAACAACACCTCCCGCGACATGTTGTCAGCATCCAACTCCAATGGCGAGAACGAAACGGGTGAGAATCGGACGGGTAGCGGCAGCGGTAGCAACGAGCACAGCGTTCAGGACAGCTCACCGCAAAATGGGGATCTTAGTGAACAAAGAGCGACGAGGCCTCTCGATCTCGATCCAGACAGGATCCAGAATCCCTCGGAAAATATGCAGTACATTCGCCATCTTGGCGTCACGGCGCCACAGTACCTGGACGAGACCAAGTTCAGGCAGCAAGACGTCTCGATGGATGCGGATGGCTGGATTCACCTCAACCTGCTGTGCAATCTGGCGCAGCTACATATCCTCAATGTAACGCCAGACTACATCCGCTCAGCCGTTGCCGAGAGGTCTGCCAAGTTCCAGCTCTCCAGAGATGGTCGCAAGATCCGCTGGCGTGGTGGGACAGAAGGCACCAAGTTCAGCAGCGACAGCGGTGGGGGCAGCTCTCTGAGAAGTCCCGATACGGAGGCCACAGAGGGTTCAAACGAGGACGGACAGCGCAAGAGGCAGAAGACAAGCGCCGACATGTCGGCGCACTCGAGCAAGAGCCAGACGAAGAAGCTTGGTGACCGTGTATCTGCGTCGTCCGAGAGCTTCCACTACAAGCCCATGTTTGTGCACAACCAGTCGTCGTCAGTCGAGACCTCTCTGGATGACACCGCCTCGCATGCCTCATTCGCGCCCGTCGAGAACAGCAACATGAACTCCCGCTCCACAGGCTTCGTCAGCGGTTCCGGCTCATCGCCACGGAAGAAGCGGCGGCGCGATGGTGCCATCATCTACTACACCGGTGCGCCCTTCTGCCTGGACCTCTCGGGTGACCCGAGCGATATGTCGCCCACCACCTACATGACGTCCTCGGGCCACGAGCAGGAGAGTCTGCAGACACAGACAGAGGATGGAATGCCGACATTAGCTCGTACAGACTCTGGCTCCTCGCTTCCCTACCGCCCTCTCGTCGATGGATCGGAATCGTCGGGTCTGGACGACGCGTCGTCTGAGCTTGTGACCGACGAGGGAGGCGCCTCGAATCCTGAGGAATATGGTTTCTGTTGGTGCGAGCATCCCGAGAAGACCCAACTCAATCCTCTCCAGGCCTGCTTAGAGCCTTGTGGTCTGGGCGGTGTCACTCCGGAGGACCACTTTGCCGTGCTGGTCGTCACGCGACATCCCATCCTCGCCGGGTATCAAGGTCGGCCAGGCGCCGTTCGTCTCCAGTCAAATGAGACGACAGACTCGATTGCGAACCAGATTGCTGGGCTGTCGACCGGCTCGCCGCGCACACCAGGGCACGTCTCTGAGCGCACCCCACGCGTTCAGGTGCAGGTGCTGCAAGAGAGATACAAGGAGTTGAAACCACTCCCACTGCCTCCTCCTGCCATCTTCTACCCCCCTTTCACCGAGACCACGGAGTCGGACGACTCGGGGTTCGAAGATGACTACGTGGAGGATGACGATAACTCAGACGTGATCATGGATGACTCGGGAGATGCCATCTCACAGCGGGCTAATCCTCACCAGTCAGAGGCCGATTACGCCGTGATTAGCGACCAGACCTCGAGTGAGGAGGACCGCTTCGGCACCGGCGCTATGAAGTCGAACCCCAGAGTGTCATTTGACCCTGTCCAGAGGTTGTCAGGGGTCCCGCGCCCTGGCCAGAGCTTCACCAAGGGTATCGACACACAGCCCGACAGCTCTGGTGCCACGGCTGGCGAAGCGAGCGGTTACTCCTCTGGTCGCGAGGAGTCGGGCTGAACGGCCTCGTTGGAGCACTCCATGTGTGTGCAAAACCCAGACACTGTCGCATGATTCACACTACAGGACTCTGGGATGTTTTTCGGGACGCATGATATAATTTACTGCATTGTTTGGGGTGTAATTTATTCTCTTTCTTCCTGGCTTTAGGACACACAGCGATGCGGGTTAACGCAAGGGTTATATTTATATGGATGGAAGGGATGGATTGAGGGTTTTATGTGGTGTGTTTTTTTCTGGTTACGGATTCTATGATACCATCTTCTTCGTGTGTTGTGTGTCCTCGGATCCCCAAGAAAAAGAATGTTTGTTATTTGGTGAGCGGGCGTATTTTGGGCAATACTTTCTACAAAGCATCCCTTTGGTACCTTTATTATATGCTTTTTGGCATAATGGCATGAGCCAGCGAGCAACATGATTTCGGGTAATCGTCTCAAAAAGAAAACCAACTTGATCACTTCACCTGCTGCTCAACTTTTGATGTACTTCTTCTGGTTGGCAAATTGGCCGGTTCAAATCGCGTGCTCTCTATAGGTTCTAAGATGTTGCATCACAACCACACCCAAACATGAAGCCCAACAAATATGGTTTCGCTTATATAATCAGCTGCGTCGAAAACCAACGTCGCTGCATCACTTCTTCACACCCAAGAAAACGTACCTGATCTATCCTTCATACGTAACGAACCATTCAAGATCAACTCGTCTCCTGAGCTGTACAGAGAAGTCTCAAGGGTCATATGCTTGGGTAGCGAAAGCAAGAGGTAAAACCCGATAAGAAAAAAGGGAACAAAGTGGAAAGCTCTCTCATTCTGTGGCTGCACTCATCATCAGCATTACTTCCCTCCACCTACCAAAATTCAAGTGGCTACGTTCGCCGCCCCGTGTTCGCCTATTTAGCAATCTTGGTGTGAGCTTCATTGCCTCTTCGCTTCCCCCAAGGCAAATCACACTCGCCGCACAAGAGTTCCTTGATGAAAGTCTCCTGTAGCCGGGGGGAGGGGGCGGGGGGAGTGAAATCGGTGGCTGGGGAATTAGGCGAGGAGGCATGGCAAGTGTTACTCACACTATTACTCATTGGCCAATAATTGACGCTTTTCCAAAGTGTTTTTGTCGTCCGGCAGAAGATACAGGCATGGGACGAGCCAATTGCATCCATCACTCGTTATCGCGCTACCCGAGCGATATATTGACTTCTGGGCTTATTCGAACGGCTGTGCAAAGAGGGAAATAGTCAGCTGGCTTTGTGAATATATTGAAAAGCTGCTGTTTGGCTGTCATTTCCAGACGACAACAGCGTGGCTGCTGCTTCGTCAATGGTTAGATACAGCTTCTGTGGTGTTACTAGATATAGTCGAAACTATTAGAGCGAACCAAAGAACGAGATTCTCTTGGCCAATCGAGGGCTTTCCAGAGTCACTCCCACCATCAGACTTGAATTTTTTTCCATGTGCCTGCGACTTGGGTTTGGAAGTCTGCTTGTTGGGCTCCCTTTTGAGCTAACATTGTCAGACAAGATTGCTGACGACGAGGTTTGACAGGCCTCATGTTTTTTCTCTGATACACCAGTTTCTTTTGCCAGGGACAGGTGCCAAGGCTGTGTGTTACCATGGGAATGTGACCCGAGATCAGACTAGGCATGTTACTCGCAACACAGGCGAGCAATCATGACCATCTCGTTTCCACATCTTCCGATAGTTGAGAGCAAATAATGACGTTGAGGACATGTTCTCTGCTAGGATCCGCCAAGGACCAAGCGAACCATATGTCCAGGAAGGAGGGAGGGACGGAGGGATGACGCTCAAGAACCACACGCTTTGCAAGCGCCACAGGAGCTTGCTTCTTTTGATGCTCATATAAGTTCTCAATCCCTCTCCACTTGGATCTCTGGAGGGGAAAATAAGAAACTCTTAGAGTACTCAATTCAAGGACACGCACAGCCCAGTCCTGAAACGCATTGTCTCGTCGTCGGCTTACATCTTTTCAAGTGAGCTCATCTTGCTCAGCTTCAACACGGTCCAACATGGCAGGTGATCAGCCCACATCATCGGGATTGACTCCGGATCGGTCCAACGAGTATAGTCCTGTCCTCTATTTATTTAAATTGTGTTTTCTTGATCCAACCTTGGTTTTTTGGTGGTTTTTTTTTTTCACTTTCTTTTACGACATGTAGGATTCTAACAGCTAGACAGTCTTCCTGCTCAGCCTCCGAGCACCTCCACCGAGGCTCACAGGCTCCAAGAGGTCAGACTGCAGCTCTTCAGTCAGGATGCAGGGGACAACCTCAAATATCAGCTGTGGGACTGCTCCCAGACGACAACCTCAGCCCAGTCAGCAACTCGGCAGAATGGTGTGCAAAGCCAAGGCAACAACAACAGATCTTGAGGCACACGCGCACGTACGCTTTTCAGGTCAAGAGAAAGAAAGAATAACCCCCCACTATTTTGGGGGACTTGGTCTTAACAGGGCTTTATCGATCTGTAATTGAATAAGTACACGATCTGAGATTATATGAGCATCTACTTGCCAGCCATCTCTCGATTCTCTTTGCAAACAGGCTTCTCGATCATGAGTTCTCTTCTTTCGTGTGCTTTGGTCAGTGCTTGGCTCTTTGCTACTAGGGAAGGATCTGACGCATGATGTTGCGCTGATTGTGTGCCTGATTGTGTGTCATGGATTCTTTTTGCATGATTTCCCCACTGGAGCAGACTGAGATGAGTACTTTGAGGTGAATCAATCGGATGTCCCGCCATGTCACGCGATTAATCACAATACATTGTGTTATGTAGTCTATCCAACTTGAACTTGCACACAAACACCCAGTGCTTAGTTTCACAGCTCGTGCCTTCTTGGTGTGATTCCCCGTCCTGGATGGTATAATATCTAGACCAAAGGGAAAGAAAAGAGGAGGCTGGCTTTAGATGAACAGCCCTTGTGATACGATAATCAAAGTGTGAGATCTTACAAGCCTATGCTTCATGGCTCGATTGGGCTTGTCACTGTAAGCGAAGCCAACTATTAATCAACACATTAATCGGATCCACCACAGCCTACAAAAGAGCGGCCCCCCGTACAGTCAAGTCCAGATGTTCCTCATGACGAAGTGGTGACGGATCGAGCTGGCAGGCAAGAAGGCACAATACTTCTTGCAATACGTAAACAGGAGATGTATTTCAAGCCGAATTTGGATTCTTTTTCTCTCTCTTCATTTTGGTGGGCAACTCAGTAGGTGACAGCAATAATGCTTCCAACACAACCACGCAAAGGTACCTTATGTAAGGCAAGTGGCAGCGCAGCCATCCGATCTCACACAACCGTCCTCGTGATCCTGCCAGATAAGAGCCCGATGGCTCCAAAAATATGGGTATATGAATGACTTCAAACGCTCAGCACCTCCAGGGCCAGAGCCAGCTTTCTTCCCCATATGGAATACGGGATATCAAAAGACGAAAGACCCCCTGTTGCCTTCCACCTTGCATACTTAAGTCAGGACAGACAGACAGACAGACAGACAGACAGCGATATACTCTCGACCATCGCCAAAGATGACCTCATGCAGAAGGAGCGTCAGCTGTTCCCATCCCCCAGTACTGCTCCGCAAAGAAGGTCGGTTCCGCCGCCGTCTTCCACCGGTCATTGAACGCAGAGAACAGCACCATGTCCTCTGGGTTACTGGAGAATGCCTTCTGGATGCTGTCGACAGCAGCTGCCTGGTTGTCGACGCCGGGGATGGCTTGAGAGTTGGCGGATCCCTGCCACGGCCAGCCGGACTCCGTCACCCGCACTCGTGCAGACGGGTTGCCGAGCTTGGTCCGCAGGGCCTGCACCATGTTCAGGACAAATGTGCCCGCAGAGCTTGCAGGTGTGTTGGGGTCGAAGAACGGATGGATGTTGACCGCACAGTAGTCACTTGCCGAGCACAACTCTGGGTGTGCCAGCGCAGCGACAAAGGTATCCACGGTCACAACAGGACCGCCCCAGCCGGCGGCCTTGAGCATCTGTCGAGCGCTCGATAGCGCGTCGAGGATCTGCTGCGGAGAGGCCTGTCCATTGTTCACAAGCTCGTTGCCGACACTCACAGTGTCTACATTGGACCAGTCGCTGTTGATGCCACTGGTAAGCGTAGCGATCTGGTCGCCAAGGTTGTCGAGGCTGAAGATGCCGTACATGACACGCAGGTTGTTGGCCTTGGCGGCTGCGTACACGCTTGGAATCTGGTTGCAGTCCACTCCGTAGACACGAACCATGCCGTAGGTCTTGCCCAGCACACCAAAGTCTGACATGATCTGATTTGCAGATTTGCAACTGCCGTCAGCGTTGTAGGGTGCGTAGGCCACACCAAAGAGGCCACTTCCCGTGGCGCGGTTCAGAGGTTGGCGAAACACAGAATCATCTGAAGCAGAGGTACCAACCAAGCCCCTTTCCGCAATCTCGGCTGCAGTTGACTGGGCAGCGACCGTGCTGGCTGTTGAAGGAGAGAGGCCATCAGCCTGCAGTAAATCCTCCGCCAGAGGCATGTCCGTTGGAGGCACAAGGGCAAGTGCAGCCGTTGCCGTGCTGACAGGGCTGCCACTGCCGTCTGTGAAGACGATGATCTCAGGGATGATTGTCGTTTCCGTGCGTGAATTGTCCGTGATCGTCACTGTCTGGCCCCCCGTACTGATGGACCGGGCAAACAGGTTGTTGCTGCCACCGTTGCCTTGGGCATGGTGGACAGGACGCCAGCTGCGATGGTGGTGGTACTGCGCCAGTGCAGCTCTCGTAGCGAGAGAGAGGCTGAGAAGGGCTTTGGCCGCTCGCATGTCGAAACTAGGTGGGTGAAGAGAAGTGACGAGTGGAGGGGAGGTTCGAGATAAGTCCGCTGACTCGAGACGCCAGTCCGAAGTTCGCTATTCAAGATGTTGGCCTCGAGTTGATGCCAGAGTGGTGGTGTTACACGACGATTGGAAGAGAGAGGGAGAGGGGAAGGAGGGCCATGCATCCTCAGACGAGACAGTCCTGTCATTTTGATTCGACTCTCAAAACCTTCTGTGGGCTTGTTCCTGCCAAGCTCTCGCTCTCTGTTTACCCCCCCCCCCCCCCCCAACCTTCTTTCTCCCTTTTAGTCAAAGTTTCCCTCTTATCTTTCGTCATGACTGCCGTCGCTGTCATCGTACCTTCCCCTCAAGGTGGCCTGGAGAGAGAGAAGATCGTGAGTGCCACTCCAGGGAAATGTAAGCACCGACCAGCTCATTCCTTTGCTGGTGCGTCTAGGCCCCAAGGTTACTAGTCAAGGCGACATTGCTTGCGGTTCGTGACACGATAGGCCTGCTGGGGATGCACTCTGGCACATATAACTTCATTATGTTGACTGCGGACCAAATTTGAGGCGCCATGCCTCGTGAGTAGCAACAGGCCCCCTTCTCGCAGACATAATATGTGGATGGTCATGCCTCACACGCGTGTAGCAATGTAGGACGAAAGGTGATCTTTTGACTGGCTGGGAATGGTAAGTAACTCATATTAATCATTAGGGTAAAATATCTTATAGTTTGTAAAATTGCCCGGACCACCCCGTGACGTCCGATATCAATGTCGTAAGCACATCCCAAATTGTGATGGTGCGCGTCTAGCTTTGGCATCCTCGATAGGGGGGGCTGTGTTCGTGTCCATCCCATCGTCCATCCGCACCCCGCCATCTATTCATTTCGGTGAAACTTTTCTCTTGCCAGCTCCTCGTGATTGAGCGAGAAGGTGATGCGTCTATTGGTGTATACACAAACAAGCCACGCGTATTTCCAGGGAAGAGCAAGGTCATGCAGTAGGCAGGGACAGCTTGCTGCTCGTCTTCCTCGTCATGACCTTCGTGATAGCGTGCCGGATGATGATGCCTGCCTTCTCAATCTCCTTTTTGGACAGGCCCGACGTAACGCAGACCTTGAGTTTTGGCTGTGCGTCGCCGCCGCCGATGCTCTTGTTGATCAGCGTCGTCTTTAGCCGTGTGATCATCACGCCATTTGCCAGAGCCTGTGATGGTAGTTTAGCGAATGCTCAGAACGAGCTGACGCAGTCAAAATGGACATTGGACATACCTCATCGACGAACTCCTGTAGGACCCGGTCCTGATCCTCGAAAGACATTCGCCTGGATTGCACCACGTTGGGCTTGATCGCCAAGAGCAGAATGGGATTCTCTGGTGCGCTCGTGCACGTGACCCAGTCGCTCCGGGGATCCAGCTGTGCCCTCATTGCGCGGATGTTCTCGCGAAGTGTGCTGAGCACCTCAGGGTTGTTCTGCAAAATATTGATTGTTTCGCTGGCCGTCACGGCCGACATCGCTGGTAGGGCCGCAGAGTAACAGTACGCCGACGAGGTGATGCGCTGATGACCCACAACATCCTTGGATCCTGCGCAGAAACCACCGCCAGCACAAAGAGACGCAGCGAGGGAGCCAATGATCATGTCTACCTGGGATGGGTCGACATTCTGCGCCTCGGTGACGCCGCGGCCTGTTCGGCCGAGAACGCCCAGGGACCAGGACTCGTCGAGGATAATGCGGAACTTGTACTTCTCCTTGAGCTCGATCTGGCCGGTCAATATTAGCTGATCAATCTTCACACCTGTGGGGAGTTAAGGGGAGGGGGGGAGGAGGGGCGAATGCTGAAGCGCCTACCATTTTTGGGAGGTCAATAGAGTCACCGGTGACCTCCGACAGACCCTCGGCCACGATGAACCTTCTAGTCAGTTTCTTTTGCTTAGCCTGCTCCTGTGCAACCTGCTTCATGGCCTCCTCAAGGCCATCCATGTCTCCGCGGTCGAACCACTTGACAGTACACCGGGCAAGCTCGAGGCCCTTGCGGACAGAGTAATTGGCCATCCTGTCCGTCACGATGACGTCGCCTCTCTTGCAGAAGGTGGGTATGACACTCGACATGACCGAGAAGCCCTGGGCGTACAAGATGGCGGACTCGGTGCCCACGTACGCTGCTATGTCTGCCTCGGTCTTCAGGTGGACATCCTGAGTGCCGTAGAAGTTGGGCGGGCCACATGGCCCGACGCCATAGGTGCGCAGTGTGGTGATAGCCTTCTCCTTGATCTGTTCGTTGGAGTTGAAATTGTAAAAGTTGTATGAGGCAAGGTTTGTGACTGTGCGGCCGTTGGCCAGTTTCGACTTGGGACCGGTCGGTCTGTATTGATGGGTATGTTGTCAGCCAACGAGCGGAGAGGGACATCTTCAACCAGCGCGTGCGTTAACAACCACCTGGGCCCCCACGTAGACCTACCCGATTATGACTGGCAACTTCTCCATCTCCATCTCCTCGAGGGGCGTCTGCTGAGCCACCAGGGGCTCAGGCTGCCACTCGTCGACGAGTTCCTCGATCTCATCCTCGCTCAGCTTGACGTAGTTGGACTCGTTGATGGGGTAAGAGGGCGACAAGAGGTAGCGGATGAAGAAGATGAGAAGGAAGAGCTCGAAGACGGAACGAATTGGGTCATTCTGGTAGCTGGCCTGGACATATCGAATCAGGACCGCGGACCCTGGGACCTTCTGGAAGGTATGCGAGGCCTCGTGAAGGAGGATGGTCATTCGACCTTGGATCTCGTAGAGATCCATGGCATGAGAAGGAGGAGTGGAAGGGGCAGAGTGCGCGTCTGGTAATTGATCGCGCCTCAGCTGCTGCAAAGACGGTCGATTGTGACTTGACAAACAGACGCCCTGCGCGAAACTGGAGAATGGGCCAGTCAACAGGAGTTCCGATTGTAGGTGGGAGGTCGAAAAGCACAGTGACGGATCGGGACCAAGGAGCCTTTCGAAAAATAAAACGTACCGAGCAATCCGCTCGCTAAGGTTAGTAAAGTCAGGGGCACTTGCATTGGATGCGTTGTATTAGGCAGCAGGGATCTTTCGTCCCTGCATCCCTCCAGACCGCCTAACAAGTCATAAGTACTCAGTACTTAAGTACTTGCAGTACAGCGCAGGCTTAACTTCCACCAAACAGTGGCACCATTTACTTCAGTACACCACGACTACGTAATGTGGAGGAGTAGCAACATGGCGTGTCAACTCTCAAGCGGCCGTCTCAAGCAAAATTTCTTCATTGCTTTGCAAAGTTCAATGATAGGCTACACACACATACTCATATGGAAACCGAAGAAATTAATTATGCCTATTTAACTCTATCCGTGGGTGGTCTGGTCAGAAATGGAACAACCACACGGAAGAAGCTAGAATGTGTGCCGAATCCCAGGCTCGTGTCTCTAAAGAACCATTTACCATGCCTTGTGAGGCCCTCCTTCCGTGTAGTTTGCCAAATAAAATCAATACAATTTGCACCGCCCAAACCTTTGGGCAAAAGTAGAAAAGCAGCCAACACCTTGCCATGTGCGAAGCCTCCCCCGGCCCCCCCTTGCCATTTGCCCACTCCCCTCTCTTCTGCACTTTTATGTTTTATGATACATTCCACATCATCTTAGAAGAGCTTCAGCTTGGCATTGGACGATGACGAAGCTGTGGCAGACGCCGATGCTGTCACCGTCAACAAGGCCCCAGAGTAGTCAGCAGCACCCGTACCGGTCTGCGTATGACCGATAGTATCGTTGTTGTCCTGCCCTGTGGGTTGCACCAAGCCGGTGCTCTCAAGCATGCTCTCAATCGAGCTTGGCACGTACTTGCCAACAATCGAGGGGGCGATGAGCAGTGCCAAGAAGAGAACCAGCAGCGCGAAGTAGAGCACCGCGTAGCGGAACACTCTCTTTCTCCTCAGCTTCGACTGCTTAAGGGAGTAGATGGGTGGCCGAATTTGCCGACTGAACGCACAGGTAATATTAGTATCTTTCGACATTTCGTGGGACAGGTGAGAAAGGGGACGTCTAGAGCGGAGACATACCTCGGCCGCAGCCAGAAGAGCATAATGGAGTGTAGCATGTCCACCTTGGGGATGAGGATGACTGGACACATTATGAACAGCAGGGTGTGCCCCAAGATGAAGTCACCAGCAAAGAAGCACAGCTCGGTGATCTTGCAGAGGAATTCACGGGCCGGCTGGGAAACAGTGTGCCAGCCCATAGAGTACCACTTGCCCGTCCAGAAGGCAATGTTAGCCTGATCAGTCTTCATCTCTCTCGTAAGGGCGAAGGTGATGATCAGCTTCATAAGGAATCTCTGGATGGCAACCACCGCGATCATGCCGCTGATGGTCTTGGTGAAGTTGAACCCCTCGAGGAAGTACATGACCTCGAAGAAGACTAATAGCATGATGACGGCGAGCGCGTGCGCGATGGCCGCCAGAACGCTGCCAAACTTCTTGCAGCACATGCTCAGGAGCGGACCCGCGAGACATGCCATAAAGAACATCATACCGCACACACCGGCATTGATGCCGATGGGTCCAAAAGCCACAATGGCGACACGGAGCAGTGATGCAGTTGCCGTAGCCGAAGTATCGTTGTCCTTCAGCACGCCTCCAGTGTTGTGGACGCCAGTTTGTGCGTTGATGAACAGGTACGGAATCAGAGTGACGACGGCCAGCAGCAGCGGACCGAGAACCTCGGCGAAGAACACATTAGTAATGTGCGCACGAGGTACATCGGCCGACAGCTTGCCAGATGGCTCGCCTACGAGCTTGCGCTTGTAACCAGTAAGTCGGGTCCGAGACAAGCGGCAGTAGGAGATCCAGGACGAGGCGTGCGAGACGGAGTTGCCACGAGAGAGCCAACGTAGGAACTCGCGGTAGTCGATGAAGAAATCGTTCCAGGCGAACTGATGTGGGTTGTACAGGAACGGCGCAATACACAAGGCCAAGAGCGACATCCAGAAGTAGACCAGCGCAGCCTGCCAGATCGTCAAGGTGGCGAAGAGCAGCATCAAGAGCATGCGGGCTCCAAAGTAGATCGAAGGGCCAGCAAATCGAGAGAACAGGATGCCGAAGGGAATGCGAGCAGTGGCAAAGCCACGACCCGTACCGATATATCTGGCACCTCCAAATGACAAGTTGTTGGAGACCGAGTTCGCGTAGATCTGACAGACGAAAACTTCAAAGATAGGCGACAGGGAGCAAATCTGCTTGGCCAGACGGGTGGATGCACGCAAGACGCCACGCTCCGTGAGTTCCTGAACGACCAGGGGCACGAAGGCGAGGAAGATGACGAAGATGATGGAGATGACACAACGCCAGACCCAGTTTGTGAGGGCAACCGTGTTGGCACACCCGGTTGGGAACAACGGGTCCGTAATGGGGACGTTGCTGTTGTATTCACAGGGGATTGTTTCGTGCTTGAGCGAACCCAGGTTGATCAGGCAGATCATGAACAGGTGAACTGAAAGCATGATGAACATGTTCTGCACGTGGAAACCGGCGTGGGCGTAGTAGAACGAGAGGAAACGATCGAGCGGGAGTTGTGTGCCGAGGTAGTAGTACTCTCTTGAGAGCATCTGCTCACCCATACCGGTGCCGATCTTGGTGGTGAAGTTGAGAATGGATCCAAAGCCCAAGTCACGACCTTTACCACACTGGAAGTATTCACAGTGCTTGATGCGGCCTCCTCGCAGGACTGCGTTCATACCAGCATAAATATCCTCGTTGAGATGCAGACCCTTTTGCGCCTTGGAGACACCACCTCGGGTGGTCATGAAGATACCATTGAGGAAATCAGGGTGACCGTAATGAAGCTTGCCGCCGATTTGGGCCAGCGTACGAGCGAAGAGGGTACCGAACGTCTGCTCCTTTCCAGCGGCCACGTCACCAAGAATACCAATGTTCTCTGAGAAAATGTATTCACGGGCACCGAGAATGGCGACAGGGGCAGGCGTGTTGCTCTTAACACCAGGAGTGTAGGGCGAGACGTTGTCGGTCTTCATCTCCTCGAACTCGGCAAGGACACTGCGGATCTTGAGACACTCCTCCAGGTAGTTGTCCTGATTGGCATCGATGAGCTGGATGTATTCGCCGCGGTAGAAAATGATGGAGTGATTCTGGTTGTCGGACTTGCCGTCACCCAAGATGGGGTTGCCGGACAGCTGGATGCGGAACTTGGGCTTACGCATGCCGTTCTCCATCAGTTCGGAGTGGCCATCAATGAGTGCCGAGTACAGACGGGGCTCTTCGCCCTCGTTGGCGGGCGGCTCTTCATCGAGATAGGCAATCTGCAGGTCGGGGTAGGCACGCAGGAGGAACTCAGCATTCTCCATCTCCTCCTTCTTGAACTTGGCGTAACGCTGCATGGATACGCAGATCTTGAACTTGCGACGGGCCATGCGCTCCAGCTCCCGTTCCAGCTTGTCAGAGTTGCCACCAAACATCTGCACCACCTCGGGGTTCTCGACACGGTACAACAGCTTGATCGCACGGCTGTAGTTCATGAAACCGGAGATAGTGCGGTACAGAGTCTGGAAACGCAGAGAAGCCCAGATACGAGTTCGCAGTGTGTATTCGGGGGCAGATGACTTGAAGCCAATGCAGTAGAAGGGGAGATCATCGATCTTGCTCTTGGCCGTGTCCTTCTCGGCCTTCTCCTCATCACCATTGTACTGCGCAGTCTCATCGGACAAGATCTTGGTGTCCTTGACGAAGCAATCCCACTCGTGAGGGTGAAGCTGCTTGAGGTACTCCAGAAGCGTGACACGGGAGTACGGCTCGTCCTCGCGAATGATCTCTCGGAGAGACAGCAGGATCTTCTCGCTGTAGTGAGGGATCAGGACAGTGAAGGTCGGCATGTTGTCGACAGGCAGCGGCTCCGGGATGGGTGTCGACAGAGACTGCGCGAAGAAAGAGATTCGGCGCTCCGCCTCGCTCTGGCTGGGGAAGAACTCCGTCTTGAATGAGTGATCTTCCTGGGACACGAAGAAAGTGGGAGCGCGTAGCGTCCTCTTTCCCTCCTGCTCACTTGGCACTTGGTGATAGAGGAGCTTCTGCACGTGGTCGATGGCCAGGAGGTGCTCCCGATACATGGAGATGACGATAGCATTCCAGATCTGGGAGATGAGAACCTTGGGCTTGTACTTGATCTCCATGTCCGTAGTTGCCAACACCTTGGAGTAGATGCGCTTGGGAAGACGAGAGTAGATATTTCTCCACGGCGTCCAAATGGAAGAACCGAGATAGAAAGACCGAGCAATGGAGACGACAGCGTTCAGCAGGACATACCACAGGTAAGTGTCCAAGAAGAAGAACACCAAGTCCGTCATGGCCATCAGTGCGAGAGTGATCGCCGGCTGGTGTTTGCAGAGAACGGTGCCAATATACTTGTCGCCCAGACAACTGGAAGTGTCCATGATGTACAGGTAGCGTACCGGGTCACGGAAGGAGAGAGTCAGGAAGCCATAAGACTCGCCAAACTTGCCACCGAAAATAACAGCCCAGAGACCATAAGACATGGCCATGTCGTTGCCCTTGAGGTGGGGCCAGCTTGCAGTGAAAGTCTGACTGGCTACATAACGCCGAGATTTTTTGCTCACCAGGTAGCTGCCAAACAGCCCACCGAGAGGCATAATGGCGAAGAAGATGAAGGTAGCGATGGCGACGAAGAACTGCACGATGCCAAGAACCAGCGAGATCGTGGAATTCTGGTGGGCATTGTAATCCGCTACGGTATCCTGTGGCAGGAAGACGTAGACACCGGGGCCGACGTTGATAATGAAGACCACGATCAAGAACAGGAGACGCTTGGTGAGATGCTGAGCTCCAGCCCACCTCCTGGGAACGTAAGCCCATTCAGCGAGGGTGGCCAAGATCTGGATCATAGACGCGATACCACCACCGAAACCAGCAATGGCCCACTGGGCGGAAGCGGGGGGCTCCTGATTGACCTGCTGTTCGTAGTTGGGAACCAGCAGCTCCGGTGTATTGTGCGTGGTGAACATCCACCAGACTGTCAGATGAATGACCCAGATGCGATTGAAGTTGACGAGCAGATGGAACCAAGAACGCGTCTCCTTGTACGTCTTGAAGAAACACTTCTTCCAGGCAACATCCTTGAGCTTCAGATACCGCTCGGCCGGTGGCACGTCGACCAGCCTGGACTTATCCTCCAGGACGATGCGCTCGATACCCTCGGGATACCAGAAGAGCTGGTTGCAATCATCGTAGCCGATGATCTTGTGATGGTCGCGCTCGCGGCGGACGTAGACACCGTTCAGAATTTCGTAACCCTGGTCTCTGCAGTACTGGTACAGGGGGGTGATGCAGTTGTTCAGGAAGGTGTACTCAGGTACAGGCTCCACCGAGTTCTGGCAGGCCGGCGAGTTCAGGTAGTCGTCGGCGCACTTGAAAACGAAGCAGAGGCACTCGGGCATGAAACGGACCTGGTTGGCTTCACCCCAGCACAGCAGGTAGAGACCCAGCTGTCGCACGCGGTCGTGTTGTGACATGCGGTTCATCCGTGTCTTCCAGCGGAATTCGGCAGCCTCGAGAGAGTTGTCCCCCTCGAGATCCTCAAGAGTCTGCTCCTCCTCAGCGCCCTTCTTCTTCTTGCTGGCCTTCTTCTTAGACTTGGAACCCTTCATATTGGCAAACCCAACAGCATCGTCGAGATCGAGATGGGCAGCGAAGTACCATTTCCGGTAGTTTGCGTTGTCTCCGCCGATGTAGTCGGCGTGCAGCGAGAGCAGAGCCTGGTTTGGGGTCATGCGGGAAGCTCGGGAGTCAAGCAACGTCATAAGGTGGTCGTACATGTTGCGCATACTGTCCCTCTGGAAACCAAACTTGTTGGCCAGGTCAATGAAGATGTCCTCAATCTCCTCCTTGGAAAGAGGAATCTGGGCGTCGGATGTCCAGGCAGGGTAGGGCTCCCGAGAGCGCTGGCCGGCCGGAAGAACGTTGCCGTAGTCCATGGCGTAGTTGGGAGTGGAAGCGCCTGACGAGCGGTTGCCGCCGTATGAGATCTGTGAGGAGGGCGGGCGGTAGCCACGGCCACCCTGACCGTCTTGGTAACCGCTGTACCGCTCATCGCCCCGACCGTAGTAGTCCATATCGGCAGCACGGGCCATGTCGGACCTCATAGTGAAGTCGCTGAAGGTCTCCGAATCATCCTCGGAGCCTCCACGACGCTGGCCGCCAGCGCCATAGCCACCCTGGTCGTAGCCCTGCTCGTAGTAACCATCTTGATAGTAACCGTCTTGTTGCTGTTCATGGCCTTCGTAGTAGCCGCCATCCTGGTGGTAAGGGTTGCTGGCGTCAGCATTGTAGTAGCCCCTGGCAACGAGACATCAAATTAGCACGTGTACAGGTGGAGATCAAGGCGGAACCGAGGAAACTTACGACTCGTCATAATAGCCGTCATGACCCTCTGCGTGAGCTCCTCCATGAGCATCGTAGCCGTTCTGGTCGTAGTACTGGCCCTGGTCGTTGTCGTAGTAGGACTCAGTGTTGCCCTGCTGATGATGGCCGTAGCCATCATCATACTCTTGATGGTTCGGATACCCCGACATGGTGCATTAAAAGGCTACTCCAGAACATTCAGTCAGTTGATCGATCATCTGAGTCTATGAAGGAGTAGCATTGACAGCTTTGGACGGGTGCGTGGTGGGGGGTTGCTGGTGGTGCAAACTTTGCTTGTTGTTTGGAAGGCTAGCTCGGTGCAGCGAGCTGGGATGGGACAAGAAAAGCGCGCGTGGGAGGGACAGCGGCAAAAGGCAGGTTTGATGGGCCAGACGATGCAGAAGGTCCAGGTTGGGGTTGGAGTTGCTGGGGCGAGGAAACTAGAACTGAGAAGACTTACCAATCAGAAGACTCATGTGGTGTTTCGAAAATCAGATCCAGTAGCAGCGAGAAAATTCAATCAATCAGCCAATTGATCCAAGTGAGAAAAAGACTCGGTTGTTGAATGGCGTGGGATTAAGAAAGAACGAAAATGGGTAAAAGTTCCGTCAAACAAAGACGCGCCGACAAAAAGGTGTTGTTTTCGCTATGCAAGGCGGTCGAAACCCAACTGCAGTGGATAAGTCGGTAGGGGAGGAAAAGGAGTGAGCGGGTGCAATCCCAAATTATGAAACCGAAGGCACCAAGCGAGAGCAGGATTGGACCTGCGCGGCAAGGCGTGTAGTGTAGGAGAAATAATAAAAAAGAAGTGAGGCAGTGGTGCCCGTCAACCCCCAAATTGAAACGACGAGTGTAGACAGGAACAACCTAAGAAAAGAACTGCCGGATGGCGACAGCCACTTTCCTCGAGTGTCTGCTTCTGCTTTTCGTCGTCCTGATCCCTCTCAATGATGAAAGGAGGAGTTGATCAGACGATGTTATTGGGGAGGAATTGTTTGGTTTTTCTGGTCTCTCCAGGCTCGTATCCTTTCTTCTGTCCCTTCTCCCGCAGACTAAGTCGTCTCTCGATACGGCGCGTCCTTTCAATCGAGAAGTCGGGTCTGTCCTGTTCGTGGTCTGTTGATTAGTCTTCGCGGGCCAGGACGGCAGGAGAGCCTGGGGCTCCCGATGAGAAATGGTAGTTGCTGACCTGGTGGGAATGAAATGGGCCGGACCCAAGACCTGCTGTCGACACCAAGATCCCCCCTCGCGATAATTGATGGCAGCGAACGGCAAGTCGGTGCGCCTTCTAGCACTTCCGACAGGGAAATGGAGGAAAACAAGGTACCTGAGAACACGGCAATGGTGTCGAGGTCTAGAAAGGAAGAGGAGAGGGAGCGAACGTGTGGGTGAAGAGTAGGAATAGATAGAAGGGGGTGGGAGAAAAAAGGGGAGGTTAGTCTCGAGAAGGTCTAAAAAGCAGGAAATCAAGAAAGTTGGATGGCCGGTTTAGATTTGTCGCTCATGCAGCAGCCCAACAGGTCCCATCCGTACCACTGAGACCCGGCAAGGTAGGCGTTAGTGTGGCAGCGCACCAAGTCTGCCAGTGCTTGCATGGGTCGCTGGGAGGCAAGGAGGCCCTATGGTGGGTGTGTGAGATTCAATCAGAAATGGGAACAGTTGATTGGGGATTGGGGGGCCTTGGGCGGAGGGGTGTGGGAGGGGGGCAACAAGGACACTCGAAGGAAAGAAAGGGGCCAGGGGAAAAGGAGGCTGCAGGTGCCAGGGGTTGGCCGGGTCAACACGCGCGATTAGTACACTGTGTGTACATAGTATGCGTTACAGTACGTCTGCGCAACGGCCAATCGATGTCTCCTGCCTGCCCCCTTACCCTTCCCGAGTGGTGTTCAGTTACGGCGTTGCACATCTGCAATCTAGAAAGGTGGCAATTAAACTTTCTGTCCGTGTCCTGTGTGATATTGGGCTTCTCAGTTGGTGTCCTGACAGTGCTTTGGAGTAGTCAAGATTCGACGTGTTGACACGGTTGGGATTTAATTCCAAGTCGAAACCCATCCTGCCGCTGTCACAAGGATATTCTTCTTCTTCAAAATTTCAACAATCTTCCATTCATCGGGGTATGAGGGAAATGGTGGCAGTCGAATCAGGACCTTGCTGGGAGTATCCCTGAGGATGCTGCGGACAGAGGCGATCAATCAACTCCCTGTATGTCCGAGATGAGCAAGGAACAAGACAACGAACGCCGCGGGCAGAGATAGGTGTGTTCCAAGGTGGCGGTGCCCCCCCCCCCCTCTTCTAGCCTGGCCTGCGACCGGCCCTGCCAGGCCCTGCCTACTGTGGTATCTATATGCCAGCATCAGGGCACGGTACCAGCACGTTTCGACTGTATATAGCACATATTATGTAGTACAGTTGCGATGCTGTTACACCCAAGGTGCATTCACATCAAATGAGCCACAATGCGTTCTCTTTGTGTGCTGTGACAGCTTCGGCCATCCTGCACCTCATCAACTTGACAAAGGGGCACACGACAAAAGATTTTACAATTTTTGGAGAGATGAAGTTGCCTGGCAGCCAGACACCCAAATCAGTCAGCAGAGGCTGCGATCGAGATTGGAAAAGAGAGAGAGAGAGAGAGAGAGAGAGAGAGAGACCGTTACCGCGCACTATGGTGAAGCAGGCAAAGCTTCTGGTCATGATCCTCAGGCGTTCGGAGGTATCCTTGTTGCGTAATTCCGCGGCAGACACGCGGTAGCGAGTAAGGCGACATTTTGGTAGATCGACGAAGCCGAAAAGGCTTGATGATCCGTCCCGCCATATTGGGCCAGGCGTGGAGACAGGTTACGAAGCACCCGTACCGTACCAGCGAAAATCTCATCTTTTTCTTTTTCTTCTTTGTTCCCTCGCTCGATCGACTCAGGACAGTTCTTTCCATTCCGTGCTGTTTTGCTCTCTCGTTGTGTGGAAATGGTAGAATTGTTGGCGGCGGCGCTGGTGTTGAGCTAAGACGCTCGGTTCGGCGGTTTATGGCAGTAGCATATTGCGACAATCCTCGCTCGCAACTATCTACATGGTACAAAAACACTCAACGCCATCGTTGGCCTCAACCAAAGGAATAAAAATAAATAAAAAATACAGGATCACCCGTCCGCCGCCACTGACACCACACACACAAACACACAAACACACAAACACACACACACACATGCACACATGCATACACGCCATTTCGGCGAATGACCACATTTGGTTCAATCAAGCCTCGAGCTGCCATGGGAAAGAGACATGGCAATCCGTAGCATCGGCCGGCCGATCGACAGGTTGACAGGCGGCGGGAGGTCAGTTATCCGCTTTGCAAGATCCCGATGCAGTCCTGGACTGGTGAATAAGTGGCTCCGTGGGTGATTGATGATCGATCAAGCCACGAGCTGATGCATTTCTCCACCTCGTTCCCCCCTGACGAGCTTTTTCGTGGTCGCTACGAATACTAAGGCCTCCCCACCACTTCCCGATGGCCGAGCGAGCTACGCACAAAGCAGGCAACAAGAAGTCGTAAAAACTGTGGCGACACAAAAAGCCTTCTTTGGCCAGACAACTCTGCCTCTCGGCACTGTGGGCGGCGGCGCTCCTGTGCAGTAGGGCGCAGAGTGGAACAGTGCTGCAGCGCAGTACAGGCCTCCATCGTCTTAATCTCCCTCCTGGGCACGACGTCATTGGAAGTTGGACACCAAAAGGTCTAGCAAGGACTGAAGAAGCAAATCAACACGTTCTAGTGTGTACAAGGAATACATGGTCCCACGAGGGGGACAGCGGTGCGACCAGCAAACTGCAGACCAAGCTGACGATTGTCTGCAACAGAGATCTTCCAATGCTCGATAAAACACGCATGCGCACGTGCGCACACATACACACACACATGGACAGATCAACATCGTATTCAGAACGACCGACCTCGTGCAGAAGCGTTGCTACGTTCGATACGAAACGGCGTGAATCTTGATGGGATCTTCCGGTGGGGAGGGGGGGTGGAAAGGAAAGGGGATAGGACAGTAATGGTCTGCCACATATTGTACTTTATGGTATCAGCTTATCAAGTTTCTGCAAAGGTTTACGAGCATACTTGGAAATTGCAGCGGAGGCTTGCGTTAAGCAGCTACATGCATGGCAGTAGCCATCGCAAAACCTTCCACACCCCCCAGGCCCCGATCCGCATGCTATTTTTGACCGGCTCTGCCGTTGGCTCGTGCTACAAATGGCTCCACAATAAATAAATCCTGCTTGCCTTTTGGCCTGCATATCAGCATTCCGCATTTGCCATCCATTCCAGCCTAGCCATACCCTTGACCAACCTGCCGCGCGGCGCCCCTCTCCCCTGCCACCGTCGTTGGCGTGGTCTGCTCAGCTTCTTTTGCCAGGGGGGTGGGCACTCTACTATGGTATATCATTAGCACTGTGTTCTACATGCTAATTCCCGGCGCTCCCGTCCCTCCCCTTTTTTGGGTTGAGCTGGGCTGACGCCAAGGCACAGACGGCTCTAAAGTCGCCGTAAACACCTCTCTTCTAATTCTCTGCAACGGCCTCCCGTGTCGCATCAATTGATTGGATATACAAGGAGAAGCGGATCCAGGGAAAAGGACAAAAGCTATCAACCGGTAGGAGGAGGCAAAAACTAATCTCGAGGCCTTTCAGGGATGGAAGGTCCCAACTTTTGTTGAAGTGCTGCTAGTCCACAAGTACTATTGAGTAGCAGTCAGTTAGTAATGCACCACAGCTCCCTCCCGTCCAGAAGGAAGGAAAAAGAAATTTAGGGCAACGAAGGAGAAAGAAAAAAAAAAAAAAAAAAAAATTTAAAAGACTTCGAGGCGCGCAAGATTGGTATGTAAGCCGCCGCGTGTCTCTACAATGCTGTTTGGGTATGGCGTGATGACCTAACCTGATACCACTGGCGCATAACAAGAAGCCTCAGAGGGAAGAATCAAAGAACAGAAGTGAAAGAAGGAAGAATGTCTTCGTCTCGACGATGATCCGTTTCGGATCTCACATAGCAATCAGCCCCAAACAGAGGCCATGTTGTGAGACATGATGAATCCGTAGGACGCGAGTTTCGCCGTAGGGCATGACTTAACCCACGCCCACTCAAGTTCACCGAGTTATAGCTGCATAGCGAACTGCTGTTGATTCGGAGCCATGGTCCGGTTTCACCACCCTTGTGAGGTCCATATTGCGGCGGTCTGGAGGAGATGAATTGCCGCTGATCCTTGCGACACGCTGGACGCTGGCCTTACACAGTACCAACGGACGTGACCAATAGGGTCCTGGTACTGCACCGCATCCCGTTGCGAACGGTCAATGTACTAACAATACATACGAAAGAGTGCACGGATCAGTCCCATCTTTCGATCGTTTCCCTAGCAACAGGCTTTTTTTTATTGACTTTCGACATTCGCGACTAAAAGACCCTCTCACAACCATTTTTTCGTTGCCGAGTCTACTGACAGTGACGACGATCGAAGTATTCTTAAAACCATTATCATTCCTCGGTGCCGCGTCTTTCCCACATACATAATTTGTTCCTATTATCGCCATGGCTAGAGGCCGCCGCATCGTGTGGGACTCGAGCGACGACGAGTCTGCGGACCTGAAAGATGTCCAAGCGTTAAAAGCAAAGGCATCCAACAAGATTGCTGAGACTCCAGTGTCACGGACAGATCGGCCTGCCGCCAAGAGCACTGTCAGGAGGAGGAAGCTTGGGGTCATCAGCGACAATGCGCTGCTCCGTCCGCTGAACGGCGCGTGTATACCACAAACCCCGAGCAAGAAAGATGGATCCCGCGGGAAGAGGAAGTCGTTGACACCTCAAAAGGTCGAGCTGCAGACCAGGAGCTCAAAGCCGCCAGTTCTACATGGAGGAACCAATGATCTATCTGAGGCAGAATCAATCCAAGAGCAAACCATCATCGAAGGGTTTTCAGAGCAGGAGGAGGAGCCAGAGGATGATGATGACGAATCTAACTTTGAGGCTAGTCAAAGCTCAGATCCTGAGGATGATAGTTTTGATTTGAGTGACATCCTCGGACGCCGTACATCGAAGCCTCAGCCCATACAACATATCGCCAACAAGCGGGGGGCTTCTAGGAACAGGAAGCGCAGTCCCAGCCCGAGCTCACAGCTGCTGGCCGAGGCTCTTGAAGCAGAAAAACGACATATTGCGGCACATGTCCCAAAGAACGGAAGAGATGGTGAGGGCAAGACCAGGCCCCTCTTGCAGAAGAAAGAGAGTTCACAGCAATCTTCGTCTTCGGTTGTTCTTGGAGATTGGCTGTCTGAATCTCGCTTGTGAGTTATCAGCAACCTTGGGGTCCTGCACACACGATGCTAATCCTACGCTCCTTAGTCACGGGCTTGAACCACAAACATCTCGAAGTCCCACGGACGATACAGATCGACCCATAACACCGACATCCTCACCTCCTCGATGGAAACCCAAGGGTCTTGTGTCTCCCACCAAGAAGATCCCTCGCATTCCTGCCACACCCCACCATCCACGAATGGATACATTTTGGGATCAAGGATTCATTGACGATTGGAACGAAGAGCACTCCCCCAAGAAGCAGCTCTTCCCCGACTCGAACACCAACAAGAGCCCCTCCAAGAGAGCCAACAGTCCCACCAAGAGAGCTGAGCCGAGTCAAACAACTGTACAGAGAGCTGCCAAGAAGGCCTTCTCCGAGTCCAAGCAGGAAGTAGCCAGCAGCTTCCTCCAGGAGCTTGACGAGCGCATCACTAAGGGACGGATCTCCGAGCTCTCCGCCTCGACGGGTGGCGTCCGCATCGAATGGGCCAACAAGCTCAACACGACGGCTGGGCGTGCCAACTGGAGACGCGAGACGGCCAGGAAGAAGGGCAAGGACGGTGTGATCATCTCGGAAGAGCACAAGCACCACGCCTCCATCGAGCTGTCGACCAAGGTCATTGACGACTCTCACCGACTGCTTAACGTCATCGCGCACGAGTTCTGCCACCTGGCCAACTTCATGATCTCGGGCGTCACCAAGAACCCGCACGGGCGGGAGTTCAAGGCCTGGGCGGCCAAGGTCACAGAGGAGTTTGGAGACCGGGGCATCGAGGTTACTACCAGGCACAGCTACGACATTGATTTCAAGTATGTGTGGGAGTGCACCGAGTGTGGGTCCGAGTTCAAACGCCACTCCAAGAGCATCAACACCGAGCGGCACCGGTGCGGCTCATGTAAGGGCGAGCTGAAGCAGACGAAGCCGGTGCCGCGGGCGCGGCCGGGCAAAGAGAGCGATTACCAGCGCTTCATGAAGGAGCAGATGAGGATCATCAAGGAGGAGAACCCGGGGAGCCCACAGAAGGACATCATGAGGATGGTGGCGAGTCGGTGGAGCCAGCAGGAGAAGGCAAAGGGTTGCAAGGCCGTGGACGACAGTTCCAGCGTGTCTCCGTTATCGCAGACCAGTGGTGGTGAAAACAAGGTCGAGGGCGTGACGAAGTCATTGGATCAGCTGACTATAGTCGACTTGACTTGATTTGAGGAAGATTTTGTATCTGCATTACGATACCCTGTGTATAGGAGCGTTGTTGAGAGCTGGGCCACAAAGGCTCAGACATGGTTCAGATTCGTTACTGTTCCTAAACCAAAACCAAAATATCGTATTTGTTCATTCCATGAAGCTGTTTCAACCGCGTTGCTCGATATGCCTTGGCCATTCGTGATGTTCATGATCGTTCCCAGACAGCCAGGACCAAGGCAAGACGACACATGTAGACCGAGTGAATCGTTGCCTAATGTTTCACACGTCCATGATATTCTTCACTATCAGAACCCACCCGGCATATACATATATAGCCAACGTAGCTAGGGTAGGGGGTATCATCATTCATCACTGGCTTCCTTGCCTTATTATTCCCGCGCCTCTCTCTCTTCCCTCCCCTCTCCCACGATCATCTACCTCTTAGATCTCGCTAAATAGACCCCAGTCCTTCACCTTGAAGGTCTTCCAGATCTCCGCAGCGTACTCGACGGCGTCGCCTATGAGCTTGCCCTGTTTCCCCAGCTCCAGGTCCACATCCTCCTCGTCGTACTCGCCCTTGATGTGCGGGACGTTGATGGTGATCAAGATGTCGGTGGACTCCTTCTCGAGGCGCACTAGGGTCAGGATGATGGCCGTGAAGTCGGGCGCGGCGCCGGAAGCCGCCGACGGGTCGGGCTTCGGTGTCTGCGTCGCGATGAGGGTGTAGGACGGGATTTTGTTGCTAAAGGGGACGAGAAGAGAAAATAACACACAGCAGGGTCAGCAAAACCATCAAGGATAGGAATCGCCTTCAGAGGGAGAAAGAGAGGGACATACTCGAGCTTGCTGAACACTGTCTCAGTGGAGTTCCACACTTTGACCGTGTCGACGTCCGACCCGACCAACTCCTCCAGGTGCGTGGTCAGAGCGGCGCCATCAATCTCGTCGGAGCTTCCGGGCCTGCCCACCCGCTCCGTGATGTCGAAGATGATGCTTGTGAAGCCGTCCTTGTCGATGAAGACCTCCTGGTTATCGGGCACCTGGCGCAGCTTGCTCACATCCGCAAAGTTGGCCGGTAGGTCACTCTCGATCGCGCCGCCGAAGAGAGGTGTGTGCTTATACCGGTGGGACATGTTGAGCCTGTTGTAGGGGGTTATAATCGAGGGTGGGCGTCGACTTGGGGGGGGTTAATACGTCTTGAGCGGTTCAGTCGGTCTGGTCGGTCGGTCGCTCGTTGCGCCAAGGGGGCCAGAGAAGCTTGAGTATTGAAAATAAACCACTGAATCACTTGCAGTGCTGTCTATATGTTGTTGGCCGTGAGGAAGAGGAGGATGCGGTTTCAAGCGGTCTCAGGCGTCAACGCAGATGTGGTTTGACAGAAGGGTAGCTTTTAGGCTGCGAGGTTGCCTCACAGCCCCTCCAACTGCAGCGGGGCTGGGATGATGTAATTCGGTCAAGTGGCACAGCGACCTACCTACCAGCCTACCTACTTGGCTAGGAGAGGGCACAGCAGTCTGCCAGAAAAGAAGAAGAGAAAAACAAATTAAAAACAGAACTCAAGTTATGAGTGATCAAATTCGTATCAAATTAAACATTGGACTATGACTGATCTTGGTAAGACTACAAAAAAAGTGCAAAATATAAATCGAATCTGGGTGCTCCAGACGAGAAGGTTCCAAAGATTGTAGGTAATGCAGTGTTTTCGGTCAACCCACGGTCACATCTGGTAAAAGGCAAGAGGTGAGTTCGGTAGGAGATCCGACTGCAACTTGAAACTGTTTAAGCTACTTTATATAGCCATGACTAAACCAGCCCCAAAAACCCCGAACCCCCGCATATCGAACTGCGATCACCCTCATCACGACCTGTTGTCGGCGATATATTTCCGTCTCTATGACTGGATTGGATTTCATTTTCCTTTACAACAACATAGCAATCTCGAATTCCAAACAACACCTTTCTCTCATTGCGTGAATAAAAGTGATGAACAGAATGGCGTCTTGTATTTTCTGCAAGATCATCAAGGGTGTGTGCCGCAATTCGTTCCCCCCCCTTCCTCCTCTGAACCCTTTGCAGTCAAGCTCCCCCCGGGCTTCGGCGCCATCCACAAGTCGCCCCGAGAAGAGAGGAGGACCTTGGTGGCAAAGCAGTTGTTTCGCTGCCTGTTGTCTCTCGCTAATACATGTTCGTTTAGGCGATATTCCCTCCTTCAAGCTCTTCGAGAGTGACAAGACGTTCGCCTTTCTGGACATCAACCCCTTGAGCAAGGGCCACGCTGTATGGCACACACAACCCCTTCTTTACCTATAATTGCTGGGAGGTCGTACGCTCACTGACACACTACCAAATTACATACAGCTCGTCATCCCCAAGCACCACGGCGAGAAGCTGACGGACATCCCTGACGACAGCCTGACTGAGCTCCTGGTGCGTCTGCTGTTCCAACCTACTTAACTTTCAAGAAAGAATGCCATCCTGGGTGGAGGAGCGGGTTGAGTTGGCAATGGTTCGAACTAACACCATAGTAGCCTGTCGCAAAGAAGATCGCCATCGCCTCCGGCGCCGTGAACTTCAATATTCTGCAGAACAACGGCCGTATCGCCCACCAGGAAGTTGACCATGTGAGTAACGCCTTAATCAGCCCAAGTCTGCGTTCTAGGTGCTCAGTCGGCTGATCTGCTGTCTACGTTCTTTTGCTCAAAGGTTCACGTTCACGTGGTAAGATGACAGACCCCCTCCCCCTTTCCTTCTGCCTTGTTCCTTCTTTCGAGGTGGTGTCATTTAATTTCCTCCTCTCAAAGGATGTGGGCGCCGGCTGATGATGCATTGTATTAGATTCCCAAGCCGAACGAGACGGAGGGCCTGGGTGTTGGCTGGCCGCAGCAGAAGCTGGAGATGGATGAGCTCAAGGCCCTGGCCGAGCAGATCAAGAGCAAAATGTGAAAAGGCCCTTTTGATTCTTAGAAAGATAGCGTGTGGCATTTTATGCCTTCATTTACCTCGCCGCAATGAGAGACACATCGACACATGAAAAGAGAACAGCGTTGCGTCTCGATGGTGATCTCTACTTAATTGTTGCGAGGACGAACCTCGTCATTGAGACTTTTCATTGCGGAGGGTCGCTCTTTAAGATTTTACGCGCGCCCCCAATATATACCTTCTATCATATATACGTATATGTAGGTGTATGATCGTATTACTCTCTCTCTCTCTCTCTCACCCTTTAGTCCACATCGTCTGCACTCGTCGCGGCATCGCCATTCGCTCCCGCCTGTACCGCCGCGGGGGTCTTCTCGGCCGTGCCGTACGGGTCTACCTTTTCCCCCTGTATCCATCCCGTTCTGTCATAGTATGACCTCGCGCGCAGGTACGGGTCTAGTGCCCAGTAGTCCGCCCTGAGCTTCGACGCGATACTTTCCCTTTGCGCCTTGATCCCTGCGGCGTCAGGCGTCTTGATCCAGGTCAGTGTCGCCTGCTCATAGTCCTTGTACAGCTGCTCGCGGGCGGCCAGCATGCCGTCGCGCGTGGCTGTATCGTTCATCTTGTCGTTCTCTCCGGGCACGGGTTCGACGTATTTGTAGTCCCAATCCTCCTCGCCGTCGAGCTCCTTAAGCACGCGGCTGGGCGCGACGAACTCCTCCAGGTCCTTCAGGTTGTTGGTGAAGTGTACCTTGCTGGCGACAACGGGATCAAGCCAGCTGCGGATGAGCTTCCATATGCCTGTCGTGACTTTAGTGACTTGCTCGTCTATCTGTGAGGAGGAAACCAACGCGTAGTGGCAACTACGCTCTCGGCGGGCGGGGGACTTACCTTGGAAGAGCCAAGGTGCTTTGTGGACAAGGACCGAGCCTAATGATTCAGGATAGTTTGCCTCAAAGCACTTGATCATGAATTTCACCGGTGTATAGTCCTGGATGTGTGTCAGTCAGTTACACGCTGCTTATCAGTCCGGTTGTTGATGAGGACGACGGCGCCAAGTCTTGCAAACTCACCATGTTGGCCATGGAGAAGCCAGTCATATCAAACATGATGGTTGCTGTGTCCACCGGCGGCCGTAGAACCATGCGTGCGGTCTCGATAAGGTAGACAGTGTATCGCTCAAGCGACTCCTCGCACTGCTCACCCTGGTGGTGTAGCCGTACCCTCACGACGCAGATGGGCCTTCCCTGGTCGTCCAGACCGTGGAGGAAGCTCTTGCCCATGCGAATCTGCGCCATAAAGTCCTCACCCAGCTGCTTCTCCTTCGGATCGCTAGACTTGGACAGGTCGGCCATGCCGGCCTCGCCCTTCTTCATGATGTCGTCGTCGACGTGCATATCGTTGGCGCGCCAGTTCATCGTGGAAACCAGCATGACGAGGGCCTTGTCAACATCCCATTTTCTTGCGCGCAGGAAGCGCAGGGCGAGCGCATCAGGGTGGTCGTGCTTGATCATGCTCCAGATAGTGGCGCGGATGCTCTCGGGCGAGGAGCTGGCCAATGTGTCGAGGAACTGCTTGTTCTGCCCATACTTGTCCTCCGCGTCATCCTCCTTCACAGAGGAGCTTAGCCCGCTGGCCGTAGAGGCCGAATCCGAGTCGCCGCTCTTATCCTTGTGACCCTTCCTAGAGAACAAGGTTATCCTCCTTTTCTTGCCCTTCTCCTTAGAATTGGACTTGTCGGCCGCCACAGGTGCGGTGGAGGAGGCCGGCGTTGGCTCGTCTTGTTCGCCCACTGCGCACACCTTGAAGATGGCAGCCCACAGCTCGCGCAGCTTCTCTTCCTGCTCGGGGGTCAAGTTCCCCACGCGCCCTGGCTGCGCCTCAGTCTTGATGTCGGCCATTTCGTCGTCTTCGCCAGAATCAGTTTCAATCCTCTCGTTAATTGTACCGGGTCGAAGCGCGGCGTAAACGGCGGCGGCGGCTGAAAGCGCAGCGAGTACAAGGAATAGAGAGGAAGCGCCGGCCTGAAGGGGCTCTCCAAGATGATCCCTCGGTCCTGAAGCCGAAGATGAGTGTAGCGCAAGGCGTCTGTGACAACTGGTCAATGGTGAGACCAAGGGACCGAGTGGCCGGTAGGTCGTGATCCCGCGACAGGAACTTCTCGCAGTAGGAGGTCTGTATGCTGCTCGAGGCGTAAGGAGGGAACGACTGTAGCGAGAGTGGAGGAAAGTGGCCGACGTGAGACGGGAGTGTCGCATGGACGACGTTGAACAAAGGGATGAAAAGTTAAGACAGGTGGAGGGAGGATCAGGAAGAAACTACTGGTCTCGTCTAGCAGAAGAATCAGAGAGAGAGAGAGAGAGAGAGTACGTCAGCATCAAGTCGGCTCGGTTCCGAGTTGCAACAGCAGTTGGGGTAGTCAACGGGAGGCCACGGGCGCAGCGTAGGCTCCGGCTCCAAACAAATACCACAGTATAGTAGTGTACATCATCAAATAAGCACGAACATGAGCACACATACAGTCGGGACGGGACAGGTTTGCGACCAGGTCCAAAAGAGCTCCAAGGGCCCTGCGCCGGGGGATCCGGAGATTGAATTTGGGGCCCAAGGTGACGATCAGATCGTAAGAGTCTCTGCTGCTCGCCGCAAATTTAGGCTTGGGACCTGGATTCGGCCAATAAGCCAAACAGGCTAATGTCTAGGTGAGATGTGACACTTTTGTAGGAGTGGGATCAACGTGTGTGGGCTTTGCTCGGCAAGAAAATCTGTTGCTTAAGATGACGGCCAGTTCAGTTGCGGAGTTGTCGAGGCGCAAATTTGGCGGGGTTCCAGCTGCAAGGGCCCAAAATGCACGCACGCGACAGCTTAGCACAGCGGAGACTTTTGACCTGAAAGCCTAAATACCGGGTTGGGTCCCAACAGATTGCGTCACTGTCAGTGTGCTATGGTACTTACTGCGGTACATAGTACTTATTGTAATCAGTACTTGATAGTCAAGAACAACAACAGAGCTGCGAATCATTAGGGATGAATCTGCATCTCTTAACAGTGACTTGCGTAAAGCAGTACTCAAAAGTCGCCATCCACAATTCACCATCTTTGAAGCCCCCCCCCCCCCCAGAGTTCTTATTTGGGCCTTTGTTCCGACTTGTGGCACGTGCTATGGAGAAGGAAAACATCAGGGCCTGGTTCGTCAATCACCGCCTGTGCCCCTTTGCCCCTCAGCGGGGACCTAGACGCGTCCTCCACCTAGCTTGGCGCGTTTGTCACCTAAACAAACGCTCTCCTCTACCCCTCCAAAATCAATCCCCCATACCAACTATCCTCCAAATTACCAATCACCAATAAGCCAGAGACCGTCCATACAGGGAGAGAAGAAGCACATCATGTCTCAAGAGCGAAAACGTTCAACATCGCGTACGAGGGTCTCGCGCCCGACCACACCCCTCAGACCATCCTCTCGGTCCTCCTTCAGGGAATCTGCGAGAGCCAGCTCAGACGCCCCCTTTCCGCTCAACGCCTTCGAGCCCCAGTTCGGCGAGCTCTCTGATGCCATGGCCGACCTCGAGGCAAACCTTATGCACTTCCAGCTGATGCATGAGAGCCTGGCCCGCTTCAGTGAGAGCTTTGCCAGCTTCCTCTACGGACTCAACATGAACGCTTTCTGTGTTGACTTTCCAGAGGTACCGAGGTTCCCCTCATTATCGTTGCTGCTCTCCCACATCCTTTCTGACGCAGGCTGCTAGGGCCCTATACCCGAGTCGTTCCGGAGGGCGAGGCAGAAGGAGGAGCAGGAATCCGTCCAGGTTCCTGATAATAAGTCCACAGGCGAGCTCGAGGGAGAAACAACCTTCATGTAAGCGTGGTCTGCCGTTGCCAGTATGCGTCTGCCGATCTCGGCCCCTTACTAAACTTTTCCACTCCTAGGACCACCGATACCTCCTTCGTCGAGAACCCTTCATCCATGAGACCAACCGCATCCAGGTTCCAGACTCCAGCCCCTAGGTCAAGGACCTCTCGGGTGCCTGCGCCGTCCACTCGCGGTGGAACGCAGGCTCGGGGTGGTCGCGGCGGTGCTGGTGGCACTCGTGGCACGCGGTCTAGTGGACTCGTACGCCCAAGGGCCCGTGGCATCAGATGAATGAGCTGCGGTAACTAAAGGTACATTGAAAAGGATCATCTCTACTACGCACACGCTGCGTCTCGAGACTGTTTCTGGCGTCTGCAAGGCCAGAAATCCATGTCTCGGCCTCTTACGAGGTTCTATGCTATATAAGCGAAGACATCAGCCCAAGAGAGGGATGACTGCTACTATGGCTATGGGTATACGAGGTGGAGGGCGCCGACCACCTGTCCACGTACAAGTAGCGTTGAGGACAGCAGAGTCCACCGCTGCCGAGTTGGAATAGAACAGCCTTGCGCGTGATGCGGTGTTGCTGCAACACGAATCATGAATATGATAAGAGGGTCTCGAGTATGAAGCCATGACCGAACCCACAATCTGCATACTTTTTCTCTCTCCTTGTGCGTGTATCTGCAATTTTGCCCTGTCTGCTCCGTCGTTCGCATCCGATCACATTGCCTGCAGTATGAGTCTATGCATAGGGTCTCGAGGGGCCTTGTCTGTATAAGATTTCGAATAAGAAACGGGCGATCGGTCAAGTGTAGAGTTCAAGGTGTTGCAAGTGGTCGACTCGGTGCTGTCAGTGTCGGGAGTACCCCGCCCAGCTCGGCAAGGACCAGGACCGGGGGTCCACTTATGTCAACCTCCATCTCCGACCAGCCCTTCCGAGCAGAAACCAGCTCTCTTCAAATCGTACGACAGGCAGAGAAAGAAGAGAGGGAAGGGGAAAATGAGAAAGAGAAAAAGCCAGCACGCAAACTCTCCCATGTTCTCATGACTAAGTAGTGATCCAGGGCCCTTCTTCCGGTGAGGTCACCGAGAAGACAATCAAACAATGTCAACCCGCCGCTTCATCCAATACGTCGCCGGATCCAAGAACAAGCTCCCCACCGTCTACCTCCAGTGCCGCGTCAAGCCAGGAGCCAGCAAGGTCCGCGAGGGTGTGGCGGCTCTCACCGATGACGCTGTCGAGCTCTGCGTCACTGCTGCTGCCAGAGAGGGGGAGGCCAATAAGGCTGTTCTGGCCGTGCTGAGCGAGGTAAGTAGTCTGGCGCATGAGATACACAGGCCTGTACATTCTTGGCCGTCCGTCACTGTGCAGACGCGACCATTCCATCACTGAAAGGTTGCCGGAGGCTTGGTGCTTACTGACACAGCTGGAGAGCAGGTGCTAGGCGTACCGAAGTCTGATCTCCAAATCACTCGTGGAATGAAATCTAGGGACAAGACTGTTGCTGTTGGGGGCAGGGCGGTCCAGCAGGGTGAAGAGGAGTGCCTGAAGAAGCTGCTAAAGATGCTCAGTGACGCCGTTGATGAGGACTCTGGATGAGCCTTGCACTCTGCTGCTTGTTTGCTTAATATCCGTCCGGCGGGGTCTGGTCTAAGTCTGTCTGCAAGGGATTTTCTTCTCGCTCAACCACCTTACTGGCGAGAGGAGATTAGTGAGAGGCTTTCGAGACACACTCAGACCTCGTCTCTAGGCTCTCGAGGGCGAAATTGAAATCGAATGGCAGAGAACTCTCGTCGCTAGACCGCCATCAATAGTCGATATCTTAGCTGAGATCGAGCCGTGGTGGCAGGGGTCATACAACCATTGGAGAGCTACATTGAGGCATCCCTTACCTCGGTGCTGATGTGAATTCCGTACTGGCTTGCCATCAAAATGTGGACCTCGTATGTGCTCTTATCTTGCCATGGGCCTTTGTGCCAGAATCGAAATGGACTACACGGGATGTCACGGCGTCAAGCAGACGTCCTCTAAATTAAAGTATGATTTGAGCAGAATACAGACTAACTGCAAATGCCAATCCTATACGCAGGCTGATGCCGTGGCCTCGCGATTTGTTTGCACGGTCTCATGAAGTTTGCAAAAACCTTTTGGGGATAAACATGTTCTTAGTTTTGGGAAAATTTGCAGTAATCTCACGCGACATGATAGATAAATTCCACGCCGGGAGGCTGCAGAAGGGCGTTCAAGCATTCCAGTCCAGTGAGGTAGGAGGCCCAAGAACCTTCTCTGCCATAGAATCGTTCGTACCCGTTCCGTCACTCTCGATGTGGGTAGATCTAAAGACATTACCGTCAGCTATAGACAGGACCAGGACACTGTTTCCAACAGACTGCGACTTACTTGACTTTACCGTCCTCCGTCACGAGGGCATACCGCTTGCTCCGCACGTTGCCGAAGATCTTGGTGGCATCAAAGTCGAGGTCCAGCGCCTTGGTGAATTCGGCGACCGGATCGGCAAGGAAGCGGATCTGGTGAATGAGGGTTTCTTTAGCTGCTTTCTCCAAGGGAAAGGGAAAGTCATCCAGAGAGTAAGAGAGCACTTACACCTATAGCTCCGCTTGAGTCCAGAGCATCGCCCCAGGCCCCCATGACGAAAGGATCATTGACGGAGACGACAAAGACCTTGCCCGCATCCTGGAGATTAGGATGCTTGAGATAGCTTGGGATGTGCTTCTGCGAGCACCCAGGGCCTGTTAAACTGCCGTCAGTCTCTCCTAGAGCTAGCTGGTCATCATTCTGGCGGGTTAGCTGTGGGACGTACTGAAAGCTCCCGGTACGCCGATGATGAGACCCTTCCCGGTGGCGAGCTCCTTGGCGAGATTGACCTTGTTGGCAGGCGAGCCCTCTGCAAGGACTTCCAGGTTGGGAATAGAATCTCCAACCTTGACGAACGCCGGGCGAGTTGAGTGGAAGCCCCTCGAGGAGGACATGAGAGACGACCTCGCGGCCAGGCTCAATGGCCTAAGGGAAGATCTGAATGCCATTCTGCGTTTTGTCTTCGGGGAGAGGAAGAGGAGAGGAGGTGGGAAGGGGCGGTATAGAGGGATAGGAATGAAATGCGCGAAGGTTTGTCACTTCACAATCTCGCAGCTGTCAAAAGTCCCGCGTGGAAGGTAGCTGAAAGGGAAGCATTGTATAGCGACGTTAACGGGGTTAGTACTATGCAAACTGCGCAATACCATGCAAGCATTCAATGGGTAAGCCCCTGTTCGGGAGCAGAGCGTCATCCGCAAATGACATCACAGGTCAGTGTAGGCCCCTGTTCAGCTTCCACTTTAGCATTGCGTACCCTATTTACAGATTTTGCCTCGTTATCGGCATATTTACGATTACTAGAGAGTGAAAATATACCTACTTTTATTTGGTATCCATCCGGCTGCTGAACAATAAATTTCAAATGCGAAGTCTCATAGAAGAAAAGAGAAGTTGCATACCATATAATCGGTATGGATCATACGAAAGCCGAAAGCTCGACATAGTTTTTATTATGTACCAAACAGACAGGTTGGCTCGGCCCAAATCCTCGAAAAAAGCATATCCCCCTCTGCCCCTCACTGGGAGGCCAACGTCAAACGCCCAGAGTCCCAAGACCCACTAACATTGACCTCCACGCTACTCCCTGGAGCCGGTACGGGGACCCTGGGTACAGAGCAGGCAGGTCCCCCCCAACTAACCACCAGCCAGCACAACCACGCTGACGGCTGAGGGCAGCGGCTCGTTCTGCTCCCTGCCCCCCCTCAACTGCATTGACCAGCCCAAAGTCTGACATGAGATCAGGGGTGCTGAGAGCCTTCCCATTTCCTCCGGAAAACATATTGTCAAAATTTCCCACCCGTACTTATACCTGTACTTTTAGGCCTAACCTGCAGCTGTTCCTTTTCCAAGTTTTCCTCTTCTCCTCAACCCCCCTTTTCCTAAACCAACATCTGGCGTTACGCTGGGCACACACGAGGTCCTGGACGGAGCGAGACCTGGTTGGACTGTAGCCGTACACAGTCCCCGCTGCTGGTCATCACTCACTCATTCACCACCCACCACCACCCAACACTGATCACTGGCCACTGATCACGTTTCGGTCCATCCGTCGCAAACAACCAACTCTACCACCCGTCCCGTCACTAGGCTCGGTGTGTTAGCTCCCTCGTTAAACCTGTTGTGTTTTGCAGAGCCTGTGGCCCAAGTGGCGTGTGACCCTGTCACCCCCCATAAGACCAACCATCACTGCGGCAGTAGGGACGCCAGGCCCAGCGCCAGGCCCAGTGCCCCCGAGTCGTCTCTTCCCCGTTCGTCTCAACAACAGCACGCCCAACTAGAAACAACCAGACCTATCCAACCACAACAATCATCCTGCATCTGCCATCTGGGGACAACACTATTTCTTGGACAACGTCTCGCCTACTAGCCATTCTCCCTCTCCCTTCGATAACTCTCTGGGTGCCACCGCTACAACCAAGAGTGAGACCCACCACACTCACTTCCGTTTAGTCAGACCGTCCTCTGTGCCTCACACAGATTACCTCCGTCACCTGGACTCGGTCGCTGCATCCGAGTCCCCCGTCATCATTCCTCCCAAGACTCGCAAGAGAAAGGCGGCTGAGGCGAAGCTTTCCTCCGCGACCAAGGACGCCCTTCCCAACAAGAGGGTCCCTGCCTCAGCTGGCCAACAAGTCCAGGCCTCGCCTCCCACCCCTATGACCACCACCTCCACCAACATGGATTCCGACGACGATATGCTCTCCAATCTGTCAAGCGACGAAGACGTCCTTCAGGATGATGACAGTGACAACTCGGTCGACGATGGTATGTGATGTCCAACCTCCATCCCCCACCCCATTCATGCATCCATCTTCTCCTGATCTCTTCTTTCCCCCCAAACGCCTGCCCAGCCCGATGACTAACACTCCCACGAAACAGGTTTCGACTTCGACGATGAACCCGAGCCAGACCTGCCCGGACAGATCGACTTCAGCCCGAAGAAGAAGGTCTCGTATGAGATCACGTACAAGGTCTACCTACCAGAAGAGCTACAGAATCAGCAAGACGAACTAGTCGACGAGGTCAACATGATCCTCGAATTATCCAAGGAGGATGCTGCCATACTTCTTCGTCATTTCCGCTGGAACAAGGAGAGGCTGATCGACGAGTACATGGACAGAGGACCCAGGGTCCTTGAGGCTGCCGGCCTCGGTTCTGAAGCGTCTGGCGGCCCGCACCTGGAGGTCATCCCGGGCTTCACGTGTGACATCTGCTGCGAGGACGGGGACGGCCTCCAAACATTCGCCATCAAGTGCGGACACCGGTACTGCGTCGACTGCTACAGGCAATATCTTACACAGAAGATCAAGGAGGAGGGTGAGGCTGCACGGATCCAGTGCCCCTCGGAGGATTGTCACCGTATCATCGATGCGAGGTCACTCGACCTGCTCGTCACCGAAGACCTGGTCGACAGATACCGGCGGCTTCTCAACCGGACCTACGTACAGGACAACGACACCTTGAAGTGGTGCCCCGCGCCGGACTGCGAGAATGCCATAGGCTGCAGCGTCAAGAAGAAGGACCTGGACAAGATCGTGCCTACAGTGGCCTGCTCTTGTTCACACCGCTTCTGCTTCGGTTGCATTCTTACCGATCACCAGCCCGCCCCCTGTGAGCTGGTCAGGCGATGGCTCAAGAAGTGTGCCGACGACAGTGAGACTGCCAACTGGATCTCAGCGAATACCAAGGAGTGCCCCAAGTGCAACTCGACGATCGAGAAGAACGGGGGTTGCAACCACATGACGTGCCGCAAGTGCAAGTACGAGTTTTGCTGGATGTGCATGGGCCTATGGTCGGAGCATGGCACCAGCTGGTACAACTGCAACCGATTCGAAGAGAAGAGCGGCACCGAGGCGAGGGACGCCCAGGCTAAATCTAGGGTCTCGCTGGAGAGGTACCTACACTACTACAACCGCTACGCCAACCACGAGCAGTCGGCGCGTCTCGACAAGGACATCTACCAGAAGACGGAGAAGAAGATGATTCAGCTCCAGACGGCGTCGGGCATGTCTTGGATTGAGGTTCAGTACCTCAACGCCGCATCCCAGGCCCTGCAGACCTGCCGGCAGACCCTCAAGTGGACATATGCCTTCGCGTTCTACCTGGCACGGAACAACCTCACCGAGATTTTCGAGGACAACCAGAAAGACCTGGAGATGGCGGTTGAGGCCCTGTCTGAGATGTTCGAGAAGCCGATCTCAGAGCTCTCAGACTCCAAACTGAAGGTCGAGATTATGGACAAGACGGCCTACTGTAACAAACGGCGCGTGATCCTCCTCGACGACACGGCTGAAAATCTCGCCAACGGTAAGCATTCTCAAATGCTTGTGTTTTCAATATACATGGATGGCTGCTAATGATCTCTATAGGCAAGTGGAAGTTTAATGTGGACCTGCACGCCCCCTCGCCAACGGCTGCTAGCGGTCGTCGATAGGTTGATGCATGTAGAGCTGGTGGACATATCATGCACTTGATTGACGAGCGATGCTACAATACCTCTTGGCTCACCCTCGACCCCTTTTTCAGGAAGCTATAGCCTACTGGTTTCCAAATTCATATACTGACGGATTCACCATGATCGATACTGAAAGACGTTAGAAGAAGTCCGCGCTTCCAGAACTTGAGTTGGATCCTCCGAAACAACCTAGGGATGGCGGCTCGAGATGTGAATAATCTTAGGTCACGATGAAGGCGTTGCAGAGTTGAGGTGGGGCTTGATTTTCTTTTTATTCCAGGAACTTTCCCGAGGCATCGCACCGCCGCATCATTAGAAGAGAAGAGAAGAGACATTGGTTTCTTGCACCATTGCAACAGGAGTCATGGGGAGGCTTGTTTCTGTCTCTTGTCTAGTTCACCCCACCGGAGCCAGAGAGCAGCAGGAAAGGTTTGTTTTCGGGGCCAGATTTTATTACTGTCCATCTCACCCACATTTCGTGTGGTAGACAAGCGTCCTTGAGAATCGCCGTCTTACTACTACTATACGTTACTATGGGCTTTGTTGCTTGGCCAAAAGAACGAGCGGTGGTCCGTGAGGTGCACAAAGGAACAAGCGGGGTGGGACGACAATTGGCAATGAGAATATTAGACTGCGTCTGGATTTTCTTGTTTGATCTTGCTAGTGGTAAATGAGAAATGCATATCATCACTACTGACTGCCACCTTGAATGACGACCATTGTTGCATTACCAACTATGATAAGTGTAGTTTTCATAGTACCTCTACCATCACCAGGTGAAGACGAAGAGGAGGAAGTCAAGGGGTCCTAATCCCTTTGTACTATGGTAGAGTACTCGGACTATTTGGTACTTGGTACTTATTCTCAGGCGGCCGAGAGCGGCGCATCGGATACGGGCCCTTCCTCCTCGGTCCTTGACTTGCTGCAAGAACATTCATCCGACGACAGGCAGCGGCCCGAGCAGGAGCCACTACACCCCCTGCAAGTAACCCCTGGTCTTCTGCGGAATGGGACGGGTTATTTACTTATCCAGCAATCCAATGCCGAGGTGGCTACCCGCGCTCGAAACCTTGACGGCATCGTCGCGGAAGCAAAGCCGAGAGGTCTTTTGGCGGGGGAAAATGGGAAGAACTATACGGACGTTGTCGGGTTCAAGGAGCTGCTGCCAACGACCTCTTTCTTCTTTTTTCCTCTTTCGTGCGTGCGTTTATTCCTTCTTCCTCAAACCAACAATTTAATCATCATCTCCATAACAACAATTGACTCTTGTTTCACTCCCTCAATCATCCTCTGTCCTGGCTGATTGGCATCCATCCATCCGACTGCTGCTCTGCTCCTTCCTGTCCCCGGTCCCGGCTTCGGCTCTCGTCTGCTCCGCGTCGGTCCGGTCGAGTGCGCTCTACTGTGCCTTATCCTGCTTCCACTCTTCGTCGGCGTCCAGGACATAATCTGCTCTTCCAACCGACAGTTAGAGGCTCGCCTGTGTGGGTTTTGTTGTCGAGCCAGCATTATAAACCTTGTAGGGAGGGGTCTCTTCTCTGCTGCGACCAGATCCTCACATACACACACAATCATGCCGTCCGCAGGTGTCTGCATGCGGACCCTCCGCGCATACTCAAGATATGGCTCAAATGTGAGTTTAGTTACGATGACACAGGAGGATACTACAGGCCTTGTGTGCAAGACTACAAGCAGGATTGTCAGCTCATACTTCTCCCCCTTTCGTCTCTAGCATGCCCTCCTCTTTGCCCGTGCCTTCTCGGCAACGACCCGGCGCGCCGAGATCAACAAGGTCTACCCCTCCGCCTCCGAAGCCCTTAAGGACATGAAGCCCAACAGCACTCTTCTGTGCGGCGGTTTTGGCCTGTGCGGCGTCCCCGACACGCTCATCAACGAGGTTCTCGAGAAGCCCGACATCAAGGGCCTGACGGCGGTGTCCAACAATGCGGGCACGGACTCGTCGGGTCTGGGCCAGCTGCTCAAGACGAAGCAGGTCAGCAAGATGATCGCCTCGTACATTGGCGAGAACAAGACGTTTGAGAGGATGTACCTGACGGGCGAGGTCGAGCTGGAGCTCACACCGCAGGGCACGCTGGCGGAGCGGTGCGCGGCGGGCGGAAAAGGCGTGCCGGCCTTTTACACGCCGGCAGCGTTCGGCACGGTGGTGCAGACGGGCGACCTGCCTCTCAAGAACAACCCCGACGGCACCCCGGCCGAGTTCTCCTACCCCAAGGACGTCAAGGTCTTCAACGGCAAGAGCTACCTCCTCGAGCACGCCATCGCCGGCGACTACGCCTTCGTGAAGGCTTACAAGGCCGACAAGCTCGGCAACTGCCAGTTCCGCCTCGCCGCCAACAACTTCAACGGCGCCATGGGCCGCAACGCCAAGATGACCATCGTCGAGGCAGAGCACATTGTCGAGCCGGGTGAGATCCCCCCCGAGGCGGTCCACCTTCCTGGCATCTACGTCAAGCGCGTCATCCAGAGCACCACGTCCAAGAACATTGAGAAGTACACCTTCACCAAGGACGAGGGAGAGGCCGACGACGCGGCCAAGGCCCTGGGCACAGGCGACACGGCCGCCAAGAGGGAGCGCATCGTGCGGCGCGCGGCCAAGGAGTTCAAGAACGGCATGTACGCCAATCTGGGCATCGGCATGCCGATGCTGGCGCCGGGCTTCGTGGGGCCCGAGGTCGAGGTGCAGCTGCAGAGCGAGAACGGCATCCTGGGCCTGGGACCCTACCCGCGCCGCGGCCACGAGGACGCCGACCTGATCAACGCCGGCAAGGAGACTGTCACCCTTAAGCCGGGTGCCGCCGTCTTCGGCAGCGAGGAGAGCTTTGGCATGATCCGTAGCGGCCGCATCAACCTGACCATCCTCGGCGCCATGCAGGTCAGTGGCACCGGCGACCTGGCCAACTGGATGCTGCCCGGCAAGGTCAAGGGCTTCGGCGGCGCCATGGATCTGGTCAGCAACCCGAGCGCTACCAAGGTCGTCGTCACTATGGAGCACACGGATAAGAAGGGAAATGCCAAGATCGTCAAGCAGTGTGCGTTCCCTCTGACGGGACGTGCGTGCGTGTCGAGGATTATCACGGAGCTGGTGCGTTCTGAACATCCCCCCCCCCCCTTTTTTTTTTTCCTCTCTCTCTCTCAACTATACCCTTGATGCAGTTCGAAAGTGAAACAAAGCTGACTCGACATAATGTTACAGGGTGTTTTTGATGTCGACTTCTCACATGGGCTGACGCTCATTGAGATTGCTGATGGCGTGACGGTAGAGGAGATCAAGGCCAAGACAGAGGCACCGTTCACAGTGGCCGAGGACCTGAAGCCGATGTTGTGATTTGATCTTTTTTTGAGAGAACGGTTGGATGAGATGGACCGGTCATAGCAGTAAAGCCGGGGGACAATGTGTGAATTGCCTCAAAAAGGGGGTAGAAGGCCAGAGTAATTCATACAAGTCATGATGATGATATTGATAGTGTGTATTATTGTTGTAAGAGAGACTTGATGACCACTGATGTCACATGATATTTAAGAAGAAGCGAGGAGAAACCGAAAATTCAAAATGTACAGTTCATAACGAGAATTTGCATGAAGTATTGGGTTGTCACGGTCTTGAAGTATAATTTGGTGCTATTCTTTCAAGAATTAGCAGTGCAAGCGCGCAAAAGCCATGCCGACCCATCAACAAACTCGTCTGGCCAGCAAGCAAGCTTTAAATTCCACAACAAAGAGATATCATCGTAGTTGAGGGTTCTTCCAGTTCCTCCATCATCATCAATCATTAAGACTGGAAATCGTGAAGCATATTCCCGATGCCGTTCGTTCGATGCCGCTTCGTGGGCCGGGAGGCAGACCTTTTCCCTGCCGAATTTGAGGCCACCGTGGAACACCGCTCTTCGTCCCCAGCAGCCGCCCTTGCGCTCCCAAATTCAGATTTGCTGGAACCCGCAGGCGCCTCAGGACCAGGGACTAATGATTGCCGCCAGAAAAACATGGCTCGCAGACGATATTGCCTCCAGAACGCGGGGGCGTCGCCAGGGCGTGGGTCATCGCCCAGATGCAAGGAGGCGAAAGGTGGCTGACGTCGTGTGGGCTGCTGCTCGCGTGTTTGTTTTGGCTGGGTTCGAGGAGGCACATCGTAGCCAGCGGACCCGTCCGTCGTTGTATCGTCGGGCAGGCACCCAAGAGTCCTATATGCAGACATGGCCCGGTGGGGCTCAAGGTATGTGTGACCAAGGTGGTGGGCAAAGGTTTCGGAGAGGAGATCATAAGGCGCTTGTCTGCATGAGAAATCCTCGGGGAGGGACGAGAGACTTCGGCTGGGGTGTCGGCGATTGATGGTTCTGTGGTAGGCCCATCCGTGCTTTCTGGCTTGGAGTTCTGCTCCTCGCCAGTTCTTGGCCCTGCCGAGAACCTCGAAGAGAGCTAGTTTGGGAAATTTGTCCAAGTAGCGCAGACACTCGAGGGTGAGGTCGTGGAAGGAACAGACTTTCAAGATCCGGAGCCGAGGAAACGGGTCTTCTTGACAACTCCAAGACTTGACCTGTGTATATAGGAAGTCCTCGGTGTCAGCCCTTGAACATACGATCTCTGGAAAGTGCCATGGGAAAGGTGCTAGATACGGACCACGCGATCGCTGACTGCTCCAGGAAACGAAGCAGCCGCATCGAATTGCTCAATCACCTCCAACACACCAAGATTCTTGAGTCCAGCAAGCAGAATCAGGTTCTGCGGTTTGATCGGACAGAGGCCCGAGATCCTCAGGTGAGCAACGAAGTCGAAAGAGGCAGTTGATGTTAGGGGCTTGGTATAAATCGCAAAGTCCGCGGCGGTTGGAACGCGGATCTGCTTGTAGTTGAATGCCAACTGAGTACCCCACTCTGGGTCATCAGGAAGGAATTTGTTGAACTTCTTCCAGGCTGCAAGCGAGAGCTCTCTGGACAAATCTCTAGAATTAGGCCATAAATTCTCCTCATTATAGACAAGGGGCCAAGTACGAGGCGGTGGGAACACGATCAAGGCGTGCGTGATGCGGACATCTTACCCATCCTCAGGCCTCAAGTACCGCCACATCATCTTAATCCATTCAGGCTTGGCGATGGACTCGAGCCAATAGTCGTCGATATTCTGAATGTTCTTTGCCGCAGTCTCGAGGGCCAGCATGAACAGAGATCTTGGTCCCTTTGCCGGCCATTCTGGTCTGTGGTTTTTAGGTCTGGTGAAGCCGTGATCTCTCGCGAGTTGAAATCCCAGCCAGTCACGAGGCTCAGGGTCCCCAAGATCCCAGTCAAGATCTTTGAGGTTGGACACGGCATGCACTACGTGCTCGCTAAAGACGAGACTGTCCATGGACGAGCGATGATCTGAGGTGGTCTGCAGAAATTCGATTCGGTTAGAGTTGCTTAAGTTACCGAGTTACCATGGGCAGGCTAGAAGAACGACAGAAACACCGATAATAAAGCACACGAATGCAAGGTGCGGGCAAAACGCAACTATTAGGACAGAAGACAATTGCGCCAAGGTCTACCAACTCAGCCGCACGTGCGTCAGGGGAGTTTGATCATGGACAGGATGAGACAGGTGGTGGAAAGCCCACCTGGAGGTTCAGTGAGTGGGAACAGCTTTCTTTGATTGATAGATGCAGGCAGCCGATTACGGGGAATATCTAGATGTCTCGTTGAAAATTTATCTGGACCCAACGTGAGCTTGTTGTCAAGCTGAATACGAGCACAGAAGGTAAGGTAACGAGGTTGATCTAACCCTCGGTTTCCCCTCCAAGACACGCCACTGAAAAAAGGCCAAGTGCCAGAGTGAATACGAGGGTGCCGAAATATGTGTTGTGAAGAAGGAAAAGGGAAATGGGAACGCAAGCCACCGCGAAATTTTGTTGCAAACTCTTGTGGAACCATGAACCTTACGTAATCAATCGGCGCGGCGCGGTCCGTTTGGGATGTGACGTGCTGCACTGTTATTTAGTAGAACAAATGAACGTGTTGTAGTAGAGCAAGTGTGCTGGAATTATTACAATTCTGCCGTGTCTTTTCTTTTAATGATGCATTCTTCCACCTCCCTCACTTGTCCATATTGAAACTTATTCAAAGTTAGGTTGGGTGAGCAATAGTATCCCTCATCTGCTTTTGTGGCCATCCTCAGGATGATAAAAGACACTCTCAATCAGCAGATTTGACAACTTAGCCGTAGGACTGGGTGTAGTGAAAAATACACGACCAAATTCATCAGAGATTTCAGAAGCTTATTTGAATAGTACAAATGATAGAGCATGTATGCGACGCCACAACAGATTGTCCTGATCTTCCTCAAAAGACATCAAAAATCCAACCTTGGGCCTTGATATAAGATTAAGCCTGGTGCTTTGTGTTCAACAGATGCCCCACCTCTAGTGGCAGGGGACATAAAAGCCATGCCATCTTATGTCAGCATAGGCTACCAATCACACCAAGGCAGAAAACAATTGCTAGCGATTTTCAGGGCCCTAAACCTTGTTGCAGGTGGGGGGAATGAGGGGCAGTGAATCACTTGCAGGACTGTTCTTATGCGCCCGGTGACTCTTGTATTCTTCCTTTTACTGACTTCGAAACCAAGAATCAACACTTGTGTTTTGATCTTTTGGTCAGTCCCGACAGGACAGCTTGGTCAACCTCAACTCTGACAATATCATCGAAACACGAAAAACAAAATCCAACAACGGCTATACATCGTTGCTATTGGATACCTACATCGACAAGAGCTCCTCAGTCTCTTTCAGAACACCAAGGTCCTACGTCGCCCACAGTAACATCCCTACAATGGCAGGCGGCAGCAGAGCAGTAGATCGTGCCCGAGCTGGCAAATTCAACAAGGCCAAGCGTGGAGGTAAGTCTTGTCTGTGATATATTTCCCAGGCCCCTCTCAAAGGGCAATCTTACTCTGACTGACCGCGTCTTCTCTTTGGTAGGTGGCAAGCACTTCTCCCGTGACCTCCGACCTCTTGATGCCGACGGTAACGAGATTTCCATGTGGAGCGAAGACGCACACAAGAAAGACCATGGTTCCGACTCCGACTCGGACGATGAGGAGGACTCAGACGAGGAAGACTCCGACGACGAGCCAGGCCCCTCCCGCGCCGCCGCTGTTCAGGAGATAAGCCGCGAGGACCGCAGGAAGGAGAAGAAGGCGCGCAAGGAGGCCGCGATCGCCAAGGCCAAGGCCGCTTCTATCCAAGTCGGCGATCTCCCTCCCAGCGACTCCGAGGATGAGGAAGACGACGACATGCCCGCCAATCCCAACCACTCCAAGGCTGCGCGGAAGCAGGCCGTTGCCGCTCCGAAGGTCGAGGAGGAGGAGGTCGACGAGGCTGCCGAGGGCGTGTCCAAGTTGAGCGTCAAGCAGCCTCAGAGCCGCCGGGAGAGGGAGTCAGCCGAGGCGGCGGCTGCCAAGGAGCGGTATATGAAGCAGCACCTGGCTGGCAAGACCGACGAGGCCAAGGCGGATATAGCTCGCCTCCAGAAGATCCGTGAGGAGCGCGAGAGGGCTCGTCTGCAGAGAGAAGTGTGTTCCCTTCTACAATCCGAACAAGCTGTGACGGGCAGGTTGACGCTAACATCTATATCCAGGCCGAGGAGGAGGAGCGCAAGGAGCAAGAAGCCAAGAAGCGTGCAGAGATTGAGAAGAAAGAGGCCAAGCTGCGCGAGGCTGCTATGGGCAAGCCCACCAAGAAGGCCGGAAAGAAGAAGTAGGGGGCGGAACTACTTCCGTTGGCATCGGGGCGGGCAAGGTTTATGGTGAGCAGAAGGTCCAAACGGCCATCTTCGATCCCGGTTCCCTTGCTTTGGCCATAGATCAGCAATACTGGGTCTTCTAGTCATTTTGTATTTTCTTTATTATTCTCTCTCTTTCCCACACTCGAATTGCGTGTAGACGCAGCTCTTTGCGACAACACGATTCAGTACGGCACACTTTTCTTCTTCTTCAAGGGGCAGTCCACTTCTTGCCCTCTTCTCTCACCCTACATGTTGGCGAGACCGTCCGAGCCCACGCTCTCCTTCCAGAACTCATCAAAGTCGATACCCTGCTCTGCGAACAATTCCCGAATCTGCTTGGCGACTTCGACCTGTTTGTCTGCACCGAACCCGCCCGGTTGCGTAGACTCGAACTGAACAATTTCGATCCATCGGTAGAACAGGTCCTCCTTGCCCACCGCTGCGAGCGCGTCCCTAAACGCAAACACCTGGGTCCGGCGTGCAACATCCTGTGCATTTTCCTCCATCTTCAGGTCAAGGGAAACCCAGCCGTAGTCTTCGTGGTGCAACACGACCATCAATTTGAATGCCTCCAGCGCGATACTCTTGTCATCCACCAATTTCGTCGCCTTCACCATCGCCGCCCAGTCCAGGTCCCATTCGTTGTTCATCGTCAAGTAGCCAGTCTTCTCATTGATCAACATCGGCGCTGTAGCCACGCCGACATGGTTCATCAAGAGATTCCTGGCCTGGGCATTATCCCCTTTCACAGCCTTCTTGATGTCGGTGTCCCAATTCGGTTTGCTGCGGCGGATGTATATTTCCTTGCCACGGAAGCCCACACCCCACCGCCACATAAGGGGACTGCCGTGCGACCCGTCGAAGCAGAACTCCACAGGCCAAGGCCATACGAAGATGAACAGCAAGCAATCTAGCGAAAATGTAAAAGCCCTCCGCGCAATTATCCTGGCGATGACTGACCAGCTGGACTCGGCCACAGGCACGGTGGTCTCATTGGAATGTCCGAATGCTGAGGCTATAAGTTTGAAGTACCAGGGGCCAATGTGATACATGCGGTAAGCAAAGAGGGCAGTGATGGCGAGGTTGATGACGATGGGTACCAGGAAGATCTTGCGTTTGAATTCGACCGGTTTGCTGTCGATGTGTGTTATGTAGACATGTTTTGGCGAGAGGGTGGAGAGCAAGGGAGCCATCACCTCCGGAGCTCGCTTGAACGGTTGGGGAGGCTCCTGTAAGGTTGTCGAGGAGGGTGACGGTGATGATTTTGGTTTCTTTGCCTGGGTTCTCTTGGATGGCGCCATTTCTTCTGAGGAATGTTGAGTTGAGTCCTTGGGAGGTTTTTAATTTTTCGAGGGCCAAGTTCGAGAATCGGTGGAACCCAGCAACAGATGAGAGACAGAGATAGATATCTGTTACAATGTCGAATGACTGAAATGGTTGCTGAACTGTGAACAGGAAAAAGAAGAAGAAGAAGAAAAAATGGGCGCTGTCTGGATGAGTGAGAGAAGGCTTGTTGGCGTGGCTTCATGGAGTAGGAGCTCTATAATTTTACCCCTGACCCTGAACTAACGGCTCGTTCCCATGCCTGCCCGGCAGCCCGGGTCGGTTGGCCATAACTTCCCCGTGCCTGTACCAGCAGGGTACATGGTCTACCTGCCGTGGAGTGGGGTGATTGCAAGTCTCTGCAAGTCTCTTCCAAGTATAGCCATGCTAGTACACTCTACTTTAGTGGATGCAACTCCCATGCATCTGCGAAAATCCACCTTAAAAGTTGCCATTGCAGTTCTCGACGTGTGACGCGACACACTTTGGAGTTTCTGGGTGTCTGAGAAAAGGGCAGCACCATAAAAGAGGCTGTCCACACGTTGTGTTCTTCCTAGGGATGTTGAGGAACCAGGCTAAGGTATGCATTCTCTTCCTGTCACCTGCCTTTCCTCTCTTTTCTTTTTCTTGCTCCATTCAGAATCAACTAACGTATTGCGACTTCAGAGGCAGGCCAGCTTCTACGTCTGCGCATCATGTCGACGCCAACACCAGCAGGACCTGGCTCGACTACGTAATACTGGTCGCCCGCATATCCATGACCATTCCTCTCTACCTCGATCGTTTTCCTCGACCGGCCTTGCAATATCCAGGCGACCAGGCTCGAGATCACCCCGACATGGAGCGCTATTCGCACCTGACGAAGACCTTTTCAAGGGCAGCCGGACAGACGTCCGGTGTTATACCATGTGGGGTAGATTTGGATCCAACACGGTCCCGGGGCAGTCGAATTCTGCATGGGGCGCTGCTTTGAAGAATGATCAGGGCCAGGTTGCAGGGAGCGCAAGTACATCACCATCTGCTGCGTGGGAAGGACGCACCGCAGGCAACAAAATACCACCGGCTACTGGAACTGCAACATGGGGCGGCAAGCTTGGTGGCGGCGTGCCTCCTGCGAGATCTGCTTATGGAAGCGGCATTTCACCAGCACAGCCGGCAGCTGACTCCTCGAGCGCGAGACAAGTACCTTCTGCCCGCCCATCCACCGGCACAGCTTTCGGTCAGCTTCAAACTTCGTGGGGCAGCAGCAGACCGAATTCATTTGGCAATCCTCCCGGGGCAGGTCCTAAAAAGCCCGCCTTTGGCTCCGGTCTGGCAGCATTTAAGCCCGTTGGCAGCACTGTCGCTGCAGCAAAATCAACCAGTGGCATCTCCAGGCTCTCTCTGGATGATCTTCGACAGGCAGCACAATCTCGGGAGACGCCTGCTCAAAAGGTCAGCCAGCAGACCGTGCCTCAGCCTTCTCAGCCTCTACCGTCGCCTCCGTCTTCGTCAGCATCTCGGTCACAAGCCCAAAGTTCAGGCGCTGCTCCCCAACGGTCGAAAGTGTCTCTCCTCGATGCAGCCTTCAGTAAAAAACCTGGTCAATCGCTTCCCGCAGGCACAGAGTTTCCTCAGCTCCGAAGGCGAGGGTCTAGGGACGATTCATTCGAGTCTATGAGCCCCTTCAATCTGCCTCGACAGGAAATATCTGCCTCGCGGATGTCGGCGGTCCCGGACATATCTCAGGAACGCTCCACGCCTAGGTCGCCGAAACGTAGCCCCGATCAGTTGAGGAGAAGAGACCGCTATCACGACTGGGGAGCCCCGTCATCTTTAGGGAGTGTTAGCCCCTCGGAGCCAGCAGAGAGAGTCTCAAATCGGCCGTCACCAATCCCGACTACAACTAGATTCGGAGCAAACGGCCCAAAGCTACCAGGGCTACCAATGTCACAGTCTCCACTCAAATTTGAGCCCATGGTGAAATCCTCACCATCTCAGGATCAAAGGGTGCGAAGATTGGATCAAAGCAATGAACACACACCCGAATTTGGTGCACCCACCCCTAGGGAGCTTGGTTTGCCCATTCTCCCTAAAACTGACCAGAACGCCCCCCTACCGGATGAGAGAGGCACAAGAGGCAGGGACACTGACAAGGATGTGGACCATCAAGGTAGAGGCAGACCTTCTGATGACAGACGCGGAAGAGGCCGGGACTTTGACCGGGACGCGGGCTATCGTGGTCGGAACAGAGACTTCGACGAAGTTTCCGATCGTCGAGGAAGAGGAGACAAACCAAAGAAGAATTACAATCGGAGACAGCGGGAGTTCGATGATGAGCATGACGAAGACTTCGACTACGAGCAGGCAATGGCTATACGCGAACAACGCATACGCGCAAGGGAAGAGAAGAAAGCTGCCAAGGAGGCACTGGCACCTAAAACGATACTGTTGCCTGAGTACATCACGGTGTCTGACCTAGCAAATGCCCTGCGCGTCAAACCTCGGCAGTTCTTGAAGGATCTCGAACAGCTCGGTTTTGAGAACATTCTCCACGACAGTATCATGACAGGCGAGACTGCAGCTCTTGTTGCTGCCGAATATGGCTTCGAGCCCACAGTCGACTCGGGCGACGGCCGTGACCTCAAGCCGAGACCACCACCGGAAGATTTATCGAGTGTGCCTCCCCGGCCACCCATCGTGACCATCATGGGCCACGTTGACCACGGCAAGACGACAATGTTGGACTGGCTGCGAAAGTCATCTGTTGCAGCACAGGAACACGGCGGTATCACACAACATATCGGTGCCTTTTCTGTCAAGCTCAAATCTGGCAAGCTTATTACGTTTCTGGATACGCCTGGTCACGCCGCGTTTCTGAGCATGCGGCAGCGTGGTGCTAACGTTACGGATATCGTCGTCTTGGTGGTAGCCGTCGATGATAGTGTGAAGCCGCAGACAATTGAGGCCATCAAGCATGCTCAGAATGCCAAGGTACCCATGATTGTTGCCATCAACAAAATTGACATTGACGATGACCCGAAGCGCATCGAACATGTCAAGTCGGATCTGGCCTCCAACGGGGTGGAGATTGAAGACTTTGGTGGCGATGTGCAGGTGGTGGCAGTCAGCGGCGTCACTGGCCGGGGAATGGGCGATCTCGAAGAGAGCATCCTGACACTGTCTGAGATCCTCGACATGCGCGCTGAGCCTGACGGAATGGCTGAGGGATGGGTTCTTGAGGCCAGCGTCAAGTCGGACGGCAGAGCAGCAACCATCCTCGTGAAGAGGGGAACACTGCGTGTCGGCGACTTGATCGTTGCAGGAAATACCTACACCAGGATCAGGACCATGAGGAACGAGGCCGGCACAGAGGTCAAGGCCGCCGGACCGGGAACTCCTGTGGAAATCTACGGTAGCTGGAAGCAGCCACCAATGGCAGGAGACATGGTCCTGCAAGCACCGGATGAGAGCACAGCGCAGTCAGCGGTTGGCTACCGCCAGGAAGTTGCAGATCGAGCGGAAGCTGCTGCGCAGAAGGCCCAAAAAGAACTGTCAGATCGGGAAGAAGTCGAGAGAAAGGCTTTGGAGAAGATGATGGAGGAACAACGCGAGGAAGGCGACGAGGATGCCACGGTCGAACCTGAAGAAACAGGCCCCAAGATCTACAACATCATTGTCAAGGGTGACGTGATGGGCTCAGTCGAGGCTGTCACCAACGCCATTCAGGAGATTGGAAACAACGAAGTTCGGACACGCATCCTGCGATCCTCACCGGGCCAGATTACCGAGTCAGATATCGACCACATGGCAATGGCTCAAGGCTGCATCATCAACTTCAACACGGTCGTGCCGGGCCCCATCCTGCGTAGGGCAGATGAGGCTGGCGTCAAGATTCTGGATTATAACATCATCTATGAAGTAGTTGATGCTGTCAAGAAGCAGTTGTCGGAGCTGCTACCGCCCATCATGAGCCAGAGGGTCCTGGCCGAAGCCGAAGTACTCCAGGTCTTCCCCATCAATATTGTAAAGAGAGTATACAAGAATGTCGCCGGCGTGAAGGTCAAAAACGGCATGGTGACAAGGGGTGGCCTGTACCGGATAATGCGCGACGGAGAAAAGATCCATGAAGGTATGTCTCGGACGGTTTCAACTCACTCCCACGTTCCATCCCCCCCCCTTCCTCCCCCCACTTGCAACATGCAAATTTCCATTCAGACCTTGTGCTAACTTTTCGATAAAGGCAAGCTTGCAGCCCTCAAGCAAAAGCAAAAGGACGTCAGCGAGATGAGAAAGGGCACCGAGTGTGGTATGATGTTTGAGGATTACGACGATTTCCAGCCTGGCGATGCCATTCAACTTTACGAGGAAGTACAGGAAAAGAGGTACTTGTAGAAAGATATAGAAGGCCGGGCTTAGACACCAGGATGCATCAGCAAAGCGGGCACGGACACTTTAGAAATGTTATCTCAGCTCAGTTTACTGCCGCCCTGAGGCGCCTTCACATGGGTTATGAACCAACGCACACGTGTACAAGGCTTGATTTGAAGAAGAGACATAGACGCATTGCTAGATCTTTTGAATTATGCAATCAAGATTTGAGGTTGATATAGACTCAAGACATCAATCACCACCTCTTTGGGGCAGATACGCCGCCCGACGTGAATGTTCTGGACGTTATATGAGCCTGTGATCTCTCCCTCTCCAGCTTGGTAAGTCCGATCCTATCCGTCATTGGCGTAGCGGCGATGATATTATCAAACTCGTCATCGTCATCGTCGCCGTTATCAGAATCCGGTTCGGCGTCTTGGTCGACTATCACCTTCTGATGCGGTTGTGGGGGTCTCGGGATCGTCTCTGGCCTTTTCTTGTCTGCTGGATCGTCTATGTTGGCGAATGATTTTGATGCCAGCACCTTTTTCCGGATTGCTTCCATAGCAGCATCCTCGTCTTCTTCGCTGTCATCCGATATGTCGAATGGATCCTTCTCTGCTCGGGCAGCTTCTTTCGGTGTTGGGTCTGGCTTCTTGCCTAGGTATATGCCGTCCACACTGCCAACTTCATCGCTGTTTGCTCCGCCTTCCTCGCCACTTTCTTCCTCATCAGCGTCGCTCTCATCATCCGAATCCGGCATTACACGCCGATTGACATTTCCACTCTTCCACATATCATCGTCTGAGCCCTCTTCTCTGTTGTCGGCATACTCCTTCTCCAACCTCTCCATCCACTCCTTCTCTGTCTTCTTGATTGCCTGCTCATCCTCGCACTCGGCATATTTTCTCAAAAGCTTCGCATTGATCTTCAAGAACGCCTCTCCGTAGCTGAAGGGCTCGAGCACCTGCTCCGCCCAGTCTAGGTGCCCACAGATCGCAAACGCAGCCGCGAGGGCCTCGGCGCAGTTCAATCGCAAGGGCTTGCCGTAGTTGACCGTGTTCGCCGCGACCAGGTACGGCAGCAAGCGCTCGCACTTCCCGCCGACCTTGTTCCACTGCACCTCGCCCGTGCGCGCCCAGCTGCACTCGACTACCGCGGCGCCGTACATGTCCATGAGCTCGCGGTCCGCAGGCGAGAGCGTGTGCTTCCCGTTGGGCGTGATGATGACGCCGCTGTGGCGCTGGCCCAGGTGCAGCTCGCGCATGAGGCCGGCCCTCATCAGGCGCTTGCCGGAGCAGCGCTTCGGGTCGCAATGGCCGAGATCCCAGCAGGCTGCCTTGAAGGCAGGCTTCGTTCGGCCCGAGGCGGTAGATGGCTCTTCGGTGTCTTCATCTCCGTCGTTCCTCGGTTGCCGCGGGGGGCCGCCTCGTCTTGCGTCTTTGGGGTGGACGCCAAAGGTCTTCTTGCTTCGAGGGTCTTTCTTGTGACGAACCATGTTTGGGGGGGGGGGGTTCTTTCTTCTTCCCAGGAGTGGCAATAGCGCTCTTAATGACAAATTTCGTTGGTCAATTATGGAAGGCGTTTGTCGGCAAAAGACGTCAGGGTGAAATTATTCTGGGCTTCTTAAATTCGATATTGAGAAAGCGGCACTGACGATTCAGACGATGATCTCAGTTGAGAAACGAAGCGAGGCGAACCCTGGGCGTTTTTGGAGGGGCAACTTTTTCTCTGATAAGCACTTGGCAGGGGTAGAGCTTGTAGCCGGATCGCGGTGCCGAGCGACAGCTTACCAGTAGTTCTCCAGCTGCCCCAGGCCCTCAGGCGGCAGCGAATTTCCCCTCTTACCAACGCCATTCAGCGCCTCAGCCCAGTGATGAATGGATGCGCTTGGCGTGGCCACGATGTCATCCATGATTTCGCAAACTGACAAACAACAACAACAGCTCACCAAGCCACCACCACAACCACACCAGCGACAATATACTTCCTGTCGGACTCACGTCTATTGAGTGCTGCAGCATCATTCCCAACATCACACCCGCCTGAGCCCCTTTGCTTGCGCTGCCTCAGCTCGAGCTCGGGCTTCAAGCTAGGCGGCTTATTCACCTGCCGAAGCAGACGAGTACCTTGGGCAGTTCTTGGTTGCGACCGCAACCGATTGTCCCCCCAGGAAGCGCAATACCAGGTCTTGACGGTGTTCAAGAAGCGCTAGACAAAAAAGCGGTCTTTACCAGCCTGTCTACCAGGATCCTCACGATGGAGGCGGCCAGCGCAAGGGCGGCCGCCAGGGACCCGTGGGGAGGATGGGGTGGCCACGCTCCCTCCCAGCTCCAGCGCTTCATTCAGGCAGCGTGCAGTCCGGAGAATTACGAGCCCAACCTCGCTCTGAATCTCGAGATCGCCGACCTCATCAACTCGAAGAAGGGCTCTGCGCCCCGCGAGGCCGCTGTGGCCATCGTCAACTACATCAACCACCGCAACCCGAACGTCTCCCTGCTCGCCCTCAACCTGCTCGACATATGCGTCAAGAATTGCGGATACCCCTTTCAGCTACAGGTCAGCACCAAGGAGTTTCTCAATGAACTCGTCCGCCGCTTTCCCGAGCGGCCGCCCATCAGGTACAGCAGGGTGCAGATGAAGATCCTCGAGGCTATAGAAGAATGGCGCAGTACGATCTGCGAGACCAGCAGGTACAAAGAGGATCTAGGGTTCATTCGGGATATGCATAGACTGTTGAGCTACAAGGGCTACACGTTTCCCGAGGTCAGGAAAGATGACGCGGCTGTCCTGAACCCTAGCGATGTGAGTCTGCGTCTAGCCCTCTGCCAACCCACGAATGCCTCAGCTGACACCCTTCAAACAGAACCTCAAATCCGCCGAGGAGATGGAGGAAGAAGAGCGTGAGGCCCAGTCGGCTAAATTGCAGGAGCTGATCCGACGCGGCGCACCAGAAGACCTACAAGAGGCAAACCGTCTCATGAAGATTATGGCTGGTTATGACACAAGATCAAAGGTGGACTACCGCGCCAAGGCTGCCGAGGAGGTCTCCAAGATCCAGGCCAAGGCAAAGCTGCTCGAGGAGAGGCTTGCTGAGTTCAAGCCAGGCGACACCATGACAGATGGTGACGTCTTCGAGGAGCTCGCTTCCTCGCTGCAGAATGCCCAGCCCAAGATTCAGAAGATGTGTGAGGAGGAGTCCGACGATCACGAGGCCGTGGCGAGACTATTCGAGATCAACGACAGCATACACCGGACCGTTGAGAGGTACAAGCTGATGAAGAAAGGGGACTTGGAAGGGGCTTCTAAGATTGCCAAAGGCGAGCATGTGGCTTCCTCGGCGGCAGTTAAGAGCGCCGCTCAGGAGCTCAACCTCATCGACTTTGATGGCGACGCAGCGGCGAACGGCTCGGGCAATGCAAACGCTAGTACGAGTACAGCCCGTCAGGCTCAACCGGCTGGTGTCGAAGATGATCTACTCGGTCTGTCAATCGGGGAATCAGAAGGCGCCGGCAATTTTGGCCAAACCGGTGGCATCTCCCTTGGGTTTGGTAACAATACCAACATTCCTGGTCCAGCATTGCTCTCTTCTATGACCCAGGACAACAGCGCCAAGGGCTCTCTCTCCTCATCATCTACTCCGCCTCCATTCTCGGCTTTCTCCGCCTTCAACTCAGGGCCATCCACCTCGAAGAACAACACCCCACAGCCACCGAATTATCAACAGTCGGCATTCAGTTCCCCAGCAGCACCAGCGGTCGACCCATTCGCCGCACTTGCCGCGAACAAGCCTCCTCCTCCTCAACCGGCCACAGCGCAGGCCAACGATGATGATGAGTGGAACTTCTCGTCTGCCCTCCCCGCCGAGACGACATCTCTGCCCAAAGAGCATAGGGTGGCGGTGAGCAACTCCAACCTGAAGATCGATCTTCTTGCCAACCGAACGACTGGCACATCAAACAGCATCAACCTGTTGTTCGCTTTCAGCAACAACACTGCACAGCCGATAAGCGAGGTTCATTTTCAGTTGGCCGTGACAAAGGTATGTGGTCCCCTCGTTCTCCTGATATGTCTTGAGCCTGTCATGGGTTCTAACATTCAACTAGGGCTACGAATCCCAGCTCAAACCCCAGACGGGGCGTTCGCTAGAGCCGAAACAGAGCCGTGGGATAACCCAGTCCATCGAGGTGTGGCACACTGGTGACAAGGGTAAGAAGGTCGAGTCCGTCAAGCTCAGGTGGAGGGTGGCTTATAAAGTCGGATCGGAGATGAAGAGCGAAATGGGCGAGATCTCAGAATTCAGTATCGCGTAGCATAGCCTTATGCGTGGACTCTCATGTCTGCTTTCTCAAAGAATGAATTGGCAGTGATTTTCGCCGACAAAACCCAAAACTTGTCAATCCTGAACTCCTTCAGTCTCCCACCCCTTCTTTAAAATCTTTACATATATAAGGGGTATATATATACATACAGAGAGAGAAAACTTGCTTCATATGCCTCTCTATATTCTTCATATTTATTCCAAGGATCTGTTTGCGCTGTCCTGAATTTTTCATGATGCCTCATCATTTCCCCTTGGCCATACATCCAGCGGCGCTTGTTGCTTACTATGTATTAGTGCATATGTAGCTCTCTTATCTTATCGCTCAGAACCCACCGCAACCTTGAACCCTGAATGTCTTCAGCTTCGATACTCCTTCCAGCTATTCACTTACTTCTCAGCTCCGATAAACCGATATTCAAAGGTCACCTTTACGACCAAATACCGTCAATATTCTGCATCAAGATCATCCAGCCTCTATCAGGCACTTTGGATATTGCTATCTCGAGCCCATTTCCGCAGTGTTTCGCTCTACTGAAATATTGAAGCGACCGACCAAATTGAAGGTTTCAACCCTCGTCTAACATCATACTTGACCTTTTCACGACAATGGGTTCCGATGCATCCTATGATGAGGATGGATCGCGTTATAGCAAGAATCGTGTCAGGGAGAAATACGAGGACTCCAGCGATCGAGATCGCTTGAGCCGACGTTACCCTCGGGACCAGGACTCATCTGACAAGACTTCGAGACGTGACAGGTCTCGAGACAGGGACGACAATCGACATCGCCGTCGACGGCGGTCCCGCAGTCCTGAATCGAGGAGGCACAGCTCACGCGACAGAGGTGGTAGGCGCGATAAGAGAGCTCGAGACTCGCGCTCTCCTGAGGATGATTCATATGAGCGTCGACGAAGCCGACGTGTGGAAGACAACTTGGGTGACGAGGGCAGAAGTTCGAGGAAGAAGCACAAGCAAAGGGAGTCTCGCTGGGCTGAAGACGAGGACCAGCACGAGGAACGAGAGAGGCGCCGCAGGCGCCACCAAGATGCTCCCCTGGGCGATGCGGAACCTGCAGAGAACCAAGTGGCTGTGAGACGTGGTGGGCCTCTTCCATCACAAGCAGACTCGTTCGCTGTCTCGAACGGCGAGGAACCGGAGAAACCCAAAGAAAAGCCGAACTTTGGAAACACGGGCGTTTTGGCAGCAGCGTCCAACTCGGTCACGCAAGCAGACGGGACGACGATCACGCTAAAATATCATGAGCCGCCCGAGTCGCGCAAACCTCCTCCCCGCGACCAGTGGAAGCTTTTCGTGTTCAAGGGCAAGGATATCGTGGACACTATCGAGCTCAGCACGCGAAGCTGCTGGCTCGTGGGGCGAGAGCCAACAGTCGTTGATCTACTGGCCGAGAACCCCAGCATCAGCAAGCAGCATGCAGTGATCCAATTTCGGTATACCGAGAAGAGAAATGAGTTCGGCGACAAGATTGGAAAGGTGAAGCCATATCTAATCGACCTAGAGAGTGCCAACCACACTAAGCTGAACGGGGAGGAAGTGCCTGACCGGAGATATCTGGAACTGCGACCAAAGGATGTCGTCAAATTTGGGTCTAGTGAGAGGGAGTACGTCGTCATGCTCTCTAGGGATTGACCGGATCATTTGGCATTTTTTTGAGTCACCACCACTTTACTTTGCCAGCCCTGTCTGGGTGACGCATGTGACTGCGGCTCTCTTCCCGAGACACGCTGAGGGCTGGCACGCAGATCTGGTGGCCGCCTGGTGCGACTCTTCGGTGGCCAGTCACCAATTCGACACCTCTCACAAGGGAAGCCTAGGCTTGTGAGGCCAAACAAAGGAAAAGAAGAAAATGGCATTTCAGGTCTCGCAGGCGTTAGTAGAAGAAGATGAGTGCTGTGAAATGCGGCTCGGCCGATAAGTCAGCCTCGGGCGTCAGCTCTCATCACTTATGACGACTCCTCCATCGATGTGTAGCGGGTGAGCACAAAGGTGGTCCGTCAGACCGTACAGAGGCAAACAGGGGACATGGATGCAACATTGTGAAGGTACTGCATAAGGACAGGAAAAGGAAGGAAGGGAAAGAAAAAGAAAAAAACAATACACTGCATTCAACCTGGCCTCGCGCGATCTGGGGTAAATTTCTAGCAACATCATATCGTCCTTGTGCAGCAAAAAGCTCCAGCTCAATACAGCATGTGGCTTCTCGGTTGCAGGCCTCTTATTGTAAGCTACGATTCAGGGGCCTGTCAGAATTCAGCCACTTGATCAGTCCCGCACCCTCCCAAACGGTTCCTACCACCCCTTGCGTAAGCCGGCTGTCATGGCTCCCTCCGGCAACAGTATGCATGATGGATGGATGGATCTTTTTTCAGGGCTCGGTGGAGAAGATCGCCAGGCGCGCGGGTGGCTCAGCAGATCAAGAAGGCAGCCATGCCGAAGAAGGGTGACGGGACTGGTCGCTTCCCCAGCATGCTACTCCGGCTTTTGACCTCGCCGCATGACCCGCTGCACTCTGCACAACACACATCATTTCTGACACTCCAGAACTGTCTTATACCTGACATCGTGGAAACTCCGTGTTCCTACCATAAAGCATTCTGAATTTGTCGTCATAGTGGGGTAGCAGTCTTCCAGACTTTTCTGTCTACCGTTGTTTTCCCCTTTGATGCAAACCCTGGGCATTTCTCCTTCCCGCTTCTTGTTCTTCATCCTGGTCATTTTTGAGGGGGAGGTCAGTTGTTGATAATTCCGGGAATACGTACATCAGATGCCGCAAGTTCGGGCAAGGGCCCTTGGCACAAGACCAAGCATCTGTCAACATTGCTACTGCCTTCTTTACACCTTTGTTAATTGGTGTGGCTGTGCGAAGTGCCGATGACTAAAAGCTTCTTTTGCTTTTCTTTTTATTTATTTAATTTTATTTAAAAGGCAACGTATGCCTCCAGGCTTCTACATAGGGCTGGGAAACCAACCAGTAAAAAGAAAGGGCAACTTCAAGGAGGCCATGTATGCATAAGTAGTTAGCTGCTTAGCTGCTAAATCAGCCCTGGCATGCTCTTTTAAGGGGAGGCTTTCAGCTCATGTCTGCACACATGCTCCTCTTGGATTGCTCATCTCAGAATGTCTCAGAACCTACCAGTATGCAAGAACAAAAAATATTACACAATGCTACATAAGGCCTCTTGACGACAAGACACCTTGAGCCTGGTCACATGGTTCTCACAGACGACTAGACGAGGGACCCCCCTCGCAGTATAACAGAGAAAGAACCTCTCTTGTACCTGCAGCCTTTTTTTTTTTTTTTCCCCTTTTCTTTTTTTAGTCGCCCCTTCCCCATAAGTCCGCCGATCTCGTGCATTCAACCGCTACAACATAAAAACAACCCAGCCACTTTTCCAGCCAAAGTTGACAGACGCCAGCAGCGCTTACTCTCCCCGTACGACCACCTCTCCATTACTGCAATTCGCATCCATCGGCGGCACAGTAGCATAGGCGGCGCGAGGGAAGCTCTTCGCTTCTCTTCGCTGCGACGAGTAAGACAGATTGAAGATGGTGAGTAGCATCTCTGACGACTTATCCTCTCTTCTCCTGCCCCTCCTCCACTACACACCTCACCGACCTAAGCATGGTCGAACATCGTCGAGGCGCGTCCTCGTTCTCGAAGCATTGTTCCCACCACCCCTGCCCTCCCTGGATGATCCTACTACAGTAGTCTGTGAGTAAGGACCGAGTCCCGCTGCAGAGTTCCCTAGGTTTCCTAACCGCCCAACGGCGCGGGCCGCCTATCTTACTGTTCCTGTTCCGTGAGCATTCTCATCAGTCTTGTCACCGCCGTCATCGGTGGCATTGATGGGCGTGTCGTTATACTCTTTGTTTGTGGAGCATACTCATGATGGGGGAAGCATGCTCATGAGCAAGTAGCTCACGATTGAATCATTGTTCTTGTGTGATCTCATACCATTTGTTACACAACCCTCTTTTATGTTCATTTGTCTTACTTCCTTTTCCCTTTTTTCTTCTTCTTATCATTATTTATCTCTATGTGTTTTATTCTTGATAAACACTACCCCTGCACTGGTTTCTTCCTTTTCAGTTCGGCGCTGTTGGATTGAGGATTGGATTCTGGGGATAGAAACGGCTTCTGGTACACCCGTCCTCATGCAGCACGGCCTCTAACATGGAAGCAGGGCACTATCAACAAGAATATTCAACGCTACGACGTGACAGCCGTCTACACTCATCCCCAGGCCAAGGTCGACATCATCTTGATCCACGGCCTCAATGGCAACCCTACCAAGACGTGGACGGCCGGCAATGGTGTCTACTGGCCGACAGATCTACTTCCAAAGACTCTGGAGGAGGATGGAACACAGGCCAATATTTTCGTTTACGGCTACAATGCAGATGTTGCAGGCAACAAAGACAAGAAGCCCAGCACAAACTTTATCCATGAGCACGCACAAACCCTAGTCAGCTACCTCACCTCTTTTAGAAAAAGGCGCAAGAGCCAGAGAAATCCCATCATCTGGGTGGCTCACAGTCTCGGCGGCATCCTCCTTAAGCGGGTCCTGGAGCATTCGGACCACGTGAGGGCATCAGCTCACGAGGACGACCGAGCCATCTACGTTTCAACTTATGCCATCGTATTCCTGGGCACCCCCCACGAAGGCAGTGACCTCGCAAGATGGGGCGAGGTTCTCCAGGGCATGGTTGGCCGTGTGCCTCGCAGACTCTTTGACTCTGAGCCTATCCTCATCAAGACCCTGCGCAAGGATGGCGAGACGCTCGCCAACATCAATGCGAACTTCATCAACATCCAGCAGCGATTCAAGATCCATCTGGTCCACGAGAACCAAAAGACGGACCTGAAAGGCACAATGTCCCTGATCGTGGATTCCAAATCCGCGGCCCCAAAGTGGTACAACACCACTTCCTACGGCATAGAGGCAGACGTGAGTGACAGAGTCATCTCTTCCTGTTATTTGTGTTTCTGTTCTTCTGTTCCGCCAGACGCATTCAATTCTATCGTATGTGGAGACATGCTGATTTCATTACTAGCATTCCGGAATGTGCAAGTTTGCCAGTGTCGATGCCCCAGGATATCGACAAATCACCTCAGTCATGACAGATTGTGAGTCAAGCTCCATATGACTTTACCTATAAGTATCTCGAGAGAAAGTCTATCAGAGTGCTAATAAGTCTTCTTACAGGGGTCAAGGAGTCACCCGAAGTCATCATGTACCGCTGGCAGGTCGAGGACCAAGACCGCAGAATCCGCGCCCAAGTTGAGTTGAATGAGAGAGCAAGGCCATTCGTATGTTTGAATCCCTTTTCATCCAAATGCACAGGTGTTCCCTTCAGATAATTAACAAAATTCTTAGATTGAGAATTCGGCAGCTGGTTCTTCACAAATCGTTGGTACGTTCTCTTCGCCGCAGGTGATGAGTCCCGTTACAGATGGCGGGAGTCCGGCTCAACTTCAACATGGGGAGGAAGAGACGTACACTGTTGGAGAAAAAGAGTCGAGTCTAAAGGGTCTAGGTATTCATTGAACTTTTACAAAAGGAAGAAGAAAATAAGGGCTGATGGTTTCGTTTTTCCCCCGTAGTTTCACCAAATGGCACTGCTTTAACCACACAACGTCTACCAAGCGGCCCTCCATCTCCATTACCGATGTTGCCAATGATACCGCCATCACAGCCAGTCACACAAGAGTCAATGAGGACTGAAGGGTCTGGCTCGCAGGCTTCAAAGGAGCCGTATCACATGGTCCCAGAAGGTTTTCGGCCCAACTCCTATTTTGTCGGGCGCGAACAAGAGTTGAAGGAACTGCATAGAATGCTTCAAGACAAAAAGGTCCGCGAGAAGGGCACCTCGACCGTACTTGTACGATGTCAGACAGGAGGGGGCAAAACCCACATGGCCCGTGAATACCTCTTCAGACACCAGCACGACTACTCGGGCGGAGTGTTCTGGCTCCGCGCCTCGTCTGTGCAGGAGCTAGAGGGCGAGTTCTCACGCATTGCCAAGATCGCACTCAAGGACCTGCGGGCCAAGATTGACAGGAAAGAGCTCGAGGACCATACCAAAATGGTGGACCACGTCCGTGGGTGGCTTGAGGACCTAGACGACTGGTTGCTCGTGTTGGACGGCATCATGTTTGATCAGGACAACGGTATTGAGCGCTTCTTCCCTTACCACGCCAATACGTCCATGATCCTACTGTCCACAAGTACAGCGGGTGCGGGGAGCCACGTTTACAACAACCCACGACCACTCCAGCTACCACCGCTATCTACCCAGGAAGCACAAAGGCTTCTTTTAGAAGAAATGGAAAAGGAAAAGCCGTGGTCCCATGATGACCTGGCGCAGGCTGCAGAGCTGGTTCACATCCTGGAGAAACTGCCGTTGATGATTCATATCATCGCACAGCATCTCAAGTCCAGTCAGGAACCACTTTCCACCTATCTCAGACGGTACAAAGCCAAGCCCCCGCATCTCGGCAAGGTACCTGCGTACGAGCTGGTCTTGGAACAGATGGAGGCGAGAGGAGCGCTTGGGGCGCTGAACGTCTTGTGTATTCTTGCATTTCTGGATCAGCACATTCCCGTTGAAATGCTGTCCGTGGGCCTTCGGGTCCTTGATAACAAGAGTACGCCTTACAAGACGCGACATGCCGTAACCCACGGGGGCGCCAATCTAAACAACACGCTCAGGATCCTCATCGCCTATGCCCTCGTCGATCGGTCCGATAAGTACAATCTTTCACGCTCAAGCTCGGCGACATCTAAGGGAAGCTTCGAACTCACGGATGATATCATGGACACACTTCATATACATCGTATTGTTCAGAGGTACCTGATCGAATCCCTTGTGCAGGAGAAACAACACATCTATTGGCTAGAACGATCGGTTGAGGTCTTCTGCAAAGCATATAAGGATGCGGATGCACGGATCAAGGAGAGAACTAGCGTGGGGCTGCCAGACGACTATCGACGCTTCGCTCTCCACTGCCGGAAGCTCATCGGTCACCTCTCCCACTATGAGGATCGATACCGCGCCACGTTGCGGCCCATTCGGGAACAAATGGAGGACCAGCTGAAGGCCATCGAGGCAGAGGTACAGCGGCTGTCGGAAAAGATCCAGGCAGATATGGTCAACCAGGCCAACTGGGCCTCGCCGACGTCTGTGTTCGACAAGGTCAAGAGCCTGTCAGACTCGGATACTGGGACGACAGATAGTCAACCGCCGAGTCAACAAGTGTGGACACCAGCCGAGGAGGGCCAGACGGGGTTCTTTGACTCGCCGGTCGACGAGCGCTTCCCGACTAGATACACCAACCCTGAGGTGGTGGTTCCCTATCCAGTAGACGACGACGGCGGCGACGGCGACAACACACCCACGCCACAGATCACACCAAAGCCCCCTTCGAGCCAGTTGGCCATGCCGATCCCAGAGCAGCCGCCAGGGAGACGACGCGCCAGCTCATCGTCAGGCAACCGTCCACTGGACTTCCTCTCGAGATGGTTCAACAAGGAGAACATCCCCTTGGTTGGGAGGAGGAGGAAATCGTCAGCGAGCTCATCCAGCAGGCCAGAACCGCAGGTGCCGACCAGTACTCGTACCTCACCCGGGACTGAGTACACCGCCATGATGCCTTCGGTGCCACCAATCATACCGCGGTCTGCTAGGTCCAGTCCCGGTACCATCGCGGCACCCTTCAGCCCGCCCAGTCTTCCAGGCGTAAGGTCCTCCATCCCTCCGCCTCGCCAGCATCCACCGCCCAGACTCCAGCAATGGAAATCGACCCCCTACCAGCCGCGGCCTTATCTTGGCCGGGTTGAGTCGTCCTCCCTCGGCCAGCAAAACTCGGACCCGGCGCTGCACGGGTACCCGCCCATCTTAACAACGACTCCGCCAGCGTCCCGAGGCTCCAGCCGCCCGCCAAACAAAAACATCAGAGGTCGTCGCTCAGATGTCTCTGTCCACAGTGGCATGGGTGTCCGGGGGACTGCCGAGCGTTCGCGGAGGGGGTCGAGCCCACTGTCCAGTCCCGTTGGCTCGATACCGCCCGGGTCACGGCGGCGCAGCAACAACAACCTGTCTGGTCCTCGGAGCAGCTCCTCCTCGATAGCAACGATGCCGAGCCCGCGCATCAACCCGAGGCCAGACGCCGCGGAGCTGCCGTACCCGGTGGGGACCATATTGTCTCCGACCCGACCTCCTCAGGGATCCGCAGGGAGCATTCGCGCCCCCGGGCCTGCCGCTTTCGTCAACATGCCGGTTCCCAGTGTGCCTGCTCCGCCGCCGCCGCCGCCTGCCAGGCCGGTACGCCGAGAAAGCCGCCGTGAGCGGCTGACGAGGTTGTTGACCGGAAGTAGGCGGGCGCAGTCAGAGAGCCCTGCAGAGGGCCTCCCTGCAGGCCGTGAGGCGAGCGGCGAGGAGATGATGCGGTCGGCGTCGGGCGGCATTGTGGTGGGCGAGGGTAGCAACCGGCAGGTCATCCACTTCGGAGACTTGACCGTGAACATGGGCGACGCCCACAACAGGTTGCAAGACAGGCGCAGGCTGCAAGGGCCTCGCACGCAAGGGGAAGCGGCCATGGAGAGGAGTGGTACGGGCGATGTCGGTCTGGGGATCATGCCTCAAAGAGAGTGACGTGATCCGTAAAGTTTCGCAAAAACAAATCACTAATTTTCCCCCCTTCTCCTCCTCCTCCTCCTCCTCCTCCTCCTCCTCCTCTTCTTCTTCTTCCCTTTCTCGGTCCCTCCCCACGTCAGGAAGGAAAAGTATTCACGGGAATCGTGGTGCTGAAAGTTTTTGCATACCCTTCTAAGGCATTGTAAATGTTAGCATATATAGTCAAAGGGGAAGACAAGGGCATAGTCATGACTTGTAGCGTTTTCAAGTGTCTCACTCAGTCAATGATTGGTGGATATCCGAAATCATTGTCAACAGACAGCACCCCGAGTAGAAGGACTCCATATATCGCCAAGTTGTTGGTCTCTCTGGACTGAGAAGGAAAGAAAGCTGCTGAAGTGAGAGGCTCATCAGCCCACACATACAGGAGGACGTCAACCCCAACCCCTTTTCGCCTTTCAGAACAGTGCAGTACATGACAGATCAATACGTATGCAGATGTGCTTATGGAGTCATCTCATGGGGGGCCAATCTTTCATCCATTAGTCGGCCCTTGCAAATTTAGACGAGACGCGTGCGTGGGCTACTGCTGGTAAGAGGAGGCGGCCAGTCTAAGTGGGCCCAGGAGAGACAAGGACGACAAAAGCACCATTTACCCATTCTCTCTCTGCTCAACAAGCTGTGGACATCTTGTATTATACAGCAGCGAGGCATGATTCTTGATGAGAAAAATTGTCTCCTCCCAAATGAGAACGCGTAAATCTTTGAGGACAGCATATTGTTAGAAGTGAAGTACGGCAGTCAAAGGAGGTGTACAAGGGCAGTACATTGTAGACAAAGAATAATCATGTCGAGAAGCAGTGGTGGCTTTCACCTTGCATTTAAAATAAAATAAATCATAGACATGTTATATAATGTTATAGTAGCTTGGTGGTATGTAGTAGATTCGGAAGGAGGCAAGGGGAAGAGGTTGGTGCATGGGCTCGTGTACTATAGCATGTACGAATAATAAGCCACAGCTTGGACGCTGCTGTTGTGGCTGGTGTGGTGAGTGGGTGGGCGGTGGGTGCACACTGAAGAGGGTCCTATGCCATGGCCCCTAGGGGATCTGTTACAAAGGGCCCAAAGGCCACCACCCCAGTCAGTTCAGGCCAGGCCAGGCCAGGCCAGGCTGGCACGGCTGGGCTGCTACTGGAGCTGACCCAGAGCACTGGAAGGATGCGACCCAAAGCATGAGAAGGAGGTTTAACGTCGCACACTCAGCGCAACCCAACCTTGCCAAATCTAACCTGAATCTGAACGTGTGTACGTTACGGGTTACATACAACATCTTTCCCAGCGCCCAAGCTGCCGGTTTCCCTTTTTCTCCCCCCCCCCCCTCCAGGTCTTATTTTCGAAGACACAAGGCGCGGCACACGACCGACACTGGCTCCCTCTTCTTCTTCTTTTACTAGCCAAGTACTTTTGTTGTTGTTTCTGCCAACCTGCTTCATCATCCGTCGTCGCCAGCTTTCCTCAGAAGAAGGTGCGTCAATTGAAGCTGTGTGTCCTCAAAAAGAGACAAACCCGCCCGCCAGCCTTGTCCCCCCCCCCCTCTCATTCCTCTCGCGGTTCTCAACTGACACGCACCGTTCCATTAAGGCACGGCGCTTCTAGGGTAGGGATCTCGACAATCCGAACCGGTTCTTATCCCATCCTCAGCCTAGCTACCAATCTCTTCCCGTTGGGGGAGGGGGATACGGATTTTTGCGAAAGAAGATACGGACCAAGACCAAATCCTCTGGTGAATATTGCGTGTCAGGATTCTGCGGGTCCCCCAAATTCGCAAATCGAACCCCTAGCAGCAGCTATTACGACAGCATCCCTGGACACACGAATTAAACCTTGACGAGACCCTCCTCCTTTGCGCCTTCTCGAGAGCCTCCTCCGAACCGTGCCATCGTGCTACCAAAAAATACTTCCCCGCGACCACACGATATTCCTTCCTGTTATTCAACTGTTACACGTCTGTTCTTGACTGTGCTGTTGTCCAAGAGCGCGCGTCGCCCCAGTCCTACCTCTCCTCGTTACTCGAAACTTGCTCCCTGCCTCCCTTTTAATACGGCCTACATCTATTCATCACTCCCAAGAACAGCCCTATACCAACAGAATGTCGTCGTCGGGGCTCACTCGACGCAGGGGCGGCGCTGGAGGAGGACCATCCACCGAGGGCGAGAGTGGCAACGGTATCAACCGCAACAACTCGTCCGGCAACTTCAAGGACAGCACCCCCGAGACGAGCTACGAGAACAGCGAGAATGGCCACAAGATCGCATTCGACCCGCGAGACATTAGCGAGAGCACGGAGAGGAACAAGCAGCCCAAGCTGACACTCATGGAAGAGGTCTTGTTGCTGGGTCTCAAGGACAAGCAGGTTCGTCTCTCTATTTCCCCCTCTCTCTGTCTGTAACCCTCTCTCACAACACATACCGTCTCCCCCCCCCCCATCTTTCTTCTCCCGCCTTTTGCCATGCTCCTCCTTTGTGTCTTTGGTTTTGTTCTTTACTCTTTGGCCGAAAATCTCCCAAGTTGAATCCGATGCCAAGGTCGGAACAGTTAGCTAATGCGATTGACCTCTCATACAGGGCTATCTTTCGTTCTGGAACGACAACATATCCTACGCCCTTCGCGGGTGCATCGTCATAGAATTGGCTTTCCGCGGCCGCATCAGCATGCAGAAGGACGCCTCGAGGCGGCGCTTCCCCCTACCCGACCGTGTTATCGAGGTCATCGACGATACTCTCACCGGCGAGGTGCTGCTTGACGAGGCGCTTAAGCTGATGAAGGGAAGCGAGAAGATGAGCGTCAGCACCTGGATCGATCTTATGAGCGGTGAGTACATGTCCAGTCCGTCATCGGAGCTGAAGCGGCTCTCCTTCGCCAGCACTGTTGGTTGCTAACGATGTCCCGTGATGGCTGCAGGGGAGACTTGGAACCTGATGAAGATTGGCTACCAACTGAAGCAAGTCCGAGAGCGCCTTGCGAAGGGCCTCGTCGACAAGGGCATCCTTCGCACCGAGAAGCGCAACTTCCTGCTCTTTGATATGGCCACACACCCTGTTGCCGACGGCGGCGCCAAGGAAGAGATCCGGAGGCGCGTCAGAAACGTTCTCACCCAAAGGACTGTGGTCCTTCCCGCCTCCCAGTGGCTTCCCGAGAATCTCGAGTTCCGGTACACGCGGACGATCGCAATGGTCTGCGCCGCCTACGCCGCCAACGTCCTCGAGAATGCGCTGTCTACGCTGGGCCACGAGGCCAGGGAACGGGCATTCGCCCAGACTGATGAGCTGCTGGCCGAGTACAGCCAATGGCCATTCGGCAAGAAGGCAACGGGCAACGGTATCGGTGCCAACTTGCCACAAGTAATTTCAGAGGTTGGTTCACAATCGCTACCGTCCTGTTTCGTCTGTCATTACCCCCATGCTAATATACATGCTTTTTCTAGGAGGGCAATAAGGCCAAGGACAAGGAGCTGCAGCTCGAGGTGGTTGCCGCCTGCCTGAACGTATTCACCCGCCTCGACTCCCTCCTGTGATATAACGCAGCCCGCCTTGCTGCCCAGCAATACTACATAGTGAAACTCTGGTCGCCCCTTTACTTCAAATCCGTGTGTCAACGCAGTGCAGTCGAAGTCAACACAGGGCGGAGGGGCCATACAATGAAAGAATCCACGGTTTTTTGAGTTGGAATGGGAAGGGGGGCCGTGGGCCTGGGAAAAGAAAGTTCGGGCCGGGACTGTAGCAGAGCATGGACGCCGCGGGGAGATGAATGTATTATTGTCGGGCGAGTTTCCCAGGACCAGCGGATGACCAATTTTTTTTCTCTTTCTTTTCTTCCCCAATTCAAAAATCTTCTTACTTTTTTCCCGGCAAACGACCAGGCGTCATTATTTTCAGATTCTCACAGCGCGACATGGAGGTAGGAGGAGGAGGAGGGGAACATGGGAATTGAAAATGGCGAGGACAGTGAAGGCCATTACCGGACTGAACGCGGACAACCGCAGCAACTGGTGAACAGGATCATCGAGCGGACACATACAAAACAAACGTGCAAAGGCATCAACGGTCTTTTTGGGGGGTAAAACAAAAGGAAACAAGGAAACCCTCTCTCATGACAATCCCTCTTTTGGCGCAGCATGTGGATGGGACACACAGGTTGATTCTGGCGTCTATGCTCATGAATTTTGCTTCTGTCTTCTCTTGCGAAAGCTGACATAGTTCAAACGAATATCTTTCTCACATGCACACACGCACACGCACTTGACTTGGCATGGGCATGACAACAGTAGGGAAAAAAGCACTTTGTGTTCATAGGAAACGCCAGATTACGAGGTTCTTCTTTTAATTTTCCCTGTCGCCCCAACGCCGTAATGCCCATCCTTGTGTCCTTCTCCTTTTTTCGTTCATAGCTATGCATGCTATTCCCAGCCAGATGTTGTCCCCTCTGAACGCCGTCCTAACTGTAAAGCGCAAAATCTCCCTCTGTCCATGTCCATAGGAGACGATTGTGTGGGACACCTCGAAAGAAGAGAGCGAGGGAGTGCACTGTAGAAAACGTAAATGCTCTACTATTACTAGTCGTTAACCTCATTTCCTCTTGCCACCGAAACCACTCCCCTCGAACCCGGGCCTCTTCTTGGCAGGACTCTTGCCCTTCTTCTTGCCGCCTTTGCCGGCCATCTTGGTCTCCTTGCGCTTGCCGATGTTGTCCTCGCGCTTCTGCTGCCTCTGCTTCTGGGCATACTTGACCCCGTCGACGCGCTCGGTCCACTCGCGCTCGCTCTTCTTCTTGGTCTTCTCCTTGCGCTTGACGGCCTTCTTGAGCAGGGACTCGTCGTTGCGCACCTTTTCGCCCTCGGCCCGCTTGCGCGCGGCAAGCCAGGTCTCCTTCTCGAGGACCTCCTTGCGCTTGTCGGCGTCTAGGCCCGCGAGCCGCTTCTTTTGCGCATCCAGCTTGGCGAGCGCACCCTTGGGGTCTGCAGGACCCTTCTTCCGGCCCGTCTTGTCCTTGACGTAGCTCAGGTCCTGCGACATCTGCGTCCCGTCCGCGAACGCCACCCGCCCGAACGAGAAGCTGGTGGCCTCGTGCTCCGGCGACCCGCTCCCGAAGCTCAGCATGGGCGAGTTGCGCGCGCTCGCCAGCGCCTCCTCGCGCTTCTTGTCCTCGGCCTCCTTGGCCTGCTGCCGCAGCTCCTTCTTGTGGGCCTTGCGCTCCGCCAGCTTCTTGCGCCGCGACTCGATGAGCTCCTGCCGCGTGCGAATCGGCGTCCCATCCGGTCCGTCAGCCTTGCGTGCTGCTCGGAGTGCGGCGATCTTGGCAGCCAGCCGGGCGCGGAGCTCTGTCGTGTCAGACGGCACCTTGAGCTTCTTGGACGAGGACGAGGGGCGCTCGGCTGTCAAGGAGCCGCCCGCGGCGCCCGCGGCCTCGCTGGCTATCGAGGTTGTGGTACTTGTAGGCTCGGTGGAGGAGGGATTGTGGGCGGCTCCGTCAAAGGTTGGTGACTCGGGGGTGGAGGATTGGGAGGAGGGGTCGGCGTCTTCGTCGTCGGCAAGACCGGAGACATCGATAGGTTGCAGGTCTTTGGCCTTGTGGCCTTGTTTTTCTTCTTCATCGGCCTCCTTGGACTGCACAACGTCGTGATGTGATGCTCCTTCTTCTTCTTCCTCCACCTCGTCCTCGTCCTCGTCCTCCTCGTCATCCACTGTCTTTTCGGTAAGTTTCAATGATCTCTCAGCCTTGGTTTTCTTCTTGTCGGCCTTCTTCTCCGCCTTCTTCTGTTTCTTCAGCAACTTCTTTTCCTGGTGTGCCGAGAGCTTCTCGGTCGCCGCCGCCAACTCGTCATCCTGTAACTCTGCGAGTCTGGCCTTCTTGCTAATAGGTTCGTCATGATCTTCGTCGCCCGTTGACTTCGCCTTCTTCAGGCCTTGACCGGGCAGCTCCTTCTCAACACCGTTAAGAGGTTCTGATACGTCGTCGTCGTCGTCGTCATCGTTGTCATTTTCGTCGTCCTCCTCACTGTCCTCCATCTCCTTCGCTTTCCTCTTGTTGCGTGCCCGCTCGTCCAGGACCTCTTTGGCACTCCTGTTCAACGCACTGTCCGGGTCCAGCCTGCCCCGCTTAGCAGCTCTGGCTTGCTCTTTGGTCTGCTTCTTCCGCTGCCACTGGTCCTGGAATTATGTCGTGTGGTGTGAGCTCGCTGGGGTGGGTAGACGATACTATATACATACATATATAGTATAGCAGGGGGGAAGGGAAGGGTGCTTGAAAATGAATGGACGTACACTTGTGTCTTCGCCGTAGTAGAGCTTTGCAGGTATCAGGGACAGCAAGCTATCAAAAGCCTCTGAGTGACCGCGGAGACGATCCTGCAGCAGTCATCATCTCGTCAGCAGACCATCTCTCACGTTTGCATCTTTTACGATTGCGCTTTTATAGCGGGTGAGGGGGGATGTATTGCGAACCTTCAACGACTTGTCCGCCATGGCTCAAGGCGCCAAACAACTGCTGTACTTTGAGAATCCGGCGGGCAGAACGACTAAAGGCAGTGGAAGGGGGGAGCGTCGAGATCCAGAGAGAAAAGAGAGAGAGCTAGCCTCGAGAACCAGCGAAAGGGAAACAATCTAGAGTGCAAGGGAGAAGTCGCGTCGTTTACCATTCACTCTAGAGAAACACTTGTGAATCAATGTATTCGTGTGACGACAAAAAAGCGATTGCGACTTGGGCTCGGCGGGGGATTTCCTATGCTGTTTGGTAATGCAGTCAGTGGTGGGAAATTTTCGAGGCGGGCAACCTGCGAAATCTTGGCGCCCCAGAGAAAATTGGCAAAATGAAAATCCCTGGGAAGGCGGTGAGAGAACCCTTAGAATATACAAACACACCCCCCCCCCAGCAGCCCTCTCTTGGGCATCATCGCTCACCACGCTCCTCCTTCCCCTCTCCTCCCAACCAGTGGCAGAAACATTGGATTAAATAAAGAAATATTATCATTATCCCCTCCACCGCCTCCTTCTTCTTTCATATCAATTACTGCTCAGTTTATATGGCAAATCATTCTGGGCATACAATACTGCTGGAGCTGGTATTTTTTTCTTATGATGAAGAGAGGCTTTTCTCAATATTCATCTCTTTCATTGAAGGTCACTGATTATCTTTCATCTTCTTGTTGTTTTTATACAGCATACCCACTGTCATCCTGCAATTCTACTGTGTAATTTGAGTAGGCCAAAGAACTAGACAAACGACATTGCCCATAGTCGGCGTCGCAGTCACCTAACGAATATAACGCCGGACGCTATGCTATGCCTACTTGAAGCAAAAAAAAAGGTAGACAAACCGATTCTCAATGGTCTTCTTAACCACCCTCTCCCCCGAAGCTCACACTTCACATTCTCGGGGATGCTCCTTTGTTGTGGAAGCCATCCATCTCCTCCATCTTTTGTGTTCCCCCATCAAGATAAGCGTGTACAGACTGGGCTTCATCAAGTGAATTCCGTCAACCACCTTCTCGGGGCCACTTCAGCCGCACACAAACTTTGACAGATCCAGCCGTCTAGCGCTGCCCTGTTTTATACCTGCTGTTGTTGCAGGAGGTTCATTCTCCTCATCACTACCGGGGAACATCTGGTCCTCGCTGCCGACACCAGCCGTATTCAGAGCTTCAACCTCTTTCAGGTCGACCTTGGGCAGAGGGACGAAGGACGGGTTGATTGGGAAATTCTCAAGTGAATCTGCCAGACTCGCTCGTTTCTTGGTGGCCTTCAGTGAAGAGGGCCCAGAGCGGGCCGACGGCGAACAGCCAGCCTTGCTTCGCTGTAGAGCCGCTGCTCCGATTCGTTGCAGCGGAGTCTGGAAGGGAGTCTGGGTGGGTGTTGGAAGCGATGTCGTCTGCGCTTGCTGGCCACTGGAATCTGGAGTCGGCAGCCCATGCACGATGCGCACTCCACCCGCACGCCTGGACATGCTTGGCGTGTAAGAAAATTCCTGGAGCGAATTGCGCAACGACTTGCGGCCCAGGTTGATCTCGACATCACCGGCCTGGCTTTCAGACTCTCCCACGACACCGTACTCCTGGCCCTGGGCTGCTGGGCTCCCTTCGAAAGTCTCGTCATCCTTGGTTTCCGGCTCTGAAGCCGCCGTCGTGGTCGTCTGCTCGGTTGAGGTCTCGTCTTGGAAGATCTGCAGTGTCTGCCGTGTTTCGGATGCCCTCGATCCCTTCCACTGGTCGCCTATGTCGGGCAGGTCGGCCAAGGCCTCTTCGATAGAGTCATCCGACATCAAGTTCTCGTCACAGCGCCGCAATGCCTCTCCATCTCGGGGGAAGAACTTGCTCCTCTCAGCCGGTGTCTCGGTCGTCTCGTTTGCCGAATCATCGGCGCATAATCGAGGTTTCTTGGGTGGTCTGGCTTCGATATCCGAAATGCGCCTCGTGAGGCCGGTCGTTCGTCTTCGACTTGCAGAAGATCGAACAGCTGGGTCCGAATCTGACTGTGTTCGAGAAATCGGTTCCGTCCGGCGCCGATGTATGGTTGAGTCCGTGTATGGCCGCGGCGCGGGAGAAATATCGCCATCATCAACGTACGGCCGTGGTAGGGGAAAGACTCGAGGGGTCAGTCCGTTCTGCGTAAGGGCAGCCACCCTTTGAGGATCAACGGAAAAACAGTTCCGATCCATCTCTCCCATGGGGATTCGCCTGTGGCCGCTGAAATACGAGTCGATCGATTTCTCGGGTGGCGCTCTGCCTTGTCCCGGCGCCGCGACTGCCACTGTTCGCCCCGTTGTGGGAGTTTCTGTCCGCCTCTTGGGTGGCAAGGCAGCCACTACAATAGTCTGCTTTGTTATAGGGTTGACGTCGCCGTTGGCGACAGCCTTGGCAGTCTCGGCATCTACACGAGCTCCAATGTAGGGCATCTCCTCGATATCCAGAGGCGAGGTGGCATGGGGCTCGGTCAGGAGAACAAGCTGCTGTTTTCTAGGGCAGAATACGCGTTGGTAGAGGAAGGTCAACTCGGCCTGCTTGTACTGGGCCAGATAGTTCTCCGAGACGCGAAACTTGCCGTCGAACTGGAGCATCCGGATCACGCGCTCTGGCGTCTTGTACTTGCGCATCATCCGGTAAGCTGTCTTCAGACCCATATTGCCCACGCTCTCCAGGTAGTCGCAGCCACTAAAGATTGCCATCTGCCGGAACTGGTCGTCTGTCCAGCCGGTCAGAGAGATCTCGCGCACAGCACAAAAGTCCCTTCGGTTGATCTCGACGCATTGGCCATGCTGGTCCATCTTGGTGAGCAGGCGCTTGGCACCAAAGACCAGTAGGTCTGAGTCCTCGGAGATGATGCCGTTGATGAGGCCTTGGCGCTCGAGGTAGACAAGCTGGGCGTCGGCCTCGTAAGGGGCGACAACGTACGGGACTCCCTCCTTCTTGAGCTCCTCGATCAGGTGCCTTGCCATCTCCGGGGTGACGTCGATGGCCTTCTGGAGCTCAAGATGAGCCTGAGCGGGTTTGCCCGCGTTGAGAAGCGCGAGACCGGCCTTCCTGCTGTCCTCACGGCGTTTGGATCGGGATGATTCGGTGCGGGCCTTGCTGGGAAGGAAATCGCCGTCAAAGACCAAGTATGGTGTCACACCGAAGTGCTTGACCATGCGGACGCGGTGCATTGCAAAGTCGACATATCTGGTGAACCAGGTCAGACACACGACAAGAGGGCCAATAACACAACCGACTGTGTGTGACTTACTTTCGCGTAGGCTTGTCCTGGGCGAGGTCGATGGCACAACCAACAGCACCTCTATGCAGCCACCCATACGCGTCGACGCCCAGGACCTCTCCAGAGAACTTCTTGATCTCGGTGGGTCTCTGAATCGATTTGAGCAGAGGGAGGAGCCCTGAGACGGCGTCAATAAAAGTGTCCGACCGCAGCATGCCCAGGGATGGATGAAGAGGAACGAAAGTTCCTCCTTACCTTGAATACCCATTGTAACTCTAACCGGTGAGCGAGCGCTCTTTGAAAGCTAGAGCCACGGGCGACAAGCTCCTCGTGCCGTCAGTGTTGACGTTGGGACCACTTTGCTCCAAGAAACCTAGAAGTAGGCCATGCGCGATATGATCGAGATGCGATGCAAAGCGATGAAATGCAATACGACGCGAGATGACAGAATTGACGTGCGTTGACTGGTTGTAGCAAGTGTGCAGAACACAAGGTGCCGCCAGCAGAGGGAAGAATTATAGTGACATGGGACGCGCAGTTGAAGTCGTGTTTACTTGTGCCGCTTCGGGGAGGGAAGGGGGGGGGGGGCAACAGGCACAAGCTGCTACAGCAGGGCGGGTGCAGTACAGTACACCAGTACAGTGCAAGAGAGCGATGACAGGGAAGGAGAAGAAAAAACAAGAAAAACAGAAGAAAGAGAAGAAATAAAGTATCGGGAGGGTCCAATTACCAATTACCATTCAAAGTGGAATGCCCTCAATGGCTGGTGTTGCAGGCTGACAGACACACACACACGTACACAGAGAGAATATGAGAAAGAAAGAAAGAAAGAAAAAGAGACCAGATACTAAAATGAAGTGCAATGCAGTAGGCCAAGTCACATAAAGGCTGAACAGTGGGAATTTCAGCGGAGCAACTGCGCTGCTTTTGGGGGTGTGCAGGGCCTAGACTATTTCATTTCGGGGGGGGGGCTATCAGCAGCAGCAGCAGCAGCACTCGTGGCAGGCCAGGCGCGTCTGGTGGCACCAGACCGCGACGTGGATTTCAGAAGGTTTACTTCCTATCCCAGCTAGCATCAACCCCACCCTGCACTTTACCCCAGCAACCATCTTATCACTGAGCGGTCAGGGGGGAGGGAACCACTAAAGTGCCTGGCTTTTCAGTGCCAAATTGTGCTACGGTACCATGGCTGGCATGGTATCCCCAGACCCTGGATGCCTGCAAGTCAGCTCCACACATAAGGCGGGAAGAAGACTAACAGGGAAAGAGGGAAAAAAAAAAAGTCGGATGCCTGTGATCCATCATTGTGCTTTAATACTACTGAATTACGCTCTCCCAGGTCAAACCACCACCACGCACAGTTGCACGATAATCAGTCATCACTATGCCCAAGTCTCTCGAGAAAACCAGAAAGCAGATTGCTAAGAAGCGACATGGGACCATTGGTGCCCTGCACGAGTTCTCCCGCAACTCAAAGAGGCTTCACAAGGCTCAGGTCCGAGATGAGCGCCTCGAGAAACTCGCTGCCACCAGGAAAAAGCACGATCAGCCACTGCGTAGGTCTTTCCCCTCTCTCCCTCCCTGCATTCAGTTGCAAGCTGAGAGCCGAAAAAATTTGTCGCTGACCTTGAAATCGTACATACAGTCGAAAGGGTGACCTTTTTCCAAAAGGCTGCCAGGGAGAATGAGAAACACCCGTTCGACATGGACAAGACCCAGGCCTTTATCAGCCAGTAAGTCTTACTCGAAACACATCTCTCCAGCCGCACTGACTTCCTCTGACCACCCCTCAGATATGTCCATCAGTACGATGAGCAATACGATGCCGTCAGGAAGACCCGCAGGCCTGGAAGACCCGCAAGTGCCAGAGAAGACCTGCTCAAAATGAAGGTCGACGCCCTGGAGAAGGAGCACCAAAACGGGTTCTGTATGTTGCACATCGCCCTCTGGCCGTAGTAGCTCTGCTGACTGACTGGACCATCAGTTGTCCCAGACCTCTCCAAGCAGGAGAACTTGGATCTGCTCGACAGGTGGGAGGGATCGTGGGCCTTTCTGGCTTCCCTGTCTTGGGTTCGTATATCCAAAACCGGCACCATCAAGCCATCTGCCTTCCCGCCCAGCTCTCAGTGATGCTCTCACACTGGGCACTGGCTCGTCCGGTCCTCTCGTCCCACCGATGATGCGCAATCTAGCGAGTCGATCAACAGCATGGCTCTACTTTATCCTACGTCTACGACTTGGCACATTTCGTCAGCAAGCCTGTTGTAGGACCAGCGCTCTTTCAGCCGTCAGGTCGTGGTCAATCCAAGCCTGCCTTCTGATGCTCAGCTTTCCCTAGGGTACACGAATGCTAGAGCTGACACGAGACGTACGGGCTTCACATGGATCTTTCTCGGTTTGCCCAGAACGACTTCTTTTTTTGGGCGTGGCTACCACAACCTTGCAGCCGGCAGTGGCGCTGAGCCGATGATTAGCGCTTAATCGCCCTGGAATGACAAACAAACGTGTCTTCCCAAGGTCCGAGACCAGCCAGATGACTATACAACCCAGAAAGATGAAGCCTCTGAAGAAATTTTTGCCTGTATCCCCTCGGGGACCACCACGGCCAGTCGTGCCACAAGACTAACGCAGCCTCGCTCCGCGCAACCTGAAATGGGCAAGAATACTTCCACCCATTACCATTGGCCTGCTGAGACCTATTTATGTGAGATAGGCGGCTACCCGAACGCCAGCGGCGAAACCTTTCGAGATCTCCTGAACCAGAATATGCACGGATGTCGTCTCAGCCTCAGGCTGTCTTCGGACTGCTTGGCCCCTTCCGCCGGGCTCGCCTCTGTTGGATGTACCCAAGTCCTCCTCACGATCGTATCACATTGCGCAACCTGAGCCTCGTGGCTACCTTCACGTTTACGCTCTCGTTGGCTCTCCATGCTTTATACACGACCGTCCGCCCGAAATCTCTTTACTTCCATCAAGGGAGCCGGACCTGTCTTATGGACTCGCTAGTCTTGCTCTACTGACGGGTCTTGGAGACGAGGCGCCAGCCAGCTCCCATGTCTTCAGTTTCTTCTCGTGACAGAGCCGAGGCGTGGAATGGCTAGCATTTTTGAAGAGCTCTGGGTGATTGACTGTTTACGCAGTCAGTACGAAAAGGGGGCAGTGGTATCGAGAGACGAGACATGGAACCTGAGGAAACGATTTCAGTCAGTCAGAGCCAGACAGCACGACAATGGACAATCTGTTTCTATATAAAATGCACCATCGTTCTCCGCCAATACCCTACTGAATTCCTTTGTTTATTATTATCACACGCAACATTTCTCTTGTCCCTGAACACTCGCAAGAACACAACATCAACAAATTTCTTTATCTGCCACCTTACGATCATGTGCTATTTCACACATCACGTTAGAGTCTGCGCTACCTGCAAGGGTCGCGAAACTGTGCTTATATCTGAGGATTTGTGCCCAGACGGGAGAGCCGGCGGTAGCTTCAGCAGCTGCGGCTTCAGCGGTACCAGGAGGAAGCCTACGACCATCGTGTGTTGGACGTGTAAGGATGCGGCAGATAAGGCGGCTGAAGAAGCCCGAGCAGCGGGTAAAAAAGGAGGCTCGTCCCGAGCAGGCAGATCATCTCGAGCAGGCTCATCCCGCGCAGGCTCATCTCGAGGCGGATCATCCAAGACCAGATAGAGCCCTATTCAGCAGGCAGCACACCTAGCATGCGAAGTACAGAATAGTTTGGGGAAATACTAAAAATGAAGTAAAATCATTTGCAGATTCTGGTTCCTCATCTTGAGAGAGGGTACGCGTGAAGGCCTCGCCTCTTTGTAGTCCAATTCGTTGGTCTGGCCAGCCCCCTGAAGAATGGAATTATACCTCATGTCCTGTAACACTTTAAAAATGTGTTTAAAGAAGAGGAAAAAGAAGATAAAAATTGACATTAATCATGGGTGGGTTGCTGTACGGTTGAATGTGTAGACTGATACGATACAACCAGTACAGGAAACTTATATGCACATCTTGCCTACCAGCAGAATCCTTGTACATAGTACAAATACATACAGCCGAAACCTGGTTGCGTTGTGCTTAGTCATCCCTTCCTTATCCATGCTTTCGAATTTTCTGGAGCTCTATCTCTATGTCAAAGCTCCTTCGTCTCCAGAATTTCATCATTGCAGGCGCAAAACCTCCTGGCACTGCAAAATTTCTCGCCTTCCCCTGCCCTCTTTTTGTTTGGTCTCTATCATTGGACATCCTCCCAATCACTGCCACGTTCTTACTTTGATACCCAACCTCTCTCTCTCTTTCCTACCATTTTTGTTCACGTTCACAACCCAGCCAAGATGTTTTCTGCTCGATCCCTGGCGCGCTCGGCGCCCCGCGCCATCTCGCGTTTGACCACCACCAGCAGACCTGCCATCGTCAGGCAAGGCGCCTTGTTGCGCGCGCTACCTGTGCGCTCCCAGATCTCAGCATTTTCCACCTCCCTCCTGCGCAAGGCCGCTGCTGGCACGATCGACCCCGAACTCAGCTCAAAACTCGACAGCGAGATACAATTCGAGAACACCATGAAAGAGAGTGAGACGCTACCCGTGAGCATCAAGGACTTCATGGAGAACGGCCCCTTTGAGATCCAAGATACCCCCGGCCAGCAGGATGTCGTCCTCACCCGGACGTACAACAATGAGAAGTGAGTGTCCATTCTCACACAAACACACACACACAGTCATAAACCAGCCGTAGACTAATGAGGAATTAGGATCACCGTGACCTTCTCGATCGCCGACATCGCCAGCATGGATAACGACATGATGGAGGAGGACGCGGGCTTGGGCGAGGAGGACAGCGACCTGCTGGGCGAGGGCTCGCGCTCGCAGCAGGAGGCCGCTGAGGACGCCGAGGACGCCGACGGCGAGGTTCTCGACCAGGAGCCGTCCGTGACCTGCAGGCTGAATATTGTCGTCGAGAAGCCCGGCCAGAAGGGTGCCCTCAACATCGAGGCCGTCGCTCAGGATGCCAGCATCCTCGTCGAGAACCTGTACTTTTACCAAGATGCCGCCATTGCCCACTCGAGCAGCGCCGAGGCCGTCCACAAGGGGGGAGATGTCTACCCAGGTCCGCCCTTTGGCACCCTCGATGAGGACCTGCAGCTGCTGATGGAGCAGTACCTGGACGAGCGCGGTATCAACTCGGCCCTGGCCGTCTTCGTGCCGGATTACATGGACATGAAGGAGCACAGGGAATACCTTGCTTGGCTGAAAAACGTCAAGCAGTTTGTGGATGCGTAAATAAATCGAAAATATAAGATAAAAGGGAAAAAACTAAGAAAAAACAGAGAGGAGGCTCCCGGGGCCGTGGGGGGGAATAAGGTTTCAATCGAAAAGGTCTGAATAGTTTGACGATGGTGCGAGGTGCTGGTTATATTTGGGCTGATAACTTTTGCTTCTTTTCCCCACCCCCTTCCAAGAAAGGCGATTTTGTTGGATCCCCTTTCAGCCTCACAAAAAAAAGCACTTTCCACTCCTGAAGGAATTCAAACAATGATGTATTATAGGTGAATGTTTCTGGCTGGAAACAAAAAGAAAAGAAAGAGAAAAAAGGAGAAAAATTCTACGATCACTCTGGCGTTTTATATCCAAAATCAAGAACTGAAAGTGGAGCATTTGATTCAATTTATGAAGCTTGGGCTCGACCACGGCCACCGCAATCGTCACCATCCCGACGGCCTCTTGACGGGGGACCTCAACTGCTCCTGCTTCCCAGCAAGCCAAGGTGGTGGTTCGATCAATAAGTACCTGGAAGCAAGTGACTTTTCGCACTCTCCCCTCTTCTCTTCTCTGATAATGGACTCTCCCCTGCTGGAGCAAAGTTCAAATGCTGCTTCAGGGCACGAGGATAACCGACCAGGCGAATTTGCCCTTTCGGGTCACCCGTGCCTCTTTTCCACTTTGTCATGTCACTTTGTACGTTCCAGTTCCTCTTCGCTTCTCAGGACCGAGTCAAGAAGTATCAAGGCGCAGGACAAGAGGGCGGCAACATTGGGCCACTGCAACCTAAGCCTTGAGGCGCCTCATCTTACATGTATATCAGTTCGAAGGATATAACCAAGTGGATATATGTATGTGAAGTCATTCTGAGGTCTGTGGTGGTAAGGTCAAACGGAATCTCGCCTGACATATCCTCCGTGTTAAACAACCCCCTTCCACCCCGTGAGAGCATCGAGAAACTGCCCCAGCGAGACAGCAGCCCATACGAGGAAGCAACTGTCAGTCTCTAATTTCCGCATTTCCAGTCCATTTTACGCGCGAAAGGAAGAATGAAAGTCTTCATCCATCTCAGACCTGTAACTCCGTGGGCTCGCTCGTCGTCGTCGCCGTGCCCCCTGCCACGGGCTTGATGTCGGCATCGCCCGCCGTGGTTTCCACCCTGCTCTCCTGCGGCTCCAGCTCAAGCTGTTTCTCATTGGTATGTTGGATGCCGACCTCGGTGGCACGGTGGTTATCCAGCATGTCCTTGGCGAAGAAGTTGACATAGACGGGGTAGATGAAGGCCAGGATATAGCCCATCATGGGGATGGTCATGGCGACGTGGGCATTGTGGTATGTCACGATGGCGCCGGTGATTGGAGGGAAGACCATGCCACCCGAGATGGCCGACACGAGGAACGAGCCGCCGCGCTTTGTGTGGCGGCCCAGACCGCGCAGGCCGAGGGTGAAGATAGTGGCGAAGCAGGCGGACTCCCAGAACAGGACCATGATCAGCATGGCGATGGAGGCGTGGCCCGTCGTGGTGATGGCAGCGACGACAAAGACGAAGCACAGCGCGAGGTATACAGTCATGACGTATCGCGGCTTGACGGCCGGGATCATGAGCAGGAAGCCCGTGACGAATCGGTTGAAGGCGTAGAGGCCCTGGCCAACGGCGAGCATGTTGGAACCGTACGACTTCAGGGCGCTTGGGTCGACTCCGGGCGCGGCGGTTTCTGTGGAGCGCGAAACGTTAGCATGTCGGGAGATGCTGGCTGTGGGCAGGGAGAGTCTTCAACGGCCAACTTTGGCACGACATGATCCAAGTCATCCAAAGCTGTATGTAAGTCTAAATGTGTTAGAAAATTCCTCGACACGTACCCTCTACGAAATTGATAAAATAGTTTGCCACCGAAACTTGTGCCCCAATATAACAGAACTGAGACCAGACGGCGAGGAAGAGATTTGTTTGTTTGCGCAGCGGCCCTACGTCACGGGCCTCGATGGCGTCCTCTTGAATAGACCTATTTTGTTGTTTCGAGAAGCACTGGTTAGTAAAGGCAAATTCTGATCGCACTCCCGGCAGACCAAGCCAACAGAGGAAAAGCAAAAGGAAGAAGAACACTTACATATCGGCGTCAGTAATCTCGGGCATAGGCGCAAGCCAGAAGAGTACGATCAGGAGAGCGACAAAACATGCCACGCCAAGGTAGGTCCACTGCACTCGCTGCAGGCCCTGCTGCGTATCGGCTGAAGTAAAGAAGACGCGCGCCGCCAGGAGCGGTGCGACGAAGGACCCGACACCTTGGACGGCCTTACATGATGTTAGAGCAGGTACTGGCCACACGGAGGCAATCGTCGTTGTTGAGCGCTGAGCATACCTGTGCGAGGTTGAGTCTGATCTCGGAGTATTTGGGGGGACCGCAGATGGCGAGGAATCTGAGGATTAGTTGTTTGTCAGAAGGGTATCCTCGAACCATTGGCTCATAACTAGCATCAAAAATCACAGGATAAGGACCACTTACGGGTCTGCAGCGGTCTCGAGGGTCGAAAGCCCCATACCCACGACAAACATAGATCCGCAGAAGCCTCCAAAGCTTTGCTTCACTCCAGAAGGCCAGAAGAGCAGGCATCCCACAGCGAGAACACCAAGCCCGGTCATGAAGGTAACACGGAAGCCATATCGTCGCAAGATCCAGCCAGATATAGTCAGCGGGCACAGGAAGTAGGCACCAAAGTAGGCAGCGGACAGGCCGGCAGACTTGCTAGCCGTGATGTTGAGCAGCGCCTGGAAATCCGAATTCAGCGTGTCCAGTAGTCCGTACGCGAATCCCCACAAGAAAAAAAGGATCGTGACTACAAGCCAGGGAGTTAATCGAGGTCAGTCTCCGAGACCTTGGAAGATGCGTGACTCACCTAGCAGGTTTGGGAGGAGACTCTGTCTGTTGGTCAACAGAGCGGCCGAAGTGACATCGTCGTCACTGACAGTGATCTTCCTTCGCCAAAGACCCATGACTGTGTGTTTTCTCAGGAATCAGGCTGCGAGCACTTGATTGTAGAGGGAATTCAGGAGAGGGACCGCAAAAAAGTGCCAGGTATGGTCGAGGAACTATCGGACATAAAAATCAAGCACACACGTTTAAGATGGAGGTACAGTAACATTATAAGAAAAAGGGCAGTATGAGCTCGGGCAAGCAGCATGCAAAGGTCGGGCCAATGAGTGGCAGGAGAGGATACTCAGAAGGGTCAATGTCTTCGGGTCAATGAGAGCCGAGTACAGAGACAGAAGGAAGACACCAATACGATAAACCTGGGACATCTTACTGCTGCAAGTCTTGTCTTACAAGTCTCTGCCACCCATGATGGATGCAGAAGCCCATGTCCTGCAGCCCATGTTCCCGCTCCTTCGGCCACGGGGAAGAGGCCGATCATGCATCTTGGGCTTGCACACACGCACACATACACACAGATAAACACTCACAAACTGGAGCCTGATGGTGGGTGAGACTTGATAGCCTGGGGTAATGGTCCAAGCAAGAAGTTTTGCGGGGTACCAATCCGGGGAATGGACATGAAGGAGGTGTGGGGGGAGGACTTCCCTTTGGGGGCCCAGCGGAATTTAGCATACTTCTGGTTAGTCTACACGGTGTATACGTTCTTCTCAAAGACGCGAATTGGGCCGAGATCCAGTATGCCCGCTCTCCGATGCAGAGCGCCCCTTCCCACCTCTTTTATCTGGCGAAGCTGTTTACTGACTGTTAATGATGAAGGTTCGGCGCAGAGACAGAGACAGAGAGGAAGACAGAGAGGAGGACAAAAGGTGAGCGTGTGAGCGGGAGAGAATATATCAACCAGCCTGAGGGCCCTAGCTGGTACTTACATAGTAGTAATGGTTTGTTGACAGTCCCTGATCTCGCAGATCATCTTGGAACCAGTCTTGGGGAAATGCAGGTTCTGCCTCAGACCAAGGCCCTGCAGGTGACTTGCAGTGTTCAGTACGAAGCAGACAGGCCAGACATCGACCAAGGGGGCGAGCGTAGGTCTGCAACAGGAAAGGAAGGGTTCAGCATTATCAGAAAGGGCTCAAATGTCCTCAGTAATCATTTCTGTCTTGTCAGAAAGTACAAAATGCGGTCTGGATTCGGGTCAGATCAGGGCGAAGATGTGGCGAGGGGGGCCAGACATGCATGATTCTTGTGTAAGAAAGAAAAAGAAAAAGAGAGTAGTTGTGTCTAACGTTGCAAGGCAGTAATAGGTTTCAGGAAGGATTTCCGTACACGGTCTAGGACGTTGTCCACGTGTGCTTGCAAATGGCTGGCCAGAAGGACTCCACCGCCTGCACCTCCCCCGGTCAGCCTTCTCCATCTTTTTTGTCCCATCTGCCCAACTCCGATTCTGCGGGGGAGACTTGGCTTCCTGGACAAGTGGAATGAATTCAATTTTGCACTTGACCACTAATCTGTTGAAATATATGTACACTTGCATAGTTTGCTGGGATTCACAGAGCTGCAAACCTCTAAACAACAGAGTCTCTCACTTCCAGGGCTTATACAAATACGGAGAGGTAACTGGGCATATGGTGCTTTCTAGAGACAAAATGTCAATATTTGATCAGATCCCTCGGCCTAGAACTTCTGTCATCATCTCCACACAGTCGCAGAGTGGACACTGCCCAACAAAAATACAGCTCTCGTCAATCTGTGGAGCAGATATGTGCTGGAATTGTACAAAGATGTTATGATACAGCATGGGATGTCCAAGCACTTGGCTAAATCATTAGATCGCCACGTCTTTCATTGAGATCCACTCACTTGAGCAAGCAGTGATAATACCTTAGCTGTCTGCCCCCTTGCCTTTGCTTTCCACTCATCCCAGTTCATCCAAATCGTAGGAGTAGAGTCCTGGAATCAAAAGAAAAGGTCATTCATTCTACTAATTTCCGCAGGTACATATAATGAGAATTATATTCTCATAGCTGAAGAGGATGTGTAATGCCCATCTCCCCGCCCAGCTGAATACAGTTCACCCGTCCTAGTAGGCCAATGCACCTACATCACACTGCTCGTGCATACCTGAATAACGTTATGGTAGATATGATGAGGCCCGACAGATCCAACCATCTTCAAACGAGAGTGTTCGTCTGCTTCGCCAGAGTCCTGCACAGGCATGGGGCAGTTTTTCAAGTCTTGAACGAGCGTGTCAAGTGTTGTGTCAAAATCCCTAAAATATGGGCGGTGGGGGAGATTGCGCTTGGGGGCAGGACTGCTTACTTGTCGGACGTCTGTCTGCCTGTATGGACTGGCTCATGTAAGGACTGTTCAAGGTCTCGAGCCTGCATTGAGAAGCATCTATCTATCTGCGCGGTCAACGTAAAGGATGGTGCAGTGCACCAGTGAAACAGGAGATTCTATGTACGAGACAGACCAAGGCAAGACAGGATATCACCCAAGGACCTACGGTCATTTTAGTTGTGATCAATTCATTCAAGTTGGATATGTAAATCGCTAAGATGCATTGGAGAATAGTATGCAGAGCCTCAGGGCTGGTGGGTCATGGGAGGGCTGAGTCCCAAGGTCGGATAGGGCCGAGCTGGGACAGTCTAGAGCCACTGAGAGGCGTAGAGTCCGGCAATCATCTCAGCAGCTAGGCTTCATCCAGACTAGGGGACATCTCTGGTGAGCTCCAGGAGCGACTTTAGGAACTGTTAGCAGGCCTTGGGGTCGCCCATAGGCTACACTGACACTGTACCTAACACACTAACATGCAGCCCCACCGCTCCTGTGTGCCCTCCTGAGGACGGACCTCCCTAGCACCTAGGGCCGCGCTGGCTGACAACTGGAGCCAAGCCTAGGCTAGGCCTGCTAGAAGGGCCTAGTTAGATTTCTCGACGCTTGATTTGAGCCTGACTGTGACGCTGCTGACTGGGTTGGAAAATTTAGGACAGGGCCAAAACAACAACGACGCACGGCTATGACCTTTTTTTTTTTTTTTTTGGCGACTTTCTCTCCCCTTCTTTTCTTCTTCTTTTCCTTTTTTCTTCAGCCCACCGGTCCACCATACACACACACCGCGCAACGCCAATTCTTCCCTTCGCGGGTGCTTCTTTTAGCAACTCTCCCTCCTCCTCTCCCCGTCTTCTTCTTCTTTCACCTGGTTTTTCCATTGTCTCCCCCCTTCTGCTCCTGTGCGGCGGGTCAGCCCTTGTCATCACCTCAACCTTTGCATCGTCCTGTCCCAACGTCTTTTGGCGACGGCTTTCTAGTATACAGGATACGCAAGAACCTTTCCTTCCGAATCTCTTTCGACCTGCCAAGTCTCGTATATCAGATTCGACCGGGTTTCTGCGACGTCTCGACCGCCCTGCGCACCTTCAACTTTGAACACTGAGATCGAAGCGAGACTGCCTGCAGAAGGACGCCTACGCCATCTTCCCCCGTCACGCGACTGTCCTCTTCACTCTGCATACAAGTGAAGAGAACGTACTCGACCTGTCGTGTCCAGTCAGCTCAAAGCGCAGCATTCTTCGCTGCGAGGCATCACGGACCTGTCGACCTTTCCAAATACAAAGCTTGCCCGAACTTGCAGAGCATTGGGCCGCGCTACCTTTCCCCCCCTGGCAGCAGCATCTTTCTTGACAACTCGGAACAGACTGGCGAAGTTTTCCACGTGTGGACTCGTGTAAACAATCTGTGCCTTGTTTCAGTCAAGCTTTGCAAGGCAACAATACGCAAGAACAGCACAAGAGCCGGTCAACAAGGATTGCTCACCGCCGCCCCCCGAAACCAGTCGAAACGAACGAAATTCCATCCCCACCCACCTCCTCATCCTGCACCAACAATTCTCTGTGACTTTGACTAGTCATGGCCAATCTGCTGCAGTTTGCCTACCGAACCCAAAAGGCTGTCGGTCTTTTCAATGCCGGCTGGCTTGACAAGGCTTCCGCCTCTCCTGCTCCAACCGCTGGAGAGCCTGCGCCTTACTCTCCAGTCCCTGGGTTTGACAAGTACGAAGGGAACTCCCGGTGCTGTGTGTACTCTCCGTGTGGCCGATACTTCGCCTGGGCCTCTAATGATGGCGTGAGCGTTATTGACGCCACTACTGGCAACGTGGTGACCTCGCTGCCTGGCTTGGCTCTGGTCAACGAGCTGGGTTTTTCCCCCTTGGGAACCTTCCTCACCACCCTGGAACGCCCGTCCAAGGACGAGGCTGGCGATGCCACAAAGAATCTGAAGATTTGGCGTATTATTGAGGATCTCCCCGAGGGAACAGCTAAGGCGCCCTTGGGACAGTTTGTGCAAAAGTCGCAGAACGAGTGGAATCTGCAGTACACAGCTGATGAGCAATTCTGTGCTCGTCTCGTGACCAACGAGGTCCAGTTCTACCAGAGTCATGACCTCAAGACGGTCTGGAACAAGTTGAGAGTCGAGGGCGTGTCGGGCTTTGCGCTCGCAGCAGGATCCTCCCACAACGTGGCAGTCTTCGTGCCCGAGAGAAAGGTAAGTCCTGAACCATCAAAACCTTCCCTGGCAGTCTGTCCACTCCAACTCTTGGTTTGGGCCAGTGCTAACGTTAGAGTACCGTAGGGACAACCTGCTACTGTCAAAGTCTTCAACGTGCCCCAGTTCGCAAGCCCCATCTCTCAAAAGACCTTCTTCAAGGGTGACAAGGTCCAGCTGAAGTGGAACCTCCAGGGCTCAAGCCTGATCGTGTTGGCTCAGACAGACGTCGACAAGTCCAACAAGAGCTATTACGGAGAGACGACACTGTACATGCTGAGTGCCAATGGAGACTTCGATGCTCGTATCACCTTGGACAAGGAGGGTCCAATTCACGACGTGTCGTGGTCTCCCACTGGCAGAGAGTTTGGCGTCGTCTACGGCTATATGCCTGCCAAGACAACTGTTTTCAACCACCGAGCCGTCGCACAGCGGTCCTTCCCTCTCGGTCCTCGGAACACCATCACCTTCTCGCCTACTGGTCGTTTCGTGCTTGTCGCCGGCTTTGGAAACTTGGCCGGTCAGATCGATGTGTACGACCTCTCCAAGGACTACCGCAAGGTCTGCACCATCGAGAGTGGGAACCCGAGCGTGTGCCAGTGGAGCCCTGACAGCACGTACATCATGACAGCAACGACGTCGCCGCGGCTGCGCGTCGACAATGGTGTCAAGCTTTGGCACGTGGGCGGGCGCATCATGTACAACCAGGACATGGATGAATTGTACAACATCACTTGGCGCCCAGTGCCGGCCGACCAGCTGCCGAAGACCGTCGACCCACTGGCCGAGCCTGAGCCCCACGAGTCCGCCAAGACATACCTCAGCACTGTCAAGACTCCTTCTAAGCCCGTCGGGGCGTACCGACCGCCTGGTGCTCGAGGAAGCATGACGCCGCTCCATTTCAAGCGCGAGGACGAGGGCGGCGCCGCGCACGTGATGAGCAACGGCGGGCCTGCCCCTGCCCTCAATGGATTTGGCCGGGCGCGCCGCCAAGTTCCTGGGGCCGAGCTTTCTGAAAACACACTTCGTCCATCGGTCCCCGGTGCTGAGGCCGCCGGCGATGAAAACCTGTCCAAGACGGCGCTGAAGAACAAGAAGAAGCGCGGGAACAAGAAGGCGAAAGATGTCGAGGGCCAGGCACCAGGTAACAACAACAATCACAACAGCAATGAGAGCGGGTTGGCTCCCCCGCCTCAGGGCTACGGGAGCGGATCCGGTGGCGAAGACGGCCACCGCGATCGTCGTGGTGGTCACCAGAACAACAATAACAACAACAACCACTCCAGAAGTCATTCCCGCCGACCTGGTCAAGGCCAACGTGGCGGTCGCGGTTTTGCTCAGAACAGCCGAGACCAAACGCCGTCCGGCCAAGCAGCACCACCCCAGGAGACAGTCCAGCAAGCACAAGCTGCCCCAGCACAGACAGGAGAGACCCCGGCAGCCAACCCGGCCCAAAGCGCCAATGCCAAGAAGATGAGGTCGCTCCAGAAGAAGCTTCGCGCCATAGAGGATCTCGAGTTTCGCTTGAAGCAGGAGGGAGCCAAGAGCCTTGAGGTCACTCAACTCAACAAGATCGCGAGCAAGGACGGCGTCCTCAAGGATATTGACAAGCTGGAAGCTGAGATGCAAAAGGGACAGTAAAGTCCATCTCACTCTTACTAGGAAAACCACATAGCTCGTAAAGACTCCTTGTGTACAAATGGGCCTATGAGCGACTAGGGGAACAAAGAAAGGACATTGGGGCCTACAAAAAAGAAAACGTTTTCGGGGTGTTGTTTTTTGATTGTTTTTATTTTGGACAGGCATTGGGCATCTGTACTGACCGGACATTAGAATTAAGGGTATTCTGCTGGTAGAGTAAAGGCCCTGGGGCGGAACAGAAGGAGAAAAGAGAGAGAGAAAAGAGAAGCAGCAGGCATAGACTATCGGGTAGATAGCTACAAAAATATTCACTCTTGAAGAAATGCAGTTCGTGACATAGTGAGTTGTATTAGGATCTCTTGACGTTCTAAAGTAAAGGCTCCTACCTGCCTGTCAAACCCCCTTTCCCATTCCTCTCCCCTTGTCAATCGCCGTCTCTCTATCTTGCTGTTGAGTAAAGTTTCCATGGCATGAAGCCTATCAGTGCGCTTAGTATCTTGAAACATGATCAATGTGCTCACTGATATGTCGGTGCTGTTGTGATTTAGCCTATCCTCTTTCTAAGCCGAAACGCCCATGTGTATGTATGTGTTTCTCGTTCTCTCTCTCTTCCTCTTCTCTCTGAAGTAATGTAATGCGTTGCCTGTACGTGTGCGTGTTGGGGCGTGTAGGCGTCTGTGCCTAACCTGCAAGTGTACTTATCTACCAAGCATGACTGTCCAGCGAGGCCGGAAAATCCTCATCCCCTCCCTATCCTCCCAACCACCCTTCCCTTTTCCCCATGGTGACAACGAAATATCTGATGTCTGCTGTATATGTTTGAAGAAATAGAAAGAAAAACCAAAAACGAGAAAAAGGCGTACCGTCCCCACCCCTAACCAGAGCTATGCATATTCTAAAAGAGTGAGCCGGTGCACTACCGGGGAAAAGCTCGCCTCTCATCAATCAGATGACGAATGACCCAAAGGAAAGAACAAAAGAAGGCAGGGGAGAAAGGCATTCATTCACCAAGAAACAGTGAGTAAAATGTCTTTGGCCGGATGAAAATGTGCCTGCATACCACGTCCGCCGCACGAATCCTCCATCCCCTCTATGAGGTGAGGACTCCTTCCATATTCCAGTCACCCTTCTGCGCCCGTCGCAGCACTTCCTGGCCCTTTTCCGTCAGATCGGGCTTTCCACCGTTGCCGGTGACCTGTCCGAAGAAGGCGGGCTTGAACTCGGAGCCGGTCCTCTCCCTCTCCCTGGCCTTTTCCCGCTGAGCTTCCTCGAGTTCCTGCTTGATGGTCGTGGCCTTGGAGAATTGCTTGGCCATGATGGCATCGGTGACACCGCTCCAGAGTTTCAGCGACTCGTGCGGCAGCTGCTTCTCCATGGGTGGGAGAGACTTGGGAGCAACGCTGAGCGGCCCAATGTCGATGATCGTGGTGCGCTTCTCTTGTGGTTGGGAGTCCTGTAGGTTCTTGTCGTTAGCGAATAGTTTACTTAGGCCCTGGTAGGGTTTTGGCGCAAATTAGGCGGTAGAGAGCGCGCGTGCGCGCAAGACATATAAAAAACAAATCAGAAGAAAAAAACTCACAAATGGCTTCGGTCCCATTGTGAACTGGATCTTGTCTTTCCAGGCGCCGCTCAGCCGCACCAAAACGTCTTGGTCCGGAACATCTTTGATCTTGGTCTTGTCGTCGTTCTCAGGATCATATCTGAAGACGACCCCTTCCATCTTGTTGGTGGAACCCCTCAGCCATCCCTCGTCGTAGTAGTTCAGGATCGCCTTGAGCTTCGTCTGGGGGCAAGTGATGTAGGCCATGTCACCGACGCTCACGCTGAGGGCACCACGGAAGAGGCCGCCCAGGTGCGCGGCGGGGTGCTTCAGCTGGTACGTCTCGTTGTCGCGCCTCTCAAGGGTAATGAAAATGCCCAGGTTGTGCTCGCCAGGGCTGACCTTGATGGACGTGCCGGTGAACTTGGCGCTGATCTGATCAAAGCCGCGGGCGTAGAGACCCTTGTCGGGGCAGTCGACCCAGAAGGCGCTGACGGGCGGGTGGTGGGAGGTCTGCTCGGTCAAATACGACACGCGCACGGGCGAGGAGGTCGGGTTCTTGGCCGTCTGCGGGACGGAGAGGGTGGACGCGGCCCTCGAGTCGCCGGAGCCGAGCCCAGCGGGTATAGCATTCCTGCCGGACTTGACGCTGGAGGCACCGCTCGCGGGACCACTACTACCGCCGGCCACAAGGTCTCTGGTGCTAATCCTCGGCGCACTGTCTTCGGTGTCCCAGTTGCACTGAAGGGCGAACAAGGGCGCGCACACACATACGTCAGCGCTTTTTGCTTTCCTAGCTATCCAATCTTTCTGTCTTGCGCTGCCGGGGGGGGGGGGTGGGGGGTTCCTGTCTCATACCCTGAAGAACTCGCCCAGGCAGGAATTGTAGGGCTTGCATGGTTTTCCCTTTGCATATTTGAGGTCCTTGGTGAACCAAAAGCGTAGGACTTCCAGCATGCGATCGAGGGGATCGTCCGAGGTGCCAATGGCTACGAAAGCATTGGGGGCGTCGAGGTAATTCCAGTATTCGAGGTTGGGGGTAGGTTCGAGCAGCTGAGAGGGCAGAGAGAAGCGGACGGAAGCGAGATCGGCGACACCGATGAACCTGGCAGCGGAGAGAGAGGGGGGGTCAGTATACCGGCGCGCGCTCGATGGGCGGTGACAGTCCTGTCAGATAAGAGGGCAAGGACGACAAAGAAGATGTTGGATACAGACTTTTTAAGGATGCCTATAAAGATGCGCAGCTTAGAACTATCGCTATGATGCTCCTCAGGTCCAGCATCTGTTGTCAGAGGCGGTGTCGAAGTTGAGTTTGACATAATTGCTGGTGGGTGGGTCGGTGATGGGCTGGAATGCCCGGGGTTGAGATGATAGGGAGTCTCGACGTGAATTGAAGGAAACCTGTATGCTCAATACAAAGAAGAAGAAAAAGGAGGAAACAGTGTCCCAGGGTAAGAAAGAAGAGGAAGAGTTGTGGTCAAGGCGGCGACAAGATGGGTTGAGTGCGAGGGTGTGTCAGATCGTATCGAGTCGGAGGGAGAGAGGAAGAGAAACCTAGAGAATGATGTCCTAGAGTTTGAAGTCCAAGTTGAAAGGGGTAGGGATGATACAAGGTCGCGCAAGGTTCGATTTTCTTGTCTTGGTCCTGTCACAGGAGAGCTGACCAAGCGAAATGATTGATGAACAGGATTGTCTAGAGGAAAACCTGAGTAGGTCGGCGGAGATTTTCTAGGAGAAAGGCGGTGATGTTGTTGCTTGGACCCTTGGAAGCAGAGTAGAGAGGCTCTGCGCACGTACACAAAGTACTTAGGTAGTAGCACAGCAGTGTATCCAGAGCAGATCAGGTGGGTTTGGCTGTGTGAGGTGTGCATTCATCCGGTCCTGGCATGGTCATTATTGGTCTGGACCTGTACGAAACACCAACTGTGCTGCTGCATGCAAATCTGATCTAACTGTTGCAGCAGTCGATAAGAGAGAGATAGCAGGGATTGCCTTCCGTGCATAGGGGGGTAGGTCAGGGGAGGGGGCACCTGAGGGCCCTAAGTTCCTTCTTTGGCGGGGCACTTTCTCCAATCCCCAGTGCACTGTCTCGGGTCCCGCATCCTGGCAAAAAACAACTCAAGCACTGAAAGCATCAAGTGCAAGCAGCAGGTCGCTAATCTGAGACTCTGGCCTGCCAACCCTGTAGACTGACACAAACAGAGACACGTGGTCCTGGCTGTCATATGCCTGGCTCACCTTTTCTTCCCCTCTACAGATCTCGCTGCAGATGCAGGTGACTTTTCCAGGTTGCATCTTCTTCACACACACACACACACACACATGACATGTCCCTCTTTAGGCCTCTCCGCGCCAATCATTTCCCCACGGGCTGCATGCCGTTGATTTACTTTTTCAACCTAAGCCAATCACTCTGGCTTCTTCATCCATCTGATACACTTTCTTTTGGATAACTTTCAGCATGTTTTTGAGGATCATCATACCAGGGTTGAAGCAAGTGATGCCCTTTCCAGTGTTGTCCCAGGTCTGGCTTCGTTTTATCATGTTCCAAGAGCTCTAGCTCCATGTTTAGAACAACACAAATGTTTCATCTCCATTCCTCATTGAAAAGATGTCAAGGCCTTGCAATAGTATGCTTTATAGATCAAGTGTATGTTTACACCTAGATATTTAAGTAATTGGGTAACTATTTCTTTTGTCTCGTCTGACCTATACTGGGCGTAGTCCCAATAGGTGGGATAGTTTTTGAGCATGAAAGCATCTATCCTTGAGATTGTTATGTATATAGCCCGAGATCTTGCATTTGTATGGTCCCCCGTTACAATAATATAACTTTGATGGGTGACTGGGTGGTACATGTGTCTCGGAGTTGCTCAGTGGACGGGGAGTGTTCGAATGTATGTTGATGATACTTTTGGGGGGGGGGGTAGTTGCTATGTTCCTCCATATGATTGTAAGATCTATCGTGGTTGCTTTTCTCAATATCCGTATCAGACTCCGCCGCGCCGTTGCGGAGCGAAGCGACGAGTTCAATAAGGAAAAGAACCTTGCCAGGGAATTCAGTGCTCCGAGGGCTATTGTAAATGAGGATGATGCATGTCATCTCAGCGATGATCAAGCACGTAAATGATATCTTCACCATTTCTGGCCTTTTCCTTTCTGCCCCCTTCCCCCAACCTCCAGCACGTCATTTGATCGCTCATTTCTGCTTCCACTATTGCTTTAGTTCATTTCTTGTGCGGTGCCAGGTCGAATGCTATCAAGAGATATGATTGTCAAGCATCCCCTGGCTATCCAAAAATGAACGAGCGTGCAGTGCTCAGCTACGAGGTCAAGACAATTCACAAGACTGATCATTTGGCAGAGCTGCTCTGTGATTTGAGACTCGGGCGAATTGTAGTCTTTCTACTGCTTCCTACTATGTACCACTTGTGACGCTTGTCCAATGAGTAGATCTCCTGTCTACAAATATGTGTTGTTCACGAGGCTGAAGATGGCTCTGATACCTAAGCGGTCCGTGCATCAAGCCTTCTCAGAAGCAAGGTTTGAGCAGAGCCTCCTTTTGCCTCTGCTTCTCTTCGCTCACCTCGATGTCCTAAAATTTTTGAAGCCATGCAACTTGATCCCGCTGTCATAGAAATATGCCTCGTCTATACTTGAGCACCCAAAACGTTCTCGCAATGCCGGCAGCGCCTGCTAATTCCGCGTAAATCTGTTCTCACCGCTCTCTCAATCGTCTACCTCGAGGCATGCATTCTTGAGGCTATATTCTGAGTGCAGATTGGCGTTGAATAGTCGGATTAAAACTGAAGTTGCCTGCTGTGATAGCGCTTGAAAGGCTCTCTGTATGTGACGGCTTGATGGGTTGCCGATTTCGTCGTCCACGTCCTACAGGTAATAGGATTGCGGCTATTGCTCATCAAATTTCCATGGAATAAATTCCAATGGCTTCTCCTGAGCTAGTCTCTGACGAACAGCTTTTTTAACTAGCTCATCTACACTTACCGTCGTTCTACAAGAGAGAGCATTATCAGAATGGTGTTGGGCGCCAGATGTAGAAGACTGAGAAGAGGATGAAGATGTGCATCAAACAAATATGGGAGAGAAGAAACCTTGCTGAAGAAATGTTGGGCCGGTCAGTACTGAAGATCACTCACACGTCATTTGCAACAATTCGGAACAGATTTAATTCGGACCTTTTCAGCACAACAGGACTGACTAACTGGTGTGCCCAATCTAACCACCTAATTAGGTACCGTAGTACTTGATTATTCTCCTGGTAGACAATTCTCTTTTCTTCAACCGGTAGTGATATTTTACCAACGAGTAATGAAATCTAGTACTGAAGAGCACCTTGGACAGTGCTAGTAGTTGTGCTGGAAAACTGGAGCTTTGCTGGGGAAGGGCTATTACCGCTGCAGAAAGCGGCTCACTTACCTATGTAAGTAGTAACAGGATTTTTCGATCAATTCGGATTAGAGGCCGGGCCGTCGTGTCAGGCAGTAAAAGGAGGTGTACAGCCTAATATATCATAAGACAGTCAAAAAGGTGAAGTGTCCGCATGTAAGAATTTCCCACATAGGTACTTAAGTACGCTCGCTCATGCCATCCATCCTTGCAGAGTTTGCTTGCAACATGAGTATACTTCCCAATCCGAAAATCACGATATCATGGGTTTGAGACGAGTAGAGAGAGGAAGAGGAGTGAGAGGGAAGGGGGAGGGCTCAATTATATTATAAGTTCTCCCATCTGTGGAGGCTTATTATTTCCTAATTCGCATTTCCAAACTCAGTGGTTCCTTCTTGGAGACTCTAGTGAGAATAAGTCATGAGTAGAGTCGACTGCTCTAAGCTTCTATTCAATTTTTCACGAAAGTTGAGTTTCTCCATACGTCGTCTCAGCTTTATACCTTCCCTAATCTCAAACACTCATCAAACACAATTGGGCAATGTGATGGCTTTGCAGGCCAAGCAAAACATATATCTTGAAGCACGAAATAAACATATACATCCATAGGAGATGCACAAGAGGGGGGAAAATAGCAAAAGAAAACCAAGTGCCCGTCAAGTTTGCACCTGGTCCTCTACGCCTTGCAGCAAGCCATCTTTGATAGCAACTCCAAATCTTGCAGCGCGTCCCTTAGGCTACGACCCTTTTTCGCCCAGGCCAGTATTAGACTTGGGAAGTCATGGGTTATTCAAGTTAAGCACTGCTTTTGGCAAGCTGGAACGCGGAACCCTGGCACACCTTGTAAACTGTTCAGGGACTGTAGAGTGCCTGAGCAGGTTCTGCTTGTGGTATCTGTATAAGAGCATAGACACTTAAATCTACTGACTACCAGTTCCTAATGAGGCCGGGATAAGCGCATCTGACCTAACTTATATAGACAAACTCATTCATATCATAAGCCAAGACGCAATACATCAGGAAGCATCTAAACCGTGAGCACTTGAGTGATGTTGTTGAGTAAACAGCATTAACCTCAAAAAGGTGAACCCACTCTTGTGAGGGTGTCTCATTTCCAGAAATAACACCAGGCTCGATTTGGGCGAGGTGACTTCAGAGTTCATGGACATTTATTCCAGGGGGCAGCTGTTCGTAACCACCAGAGAGGGGCTGAGACAACGTCCTCGCACGCTCTGTGTCGGCGCTTTACCATTCGAGGTCAATAACCTAGCTACTCGAACATAGTCTCAAAGATGGAAGACTTGTATAATATTCACCATGATGACCTCATGAATATGATTCATTATGTCCTGCCACGGCATATCTGCGGCTAACACAGCTCCGAGATGCTGTATGCCAAGCCGTTGTATAGGACCTAGGCGGGGCTATTGCAACAGATGTCATTCAATATTAACACCCAAGTTCATGTTCCATTTTGATAGATTGACTCAAGACGATCTGGTCACTGTCATCAAGTTTAATCTAGTCCGTTATGTTTTGTCTTGAAGACGACTCTTGCTTAAAGATACTTTGATACCTGACGAAAGTGCTTGAACGTCCCTGTTTGCTATCTCAAATGGGGTGCTATACATAAATATTGTCAAGCCTTTGGCCTCGCGACTATATCTTCTCAAGAGATGCCCTTTCATTCTGGCAATATTAGAATATCACACGATCTACCATGATATGTTTCCCACCTATTCAGCTAAGACAACGGCCGCGGGTTCAGAGGCCGGTCTTGACTGTCAGCTATTTACGCTAGAAGAGACGCAGTACGTGAATGGCTGTCCTCGCCATGTCATAAATAATGCACGATACATATTGTACAATTACAAAATCATTGACGGGAATACCAGGACGTCGAGCCAGTCGAGGACGGACAACTATTTGCTCTCAACCATACGAGTCTTTGAGGATTCGTCACGAATGGCTGGCCTTTTGTTTACGTTTCAAGTGGGACATATGATTACTTTCGCCATCATCTGTCTAGATAATATTCACGTGGCTTATACTCTCCATAGTTGACATCATCCAGGCACAAGTTTCCCTGTGCACCAAGTTGGCCCTTTCTTTCCTCCACTGGCCTGTTCACGTTGAAAGTATGGAAGGAGAGAAAGACTGTCTACCTATGGAATTACAACAGAATGATTCCGCTGTTGCCGATGAGATTTCCTCGTCCCTCTAGCCAAAGGGGAGCAGAAGAAAAAGAGCAGAAAGTCCGTGTCTGTGTGACTTGACCGCCCGAGAGGACAGCGCAGGTAGGATCTGGCGGTGTGTTTCATCGTGTACCTACCATCTACCACCACCACCCACTCCAGAATCAAGACGGTGACCGCCAAAAGGCATGGGACACGAACACACCCCTTTCCCTCCTTCGAAAGAGCAAAGCCAGGTGTGATGATCGTCTTTCGACTGAACTTCCTACGCGCCGTTAACCCTGGATGACCAACATTACCACTCCCATTGCCCCGCGCGACGCTCCACCATCGGTAATAATTCTTGATTCCTTGAAACGAGGCTTTCCCAGTCTCGCCGCGCCATGACTCCTCCCGACCAGAAAAAGGCCACCCAGTAAACCTCGTGTCGCCTTGCAACACGATACTTGCAATTCTGCAGATCACTCGCGCAAGAAAAGCTCGGCAAAAAATTCTAGAAGATATTATTATATTGTTATGATATTTCAAGAGAAAACGACGACTTCATTTGGTGCCGAGCGGAAGAGGCAGCCCATTCTGGTTAACCGGACCCTCCTTCCTAGTCAAGGGAGCGAACGAGTGGATGAGGAATGGTATGCATGGATGGGGGTGGGGGGTGGGTTGTCGATGGTGGTCGCAGAGCACCTTTTTTTTTTATAGAAAAAAAACTTACTTGTGAGCTAGGCTATCATGACGTCCTAAGCTGCAAGGCGTCGATCTTGATCACTATAGTGTCAGTACATGCAGCCATATGCACACAGCCTCGAGATATGAATAGCGACGCAGGTGGCAACGCGCGAATGAGGGGACGCCCTCCTCCACCACCCTAACCATGGATGCAGGGTGTCCTTTCACAATACTGCAGTGGAACTTGCCGCAAGGTGGAGAGCGAAAATCCGGTTGCCAGCGAGGTCAGGGACGGTTGGAAAGAACGGGAAAAAAAGAAGGGGAGCACCAAAAAAAAAAAAAAAAGGATCTACTGTATGGAGATCGGTTGCATTGAGGCGGGGGTGGGGGAGAGGAGAAGAAGAAGAAGAAGAAGAAAAAGAAAACGAAGGAACAAAAACTTTCACGAGGCGGCCATAAAAGCAGCATACGGTAAATGATTGACATTGGACCCTGAAAAACCTGGGGGTGATACGAAGAAGAGCTTGTCAGGCTCTTTATTATAGTAATGCCAACACGAGCGACGAGCGCATACGGGCCCAGGTTTTTGACGACATGATCTACACAGGTGCAGGAGTAGTAAGCAAGGTACCATACATATAGTACATACAGTAGTGGCGATTTCCGGGAGGGGCCACACGGAAACCAAGGCCGAGAAGTGACGACTGGGAGGAGGATGGGAAGGAGGCCCTATTGAACTCCATATGCATCGTATGTGCATCCATACAGGACCCCATGAGTATTTTCTGGACACGAGGCTGTCCACAACTGCAGTGACACAGTGGATGGTGGCGACTCGAGGAATCGGAAGGTTCATTGGATTGAGACATGATCCCCGGGACGAGAAGAGAGGGAGAGGAAACCCTCTTCTTTCTTCATCTTTTTCCTTTTTTTTTTCTTTCTCTTTCTTTTCTTGTTTGTGCTGCTGCGTGCCAGCTCGGCTAATGCTGATCGATGGAGACCGGTTGGGCAGTAGACGAGAGCGTACAATGATCACATGGCCAAATTTTTTTTTTTTGGTTTTGTTGGAACCGAAGGTGATCATTGATCAGGATCTAAAAAGTTTAAAGGGCAAGATTGGGGGGATTTGCGCAAGCCAGGGCCCTGTGATCCTCCTCCACCATAAACCTTCCCCCCTCCCTCTTCTTTTTGTCTATTGCCAACCTTCCCCCATCCTCTTTCTTCCTTTTCCGAGTGTCGATCACTAGAAAAGTCAATAACAGAGGGTTCTAACATGCAGGGTCCCACTTTGCAGGTCGGGACATTATCACCACATCCCAGGGTCGGTCAGCAAACCCCCTCCTAAGCTTAAAGCCGTGGAGTTGTTCGGCATGGTCCCTTGCCTTAGGGACACCGGCGGGACCTTTCCGGATTGCATCTGACAGCCCGACTGCGACCTTGGCACCGTTCCTTTGGAGGGGTTAGGAGGCTGGCGGGTTCATCGGCGTCGTGTAGTGCTTCCAGAAAGAGACTCCGGCAATAGTTCCGGAGACAGGCCCCTGGATTTGAAAGGTACCTACCGCATCAGGCCAACTCTGTTTCTCTGTTTGGTATGGAGGAATCGGTGGTAAGGCCAGCCCTGGAGCAAAAGAATGAGGAAAAAGAGGATTCCCCACCCTTTTGCAACATGTTCTTCCTCGGTTTATGCATGATTTCTGCCGGGCCCGGTCCCTTGCTGCTGCAGAAAGAGTAAGGACGAGAGAACCATGGTGAACCATGGCTGCTGAGCAGACCGGGTTGGGCAGCACACTCTGGCAATCGTTCTGAAGAGTGGCCCATTTCCATCCGCCTGCCCTATGCACACAACACAACAAGAGAGAAAGTAAAGTTTCGTTCAGGTCTGGGCCCCGGCGTCCGGATTGTGGATGAGCACAGCGGGCCGGGCGTCAAGAAGCTCTCGCGGGTCCGGGCCGATACCTCGAAACGACAACGGGCGCAACCTCCTAGCAACTGTCCCAATTTCTTTTTTGCTTTCTGGCCCGCTGACCAGGAGGTTTGGTCATGCCTGACAAAGATTTCTCGGTGACATCCTTTCCCCAGAGGGCGTTCCAGCCCAAGTCCGTGCCAGCACACCGATTGGCCTCGGTTTGGTAGCGGCAACGCCCACATCATTAATTACACCTCACATCTCGCATGTGCTTTCCGGCGATGCTGGCGATGATTCTTGTTTTTTTCTTTCTTTCTTCATTTTCTTTCTCTCCCGTCTATCTCTCTTTCTTTCTTTGGACGGCATGGCACGCCGTGCGGATCTCCACAATGACGCCATAATGATCCTCTTTGGAAAGAGAGATTTGAGCACCACAGCGTCCGGCCCCATCTTCTCACTTCTTTTCTCCCCCCCGGCCGCGAAAGCAGCGGGGATGGGAGGAGGAGGACGTGCGGGCCATTGTGGATTCTGTGGGCACAGCTACGAGTCAGGACCATGCTCCTGTCATCTTCTGGCACGTACTACTATGGTACTATGCTGGTATAGTAGCATCGACCCAGGGCTACGCTTCATCGTGTTGGCTGTGGCAATGGCATTGACCGTTGTAATAGTACACTATTAAGCTACGAGGGTTGGTGGCTGTTTTGGTGAACGAAAAGGAAAGAGGGGAAAGGGTCCCACTCCGAAACCATGGAAATGTTTTCGGCAAGAAAAGAAGGTTGACATGATGAATGGGAATGCAAGAATTGCAGACAAGGTTTTTCGGATTCGGATGACAAGGGAGACGTTCCCCGTTCAAAGCCGTGGGATGAAATAAATATATCTCGAGATCTACAGTCGGGGGAGGGGGGGGAGGCGGAAGGTGGGAAGGAGGTGAAAAAGGAGATATGATGTGATGTGATGTCATGCCTTCCCTGCTTGTGAAGACTTCACGTCCATACATTGAGACCCCAATAGCAGACTGACAAACCAGCGAATCTTCCGACTTCGGCAGTAATTCATTTAGGCACGAGTAAGAGAAAACATCGGTCAGACAGGAAAAGAAGAAGAGAAGGAAAAAAGACGGCCTAAGAAGAGGGGAAGGGGAAGGAGACTACGATTTCCAACTAACAAGTGACAACGCATTGCACAGTGTCAATCCGATCTGGCACTAAACGGGGTAAGATGAAGAACAACCAAAGAAAAAAATATTAGGGATCATGGGCATGGGAATTTTGAAAATTCGTGCCTACTTAGTCAGTAACATCTCTGTACCAGTTCCTTAGTAGTGTCTCTTAAGCCCCACTGCGGAGAGATGATGTGCTGAGTAGTATGGTCAGTTCGGCCCAGCCCAGCTGCTATGGCGTCCTGGTTACTACAGTAAAGAGAGTTTCGCAGTGTTCGCTTGGCTTGGCTTAGGTTCGGCTTGTGACCCCACCCGGAACGCAATACGCTACACCCCAAAGGAATCACCATGGGGAAGGTGAAACTACCAGATTGGCCGAATATGACGTCGCTGACGACGCGAAGTCGCCTGAAAGTTTAACACGTCGCGCATGCCAGCTGTAAAAAGGCACCCCTTTCTACCAAGCGGCATAGTATTTGCTTGACCGCAACGACAAAGCGAAATACAGAAGGGGGACAAGTGCAGATATTTTTTTTTTCTTTTTTTTTTCGACAGGCTACAGGCCTACCATGTGGGCTATTTTTGGATCTCGCAGAACTATGGTACGTGACATCGCCAAGGACGGCGACGTCGATGTGTCAAAAGATTCAGGACACAAGGTCCCCGCCCTTGTGTGTCATCTTTTTGTCCTTGCTGTTATTTCATGTAATCTCCTCTTGGGACGCTCTGATACTGCTATGGCACAAGCTGCATTTGGTATACAAAGATTCCTTCCAGATAGCAATATGACAACCCCCTCAACCTCCTGTGCAAGAACATAAATATTTCATCATGTTCTAATCAGTAAGAGAACCAAAGGGACCGTGTCACGTGGGCATTTGCACCCCCCCCTTTTTTTTTCTTCTTCTTTTCTTTCTCCCTCCCCGTCATTCCTCCCTTACAATATGATTACGGGTTCGAACACAACCACATACACACGCCAAAAAATGAGGAACATTTGTAATACTAGTATGGAACGGGAAAAAGTTTATACCGTGCACTAATTATAATTACTCTCTGCCATCGGTTTCGGTTGAGAAAGGGTCCGAGTTCATCCAACCAAAAGGAGAAAGAGGGAAACAAAGAAGGGGGAGGAAGAAACGAAAAGGAAAAAGAAAAAAAAAATGATACGACGCTGCGTAATCAATCAATTTGGGGGGTTCCAGTGGACCACGGGCTTCATCTCCCAGCAGGGCCTAGTTCTGGTCCCTCTGAAAATTGCCCGCAATGCCGTCCCAGCGTGCCAGTGTCCCTGGCGCCGGTCCCCCGTTCCATGGCGTGCCAAGACGGACGGGTTCCTCCCTGTCCCTTTCTCCTGCTAAGGACATGACCCGGACCTGGGGACCGTGGATTTCAGGGCAGACAGCCGTTGTTGGTGCTATTATAATTGACATTGACTGTGACTGTCAGACTAGCACTGTCAACAGTGGGTAGTCCTGAAATTCGGCTCAGCCAACGTTTACGGGCGACAAGTCTGACTAACTGGTCTTGATGGGGCTGCGCCGTTCGTGTGCTAAAGTCAAGGGGGGGGGGGGAAGGAGCACGACAATCATTGCGACCAATAACCCACTCATCCTTCACCGGCTGGACGATGTGTGCAGAGCTGCAACACGGCAAAGAGAGAGTAAGGGAGCTTAGCTGTGGCAGAGCAGAGCACACGAGGACACCTGAAAACCCCAGGTCTCGGCCCAAGACTTGGGAGGCCTGTGGCTAGAGCTGTGGCGAGTTGTGGCAAAAAGATCATGGATGAGCCACATGTCTAGCCACAGGCCTCCCACACGTTGATTCGGCAGGTGACGAAAAGAAATAGGTGTTCAGTCACTCAGATGGTGAGTTGGGTGACGGTCGGTCGGGTGGAATGTGCCGCAGCTGGTAGCCAGTGGTAGCGTGAACTCCATAGGGTGAAGATGATCCTCCCCCGATACTCTGCTTGGGAAGGCGCACGCCGATCATGCCTTTAGAAGGCGGCTCCCATAGTACGTCAAGTCCTCTCCCGTCTTGCCGAGCTGCAATCAAAACTAGTCGTAGCTGATCCCTGTGGTGTCTCCGAGATAGATGCGAAATGGTCTGTGTTTGTCATGGAACCAATCGCAAGCCTTGTAGGAATACATGGAGCCTTCTGAATTCATCAGCTGACGAGGCCGTCAGAACACTTCAAGACACACAGGACATAGCTCATAGCCTGCTCCTACTTGAGGATGTGTGGCACCCAACCAGAGTATCCCCGATATAGGGGCTCACCCGGAAAAAGTAAGCAGGAAAACAAAAACAGTCGTCGAATAGCCGCAGTCTGGGGGAGGAAAGATCTAGCATGAAACCTTATGTACTGTGTGTGTGTGCATGTATGTATGCACTATGTATGTTAGACGCACGTCACTAACAGCCGACCCCGGCGGTAGAGACAGTTTGCACCGCCACACCGAACTGCAAAGACAGAGAGACCTGCACGGATTTCGAGACAGGACGCCATGCCATAAACCATGCATCTATGTGCCAGATAACAGGCCAGGGCAGACATCCTTGCTTGAGCCGAATGACGAGGTGCTGTTCAGCATGCTGGCTCAGATGCTATGGGGTTTTCTTTTGCCTCTTGTTTGCTTTTCCCTTTTCTTCACCTGACACACTGACACACACAGAATGGATGATCGGGCCAAGTGCATGGCGACAGAGGTAGGAGCGAAGGAGGGGAAGAAGGAGGCAGCCCACGACCTGGAAGCCATCTCCCCACAATGCTCGATCCCTTCCTAGGGTGAATGAATGGTCTGGATCTCGAGACGTCTGGCGACTGTGAAGGGGCTTCCTATACTGGCAGTGATATTTTACGTATGTATAGAGCAGGGCTCTACGGGAGTCTGCTGTCCATGTTGTCGGGTCCAGATCACAGGGATCCCTGTTGACAGCGCCACAGGCAGTGGCAATCTCGATGCGAGAGACAGAATACACACACGCATAGAAACGGGGTGGGGAGAGAGGCACGAGAGGGTAGACTCTTGTGTCCTGTACGTACTACAGTACCGCCCATGATCAGGACCATGCCATGTCCTATGGCATCATAACACAACCCAGCATAAAGCACAAGGGCCCGGAGTACCCGTCCAGTCTTCTTCGCCAGGTACTTAGCGCGTCTCCGTGTCCTTCTTTTGTACCCGTAACCGGAGTATTGCCGTTCTGCAGCAGTCGGCTCATGCTGTGCTGTGTACTATGGGTTGTTGGTTCTTCCTTCAAGACTTTGTTCTTGTCTCGTCTCCGACCACTATAGTGCAGGATGTTCAGGTATTACGATGAGCCTGCACTTTTTTCTCTTTTATTTGTTTCCTCCCTTCAGGGCTCTCAGGCGGACCGGCGCCTCCCCACACCCCTGCTTATAGCCATTCGAGCAGCTGCCATAGTACTAACAAAACATGTACTAGGGTACCTCGGCCCCCCATGATGCTATCTGGTAGGCCGATCGAGATGTCGAAGCGCGCCGTAAACCTACACCGTGTGCCGGACGGTGCGCTCAAAAACGGTGACCTCGTGGGCAAGTACTTTAGCGCACGCTTGACTCTTGTCTCTTTCTTGCCCAACTGACTCTTGACGCTAGGGTCGATACCTCTCGACACACCTTCTGGGGCTAACCTCGGGGCAGCCCACCCCTGATGGCGTTTCCTGTCAGGCCTCCCCCACATCAGCGCGAATTACTGTACTGTGTACATCGGTCCTCATATTAGTGAGGGGTTATGACACAGTACATGATACATAGCTACCAGGACACAAGGCAACTTGCATAGTATCAGTCAGGAGGCTGTTCATTTCTTGCTCTCTCTCCCTCCCTCTCTCTTCTCTCTCTGTCTTGTTGCTGGCTTTTACTATTGCTCCCATTTTCCTGTACACATAATAGACAAGATTTCAAGTCACTGGAGAAATGCCATCCCCCACCATGAAGTACCACGGGCAAAACATTCTAGCCCAAGCCATTGACCTAATATGGAACTCAGACTGCGGTGCCCAGAATAAAATAACCCCGGCGCTGTGGCCCCTCCACCCTCTTGGCTGCATCCCTGGCTTGCCTTGTCGCTGTACTGTACCGTACCATAGTACACTGTACTGTACTGTACACACACATACTTACTTACACACCCACCCACCACCCTGTCGTCTTCTGCCATAGTGACTTATGGTACTATGGTACTTCCTTCATACGGGCATCCATATCCGACATTGCGTGGGTTTTGAGGGTACATCTGGCTCGCTGGGCCTGCTGCTGTCCTCACTCTTGTCATCTTTTATTTTATTTTGTTATATCTTATTTTTCTCTCCCCCGGCCCCTTCGAAGCTCTGCCCTACCCGCGATCTGCTTAGCGAGCTCTTACACCTCACCCAAGACTCCCAGGTCACCCTTGCAATCATCGCGCGTGGTCCTGTCCTGCACTTGCCTTGTCCCCATTTCGAAGATCGCTCTCCCGCGCGTATTATATTGTAAAGCCGCGCCGCAATCTCGCGCGGCTCCTCTGACCTCCTCCTCTGACCTCCTCTGGTCTTGCTACTCTTTTTTTTCTCACTTCTCTCTACTTCTTAGTTCTGGTTCACTCTCCTCCACCTCATCGACTGCCTCGTCATCTTCAGCACGGCACCTTGTCTGCCTCTCAACCCAACTGGCCTTTGTCTCTCGTTCGTCGTCCCTTTCGACCTGTCTTCCCCAACTTCAGAGCCAACCACCGCAGTTAAGGCGCCTCGACTTGCACAAGACCTGAGAACTTGCGCTCACACCGGCAACCTCACTTGGACCTGGGTTGCGCCGCCAGCCTTGCACGCACTCTTCTCTGCCTTGCCCTGTCCTGTCCCTGCAGCCCTGGGCCGCAGATACAGAAGTGAGAGCGGCGGGAAAGAAGAAAAAAACCAAAGAAAAGGACACAAAGAGACAGAACGGACACCCTGACGTGATCCCTCATGTCGCACTGCGCATAATTCTGATCGAATCTCCTTCGCGACCTACGAATCCAACCCCACCATACTTTCTATTCAAGGTGGCATATGAAGCTTTGACCTTGGAATCATCTTTTCCACGATCTATGAAGTTACGACGGCTGCAGCAACCTCCTTCTCGCCTGACCACCGGACACCGACCAACGTCAGATAGCCGCAGGACGCAGTTTCTCCCCACCTGCGCCCCAAGACATCGCCAGTCTCAACATCAGCAGCAGCCGCCCTTGCGCCCGCATCCGCGTCACCTCACCTAGCCCTTTACGGCGACCACGAACACGCGATCCTCCCACTGCGGCCCGCTATCGTGGTCTGTGCAAGCTCATCTCGGCAACATCCTCCCAGGGCGCATCTTGCGACGCGCAACCTGGAGATTCTTTTTTTCCTACTGAGAACATTTTGAAAACCCACATACAAACACATCTTGTTGGATTTTTACCCAGAAGGCTGTCTCTGGACATCACAAGGTCGCTTCAGCTCAGATGTTCCGCCAAAGGTAAGCATACAAACCAGCAACTTCACTTGCGCCACAGAAAACCCTGCCCCCCTTCCTGATGCGCCATGGTTCTCCTCTGCGCCATCTTGCATAGACATGTGACGCCCTGCACCGCAACCTGGTTACGGTTCTGTCCTGCACAGTTTCAGCTCGAGTCTGCATCAGGTGCTGGCGCTCAAATCTCTAGTGTCTAAGAAGACAGCCTGCGTCACGCTCGGGCTCGTTTTACTGAGGAGACGGGTTGGGCTTTAAGAAGAGAAGGGGGAGAGGGGCAAAACTGGCCTGGTCGCATGGCTGTTGAGCGGCGTTCGAGGAGGGAACAGGACGAGAGTACAGAAGCTGACATTATCGGCACTTTCTACAGGACAAGCTCGCAGAAGCCGGGCGACGACCTGGTCGCCAACTTCAGACAACAGTTCCCAGAAATTGCATCAGGTTCTACGGCCGCCGCCTCTGCTTCACAGACAGCTACGGCTGGAAACCCGGGCGGTGCCTCTGGTACACAGGACAGGTATGTTCCGACAGCCCCCTTTTTCCCCTTCTCCAACCCCCCCCCCCTTTTTTTTTTTTTTTTTTGCCTGATTTCTATTCTTTCCACACATATGACCTCTTCTTTTGGCCATGGTGTGGTGCATTATCCATCTTCTGCCGTCCCAGTCGGGTTGGTTTCAGTCTGGTGGGGGGGCGATCGCCCTTCTCTTGCGCGCGGTCCGGCGTTGGCCGGTACGACTTGTAGCGCGCATAGTGCCGGCCTGTCTGGGATTCAAGGCATTACAACGCACTTGAGTTTCCTGCTGGCCGCTCCCTACCCAAACCTCCCAGTGACAGGGTGGGTGGTGGCAACAGCAAGCACATGCGCTGTGTTGTGACTTCGCCGAGGCGATCCCGCGCTTGAGGCTTTTGTTGTGGCTCAACCACACCCCGGACCCTTTCTCCCACTTGCAACCGACTCATGCGCCAAACCACCACACAGGCGGACAACATTGGTGCGCATGATGGTTGTTGGCCCTTTTTAGGGTTGGCTGCAATTGTCGTTACTATATGTTATCAATAGTGCAGCAAATCTCTCATTGTACTACAAGAAGAACTCGATATTGACTAAGTTGTTTCTGCAGAAACCCGGCTCTGGGCCATGAAGCGTTCCATGACCAAGACCCTACCCCCAGGGCCAGCAACGAGCCCTGGAGGTTCACGCCCTCCCTGATGGACCCGAATTCTTTCTCCTTCTCTAATTTCGCCAACGCGCCTCCTGGCTACTACACACCGACTCCAGGAGGGACCAACACCATTTACCACCCTCAGGCTGGCGACCTGCACACCCCGACGCTAAGTTTCGGTATGGGTCTGAGTACCCCCCTCTCGATGCCTACCACCGATGCAGCCCTGCAGTCTGGTCCCTCCATGGTGGACATGTCTGGCTTTCACCACGGGGCTACCGGCATGCATCCCAGCCAGTTTCACAACCAGTCGCCTTTCAATCCTTTCGTCCAGCCTCACCCACAGCAGCAGGCCTTCGCGCCGTCAACATTTGTCCACCAGGATACAGGCTACGAGACGATGGACCAGGATGGCTCCCCGATGGATTCTGACCCCTCAGACGATGCTCGCATGGGATCGATCGCCGGCGCTTTCCAAAGCCAGTCTCCTCTTACCAGTTTCCAGCAGAGGCAGTACGGCGTGCCAATGCACATGCCCATGCCCTCCTCTGCAGAAAAGTTCCGGTTCCACGTCACCTTGAACGCCCCGACGGCCATGATCAAACACGCCGACGAAATACCTGTTACGTACCTCAACAAGGGCCAGGCGTACTCGCTGTCCATTGTGGACACCACACCCACCATCCCTATCGCACCAGGAACGCGCCTCAGGACCTTTGTTCGTGTCTCCTTCGAGGATGACCAACAGCGGCAAAAGCCCGGCGTCTGCTGGAGCCTGTGGAAGGAAGGCCGAGGCACGAACGAGGCGCACCAGAGGGGTGGCAAGCTTCAGGCAGTGGAATACGTCGAGGCAGGCCAGCCGGCAGAAGGCGACGACAAGAGAACAAGAGTCGAGTTGGAGAGCGCGTCCTTTGATGGGTTCTCGGTAATCTGGACGCCTGGTGTCAATGGTGCTGTCGAATGCAATGTGGCTGTGCGCTTCAACTTCCTCTCGACCGATTTCAGTCATTCCAAGGGCGTCAAAGGTATCCCAGTCCGACTCTGTGCCAAGACGACCCTCCTGCCGTCCGATGGGGCTTCGCCACCAGGGGATGAGACGCCTGAGATATGCTACTGCAAGGTCAAGCTCTTCCGCGATCACGGCGCAGAACGCAAGCTGTCCAATGATGTGGCCCATGTCAAGAAGACGATCGACAAGCTCAAGCAGCAGATCACGCAAGCCGAGAGCGGGATGAAGGATTTTGGCAAGCGCAAGCGGGCTGGGGGATCGCAGTCAAAAGCAGCTGTCGACAGCCAGCGGCCCGGAAAGGCTCCTAAGCACAAGCGCACGTGGTCCATGTCGTCGGCGAGCTCTGCAGACGGCGGCAGCGGGGCTCGCAACGCGCTGGAGGAGGACCTGCACTTCAAGCTCCAGACGCTGCAGGACATGTTCACAAGCACGCGTCCAGTCAGCGTGCTGTACCTCCGAGGCGAGGACATGGACGATATGGACGCACACCCAGTCTCCTTGCCAGGAGAAGTCCTCGATCTGAGCAAGATCGAGTCCAGAGAGAGCACGGCCTGGAGGGGCCGCAGCACACACAGCTCGGTTACCGGGTCGCTGGTCTCACCATCCCCAAGCTCGCTGTCCCTTCACTCGGCAGCATCCATCACAGCTCCCAACGCGCCGTGGCAGGATCGCCCAGCCATCGGGTCCGACCCATCGTCTCGACAGGGCTCTGATCAGCCAACCCGTGTTGCCAAGCCGGACGTTGCCGGGAATCTCAGCGGCTGGATCGAGGCCCTCGGCGTGGACTCATCCTACCGGCCACCTCTCGAGCGGGCACCGCGCCCGGTGGCTTGCTTTTATCTCAAGCGGAGACAGACAAGCACAGAGACGCGCGAGTACCACAAGGCCGTCTATGTCATGCAGCGGACGCTTAGTGAATTCGTCACCCGCGTAGCATCCAAATGGAATATCGACGTCAACCGTGTCTCGCGGGTTATACGCACGCTACCAAACAGCCTTGAGATCGAGATGGATGACGACGTCATACGAGAGCTCCCCGAGGGGCAGGACATGATGCTCGACATTGTTGAGATAAGCCCACCCAAAGCACCAGTCAAGCGGGAGTGGGAAATGTCCCTGGACGATGCACCAGGCGACGAGGACGATGAAGTCCCTGGTCAAACACTGCAGCAGAACAGTTACGAACTTCGCCTTACCTTTTAACTTTGATGCATACACACATATACACAACATCAACTGGGAGGCGGAGCCTCTCTTTCTTCTTCTTTTTTTGTTCTTCTGGGATGAGATTTCTTTAGACCCAAGTCTTGTAATCCCTCACCATACTACGACCAGCGAAGAAAAAAACATTCACTACGTACACGATCACATATACGCATACGCATCAATTTGAGGTGGTTTTTCTGTCTTGTTTCTCTTTTTTATTTAATTTTTCTTACGTTTTTTCCCCCGGCACATAACCATACATATACGCGGCGTTGGCAATCAACCTCTGAGATACCAAGTGCCCCCGGTTGTGGGCCAGTTTTCCTTCTGGATATTTTTACATGTCGTCAAAAAAAAGGGACGAACATTGGCTTTTTGGTCATGTCAATGCGAGGAAAATGGTATTATTATGGGGTTTTTTTTTTTTTTTTTGGTTTTTCTTTTTTCAAGGTTAGAAAGGACCGGGAGAGACAGCATTTAAGTGGAGAAGCGGTCAAGGGCGAACCCCGTGAAGCATATTTACATTGGTCATTTGGGGGTGGGAAAAAAGACAAGAAACATGAAACAATCGTCGTCTGTGTGAGTGAGTGAGTGTGTATGCATGAATGTGTATCGTTATCCTGTGCTACGTAGTGCAGGTGACGATCTTGGGCAGGCCCAGGGTTAATTTGGGTATTACGGGAAACGCTGGGATTGATGTCTGGCCTGAGATGAGGAAGTTGAAATAGAGAAGGGTTGACGAATGTGTGAATACGGTCACCGAGAGAGAGAGAGGGAGACAGATACAGCTAAGAGTGATGGGATATACTATTTGGGCAGCAATGCGGAGGGCGGAACATGAACCTCACCACCAATGGGACTTTTGTGCGGGCACACCACACTCTCATAACAACAACAATAACAACAACATTATTCACCAAGAAACAATCACCACCACGACGCCACACCCAACTTCTTCAAGTCTGAAATTGACGCATTCCCTGTCACTCCCTCTACCTATCTTGTGTCTCCAGTAAATGAGGGCGCCTCGGCGGCTAGTTCCGTACAGAGGCCATACGGGCTACCGTTCAGTGGATTTCATCTCCGGCTCAGGATCGCCCGCTACCAACTATTCGAGCACCCCCCTTCTTCCCTTCTTCCCGCGGCGGCTGAATATCTGTGTCTTGTCTCAACGGTCAGTGTCAGGATAGGAGATGGGGGTGGGATTGCTGTACTGTGACTGGCTGGAAAAGAACTAATGGGGTCGGCACAGATTAGTGGTGGTGGTGGTAATGATGTGCTAAGAGGGAATGGGCAGGGCTCTAATCTCCGCCTGGCCAAGTTATGTGTGGATCAAATTATCTGGGGACGACAAGTTCTCATCAGCCCTCTCTCTCTCTCTCTTTTTCTTTCTCTCTCAAGATGGGCCTCGCTCTGGCCCCAAGAAGTAGAACATGGCTCATCAAGTGACGTATGTATGAATGTAGGTATGCTTGTATGTACTAGCCGTTACGTGCTAGGGAAGCATGACAGAGATGAGTACACACATGACAGCATGATCACCAGTTGTGTGGATGTGCGTGTGTGTCTGTGCAATCTTTTACTTTGCTTGCCCGCTTAAACGCAATCAATGCACAGGGTAGATGGTCTGAGACTTTGAACCCTCCCCCTCCCCCCTATCCCCCTGCCTGGTGCATCGTGCCAGAGGGGAAAAGGGAAAAAAAAAAAAAAGGGAAAAAAATAATAAAAGAGGTCCCCTTGTCAAAGTCCATCTTGAAAGCCCGATTGGAAGAATCGACGTCTGGACGCTAGGCACGGGTAATTTCGCCTGTCACTTTGCTTCCCCTCGACCCGTTCTCGGAGGGCAACCGGGGGGGTGGGGGGGGAGGTCCCTCCTGCATGTTGGAAGAGCATGATAGAATGAATGAGATACCTTACTACAGGTCTAGTACAGTAGGTACTCGTAAGATACTAACATGGTGTGTATGGTACCACAGTATAGTAGCGCGTGGCGTCTCATCCTCCCCCAAACCTCTTCGTTCTTGGTTCCGCCAATCCCAGTGGTTCTTTTATGTTTTAGGTTGAGGTCTGGTCTGGATACGCAGTGTCGTGCTGCGCGAGGTACGTACCTACATGTAGACAGAGAGCATGAAGGTCTTGGTATTGTACACAGTGGAGGAGAAAAAAGGTCTTTTACTCTGCCTATGTGTACACAACGCCATCTACCCCTGCCTTGTTGATGGCTGTCTACCACCACCACCAGCACCAGCACTAGTTACGACTCACCGAGGGCAGACGGTAACTGGGTACATATCTGACGCCGTTGTGAGATGAGACCCCTGCCCGAACAGGCCAGGGCTAAGACCAGAGGAAGAGAGGCACAATGGCATTGTCAAAAGTCGACATCGACAATCGCACCGGGGATAATGCAGTGATGATGGCCCGAGGTTTTGACGGCCGTTTTAGAGCTCAGAGCCAACCAACCAGTCCCCCCCCCCCTTCTCTTCTCTCGTATCCCCTACAGTCCTTTTTTTTCTTTTTTTTCTTTTCCCTTTTTGGGTTTGCACTAGAAAAAAGAGCTGGCCTGTGCTTTTGTTTCTGTTCCCCAAAAGAACGACCTAAGCAGCACACATTTCCGCCCGGATACATGAGATCCCGTCCGACGCGCTTGATCCATGGCTGCTGCTGCATGTGCGCCCTCCCCAATCATGCCCCAGCTCGTAATAGAATCTTCCATCGTAGCTCTGCCAATTGGGCCTCGAGGTTGCTCATTTGTTGGTTTTCTGGCTCTGTGTGAGGTGTCGTCCGTCATCTGCAGCTAAGAGGGAAGGGGTTGGGATACACTTTCAAGCCACAGTGGTCGAGATTTTGGGGCGAGTGGTCGGTTCCCCTTGTTTCCGGCCGGGTGCGCTGGCTGAGAGGGGTAGTAGATTAGGTGTGGCGAGACTTGCGCGTTCAGCCACAAGGAGGGAAACAATTAAAGACGAACATGAGAGATAGCTAAGGCGTGATGGGGAGAGCTAACGCTGGTGGCCTGGTGACACGCTCGGGTGTGGCTTGCCATACTGTCATATTTGCCACCCTGCGTTACCATTCTCGTGTGTGTGTGTGTGTGTGTGTGTGGCCTCAAGGGCAATCCCGTCAGCTGAACAAGACGTGGATGCAGACTAACAAAACAAAGTCGCAGTTGTACCTTGCGCGGCTGCAAGCTGCAAGCTGCGAATGCAAATGCAAATGCAGCCAAGCGATGCGGTGCGATGTGGGACATGGGACGTGGGTGGTTGTTTTCCCTTCTCTATTTTGCTTCTCACTCGCCACATCTGGTCTAGACAGACGGTGGCGCTGAGCCCGTCTAGGAAGGCATATCGCAGGATGTAAGTACTCTACTATGGAAAGTACTTTGTACATTGTCGTAGCCAGGGGCGCGCGCGCGCGTGGGGGGGGGGGGGGAGGGGACGCACGGACGACACTGGATACCGGTAGCCGGGGAAGGGGCCAAGCATAAGAGGAAAAAAGGGAATGGCGGCAGCCAGGGAAGAACGCAAAGTATATTGTAGTACTGTCATCGTACGATCAGTACTTGGTACGGGAATAGCAGGCACTACCCCATTAGGGCCATCACAGTTAGTAGTGTATTCAGTTAGCACAGGCCCCCTGCTCAGCCTCTGATGTGGCAAGTCTGAACCACCACCACCATAGCAACACTACAGCAGCAGTCCTGTCGATCACCTACGTATGGTGTCGCAAAACCCTACGAGGGGATTGGCAACTGATAACCGTAAATGGAATAGAGGGTCCCGAGCTCATGGGTTGCCTCCCAGATCATACAGCAGAAAGGCAGATCTTTCTGTCTTCTTTTTTTCTTCTGTTGTTTTTGTCCATCGTATGGCCCTGGGCCTAGAACGTTTGGGCCCAAGAACGGACAGTGGGAAAATCTGTCTCGACAAACAGTACTTCCACCACATGTACCAGCCAGGGGGCCGGGGTACGATGCACTAGCCACAGTTTCCAAACATTGGGAAAGAAACTGTACGCAACATGGCAACTATGTACACTCCTCTCTGTGCCGGGTTGAAGGGTGGTGGGAAAAGGGAGGGTGCACGCTGCGAGCTCCCAGTGGCTCGGGCGATCAACATGCATGTTTCAGCTGCCACCGTGGCTCCCCTGGGTGCCACGAGGGCGCCACGCCACAGCTGTACATACCTTGGAGATGATCTTGGGGAAGGGAATTCAGACAAGATCTTCCCCCCCTCTCCTTCATCCCCCCCCCCTCTTTCTTTCTGTTCTTGTTTCCCTCTTCTCCCTCCTCACCTCTCTGTTTCCTCTCCTGAAGGCCAAGGTACAGAGAGAGAGACACACGTAACCAAGCTAGAAACATGCATGTCATCACATCAATCGTCACAGACACGTGCAAGCCTAAACTTCTGACCACGAGACTTCTCCTGTCTTTCCCAAGTTTTCTCACCGCCGGTCATGTTCGTTGGATCGTAGATGCCTACGTGTACGTACTAATGAAGTTCCATATGCCAAAGTAAGTAAGTACAGATTCTATTATTCCCCATAGTAGCCCTTAGTCTGTACCGGCTACAAAAACAAAGAATAAAACCACACGGCTTGGACCCAGATCAGAGACATACATGCATTCGCCACATTGTGTACCGTTTTGGGAAATGATAGACAAAATGATAGGGAGGAGAGCGAGGAGGAGGTGTGGGGGGTCAAGCCACACCCACACCACAACGACGTCAATCTGTGTGTCTGCTGAGACCCCTTCGGGGTGGAGGGAGATGGCCAAGAGATCTTGGGGTCCCATAACCAATGACATGTCTCGAAACACCCTTCTGGTTGCCGAATGAGGAAGTCAACCCCCCTCCCCATGCGATCACTGCGCGTAATCTATTCGGACAGGTCTGATCGTGACTCTCGCCACTGCTATTGTGTTTGTCATGATGGGTCTGGAGGCCGCCCGATTCGAGGGGTGATCTACTGTAGACGGGCAGGTTTTGTTGGGTCTGACGCGTAGATTACGGTTGACATGTGTTATGATGCTGCTAGGTAAACAGACAGACTCTTAGGAAAAGGTTAGTTGGCTGGGTTGGTAGGTATCATGTCTCCTCGAGACGGGGAGGTTGGAGTTCAGGGATTGAGTATGAGAGGTTGTTGAGCGAATGAGGAGGTATGCAAAACAGATAGACAAGCCAATAATAAAACTGTCAAGTGAAAATGACAAAATGACATTCATTCTTCCCATCGAGACAACACCCAAGGGATATTTATATTCTGGCAATGTTATGAAATAAATACTAAAGGAGAGAATTAACTACATCCGTCATTCTTGTTGCCTGGACGGGAAAGTCTTGTTATTTTGGGGGCCTCGAGATGTTCTAGATCTAGATGGTGATCACCAACTGACTTTGCTCATGCTCTAATTAAAGAAGGAACAAAGAAAAATGGGGGAAAATCAGGAAATGAAGGTGAGGAAAGGAAAGGAGAAAAGAGAGGAAAGCAAATTAAGAATGCCCGACTTGCGCCTTATAGCAAAGTCTGCCCCTCGAAGGAAATATGCTGGGTAGATGGTCGAAAAGGAAAAAGAAAGAATGTCAAGATTTCCCCTTCTCTGTCTCTCCCTCTCTCTCTCTATTTGCTCCATCACAAGACAAGGACCAGCATAGCCATCATCATCGCAGTCCCAAGTAGCCCAGCGTGCAGGAGGACGGAACGTCCAGATCCAGCAGTGACATACGTAGACGATGCGATCGGTGGCCCGTAAGGCACAATGCCCGTTGCCGCCGTTACTGTAGAGGCTGGAGTCGGCGTGGGGAGGGATTCTGAGGAGGGAGAGGACGACGAGGACGACGAGGACGATGAGGCCCACGCGGTCGGGTAGCCAGACGACACCATAGAGATGGTCTCGGTGTCGGAGAGGGTCAGCGTCGCTGTTGCCGTGGCCGTCGCTGCCGCTGCCGAGGAGGAGGAGGATGTCGTGCAGTCGTAGCACTCGCCGCCAGCGTCGAAGCCGGGGATATGAGTCTGCAGGACGGCACGCTCGCAGTTCTCACAGAACTGGACTGCAAGGGTGGGCTCGGGATCGGGCATTTTGCTGTTGCTCGTCTGTAGGTTTTCTCTGTTAGCAAGGGAAACGGCCCGAGGGGGGAACAGCTTTGTTGAGCTGTATGTGGTAGGGCTTTCTTGGGGAGAGACTGACAACCGTGACGGTGACGAGATCAGCACCAGATGGCAATCCCAGGGCACAGACGTAGCACGGAGCGCTTGCCATCGAGGTGGCGCAGATGGACCGTGTCAGAATCTCATATGTCTCGGTCGATGTCGTCGTGACTGTATGGCCATTGTCAGTTTCTGCAAGGGCTCATGCTGGCATGTTCAAGTATAAGAGGAAGGACAAAACTTACCGGTCTCTCCCTCAGGGCATACCTCGACTTCGTCAACCATGATGATGACTTCTACACCAACCCACCGTTCACATCCATCCGTTGCCTTGGCCCCGGCCGAGGAGGAAGCCGTGTCCGGCAACGGGAAAGAGGCTGGATAACTATATCCTCCAGGAAACGGCCCTGAGCTGGTGCCTGCAGGCAATGTGCTTGTCAGAAATGTGCTCGTGGACCTTGGGCCCGTAGGATTGGCCCCTGAACCCGTGGGGCTGGTCGCTGGCGAGACTGATGCAGGTCCTGTCCCAGCCATGGTTGATGAGCCATCACCACCGCCCGAGGGCAAGCTGGACGATAGCCCAGGGGTGACGGAAGAACTTGGCAGGCCTGTGGGCGTAGTCTCAGGGACCGGAGATCCTAGACTGTATGGAGGACTAGACGGACTGCCGGAAGACGTGAGGGCTGATCCAACGGGGTAGATCGAGCTGCTGCTGCCACCAGACCCTGTGGCAGAGGTGGGGGACGATGTTGATGGCGGCGCTCCCGAAGCCGAATACAGGCTTGACGGATCGGCCGAACTGCTCACAGCCCCGCTCACTGGAAAGGTTGAGAACGTCGAGGCTTCCAACGTGGTCTCAGGAATTCCATACGGAGTTGGGGTCAGCCCATCCGACGAAGAAGGCCCTTGAGACGACGATGAGCCTTGAGTGACACTCGAGGGTCCTATACTAGCTATATAAGGAACTGATGTCGGAACCTGCTTGTCGTGTGAATCAGCCATATGTCAAGGACAGTAGTGTCTAGGGTATCTACTTACAGAGTATGAGCTCGACTCGCTCGTAGCTGGCTCGCTCGCTGGATACGATAACGATGGTATGAGTGTGGACGAGACCAGGCCTGACGATGAGCTTGAACCCGTCTCAACAGCCGAAGGTGATGCAGTGAGAGGTCCTGAGGATCCAGGAAAAGATGAAGGGTAGCCATTACCAGGGGTCGACGAGCTGGAAGCTGAAGCCGCCGAAACTGTCAGAGATTCGCTGCTGGGTGCCGACCCTGGATGCGAGCTGCTTGCCCTAGAAGGACCCGATTCGGTTGACAAGCTCGAGGTTGCCGTCACTGAACTTCCAGTGCCTGAAGGGGCCCCGCTAGTCCCTCCAGGAGTGGATGTAGTCGCCGAGAGCGACCCCGATGTTCCAGTGCTTGGTGAAGACGGAGAGCCCGTGGCAACACTGCTACTGGGATTTCCAATACTCGACAGCGGAGAGGATGCAGGAGAGACGCCCGAGGAAGTCGGCTTGCCACCGTCAGGTGTGGTTGCTGGGAAAGTAGTGCTCGCAGTCATGGGTGCCGCAGATGTTGAAGGCGAAGCAGAGCTAGAAGGGCTGGATGCGCCTAAAGATGGTCCAGACGGAGATAAAGATGACGACAAGACTGTTGCAGTCGACATAGCAGGCGAAGTCTCGACTGATGTGGACGCTCTTCCCGGTCTAGTCAAAGACGAGGACAAAGTGCCCGAGCCAACTGACGATGGAAGCCCAACGGCTGGATAGCTCGACGATGCGGGGCTTGACACGGCCACGCCACTAGAACTAGGGAGCAAGGACGATGGCCCAGCGCTGGACAGGACCGACAGAGAGCTCAGAGGTGGAACTATGACTGTGGTCAGACTGGTCGGGCCAGATCCGGCAGGCGAGGTCAGGGATGGAGAGGTCGAAGAGATGCTGGGACCGGTCGTTGTGCCTTTCTCACTGCTGCTGCCAAGTACCGTGGTGGAGGACGAGCTGATGGTAAAGATCGTGACCTCGGTGGTGGTGAGATCCGTGATCTGTGCCGTGGAGTCATTAGTGGCGACAACCGTGACATAGCTGCTGGTGAGGGTGGTCGGGATGTACGTTGTCAGGATGCCACTGCTGGTAGGTTCCGGTGCAGAGACCACTGCCGACGATGTACTCAATGAGTTGGAGGTCACGGTCTCAACGACCGTGATTGTGCGGTGGGTCGTTCCGGATGTCGAGAGCTCCGTAACAATCATTGTCACGATGCTGCTGGTTGTAGTGAGTGGCACGCCGAGACTCGCAGAGCCGGTACTCGAGCCAGCAGAAGGAAGAGAAGATGGTTTGGTGCTTGAAGAGGATCCTCCCGATGCTCCAGTACTCAATGATGGAGAGCCGGATGACAGCACTCCCGAGGACGTTACGTTCCATGATGGTACGCTCGAGGATGGCAGTGCTGTAGCCGACACTCCTGACGAGGCAGAAGTCGGTTCAAAAGAACTTGCCGAGCCTGGGCCAGATGAAAAGGGACTGCTCGAAGTAGACGGGACTGGTGGGAGGGTACCTGGAAAGGTCAGATTCCCTGAAGGGATGCTCATAGACGACCAGCCCGCCGAAGATGGCAGGCTCGTAGTCGGCAGGCTAGAAGACGCTGATTCCCAGGACGAGGAGGAGGCCACACCAGGTCCAGAGGCACTAGGGGAAGTTGATGCAGTTGCTGGTGGAGCAGTGGGCGAAGAAGAGCCTGGCACGGTACCTCCCGAGGAGACAAGGTCTGAAGATGCAACACTTGATGAGGACAGTCCCACGGGTGGCACGGATGAGGGCGAGCTCGTGGCAGATGAGGATGCCTCCAGGCTGTTTTGGTCATTAGCAACCTGAAATCAGACACAAAGAGTGAGACATGATGCCCTTTTGTACGTACCTTGATGTCAAAGGCAGGACCGAGGGCGTCGATGACAGTGTCGGCAAGGTTCTGCTCACATTCGTCAGCAAGGTTGCACCCAGGGGGGTAATGTATTATCTGCCACGAGACTCGTAATATATACACTGAGGATCGGCATCTCCTTACATGGTCGTGGCCTCTGTGGTCGTCAAGTCTGTGATCTGCGTCGTTGAGACATTGGTGGCAATGGTCGTCGTGAAGCTGCTCGTGAAGGTTGTGGTGCTAGTTGTAGATGCGACAAGAGTGCTATACCGTTATGATCAGCTCTCGAGGCTGAACTTAGAAATGCAAGGTAGTGCACACTTTGGAGGCGGAAGGGAAGAGATATCTTACCTCAGGCTGCTGCTTGTAGTAGGCGAAGAATCCGGCGTAGATGATTCCGGTGAGGGCGACCCCACAACAGCGGTACTTTGTGATTTCAGTCAGTGATGTGATCATTAACTGGAACCTAATCGTCTTTACCTGCTGCTCACGGACGACGGCAACGAAGTTACGCTAGACACCGTCAGGGGAAATGCACTGCTTGATGGCGGAGGCACCGGTCTATATAGACTTGACGTGAGCATGAGATATGGTCGGAGCCAGGCGCAATGATATAGCTTACGCAGAAGAAGCTTCCCCGGGAAACGTCCACGTGGAGGGCCCAGAGCCAGGCCAGGTACCATTGAGGAGAGACGGCCATGCGGTCGGAGGAGTTACAGTCAAGCTGCTACAGCATCAGTAAAGATGACATGGATATCAGTTAGGAAGATATACTCACATGGTCACAGAGCTAGGAATACTCGAGGGCTCTGCTGATGACGTTGCATGGCTTGTAAGGGTCTCGGACGATGAACCGCCAGTCGGAACAGCGGAGGATCCAGAAGCAGACGCAAAGGGACTCGTGGTTGAGCTAGGAATCGGTCACTATTAGAGAATGTTCTTTCCACGGTCGGTAGTGCTATCCTGACTTACCTCCAATTTCCGGATAGCATACTGGACGACCCTGTGGTCCTTACAATGGAGCCTGAGCTGGGAGCACTGGAGGAGGTCACCGTCACCATTGTGCCAGTGCTCGTCGTTGAGGAAGGGTTGACTCCCGGTGAGGAAGAACTTGAAAAAGCCGGAATGCCAGTTGAAGGTGTTGCTGAACCACTTGATGGCAATGTACTATTCGCAGCCGTCGCGCTGCTGAGAAGCATCGTCGTTGAGAGCCCAGGCAGGGCAGTCGAGGCGGGAGTTGACCAACTCGAAGGGACACCGCTTGTATACTGTATTAACAGAAGCCAGGACACTCTCCAACCATAGAAGAGACTTACCTAGAGACCGGTGAGGAAGACTCCAGAATCGTTGATGAGACACCTGTCGACTCAAGACTACTTCCGGCATAGGTCGAGGGCGGAGACGCCGTCGAGAATGATACAGAGATGGTACTGGATGGAGTCGCACTGCATTTTTGTCAGATGAGCTTTTTGTATGCGTTAGACCGAGGACCATTACCTTGAGGTTGCTGGTAGCGGAGTCGACAAGGGCGGTGTGCTGCTTCACATGTGAGTTTAGATAAGAGGTTGCTCAGGCAGCTTGATGGCGTACCTCGCGTTCCAAGAGCCAACAGAGGATGGCGGGGCCGGCAAGCTGGATGAGGTCTCTGGCAGAGCTGATGTGGCGTTCCCGTTCGGAATTGTCGCCGCAGATGATGATGTTACAGTACTGAGAGCGCGATTAGTACCATGATATCTAAGAGCAGATGGAGAGGCGTTTGTACTAACCTCGAGGTGGCCAGTACCGCAGAAATGGATTCCGTAGTGGTAGTGCCTTCAAGGCTGCACCTGTGTCAAATTCGTACCGCGGACTCAAAAACGTGGAGGTGGTTGGCTTACCCTTCCGTGGATGTACTTGTTGAAGCAACTGGCGACGTTGCGCTGGAGGTACCTAGAGAAGACGAAACAGGAATCAAAGTCGTTGGATACGACAGAGAACTCGTTGCGGCAGGAGGCGAGCTGTGACTACATCAGCTAATTGAATTGACATATTGTTATAATCCCACATACCTTGAGTTTGAAAAGACTGGTGGCGGGAGCGACGATGGGGTGGGTGTAGGCAAGACACTCGAACTTCGTATGATCAGCTTCATGGCAACTATACCGTGAATGGTGTCATGGGAACGCCTACCTTGAATTGACCAGCCGTGAAGAGGACCAGCTTGTTGGCCAAGTGAGAGGTGTAGAGCTTGGATTGTTAACGACATGGACCATCATAAGCTGGCATCAGACCACAGGAGCGTCTTACCTCGAGTTTGTGGGAGCAGCTACAGACGATGTTGGCGAACTAGACGGCGAGGATGATGTAGAACTAGTCGTGTTCCTCCCGCAGACGCCTGGGGCGATTGAACCGGTCAAACACTTGCACGAGGACGAGCATTCGCTCCCGGGTGTCCCATTTAGATCCCCATCATCGCATTCTTCCCCAAGAGCTGGATCGAAAACACCGTCACCGCAGCCAGTTGGTGTGGCTCCTTTGACGAGAATGTAAGGGATACCAGTGGTACCATCGGCAAAGTCCTTGAGGCCCGACCCCGTGGCATCTTCGGCGATGGCCAGCGGCTCGAAGCCAAAGAGACCAGTCGTTGGATAGTCGGTGAAGACCTCGTGGACGCTGCAAGACCAGTCACTCAGAGCTGCGTCATCGAGACTGGCCAGTGCGCTCGAGTTGGCGACCAGGTGGGCATCGTTGTAACAAGCCAGGTTCCCCCGAACATCGACAGCGCCGAAGTACGAGAGAGAATCCACAGTAGCGGAGTCGACTGCATCGTAGTAACAAGACAAGGCGAAGTATAGGCCAGTTCCGTTGCCGGAAGCGGCAAACGTGACGCCGTCGTCAATGAGTGTCAAGGCGCCAGGTCTGCTCGAGGAGTGGAATCCAGGGTCAGTGCCGATCAGAATGATATTACCCATGACAGCAGGGCTCCACACAGCCTTGGTCGCATCCAGAAAGTCAATATCTGAGACGGAACCACAGTCTGGGTCCGGGATGATGATAGCCTTGTACTTGGCAAAATCCGCCGTGGTGTAGCTGTTCCATTCTTCCGGAGTGGCAACGTGTGCTGTCGTCACAAGGTAGTCAGCCAAAGGCCGAGAGCATGCGCGTCCAGGAGGAGATGGACTCACCTGTATAACCCAGCACGGTAGTTGCCTGAGCATATTCCTGGTAGGTCATGCTGTCGTAGAAGAGAAGGTCTTCAGCCATGGCCAGGCGGACCAACCCGGCTGAAGCCAGCCCGGCAAGCCGGTGAAACCTCATGGTCACCGACTGAGGTGTGGTAACAAACGAGAAAAGAATGACAAAGGTGGAGTTTCCTTGAAGCAGATGGAAGAAGTACAAGTAAAAGAAAGCGATGATACTTGGCGACAAGGAGAGACAAGAGTTCGGTGACGACCCAAGACCATGGAGAAAGATAAGCTGGAGAGATGCCTCGACGAGCGGACCGCCTTTATAGCAGAGAAACGAGGACATGGGCCATGATCACCACCGTCATGTCTCGGGCGTCACGAGTCTTGTCTCCGATAATACGAAATTCTACGCAGCGACTGTTGGGTCTAACGGCAGTCCGGTGGCGTTGAGAGGAACCCGCTAGGTAGTAGGCAGACTCAGGTTTTGATTGCATGTAATAACATGATGGAAGACAAGACTGATACTGTGTGAATCAACACAGGACGCCTTCTATGGGCTAGAAGAGGACTAATCTCAGGTTGACGATCCGCACTGCGAAGGACCACGGCGAGTTGCCTTCAAGCCATGCAACCACAATATCCACGGCGCAAGACATCTGGATGGAGAAATTTGCAACGTCACGTTGCCGACACAGACCACGCATGAAGCATTGAGAGCCCCTATGTGAGGTAGAAACACGAGATTCAAGGACCTGCTCCTGTACTTCATTATATGTGCCAAATGGCATGATGCAGGCCAGGATCTCAACAAGCCGGCCGGACAAGGGAATACGTGGATAGACAGACCGAGGAACGGGGACGCGGTCATGAATCCGGAGTAGAAAGACGTTGACAAGTGATTTGTGCGAGTAATTCGCTATGAGGATTGATGAGACACACGGCAGCATGCAGAACGATGCGGTAAGAAGATGCATGGTGATGGTGGCACGAGACCAACAGCCAAATTGCAGGCCAAGACAAAGGAACGATGGTCTGTCCAACAAGAGAATGTGGAAGCGGGCGTCCCAGATCTCAGCCACAGGTCCTGTGAATGCTCATGTTTGAGATGGGAGCCGAGCCATAGCGGATGATCTCACGATGGGAGACGGGTTGTACAATCAAGACAGATCGAGTCTGCGGTGGCCAGACGTGGAGATCCAACTCGAGTTGCAAGAGCGCAGTTCGTTTCGTACAACAGCGCCTGCGTGCGTCCGTGTGACTCAAGCGCAGACAACGCCACCAGGCTTCTGCAGGAACGTGACTGACGGAGTCCGACGACGAATGCTGATGTGTCAATGGACCAACACTTGGGTAATGGGTGCAATGCATGAAAGCAGGGCCATAAGGACCAGGTCCAGGTGTATTGTAGTGAGAGCATACCAGGCACTCTCAAAGCCACACTCCTTATGGTCTGGCCAGTACTGGACAGTCTGTGGCGGAACTCATGTTAGCTTAGGGCACTAGATTGATGACTTAAGCATGGCCTCACGGATGTCAACACTCAAGCTAGATTTTGTGGACGAAGTGATGGAGGATCATCAATAGGAATCTTTTCTACAATGTACGCAACATGCGAGCGGGCCAAGGCAGCGACTGGATTGGATGACTGGACTAGATGGTGCTCATGAGCGATGAGTGAGAAGAAAGGAAAAGACGAGGTGTAGAATTGAAGTGGGTTTGCTCGTCTACATCGAAGAAGTGTGAAGTGCCTTATTTGGTGAGGTTCCGAGGTTGCGAGGTTGTGGAAGAAGGAATCTTACTGATGCATGCCATGACAGCGCTTGGGTGTGGAGCCTAGAGCCGAGGTGATGCTGAAGCTGGCAGGAACTAGGCGCTGCTGATTGGTCAGTTTCGATGGAAAAGTGGAGTCTGCCGAGGAAACTACAGACGTCGTTCGCTCAACTCCCGTCAGCCTTGCAACCTCGTCGTGACCGCAACCTCATTCATTGCTGCAATTTTCCTCGTTGGACGTTCAATATCACGCACGACTTACACATGAACATGCATGCAAGCGTGTATTCTTTCCTGTACGATTCACGCTTTACTATTGGACCGGGCCACCGATACTCACGCGCCTCCGACCACCCCCGTCAGGACGTCTGCCATATGGAAGATGCTCGCCTCGCGACTTCTTCCTTTCTCAGGCGCGGCGCTCTTTCTTCTCCGTGTTCCCGATACAGGGGGACTCATGAACTGCGAATTGAAATCACCTTTGTCTCCTCCAGTTAGCTTTGCCCTGTTGTATCCCTCATGCCTATCCTCATGGTGTTGTTCGTGCTCGCGTTTAGGCCCCCTCCGCACGATGTGGCTATGCTTTCAGTCATGTTCAACATCAGGGCCCTCTGAAGTGATGTTCTCTCTCTGCCAGCGGAGTTTGAACCTCCCTAAGCAGAACTTCTGGCGCGCTGCCGATGCCACGGTCCAATTTACAAACCGGTAACTCATCTTGTGAAGTCTGAGTCGGCGTGCGGATTTGCTTCCGGGAGCGAACATCGTCCACACCATTGCATCTTCCCTCTCTCTTCTCCTGCAGCATTGCTATCATGATGTATCTCATGCAGTCTTTGACCTGGCCTAAATGCGCCGCCAGTGTCTGCCGGTCTGCCATGACCTCACCTCTTGCCTAGAGTCCACGAGATTCACGTCTGGACTCGTAAAGAGCATATAACCTTGGCCTCATGGGTCGGAAATTTGGCCACCACGCCGTTCCTCCACAGTAGTTCGTAAAGTCCCTGCCTCTTGCACTGAGTTGTTGCTTCTCTCGACCATTCTACTTGGATCGCATGTTCTCTGTCACGATATGGACTCGATAACTGTGTTCGATAGCCTCCTCGTCAAGGATCATGTCACGCATGCTTTGGTTCAGGATGAGGAACAGTACAACGAGGTTCCTATGGTGCGTCTTGGCCGTTATTTCTTTGCTGTGCTGGGATGCTGACCAATTCAGCCAGTCTCTCACGACGATATTGCTCTTGGGTGGATCGCCAAGTCAGCTCAGGGCTGCGTATGAGAGCAGGAGCTCTGCGCTCAGAGTTTGGGAACTCTCTCCTGATAGGATTGTCACTTCTGAGGACAAAGAGAGGCGGTTGGGTGACCGCAGGTGTGTGCGGACCGAACCCTGTCCTCAATGCATGCTGGACCCAGGTGCTGATAAACGACATTCGGCAGATTCCAGAGAGCCTACATGGATTATTTCAGCACGCAACATGCTCATCTCAAGGGAAATCACAGAGCCCTTGTCGAGTCTCAGTTTTGTGGCTTTACGCCGCTCGTTTGTGGGCTCTTCAGCGGCTTCGGTCAAGCCATGATCACTCTAGGCGACGCCATGGAAGCTCGCAATTCCATTATGGTTGTCCGTGAGCAACACCTAGCTCTCCTCATGTCGTGATTTATCACGAGTTATTCAACTGTAATGAAGGCTCCGGGGTATGTGGCTGATACGTAGCAGAGTCTTTTGTCTTGTCGTCTGTGGGATATTCTGCACTCATCTCCGACATTCTGACTGACAAACGGTTTGAAAGACCGAGCACGACTGCGTCCAGCCCCAGCATCATCTTGAGCCGAGCGGCGCACGATGGGAGGTTCAGCCTCAATCGGTCTGGCCCAGGATTCCGGCATGCCCACGTTATTCTTTCTAGCCCTCCTGCGAGAGAGGCTATTGCCGATTATGTTCACCAGCTAGATCTGAGCAATGTGGCCCGGCTCCTGGACAACATGTCGCGCCTGTCTGTCCTCATGCTCTGTGGTACCCACAAAAAGGGCTCTCCGGCGTTCGACCTGTACCTCAGTCGTACCGTGAGTCTGGTCAATAGCCTCCGTGTGTTGATCCACGAATGCCCTAGTCAGCAACTTGATCTGCTCATCAGAGGCACATGGTTCCTCCTCGTTCTATCCTACATCACTCAGCTCCGCCCTCGTCTGGACGAGTCTCTTATCTGGTCCTTTTCTACAAAAATAGGGAAAGCCTCCTGGGAAGATCTTTTGCGACCTTTGCATTTGAATGCAGACGCACTACAAGGCAAACATCACGACCCTCACTTCCTTCGAGCGCTGCGGAGCCTTCGTGCATTGAGTCTGTCCGGGAAGACGGACGACCCACTGTACCTTCATGCCGCTCAGAAACTCGATAGCGAATGGCAAGGCTGGACTGGACTGGGAAAGGCACAAGAGGCGTCTCTCAATATCCGTCTCTGAAATTCCTGTCTCTTGAAAGAGGCTTTTCAACAACGTGTTTACCTACTATTGATCTGGGCATTCATGACTGAGGGATAGCCGGCCATTTGTCAATATTTCTCCGTCCAGAGAATTCTCTCTCCATAGTCTCAGTCGAAATTATTCGGGATTTCTAGACCACAGTACTTCGTAGATATATCGGCTACCTCTTGTTCCGTTTGGCCCTTGAAAGCAGCTTTCATAGCTTTGACTAACTATAGGCACAGACTTCATTTTGGTATTAATAGACCCTCGTCATTCTGTTGCAAGGTGTCCGGACGTAAGCGACCGCAAACCTCGAGACGTGACATAATCACGATTCAATGTCCACTAAACCAGACCAGTGGCTGTCTCAGACACCGACTTCGGGACGAAATACAAAGACGATGACCAAAACTATCGTCCTGTGATTTGCAATATAATTGGTTGGCAGTCTGAGAAGACTTGAGTTTCCGCTCCTCCACTGTTTCCATTGGTTCAGTATCGTCATGCGTGACAACGATCGTCAACCTAATAGGCCGCGAACGGAACATTGCAGCAAGTTCCAATCCCCCGATGAGGTCTTGCCAAGTAAGTACTTAAAAGCACTTACCCCTCTTTTGGTCAACACCGCATGCTCCCTTCTTCTTTCTCTTCTTGCTCTCTCACGACTTGTTCGTTCCTCGTCGACACTTCCCAGAAAATTTCTATACCAGATCCCACCGCATAATTATTTTCGAGTGCGTCACTAAGTTATCTTCCTTCTTTCCTTTTCTCTTTCTTTTGTCATTCTGCGAAACCTCGAGCAAAGAGCCACTAACAATATTGTATCCTATATATAAGAGCACACCAACAACAGCTCGGTATTCCCAAGCCCTCCGCCAACACCATCATGAAACCTTTCGGTGGTCAAGTCATCACACGATGATGTCTCTCCAGGTAATTTCAAAGAGCTATGAGCCGGTGCCAACCTTTTCGTGCTGCCTCCTGTTGTCCTCTGCCTCTGTTCTCAGCAGGTCATGGACTACTCATAACAGTGGCGGCACGAGGAGGGCGGCTGAGATTATACGGCCTTTGTAACTTGATCTGGATAATACCAGCGGAAGGATCATGCTCTCTCTCCTCCCCATTCTAGGCCCGAGGATTCTGCAACTAACCCCAGCAAGGTACAAAAATGGCGCCCTCTGCCATCTCCAACTCCCCTGAGCTCAGCTCTGCCCAGCTGGGCGTGAAGAAGGCCAATCTGGACGGCAAGGCGGCCCTTGAGGCCATCACAGGCCAATGGGACGCCTTCACCTTCTCGCCCATCCGGGAGAGCCAGGTATCTCGGGCCATGACCAGGCGCTACTTCACCGACCTCGACACCTATGCCGAGTCTGACATCGTCATCATCGGCGCCGGCTCCTGCGGCCTCAGTGCTGCGTACATGCTGGGCAAGGCGCGGCCGGACCTGAAGATCGCCATCATCGAGGCCGGCGTGGCCCCCGGTGGCGGTGCCTGGCTGGGCGGCCAGCTCTTCTCTGCCATGGTTATGCGCAAGCCCGCCGACGCCTTCCTCGCTGACCTAGGCGTCCCGTTCGAGGACGAAGGCAACTTCGTTGTCGTCAAACACGCCGCGCTGTTCACATCCACCATCCTGTCCAAGGTGCTGCAGTTCCCCAACATCAAGCTCTTTAACGCCACGGCTGTCGAGGACCTGATCACGCGCCGCGAGAATGGCGCCATTACTGACGTCCGCATCGCGGGCGTCGTCACGAACTGGACCTTGGTGTCGATGCATCACGATGACCAGTCTTGCATGGACCCCAACACCATCAACGCCCCCGTGGTGATCTCGACCACCGGCCACGACGGACCGTTCGGTGCGTTCTCCGTCAAGCGCCTCGTGAGCATGAAGCAGCTGGAGCAGCTCGGTGGCATGCGAGGTCTGGATATGCAGACTGCCGAGGATGCCATCGTCAAGGGCACCCGTGAAATCGTCCCTGGCCTCATTGTCGGCGGGATGGAGCTGTCTGAAATCGACGGTGCCAACCGAATGGGTGAGAATCAATGCCCAGCCCTCAGCCCTCACACATTCTAAACCTTCCATGGCCACGTAGCCTTGTGACGCACGGAACATGCTGACCGACTTACTTAGGCCCGACCTTTGGAGCGATGGCTCTTAGCGGCGTCAAGGCTGCGGAGACGGCTCTCCGCGTCTTCGACACCAGGAAGGCCGAGATCGGTGGGAAGTGATATGACACACGCACACGCGCACACACACGGAGATGAGAAATAAAGTTCGAGAGAAATTTTTCGTATAGTCACTCGTTTGATGAAATATTGCAGTTCGAGAGCAGAGGCTCGCTCTCAAGGTCGAAACCCCAAGACAGCATTCAGTTTTCTTGCTCGTCTCTGAATCCAGTCTTTTCTGAAGTCACCCACAATATACACTGACGCTTAACTTCGATGTTTCTTATGCTGCGAGATGTGTAAATGTCTTTGGAAGCTTTTTAGTCACGCAATACCTGCAGATGACAAGTAGAAGTCGAGGTGCATATGTCAAATGCCGTGATAATTCCCTGCGTGTTGACACATGCCAAAGTCATACATACATCGTCCAGTCAATCAGGGCCCCTTAGCCACGTCAATCCTCTCAATACAATCACCCCCTATTCTTGCAATCTCGGCGACGATGCCATCCCGATCGACCTCGACGAGTTCTTCATTCCCTTCCTCCTGCGCTTTCTTGCCATCTTCTATTCCAACTGGTCGGAATGAGCAGGGCAGATTGACCCGAAAAGTGCGCCGTTGGATCTGGGGGTTCCAGATTCCAGCAATGATGGCATCATCCGGCGCACCGTGGAACAGAAGCAGAGGACCGGAGAACAAGGTTTCCAGCTGCTGTAGTAAGGCCCTGGCAGGATGCTGCACAATGGGCTGGGCCGCCCTCCCGGTCCGCCCATCCAAATTTTTGAACTGAGATTGCTTGATGGCCTCATCGTCGCCGCGGCTGATGTTCTTGAGTACTTTGCTGTTGAGATGAATGACGACGCCATAGTCCTTCAGAGAGGGCTGGAACAGGACTTTGGGGACAAGGTCTGTACTCTTATCCTTCACCAACTTGCATGCTGATCTTGCCAAAGTTGTCATCCTTGTAGCGACCACCTTGGACGGGAATGGACGGCCATCGTGAATGGTGTAGGCAGTTCCCGTGGTATCGTGTGATGTGGCGACAAAGAGCGTCGTGTGGCTCATGCCCGGGTCGATCTTGCGCCAGGCCTCAAGCCTGGTCTCTATGGACGAGCGTTCCACACCTGCGAGTGTACCGGACGTGTCCAGGACCAAGGGCTCCAATCGCCAATCCCATCTTGACAGGAATTGTAACGTCCGCAGGAATCCTGTCATGGCACTAGACGGAGCTTGCCACGGGTAAGGCTCTAGAAACGCCCTCAAGACTAATAATTCGATCATCTCCTCAAGGAAGTGATATGAGAGTCTGTGGGAGTCGAACCACCGCTTTACCAAACGAATTGCCGGGGATAGCGCCGGAAATCGCATGCAAAATGTTGCGATTGTTTGTGTATGGAGCGGTAGATGTGTATAGAGGCGTTTGAAGGAGGCCAGGAGTTGTGCCCCTTGGGCTCGTGTTCGCTGATCGAGAGTTTTGTCCTTGGTTCGCCTCTCCAGCAAGTTTTCTTCCAAGTCGCTGTGAATCCTCAGTCGAAACGTGGCGCCTTCTTCGTATGTGACGTCCAAGTACGCCAGATTTTCGGACTCGGCTTGGGTATCTTCCAAGCCACACCGGCAGGTCACACCTGGCTTTGACTCTGCTAGCATGTCGCCGATCTTCAAAAGAAACGCGACCTTCGTACGCTGAATAGCAGCCAAGTTGTCAGGCCATTTACCAGATGCCTCAAAGTAGATGGTGGTATCCATAGGACGAAATGCGCCTTTCGTGGCATCGAGTGACGGAGGATGAACCGACGCAAATCGTAGTTCAGGTGCTGTAGCTGCAACTTGCCGAATCTGAAGCGGCAGGTCGCTCAAGTCACGGAGATCCCGCTCGAAGACGGTGAACGCCTGCCTAGCAGCTTGGAAGGAGGGCGTATCTGAAGACTTGATGGGTATGACAGCAGAGAAGCCCTTACCAAAAAAGTGCAGGTCCTCATCTTGTGTGCGTAGATGTAGTTTGAGAATATACCTGATGACCTCCTCGCAGAGCGCCGATGGTGAAGTCTGCGTCCAAATCAGGCTCTCAAGGATGCTGCCATCTTTGAAGCGTCTCAGTTCAGCCTTTTCTCCCCAGAATTGGCGGAACTTCTTTGCAGCCTCTTTCTCATCGACAGTAGGTCCATGGTCGACCTGTCGCGCCACATTAACGCTGTTGAAGATGATGCCGACTAAGATAGCGGAGGAGGATTCATCGCTAGGTAAGGATCCAAGATCCCAGGCTGTGTCATCGGCCCCGTCGACACTTTGCAAGTGTACAAGTTGCACTCTGTCGCCAAGCGCTCTCTTCAGAACCCTGGCAAGCTTGTCGCAGTAGCCCCAGGATTCGCCACGATATTCAGTAGAATGTGCGTCAGACTCTGCACGAGATCGAGCGACGCGGAAGAGAAGATCAAAGCATTGGAGAGGGGAATCGGCCTTGGTGATGAAGGTGGGGTGGAACTGGTCCGCTTCCTGGTCTGCCAGGGACGCGTGCGTCCATTTTGCGTGGTGAAACAACAAAGATGCCGACCATGGGCTCATCTTGTACGCTATGTTCAGTTGCCGGAGAACGTCGAATATAACAGGCGCAGATTCTTTGGCGGCGTCGACGCCCTCCTTGGTGGGGCCAAGGATGAGAGGTCTCTTACCAAGGTCGGCTGCGGCCAGGTACTGGACGAGTGCCTTGAAAATTCTTGTGCTGCTGAGGGATGGAGACAGAGCCGCCATTCCTTTCCTGCCTCCACCGCGGAGCAAAAGAGCAGTGAGCAGTGACCACTCAAAATGGCCGAAACCGCCCTGGGATACAGATCCTCCAAGTCCACGTTGCTGCAACCAGACACGACCCAAGATGCAGGCATCTCTAAACCCGGGACAGGACTTCTCCGCCTGACGTATGACTTTGAGATACGAGACGTAGCAGCTCTCGGCCTTCAGAGTAGAGTTGTAGAAGGGCGTGGACATTTGTGCGGGGCTGTCTGCCTCAGAAACTGATCGAACGCAGTTGCTGGTAGGCAGGAGCTTGTGTTGCGGGAAAAGCCCCTCAGGAGCACAGGGTATGATCCGTATTTGATATGCAGGCTGCAGTCGTTTCTGGGACTCCTTGCTTGGAAGCTCCGGAGTAAGGACGAGGACCGGGAGGAGGAGATTCCCATGTAAATGTTCACACGCGACCGAGGTGCTCTTCGGCACGGCGCCTTGGATGGCAGCAGACAATACAGCCAGGTAGTAGGCCCTTTTGTAGAAGTAGCGCAGGTCCAGGTAATCTTTGTCCTGAAATATCTCCTTGGGCATCTCGACGATCATGTCAATGCTGCGACGGCCCTGCGTTTTGACCATCGTCCTGAATACATAGCTCCCAACGACATTGCACTGGATCGGCTTCGCATACGAGACTTTGTAGGGACAATCCGCAGGTGGTTTCGGGTCGGGAAAGGGAACGAGGATGCTGTGCTTCTTTTCGAGCTTGGCCGCGGCCTGAAGAATCTATACAGGGAACGCTGTCAGAGGGGACAAGAAATTTTGGGCTGGGAAGATCCCATAATATGATTTCTTTTTGGATTCGGGTGCACTCACAGGAGTAGGCCCATGAGTCTCGATGGCTGTTATGGAGGACTTGATTTGGTGAAGCAAGTGGTCGGCTCCGGAGAATGCCTTGTCATAATCCAAGCGCACCTCATCCAACAACTCTTGAGTCTGCAGGACGAAGGCGCCCGGTCGAGGGGTGCCTGCAGTCGCGGCAGCATCGAGAGCCGCAGCGCCCTTCGAGGTGGGCTGCTCATGCTCAGGGTGCGACACTTGGTGGTCCAACTTTCTCCGTTTCGCAGGATTCATATCCATCTTGAAACCAAAGCAGAGGACAAGCTCTCCGCGGAGTGGTGGCGCCTGTCAGTCGTTATTGCAGACTGCAAATATGAAAAGTATGCCTTGAGGAGAAGTGCAAGCTGGGCCAAAGACGGGAAAAATTTCCAGGGACTACAAAATGTTTGGCTTATCGTGCACGATAAGGAATACTTAGTACTGCATCCTCAGTACTTGGCGAGTATGGGGTACTGTACGCTGCGCTTGACCCCACTATGACACAGCAACGAACCTCCCATTTCATCAGCAGCTCTCACCCCAGGTATTTTGAATCTGTCCGGCATTGCTTGCTCTGAACTGTGCCGTCTTTCAACTTTGTTTACACCTAACTAAGCGCCGCTACAGATCTTAAAGTTGCTCTTGGGAGACGCGCTGCGGTATTTTGCAGAAAATTGGGTGCAGAAGCCAGTTGACGTTGAGGGGGGACCGACGTGAGGCTCGAGCGGGGAGACGATTCGATCGACAACCAGCACCACCACGACTAAGACGATGAGGTCGACCTAGAAGAAGCCTTATCAACCACTGTGACTCGCGCTATTATCATTGCGCTACCTGACTTGACGCTGCCATGTCAGCGTCCAAGGCGGCCCTCAAGGCCATCAACGATGCGATCAAGCAGCAGAAGTTCGATGACGCCATTGAACGAGCCCAGGACTTCCTCCAGAAGGATCCCAAAAATTACAACGCTCTCGTCTTCTTGGCCTTTGCATTTGACAAGAAGGACAGGCTAGACGAGGCTGAGAAGACGTACGAGGCTGCTGCCAAACAGAAACCAAGTGACGCTACAGCCTGGCAGGGTCTGGTCAAGCTCTATGAGAGGCAGGGCGGCAAGAAGCTGGCAAACTACCAGAATGCAACTATCCGACTCGCTGAGAGCTTTAGAGACTCGGAACAGACCTACAAATACCAAAAGACTGTCGACGATTTTATTGGTTTCGCTCGCACTCATGGCGACCCTCACCAATACGTGGATGCCTTGAGCCTGACACTTCCCGACAGCCCTGTCTATTCCGCAGTCGAGGGCCGTACTCGCCCTGCAGAGACATACGAGACCATCGCCAAGATCCTTGAGGTCCACGAGAAGAAGGAGATCAACACCCTTATTGGGGAGAGGAGGACAAGAATCGGCGCCAGGGTCAACGAGGTCACCGTGGAGGTGAAGCGTGAGGTGCTTGGGGGCAGTAGGCTAGGCCAGATCTACCGGGAGATTATAAACTGGTCCACCGACGATGATGTCCGCCGCCACTATGAGGAGAAGCTCCTGCAGCACTGTTATGAGCGGCTCCTTGTCTTTCCTCCCGGCCCACAGAAGTCCGAGGAGCTTAAAGTTGTGCTCAAGCTGGCTGGAGACATGGTCATCATCAAGCATCCCTTCCGGCTCGCTTGGGAGATCACCATCGACTGGAGAGATTTCAAGGAAACTAAAGAATGGGACGCTGGGGTGCTCAGAGACTACTGCAACTTCTTTCCTGACACTGATCTTTGCAGTGTCATCACGGCCTACCTCAGCAGCGAGATCTCTGCATTTCCCAAAATGGAGCCTGCTGGCGATTCAGTCACCAAGGACGAGCAAGTTGAAGACGATAGTGAGGACGATGACGATGGCGGCGCCCCGACCAATGTCATTCCCCTGACCGAAGAGGATCGCTTGCTCATGATGTCGGAAGGCGTACTGACCGCCCAGTCTCTATTGTCCTACCGCCTTGTCGCCGAGTACTATGAGTCCTTGCAAGAGCACGAAGCCAACGTTGAGATGCTCCGCAAGGCGATGGCCCTACTCAAGGAGCGACAGACCACAACCGGCATGGATTTCCAGAACACAAAGGACATCTTCCATCTGCATCTTGCCACGGCGCTAGTTTTCTGGCAGTCCCCGCGGCATCACCAAGAAGCCAAAGCACTCTTTGATGGCGTTTTGGCTAGGGACCCATTATCAACAAAGGCGTTGATCGGCGTGGGTCTCATCTATGAGGAGGAGGAAGAATACGGAGAAGCCGTCGACTTCCTAGAGCGAGCCCTAGAGAGGGATCCGGAAAATCTCCGTGTTCGGTCGGAAGCAGCCTGGGTTAAATCTCTCAAAGGCGACTATGCTGCAAGCGCAGCTGAGCTGGAGCGCTGTTTACCGCTGGTCGCTGCCAAGGGCGACGCTTTCAAGGACCTCCTGGCTCAGACCCAATATCGTCTAGGCGCCTGCATATGGAATCTGGACACGTCCAAAGCTGCTCGGAAGAGCCGAGACCCCGGCAGCGCTTACCTATACTTCTTGGACGCCCTGAAGAGCAACCTGACTTTCGCACCGGCTTACACCAGCTTGGGCACCTATTACGCCGATTACGCTCGGGACACGAAGAGGGCCAGGAGGTGTTTCCAAAAGGCGGTGGAACTTTCCTCTTCAGAGATTATCTCTGCTGAGAGGCTTGCACGCTCGTTCGCCAACGAGGCTGATTGGGACCGGGTCGAACTTGTTGCTCAGCGTATTGTGGATTCTGGCAAGGTGAAACCGCCTCCCGGCTCCAAGAGGAAGGGAATCAGCTGGCCCTTCTCAGCTCTCGGTGTTGCAGAGCTGCACAAGCAAGAATTCCACAAGGCCATAGCCTCGTTTCAAGCTGCCCTCAGAATATCACCAGACGATTACCATTCCTGGGTTGGACTCGGGGAAAGCTACTACAGTTCTGGCCGTTACATGTCGGCTACCAAGGCAATTCAAAATGCGCGGAGGCTGGAAGAAGAGCAGTCCAAGTCGATCGATCCCAGCGAGATCTGGTTTACCAAGTTCATGCTTGCCAATATCAAGCGTGAACTTGGGGAATTTGACGAGGCGATTGCTCTGTATCAGGACGTGATGCAGGGCAGGCCCGACGAGGAAGGCGTAGCCATCGCTCTCATGCAGACCATGGTCGACAGCGCCATGAATCATCTGGAGAAAGGTTTCTTTGGCAAATCAGTGACCACCGCGCAGGACGCCTTGGCATTTGCCGTCATCGCACCAGAGGGCACCAAGGAGACCTTCAACTTCTGGAAAGCGGTGGCGGATTCCTGTGCTGTATTCAGCAGTTCACAAAGTCGGGCTTCTGATCTTCCTCTTGAGGCCATCCACACCTTGCTTGGGGACGGAGAGGACAGGTCAGAATTTGAGTTGTTGAAGGACATTGATCGAGTTGACGACACGGTTGTCTTTGCACGTGGCCTCTTTCCGGATAATGAGAAGGTAGGCGTCGACCTCACACGCGCCATCCATGCGACAATTCTTGTACACAAGCGTGCAATACATGCGGCAGCGCATGATGTACATGCACAGAGTGTGGCCTTCTATAACCTGGGATGGGCCGAGCACCGGGCTCATGTGTGCTTGCCAGAGAACCTGAAGAAGAAATTCAGCAGGTACCTCAAAGCTGCCATCCGGTGCTTCAAACGCGCCATCGAACTCGAAGCCGGTAACTCAGAGTTCTGGAATGCGCTCGGCGTAGCGACCAGCCAGATCAACCCTGCCGTGTCTCAACATGCCTTTGTTCGCAGTCTCCACCTGAACGAGCGGGATGCACGGGCGTGGACCAATCTAGGCACACTGGGTCTTCTCCAGAACGATCTGACTATTGCCAATGAGGCATTCACCCGGGCACAATCGACAGATCCTGATTGCGCCCACGCTTGGCTGGGCCAAGGATTCGTCGCTCTACTTGCGCACAAGGATAGCAAGGAGGCTGTCAGGGAAGCACGTGGGCTTTTTACGCACGCTATGGAAATAGCCGAGTCTTCCTCACTGGCCTCTAGGCAGCACTACTCGCTGTCAATGTTCGACCACGTTCTCGCGACACCGTCCAGCCTCAGAGTCACACCTCTCATTCAGTCCATCTTTGCTCTGGGCCAGCTGCGGGCCCTCAAACCTCAGGAACTTGCATATGGGCACCTCTGCACGCTGTTTCAGGAGCGGACTTACGACACACAAAAGTCCGTCGTGACTTTGGAGGAGATCTGCTCCAGATTAGAGGGGGATTACGAAGTGACTGAATCCCCTCAGTCTCTCAAGAGGTTTGCGATGGCAAAGGCAGATCTCGCAAGAGCTTATTTGGCCACAGAATCATACGAGAAAGCTGTCGATTGCGGAGAGATGGCTCTGCAGCTCAGTAGTGATGAGTCAGACAACGAGCTGACGACGGAGGAGCGAAGGAAAACGAGGCTATCTGCGCACTTGACCGTGGGTCTGGCTTATTATTACAAGAAGGAAGTTGCTCAGGCGGTGGTTTACTTCGACTCGGCCTTGCAGGAGTCAGACAATAATCCCGACGCTGTATGTCTTCTTGCGCAAGTTCTCTGGGCTACCGGCTCCGAAGAGGCCCGGGAGAGGGCTCGATCCGTGCTTTTTGATGTGGTTGAGCAGCGACCCGACCATGTACAGTCGGTCCTTCTCCTAGGTGTCATTGCTATCCTGGATCAAGACGAAGAGAGCCTCGAGGCTGTGATCTCGGAGCTCGAAGGTTTGCGCACCCACGAGAAGACATCGCCTGCAGAACAGTTCCAAATCGGAGGGGTTCTCCAGTCGGTGGCAGCGCTCTCAGGAAAGGACGCACATGAGGCTCTTTTATCACAGGCGCAGACGGATATTATGCTGTGTCCACACCTCCCCCACGGCTGGACTCATCTTGGGGACGTGGCTGACGCAGATCACGAGTACCCTCGAGAGCTCGCAGTCACAGTGGCAAATCAGGCCGTTCCACCCAAGGGCGAGCTAGGCGCAGAGGATTTGGCTGATACATATGCTGTGACTGGCAAGTCCGCGGATGCTCAGATCAGCATCATGTTTGCACCTTGGTCAGACCAGGCATGGCAAGGTCTGGTGAAGGCCGTGCGTGTTTCGTAGATGTAAGTAAATAGTCACCGTCATGCGAATTCAAATACAAGATCACCGTTAGAAAGGCAAGACAATGTTGGTGAGAGTCCAAGGGTTAAAATATGTACTACGTTCCAGGGCGATGTGGGTCAAGCTTGGCTCCTGATGAGCTCGAAGATGAACGTAATTTCGATTTTCTAATCGCGCCCAGACTATCTCGAGCTTTCAGTCTCCAGCACGAGCCGCTTCCCTAAGCCTGGCGAGAAGCCCACTCGTCCACGCCTTGTGCCATGCATCGACTTTTCCGCCCAGAAACTGGCAGCTGCTGGGCTCCAACATGATGACTCCTCTAGACACGATGGTGCCTTTTTTGAGCAAAATCTTGGATCCTATATTGAGGGAACCAATGGTAATCTCTGGCAGCCGGACAAGCTCGAGACCGTAGACTTGCTGCCTCCTGCAGTCCTGAAGTAGCAGTCGATGCGTAACGTTCCTCGACGCCCCTGCATTGTCGGCCTGGGTGGTTGTCCCGCCCTCCCTCCTGGCGGCCAGCTCGTCTCCCTCTGAACCACCAACAGGGAGGCGAATCACTTCACGCCCTCGTGTCTGTTCCCCCCTCTCAATAGCTTCCAGTGCCTCGACCTGGTCCCACCGGCTCTTTGACAGGTTTTCAATGTCGACGACCTGGACGTAAACATCGGTACCGAGGCGGGTCTCCTTGACGGTTGGTGCGGCGACACCCTCGGGAAGACAGATTGTGGGGATCTTGGCTGCGTCCAGCAGGCCTGGCGTGGTCAGATCTGACGCGAGAAGACGCGTCTTGGCGGTCATGACCAGTGAGTTGAGAGGCGGTGGTGGGTTCCGCGAGGAGACGAGCGTCTGCAGCCATTCTTGAGAGGGTGGTGGGATGTGATGAGGCTGGAGCTGCGTGAGAATCTGGGATGCCAGACTCATCGTGGCAGCTGTTTTCTCAAGAGACGACCTCGACGTTACTTTTCTGGAGAAGAATTATAGTATCTCATCTTCACCATTCCGCTCGTGTCGATACGGTGGGAATCTGCTATGTGTCTGCCCGTCTTTGGTGGTCAAGCATTCGAAAGTTGCCGACGTCGTTTGCCCTCTGCCCCCTTACTTAGTTTGCACCCGATCGAATCGTCAACTGCCGACGTGTTGAAGTCCGAATCCCATTGCCTCTCCAGAATTGAAGCCTCCCTCCCTCTATTCGTTGGGGATGAAATTCGACTACTTATTACGCACAGAGAGAGATAGGGAATTGCACCAACTCAGCTTGGGATGATGATCCTGTGCGGCAGTACCTTTCTTGATTGATGGGTGGGGGGGGGGGCGGCTCGGATAATCGAATATTAATGCTAGGATGCATCCCTGGCCCTAGCTTATCGACACGCTGATTATCGAGGGTACGACATGAATGCCAACTGACAACATTCAACTATCCCTCGATCCTCATGACCTTTTGGATACTTGCTTACTCGCTTTGGGGCACTTGACCAGCATTTCTGGACAGGTTCCAGAATAACAGGAAACAATATTCTCAACTGCTAATTTTTGTGTGTGTGTTATTATAATTTTGTTTTCCTTCCGTCCTCCCCCAATAATTCTGCAACCAGCTCTCCGCCATGTCCACGATAGCCTCGCCCCGGGATCCCACGTCCTCCTTTCGCCGGACCAACTCCTCTCAAGCTATCGCGACTCCCACATCCTCCGCACGCCCCAGTCTCGACATCCCCCGCTCCGCCACCAGCTCGCCCATCCCGGGCAGCGGACCCTTCCAGCCGGCCCCCAACAAGAGAAACAACCGCGCCGCCTTGCGTGAGTACTACAATCTGAAGAAGACGTCTGCCGCATCTGCTGCGCCTCCGCTCCTCGAAGTCACCGACACAGACTCGGTCGGAGACGCGGCTGAGACGTCCTACTCGGAGGTCCCCTTGTCGGAGATCGATGCCGCCGGGTTCGACGCCGACGCCTACGTAAAGGCCAAGCTGCAGGAAAGCAGTCTGGATGAGCTGCTGCGGACATACACGAGAGTGCTAGGAGAGATACGGGCGCTGGGAGCCGAGAAGAAGGCGTTGGTTTATGATAATTATAGCAAATTGATCACCGCGACCGAGACGATACGCAAGGTAGGCAATTGCACACCGTCTTTGATCCTTTTGACTGCATGTTTCCACTTCCGGAAATGCTTGCTGACCTGGCGTTCTTCCCTCTCCCATCAAAGATGCGTGCCAACATGGACCCATTGAACCCTATGGCCTCCACATTGGACCCAGCGATAGCCCAAATCTACTCACAAGCTTCGTCAATTCGAGAATCACTGCGCAAGTCGGCCTCCAAACCCGAGGACAGCACGAAAGCATACGAGGATCGGGCGAAGAAGACGAGGACCAAGGAGCTTGTCAGCGAGGTGCTCGAAGCCCCCGAGCGGATCCGAGCACTGGCACAGGCGGGCAAGACGGAAGAAGCGGAAGAGGCATGGAGGCTACCCAGACAATTACTCCTGAGATGGAAGGAACGGGGGCTTGGGGGCGCAGATATTGATGTATGTCTGGCAGAAGGAGAAGCAGCCCTGAAAGATGAAACTGCCCCTGAAACGTAAAGAATCATGGACCAAAAATGAAGAACAAAAAGAATCTTATAATCTGATACTCTTCCCCCCCCCCCCCCCCCTCTTTTCGTTGATGCTATCTTCACGACCTGCGCTCATTATGACACTGGCTCAGCAGTGCCAAGATTATCGACGTCCCATATCTCGAAGGGATCCGCGTCGACACCGCTGACCAGGACCTTTGCCGCCTCGCCCGACTTTCGAAGTTGCGCCTCCAGAGCTGGTTGCATTATCTGGCGCAGATATGCCCGCTCTGAGTTGCTGTGGAACACAGTGATGACAACTTTATTCTCCATGACGGCACGCAGCGCATTGTGATGGCTCATCTCCCCTGTCACCAAGACATCCACGGCGCAGTTCTTGAGCACATCCCATCCAGACCCAGCACACACCGCGGCGGACTGCACGCGCCTCGCTGAAGGGTCAGGCTGCTTGGGAGCAGCCACCATGAAGTATTTGAGACCACCGAGTCCCGTGGCAAGGCGGCGGACAAGCTCGGTCACGAGCACCGGCTGGGCGAATTCCACGGTTCTGCCGTATCCGGACCCCTCGAAACCGGCAGGAGGCGGTGCTGATGTAGGCTGGGCGACGGAGCGTGCCTTGTCGCCAGAGGGACCGCAGAGCATATCTGCAAGCCAGTCGTTCAGGCCCCCAGGGACAGCATCGACCGCCGTGTGAGGGCAGTAAACGGCGATGTTTCTCTGGGCTAGCTGCAGAAGGATCCGCTGCTGGGGATCTGTCACATCTACGGACTTGAGTCCTCTGAAGATGAATGGGTCTGTGGAGAAGAAAGATCATGAAAGTCAGTTCTCGAACTCAATGTTGGCGATTTGCTTTGGTGGAGTAAAACGCACGATAGCTCACGACGACGGATGCCTTCTGCCTCACAGCTTCGTCTGCGACCGCAGGAGTGAGGTCGTTTGTGAGGAGCACCGTCTTCTCTTCCGGCGTAACATCAAGACCCAAAGATCGCTGGCCCTGCTCGTCCATGTTTCCAAGTAGAAGGCCCACGTTATCCCATGCCCGGTCGGCTAGCTCCTCTGGATATCTTGGCCCCGCCGTTAGCACATGTGACCGATCCTGGCAGGGAATGAGGGGATATGGTTCTGCTCTTACAGTGCCCTCATTGCGCGCGCCACAGTTTGTGTGAAAGGTGCATTTTGAGGCACCTGGTTGGTGCTGGATGCCATAGCTGGGATGCTGCTTTTGGAGACACACGCTGCCGTAGCGCTCAAGTGAAATTTCCGTTGATGCAATGCAGTTCGTGTAGCCGTAAGACGGGTGAGTGATTGGTGGATGGGCAAGACTGTACGAGGCACGCGAATGGTGAATGGGACAAGAGATGCCAATCTGTAAGACATTTGGCAGCATTCAGAACCAACAGAAAGACTGAGAAGAGGTTTGGTTGGTTGTCCAAGTCATCAAAAGCGCAAGCTATGTCAGCTTGGGGTAACATGCAATAGACGGGGTAATAAGTTCGCTTTGCTCGGTAGTAGCATATTTCTACTACTAACAACGTTATATTTGACTACAGGGTCGTGAAGTCACTACACACGGCCCGCTTGCACTTGATTCCTCGGCGCCCGTCTTGAAATCTCGAATACGTTACATGCCATAACTGACCACATTTTTTTGACTAGACTTCTCTGATATTTTTGCTTTAGATCAAGCCCTGCAGCCATCTGCCTAGCTACAGCACAGTACTTACCTCGCAACCGCAAGAAAAGCGATTTGGTTCCGTATCTCGGTGACAAATCGCGCCGAGCTGCTTTGCTCACAAATCAACCACCTCATCAATCTTTGCCACGCACGCCCAGACTTACCGAATTGCCTCTTACGCTTGTCATAGCAGCCCCAATAATTAAGTACTGCATCGACTATGGGCGCTCAAGCTATCTCGGAGGAGTCGCTCAAGGCCGCCATCGCTGCGCGGCTCAACGCTGTTTATGTTGAAATCACAGATATGTCTGGTCTGTCATCACAACATCCGCCCGTCAAACCTCAGGTGCTCTCCCTGCTGACATGATATTTTTTTCTTCATTTATACAGGCGGTTGCGGTCAGGCCTTCTCTGTCCTCATTGTCTCGCCTGAATTTGCCGCAAAGAACTCACTCAAGAGGCACCGTCTTGTGAACTCGGCACTCAAGGAGGAAATTGCCGCCATTCACGCATGGACTGCCAAGTGCCAAACGCCCCAGGAGTGGGAGAAGGCTACGGCTGCCGTCGAGCCCCCTTTGGATGGAACAGTGGATGGAAAGGTTGAGGGAACTGCGGCCTAGATGGTCTAGCCTCCCGGGGGGTGGGGGGCTCACATCCATTGCGGATCGTATTGTCGAGAGGGTCTTACCTTCACTCGTTATTGGTTTAAGAAGATGTACGTCGTCTACGCTGCGCGTCTCGACCCAAGTAGCCAGCGACGAAGGTCTTGGGAAAAACAATGTTGATGATCCAACTTCTGAACCGACTGGGAGCTGCGGTGATATCCCGGCTCGTTCTTCTCGGTCTGATCTTGCTCATATATTCTGCCGACACTTTTAAAGCAGATTCAGCGCGTCTGAGAAAGAGGGGAAGGGGGGGGGTGAAACCAAGTCTTGTATTTTGGTATATCAAAAGGCGGGTCTTGGTATGACTGAGCTTGGTGAGCCTTATCCCGAGCCAAGGCGGACTTGACCATCACTCCATGAGCCCCATTTGTATTCTTACATCCATTTACGGCAGGGACCGCTCATGTAAATGGCAAAATTCAAACACATTTACCAGAAATGCCACATCCCTTCCTGTTACCACCATAAGAACTGATGGCTCGAGCCATGAATGGCTACGTATGTATAAGTGGCCCACTGGCGCTGTCCAAATCATGAAGAATTATACGAATGGATGAGGCTTCCGTTGTCCGGTTTCCTGTGCAAAAAGGTCCAGGCGAGCCCGAAATTTGCTTCAGTGAGAACAGCATTTCCACAGGGCCAGAGCGCCTCAGAGGGAATCGCCTCTTTTTGAGCTTCGCGCAAGCTGGAACAGGTGTAGCAAGCTTGCAAAGACGCTGCTTTTAGAGGGTTTACTTGAATAAACAGAGAATCATTCAGAAACGACTGCAGCCTACCCTTTCAGGTGCTTGGGTAGCTTAGTTTTGTCTGGCGTAGACAAAGATCGTTATGAATCCTGCCAATACTGAATACGTTGTACAGGGCTTCAGGCGTCAGCCTTGTGAATCAACCAGCGTCAGCCCTCAGATTTGGCTTCCACAGCATGTTCACACTTGTGAGTATTATTGTTCAAAGTACTTAGTCGATATGATTTATCTTTTTTGGCTGTTTTGCTAGTTGTAATTGCTGTGTAGCCATATCGATGTTTATTTTCTTTTTTCCTCATGGAAATATACCAAAGATATTGGCGACTTCTGGTTACCCCTCGTCAGTTGGGCCAGAAACTGATCCTTGTTACCATCTTCTTTCAAGCAAGCAGGAAAAGAATAATATAGTATATGTGACATGCCTGAATGACTTGTTTTACCTAGCAGCGCTGAGAGCTGAGCTCCAGGGAGACATTCTAGAATTTTGCCACCATTCTAGGAACTGCCCTTTGTTCTTAATTCATCAAAGGCGGAGCTGACCATTGACAATTGACAAGTTGACAGGCAGGTCTCACCTTTAGGCCTGGTGTGCCTGGCGGCAAGCCATCACTACTACAGTAATGCCATGCCCTCACTCCATGGTGGGGTTATCCCGCCCTTGACCCTTACCCCTGATCCCTACACCCCTGCCGGAGCTACAGCTCACGTCAAAGCCAAAGCGCAAGTTAACATACTAAGACACGCTTTTCAGAGGAGCGCGCACCCAAAATTTAGGGGAGCTGAGAGCCAACAACGACGTGAACCCATTAGCAGCTTGGAACCTGAACCCAAACTTGTGACGACCACAACCTCGACCAAACAACGTTCGCAATCCTTTTTCTTTCTGTTCTTGTCCGTGGCGCTTCTCGTTACCTTTTGACCTTGCAGTTCTTCACATTTCCTACGAGACATCCTCGGGAAATTGCCACCCTCAAGCAGCCCTGTGTTTCGTATTCGGTGCGATTTGGAAGGGGAAGAGAAAGAGAAAAAAGGCCTTTGACATCATCGTACCCTGTGGTACTTCCGCACAACTCTCCTTGCCCCTTCCTCTTCCTGGTCTGCCTGCTATGGCCTAGCAGTCTCCGTGCTTTTTAGGTCTGGCACAATTGTGGAAGGCGATCGATTTCCCGCGCGGGCTTGACGCGATCAGGCACTCCATCTGACATGGCCACTCTGCCGTCAAACGGCGGCTTCGCCTTTGGTGCGGTCAACGGGTCCAACAACCTGGTCAATGGTGATGTCGTCTCCCGCATCATTGGCGCACTTGAGGTCGTCTACGGGCCATCGACAAACCAGGCCCGTCTGGAGGCACAGCAGTTCCTCGAGAGCGTCAAGCCTCTCAAGGAAGGTCCTTCCTACGGCTTTACTCTTGCCTCCAACAAAGCGCAGTCTCCCTTCGCCCGATACTACGGTCTCTCGCTGCTCGAATACGCGATCACACATAACTGGTCCGAATATGGAGATGAGGAGGCTGCCTGTCTGAGGGGCTGGGTCCTCGAGCTTGCCCAGCGCGTTTCTCGGGGCCCTGAAGACCTCCTGTACATCAGAAACAAGATAGCGCAGCTGTGGGTTGAGGTGGCAAAGAGGAGCTGGGGCGCCGAGTGGATGGATATGGATGCCATGCTGGTAGAACTCTGGCATCTGCCGGGCTTTACTGTGCACAAGGAACTCGTCCTGTCTGTCCTCGGCTCGCTCTCTGAAGAAATAATCGGCGGGGACGATCCCATTGTCGCTATGCGCGAGAACGTCTTGGACAAAGCCGTTGTCGACATCTTCATGCCCGCGCCTGTCATTACCGCCGAGTTTCCTAGTCGTGAACAAGGTGCGCCTGTCCGCTGCGGCGATGAAGGCTGGCTCCAACGTGCAGTCGTCCTGCTTGGTGAATGTTTGGGGTCGAACCTCCAGAGTGAAGACGTGCGGACCTGCGCGCTCAAGGCCCTCTCTATGCTTACCGTCATCCTGCCATGGGCGTTCCCAAAGGCGGTCATCGAGACCAACTGTGTTAGGTACATGTATGAGGGCCTCGTGGCGTCTCATGTGGCCGTTCAGAAAGTATGATGTCCTCCAGACTAGTTTGACGTGTTGTTAACTAATGATTGCAGGCTTCTCTCGAGGCTCTACATGCCTTGTACGCTCGTAGCGGGTTCAGCGACGAGCACTTCTTGGCGCTTATTGCACCCATGTACGACAAGGAATGCGTGGAGCGTTTCTCACAACTTTTTGCCTGGTCCACGGTAGACGCTGAAGATATCGATGACGACAAATATCTTTTCGCCAAGAAGTTTTCAGAGGTACGAGCCCAGTTGCAACCCCGCGCGCGCGCGCAAGAGAAAGAGAGAGAGAGAGAGGGAGGGAGGGAGGGAGACGGGTTCAAAGCTGACGGTTGCAGACCATATCACATCTCGGCAATTATCTAGATCGGAAGTTCCACGTGTTTCCCCCAGGAGCCGACATTCAGCCCTTCCTCCACTTTCTCCTCCAGGTCGTTCAGAGCCAGAGCCTGGTTGTCTCCATCCCAATTCTCGTCACGTGGACGCGGATGCTCAACAACCGATCCCTGGGCCCATCCATTGCGAAATCCTCACTGGTCGCCTCTCTTCTGGAAGTCTGCAGCTCCAGGCTGGTCCGATATGAAAACCTCCCAGAGGATACACAGGATCCCACACTTTTGCTGCTCATGGAAGATACGGACACAATCCCGGAACGGCATGCCTTCCTAGGCAACTACAGGAGGTACAGCTCACAGATAATCGAAAGCATCGTTGAATTGACGCTGTCCGATGCCATCAATCACATCCTGGGCCAGACGGAGAACGTCCTTCAACACCTCTACGACGGACATCCTCCCATGAATCCTGCTGCGTATACCAAGAACTCGATGCCTTATCTACGGGTAGATGCACAGTTTACCGTCATCGAATCTGCGCTGAAGGGTTACGTGAGGTCTCGACCCCCCAAGGGCGTCAGCCAAGATCAAATCGATATGCAGCGCGCTCAACTAGACGAGCACCTTGAGGCTTGGTGTAACCGCCTGATTGAGATGAAATTTGAAGATCCACTGATTCGAAAGCGTGTTCTCCAGCTACTAGTCGCTTTCTCAACTACCGCGTTGAGGAAGAATAACGATTTCATGCTCAAAGTTCTGGAGCACATCTTGATGACCTGGCCAGCGGCTCAGCCTGAGTACAGACACTTGAATGAGGCGATTAAGGACCTTCAAGCAGAGAGCATCAACGAGCTGCAGCGATTAGCGTTCAAGATGCCGGACAACCTCCTTGCCGTGTACGATTCATTGGACAACAAGATACAAGAGATGAGTGCCTCTGGCACCTTGGATGAGAGACGATTGGTCAACTACAAGAGCTTTCTTTTCATCATTATTCACCGGGCCACAAATATCGACCCGACGACCCGCCTGCAGAGGCTACAGATGTTCGTCGAGCCCGTCAAGTCCCAGTGGAGGGATGATGGCTTAAAGCGCGCCCTGGAATCTTACCAGGGCTTTTGCGAGATGATCGGTCTGGACAAAGCTCAGAGATATCTGGCAAGCCGTGGTGTGGACAAAATAGCCGACTGGGGAGCTGTAGAACTGGATGCTGAAGGTTCAACACTGCAAGCTGAACTCGAAGAGCGACAGCAGGTACGTGCCTTCGCCACCTCCCTTCTCCTCCCGGCTTCGGCAGTGAATCGCCCTTCATTATGTTCCTTGTATCTGACATCCCAATAGATGCTGCCATTGCGGGCAACTAAGACTTTCCTGAATTACTCGGTGGATAAGTTGGACAAGTCAACTGCACCATACCAAGCATCATGCGCTCTGTGGCAGGACAGTTTCCCGGTCATCCTTCCTCGGCTGCTGGAATTCCTTGCGTGAGTCAATCTTTGCCCCAAAGAGCCGCACTTTCTCGGCCTGCTAAACGTTCTCTATAGCCATGCTCATGCTTCAGCAAATCCACGCAACTGGGCCTTCCTTCCAGCAGAAATGCAGTCTATTGTCGGCCGAGTGCTCACAGATAGATTCTGGCAAGCTGGAATCTCGGAAGGCAGTAAAGATGATTTCTACTCCAGGGTCATCAATAAGAAGAATACCCTAGAAGGTCTGGCATCGTCGATACGAGGTTCTATCCGCTATGTGCGCGAGTTCTGCTACTCGATCATTTTCTGCATGAGCTGTCTCGAGCAACAGTTCTACGGAGTCGCGGACCTTCCGGATCCTCTGGCTCGCGCATTATTCACCGACTGCCACTACCTGTCATCACATCAACTCATTGCCTTGCTGAACCTGGTCAGGCTCCTCATTGATGTCTGCCCAGTTGAGCTGCGGCACCAGTTCCTGCCTTCAATACTGGAAGCTTGTTTCCGACAGACGGATGGCAAGATCAAGTCGGAATGGGACAAGCTGGACCAGGCACTAGAGATACAGGCCGCTGCAGATGCACTGACGGAAGAAATGAAGGCAGAGAGTGTCCTGCGTCAACTCTCCTACTCAGCCGTGATCATGGTGGCCGACTTTTTGGATCCTCAGCGGATAGGTAATTATTCCTCCCTTTTGTTTTTCTCTCCCTTCTTTTTCTCTTTCTTTTGTTTGTTGCTCGGCAGCTCAGGATTGACTTGTGTCCCAGATCAACCTCTCAAAGGAACAGCGCAGAGGGACGATGTGGATGCCACGCCACAGTACCCTTCCCTACGCAAATTCTGCTTGATGCACTCATCGATCATCGAGCCGCTCCTTGTTTTCATGACACATGCCATACGCATGCATGACAGTAGATGCTGCGGCGTTGTATTGAAAGTCTTCCGCTCCATCATCCCCGAGTTTCGAGGGCTTGATGGGAACATGCAGAGGCTGCCGCCCGTCGAGCCGGCCAAGCATGCACCTCCACCGGACGACTTTATGATACCCGAAGAGACGTCGAAGGCCGTCAGGGAGTTCATGTGCGGGGAGGTTCTGCAGGCTTGCATCTCGTCACTCCACGAACATCATTTCGTCGACCTGCAAAGGGAGCTGGGCAACGTACTGGCGGCCATCATAGCAAACTATGGCCAGCTTACCGCGACGCCACGGATGATCCTATCGTCCCTGCCGAATATGCGACAGGAGGATGTCGACCAATGCCTGGCCAATATCACCCGTACTGGGACGAACCAGCGGCAACAGCGCGCGTACATTCTCGATCTGCTCAAGGACCTGAAGGGGGTGAGCATTGCAGAGATGGGCAAGGTGGACAAGACCTCTGATTTCACAAATGCTAAGAAGAAAGCTTCGACACGCAGTCAGATGCAACAGGAGTTCATGACTGCTCCCTCGACAAATGGGCAAGAGGAACGCGGAAAGTCTCCAGACCTCACAGGAGTTGCTGGGTTGTTTGATGGCTAGTTGAAACCGGACAAACAGCGGCCTTGCGCACCGCACACGCCCGGAAGAAGATGGTCGATTGGTTGAAAGGGGAAGAGAGAGAGCGCGAGCGAGCGCGCGCGCGCGAGAGAGAGAGCCAGTGGCGTCTGGTTGTGGGACCCCCACCCTCCCCCCATTCGTTGTTTTTTGCTCGGCTGCCTACACGGCCATTTTCTTTACATTTGGCATGGGAATACCCCCTTGACGTAGAAAACGTTCTTCTTAGACCATAGGCAAGCTCTCAACACCGGTCATCATCTCAGCTTTTCCCGCGGTGATGATTCATGCCGGGTCTTTTCCCCCATTGTCTTTCGTCAACTTGACCTCACTACTCGCCTCCTCCTCGCCTTTTCCTCGCGTAGCAACACTCCTCGTGCCAGCCTAAGATCAAGGTCCGAGCCGCATGATCCCTAGATGGCTGCCGCGAACCCCTCCCCCCTTTTCATACTCGTGAGGAGCCAACGGGACAGACATGAATAACCTGTCAATCACACACCACCCCAATTTTGAGAAGGGGGGTTGCCAAAAGCAACTGTGTGTCGGGAATAAGACAACCAATATGTTCCTACAGTAGTGGAGTGGCCCTGATCCACAGAGAGTACGAAACTGCAGGGTTGATTGAGTAGTAATTCCGATGCAGATCAAGATCCATTCTTCCTTCCGCTTGCACCTTTCCATAACCTGCTTAAGGCCCCATAGATAGATAGCAGTACTCTTTACTATGGTATGTAGTTAGAGTACTGATACTGATACCAGTGTCTACTCACTATGCCTGTGTTGTCGCCGAGACTTGTCGTCTTGGTTTCGAAATACGAATACGTCCAGGGTCGGGTGGAACGACCCGAAAGGAGAGAAAAAGGCACTTCTTTGGGTCGCCTATCATGGTACTCTACCATGGTAGTGTATTCGGCACAGTCGTATGTAAGACCAGGTTTCTCGGCCGAACATCCCCCGGGCAGATGTTTCAAGCATTCCTTTTTCCTTCTTTCCCTTCCCTTCCCTCCTTTGTTACCTTTTCTCCCCGATGGGCGGCACAATTGGCCCCAGTCTAATAACGCCATGGCGGCTTCTGTCTCTTTCTGGATGGAGCTTCGAGTAATATAATCGGCCTAATCGGGCGACTTCATAGTTGAAAGGGGGGGTTGCATATGCTGCAGCCACGACCAACCACATCACACCGATCGTCGAGCCGTCCTATCATATTCCGGAGAAAAAGTGGCTGGTCCCCGATCATCTCTGTCCCTTTGTCTCTAGGGAACTCTCCCCAGTCACAACGGCTTCCCGAGATGCAGTGGAGAGTGTTTGCGTGTGTGTGTGCGTGGTTGCTTTTTATTGTTTCCATCACTACCTAACTAAGGCACGAAAGGTTCCTCCTTGCGGCTCTCGGCACGCTATGAGGTTGGCTCGATCTCGAGGGTCGATTGCAGCACCCATCATCGGGCACACGTGTGGCTGTAGTTGGTGTAATATGAACGAGACCGCCCAACTAACCGGGGGCTGAAGGACGCTCGGTCGCCGTCCTTCACCGCCTTAAGAGAGAGAGAAGATGAAAGGAGATAGGGCAAGCCACGCCAGCTTCATGATGTTCCTATGGCTCGTTTATGATGTCTAACGGCGACGCCACCAGGCTGGTGCACTCTATATGGCATCAGTTCATGGTGCTCGAGCCGCTCGGATCGTCACCGTGAGTGGTCTGTGGGTCAATATTCCTCACTGCAGCGCAACCTCGAAAAATCCCGACTCGGTCAAGTTGCAGTGACAGGAAGGCTTACATGCACTCGTATATGTAGAAAGTAGCAAGGGGTTTCATGTGATGCTACTGTGTGCCCACAAGCCGTGTCGTGAGGGTTTTGTTGGAGGGAGAGGAATTCATCATTCCTTCTCCTGCCTTCTGTTGTACATTTCTGTACAATCATCTGTCTCTGATGGATGAAGGTAAACCTTTCAACAGACGAGAGGGATTCCAAGTCTTGTGGTGACGCCTGGGTTTTGGTGTGCGGATTGCACTTGCCTCGTCTCTTTTCCAAGCAACTACCAACTCCTACTGTGGTATGATGGAAGGAACCCTTGGCCACCAATGCGACTAATACTGAACCGGGACCATCCTGGCCGCCAAGGGTCCACACAGGCATACTGCGGTACTGTCAATGCTACCACTTGACATAATACCGCGAGATTGCCTCGGCCGTTTCAGCAGCCCTTTCCTGACACAGCTCTGTCCCGATCCCCTCTAGAGAGCACAAACCCCAGGCGCAGATCAACCAGCTCGTCATTTGTTCGCTGTTGTCAACGACGACAAAGGAGACAATCAAGCCAGGTTTCTACGCACTGACAACTTTCCGAGCTCCAGTTTCGACCAGAATATTTTGGGATCTGTGTGGGGGTTGTTCTTTTTCTCTGTTACTTGCATCATCAACTACATGCAACTTGCAACTCTACATACATTTGGCTGAGGTGGCTCGACCTCCCACTTCTTGTCATCTCGTCCGATCTATTTGGCCACCCACATACCTCTCAATCCCAACATACTCAGAGGACGGATTCAAAGTCAACACCGAAAGGGCGACCAACTGGAAAGATTTCAAAGCAGAATCCTTGAACCTTCTTCGCTGAACCTTTACACCACGAATGCATTGATCCTATCTTTTGCAATCAAGCCAAGTTACTAGGGGATTTCTTCTTACCCCCCCCCCCCCTTTCAACAACAAGTGGCTTGAGTTTTCTCTTAAACTTACTAGCAAGACATCACCTTCTTCGTCATCAAATCCGTCCATCCAATACACACGCTACCAACCTTCGACCTCTCCCACATACATTGTTTTGTCCACTACCACCTGAGTTTCGTATCCAGCAATCTCTCATCCCCACTAGTTTGATGATCTGGTGTTGAACCGTCAAATAGTTTCTCGTCTACCCGCCCGCTGGCCCCAACGCTCTTGGGGTCTCGAACGATCGTGGGTCTCAACGGTTGACGTACATCTAATCTGCTTGGCGAGGTTGAATCGCAGCCGAAACTCTATTCTGGATCTGGTTCTTGCCTCTTCCTCCCTGTCTCCGAAGGCTGTGCGCTTGGAGCCATTGAATCTTTCAAGAGGTTTCGTCTCCTCTCTCCCCGCCATCGTCAAAACAATCTGCTAGGCCAGAGAAGATTCCACCTTGTACTATCTATCCTTCATTCCTCTTTCTTCCTCCATCTTTCTCTCTCGATCATCTGGATCTTTTAAGAGCCTGGATACGAACATATTTCTTTTTTTTTTCATCCCGCCATCATGGTGTATTGTGGGAAGCCCTCCAGGGGCTGTCAAATGTGCCGCACACGGAGAATAAAGGTGAGCCGTCTTCTCCTTCCGAGCACACCGGATCAGACGAATCGGTCACTCTCTTATAGTGGAATAAGAAGAGAGAGACATATATATGTATTTAAAATGACAAGACTGACTCCTCTCACCGTCCGAAGTGTGACGAGACCAAGCCGACATGCAACCAGTGCACCAAAGCAAGGCGGACATGTCCTGGCTACAAGGACGAGTTCGACCTCGTGTTCCGGAACGAGACCAAAGCGACCGAGCGAAGGGCGCTGAAGAAAGGCGCGCGGAAGTCTCCACTCGACAGCAAATTCAAGAGCAGTAATGTCGTTGTCGTCACCAGCGGCAACATCAGCAGTAGCAGTAGCAGCAGCTGCACCAGCTTGGTCTCACCGACGTCATCTCTCGACAGCGCGCTGTCGCCCACAGGGAGCGGATTCATGCGCTTGCCTTCTAGCGAGGGCAACATCTCACCCCTTCTGAGTGTTCCGACGGAGCAACTAGCGAGCTGTCACTTCTTTTCCAACTTCGTCCTGGTCCCGCGCCAAGGATGTACGAGAGGATTCATGGACTACCTGCTGCCGCTTATGAAGAATGAACCGAGTAATGGCCACTTACAGCATGCCTTCAATGCGTGCTCCCTTGCGCACTTGGGCAACCGTGTCAAGACCAGCCACCAAGATATCCCCAACAAAGCGCTCTCAGAGTACACAATGGCGTTGGCGGCAACCCACACGGCGTTGCAAGACCCGGTCTTGTCAAAGACGGACGCGACGCTGGCAGCTGTGTTGTTGCTTGGGTTGTACGAGAACATTACTGCCAAGGAGATGGGCGTCTTCTCCTGGGGTTCCCACATCGAAGGTGCCATCTCGCTCGTCAAATCGCGGGGCCGCGAGCAGCTACGCACCAAGACAGGCCTGCTCCTCTTCATCGCCGTGCGCACGCAGATGATCATCCACACGCTAGGCTCAGGCAAGGCCCCCATCATGGGCGTCGACTGGTGGCTCTCTGACGCGGTCAAGGACGAGTCCGCCGCCGAGTGCCAGCGCATCAACATCAAGACGAGCGAGCTCCGGGCCGAGATTCTCCGCCTGATGGGCCAGATGGCACGCACGCCTGAGAACATTGAGCTGATCCTGGCCCTGATCCGCCGGGCCCAGATGGTCGACGCCGAGTGCGTGCGCTGGACGAAGAACGTGCCCGACAGCTGGCGGTGGAAGAGCGTAGCGTGGGAGGATAGCGTGCCGAGCGGTGACTTTAGCCGCGCCGAGGTTTTCCCCGGGCGTGTCGACGTATACCGGGACTTTTATATTGCCAGCGTGTGGAACCTCATGCGTGTGTCGCGCCTCATCCTGGCGAGCATCATCGTGCGCTGTGCCGCCTGGGTGTGTAGCCCCGTCGACTACAGGACCACGCCCGAGTACGCCACCGCCGCGAGGACCTGCGTCGATACCATCACCGACATCATCGCCAGCGTGCCGTACCACCTGGGCTGGCATCTCAAACCCGAGAGGAAACACTTGTTGGAGAGACAGCTGAGCGGCTTCGCGTGTGGAGAAGAGGACTCGCTCAAGGGCTTGGCCGGATACTTTTTGTCATGGCCACTGGGCTGTATCCAGGGCCAGGACTACACGACGGACGCGCAGAGGAGCTGGATCAAGGGACGGTTGAGGTACATCGCGGACGAGCTCGGCGTCAAGTATGCGCACATCTTATGCCAGGTGAGTTATTCTTTTCCCCCTTCGTTCCTCGTCCCCCGGCAGCCGGCCTTCCTATATAGATAAGGCAGAGAGACCAAAGGGCCTTCTTCATAACGCCTTGTGAGTCAAACTTGGTCGCTGACCCGTGATCATAGCTCAACGTGCGCATCCCCTCGATGCTCATTCGTAGGGACGGGCTCATGACCCAGCCCTACCCCATTTCTTCCAACTTTGTCAAGCTCATGTCCGCGCGCCATGCGCCGCCCACCACAGGTTACACGATGAACCCTTTGCAGCAGCGCGAGGCCATGCTGAAGGAGCAGTTCGAGAACAAGAGGACAGAGCTACTCCGGATGGCCTCCAACAACGCTGGGCCGGGCGTTGAGTATGTGGCCAAGAGCTGGCTGAGTGTCTGAACGCAGCGGAGGGGGGAAACAAGGAGGGGAGGGGCAGTGTGTCCTCCCTCCTTCACGATTGAGAAAAGGGATTCTCGTACCGATATTTTCAACATGGTAACTTGGCAGGACAGGCTTGGCATTAGAGAGTGTCTTAATTTGTTTCTCTTTTTTCTTCTTTTCCCCCATTCAGGCTTGGAAACCAGGCCATTGACAACCACCGATTGGCGATGGGTATTTCCTTGCAGTCTGGGCGCCATAAGAGAAAAATCACCTCGTTCCAGGCGAACCGGGGCAAAACATTATTTCTGTATATGGCGTTGTCGATTTGTCATTGGCAGCAGACAGCCACACACAACGGAGCTACCCCTCGTAAGGGTTGCGAGCATCTGGGCCGGAGTCTTGCAGTGCGTATCTTTTCTTCTTCTATGTCCAATGATACCTTTATTCATTCATAAGCTTGATTAAGCACATCGTATCTCCGCGTTCCAAATTCATGACTCCGTTATGTGCCCTGTGCCCTGACGCTGCTGCTTCAACTATGCCCTGTATACGCTAGTAGCACTTGCTTCGAGGTTCGCCTCGCCTGGATGGACGACAGTGCCACAATTCGTTTATAGGGTCACGCTGGTAACATGTTTGCCATGGTCACCAGGGCATGGCACCGATATCGTGCCGAGGGTGCCCCTGATCGGTGCTTACCATAGACGATGCCCTATCCCTTTGCTCAAGTCACACGCACAACGCGAGTTCTGCGATTGCCGACATCCTTTGCTCCTTGTGGCAAAGCTGGAAAGTTTGCAAAGCGCAAGCATGAAAAACGTTGATGTGCATGAACTTTCAAAACGTATTGTCGTAGCAAGTACACGTAAATTGAATGCAGGAGAAAGCTGGATATCGTCAAGTAGATCCATGAAGAAAGATGACAAAAAATACCATATTTCACCGGGTATCGTCGAATGCGCGCAGAGACAATTGTCAGTCGGCCGTTAAAACATGATCATAAGCGGCCAGTCTATATGGTCGGCCAGGATACGCCAGCAAGATAAATTGTAGCAAAAAGACCAAGGAGAGGTATCCACGCGAGGGCGCAAATAAATCTGGTATGGTATAATCACTTGCTCTTCTTTCCGGCCGCCTCCTTGTTCGCATGCAGATTCCAGGCGTTGACGAGATACTTTTGGGTGGCATCCACCTCGTTCTCGTGCTTGACGTGCTTAACGCCGACCTTCAGACCGTCCTTGGTGAAGACGACATTCTTCTTGCCCATGCGCTGGGACACATTACCCTGCATCTGGTTGACGCTGAGGTAGATTTGGTAGCCGACCCAGGCGAGCCCGGCGATAACGGTGAAGAAGATGACGAGGGGAAGGAGTTGGCTATTGGGCACAATGTCTGGTCAGCCCTCTTTTCAAATTGGGATTTTGAAGCGCGCCCGCCCCTGTGTATGGAAGCTGCTGAAGCAGATTGGTAGGTAAATACCTGAGGAGGGAGGGTTGAGGCTTTGCTTTTCCCCACGCCATCTTGAGAAACCAGCCTTCTTCAGTGGCTGGACTTGTTGCTGAGTCGGGGATTGTAAACGATCGAACCGATCGTAGCAGGGCGGTGGAGAGGCACAGCAGGCGTCTGAAGACTGCGACTGATTGATCGATCGATCGACGAGCCGAGGTTCCACCAGACAAACAAAGAGGGCCTGCGAGGTAGAGAATGACTTGTGTCAAATGCAATTTGGTCGGAGGCTCGTACCTGATGAACGGCTGGTGAGGAAAGGAAAGGAAATTAATAATATGAAGAGAAAGAGAGAGAGAGAGAGAGAGAGAGAGAGAGAGAGAGAGAGAGAGGAACGAGGATCAGGAGTTTGGGAAAGAAAAGGGCAGGAAGACGTTGTTTAGAAGCTACACCCTAAATATGGAAAAAGGATGCTGTCCCCGAGTCTACAGCTGAGAAGCGCGTAAATTTTGCCAATTAAAGTGATAGTTGGGTGGCTAGCAGGCTGATCAACGCCAGGAGAAGGCCTGGGTCGAGAGGGAATCTGACCTGCGTACAGGCGAGTCTCAGGGTCCCTATGCTAGTGATTAGTGTCAGCACTATGGCTGTACATCACTTGCACCATGGTAGCAGATCACCATTACACCCTAGCACGACAGTACAGTACTTTCGGCCCTTGCAGGTGTTACGGCGGGGAACTCAGGGCCCAACCCTCGCCAACATACAAAATTTCATCATGATCGCTAAGAAAGACAGGTTGTCGACCTGCCCCTGCCAGCTGAGATACTGCAAAGCAAATGGATTCGGCCGACAGCCTACCTAGCAAGTACGTACAGTAAATATATAGTGGTGCCTGCCTGCTGCAGGTGTGTTGGATGGTAGGAGCAGTAAGGGATCGAGGGCCCGCGGAGCAGGCACTGTCAGGGAAGGCCGCCCCCAGCTATCACGTGATACAGGCCCGCAGTTAAACATCGGTGCCCGCAGGTCGGGTCGAGAAGTGTCCGCCCACGCCCCTCCTCCCATGCGAGGCTGGAGCTACAGTTGACGAAACAGGCCAGCTGCACGCTACTACTTCTAGAGGCCACACAAGGCTTGACAGGGCCGCATACAGGGCAACGCCATTAGGTCTACAGCCGGTCAGGCTTCAGGTGCTAGTCAGAAAGGCTGACTTGTCTTCTTCTTTTCTTTGATACGTCGTCGAGCTTCTAAACAGGTCCAATTGTTCCTTTTCAGTGATCGTGTTCCTCACTATCGCCCTTGCTCAACCTTCAACTGTGGTCGAGTTGTAAAATAGCTGACCAGGGCAGGACAAGGCCAGGTTGCCATAGCCCATAAAATAGGTCCCCCCGCCTGTCAAATGTCCAGCGTATCCAAAAGCTCCACACTCTGCGTACGCTCGCTCCCTCGACAACCTCGACCCAGCCCAACACACCTCGACCATCGCGACCAGCCTGCCCATTTGGTCTCTCGTCGGACGCGCACACCCTGTCGCATTGTCACTCGCCCCTTTGCGATCCTCTCTGGGCCTGCAAACATCCGAGCAACGCTTTAACAACCCCCGTTCGAGCTGACCTCGGCGGCCTACCGCCCTCTCCACGCGACATTATGTCTGCACCCAACGACTACGGTCAAGGCCAGCCTGGCTTCCAGCAACCATATGACGGCCAGGCCTACGAGAACCCTGCTGGATCCCCGCCGCCTCAGGCGGCTCAACACCCCGCAGAGGGAGCGGGAGGCAAGAAAAAGAAGAGAGCTTACGCTGCTGGCGCGTTCGATGTGGGAAGTGGCGGCAATGCCGCCGTGGGAGGCCAGCTTCCCGCTGGAGGCCAGTTCGGCGCCCCTCAACCAGTGACACCTGGATATGGTGGCTATCCAGGTCAAGAACAGCCAGCTGCAGCTGCAGGTTATCCTGCAGCCCAGCCCTTCACTCCCGTTGCTGGCCCCGGATACCCCCAGCCAGACTACGGTGCTGCTCCTGCGCCTGGTGTTGCTGGACTCACTCAAGGCATGTCGAACCTGCAGGTGGGAGGAGGCCAGCCTCTGCCGCAACAGCAGCAGCAGCAGCAGCAAGCTCCTGCGCGCGTTGGGCCCCTGAACCAGCTGTATCCGACCGACCTGCTCAACCAACCCTTCAACGTCTCCGAGCTGGATCTGCCCCCACCCCCAATCATTCTTCCTGCAAATGTGAGTCCGCGAGCAGTGCCCTCACCCCCGTGTGTGTTCAGTTGGCTCACCCGACCAAAAGTCAAGCTGTACTCCCTCCGAAGATGCGAACTGCCCTCCAAAATATGTGCGATCGACCCTCAACGCCGTCCCCACGACGCACTCCCTCCTCAAGAAGTCGAAGCTCCCCTTCGCGCTCGTCATCCAGCCGTATGGCTCGCTTCATGATATGGACGATCCTGTTCCTGTCGTCCAGGACCAGGTGATCTCACGGTGTCGGCGGTGTAGGTCGTACATCAACCCGTACGTGACTTTCCTCGACCATGGACATAGGTGGCGGTGCAACATGTGCAACCTCTCCAACGACGTTCCGCAGGCCTTCGACTGGGACGCCGCGGCTCAGAAGAGCATCGACCGGTGGCAGCGGGCTGAACTGAATTCCGCGGTGGTGGAGTTCGTGGCCCCCCAAGAGTACATGGTCCGACCGCCTCAGCCTCTCGTCTATCTCTTCCTCTTCGATGTGAGCTATGCGGCCGTCTCGACCGGCCTTCTGGCGACGAGCGCGCGCACGATCCTGGACAGTCTGAGTAGGATACCCAACGCGGACCGGCGCACTCGTCTGGGCTTCATTGCCGTGGACTCGAGCCTGCACTATTTCTCTATACCCAAGGACGCGGATGAGAATGGAGACACGAACATGCTCGTCATCAGCGACCTCGACGAGCCTTTCCTGCCGGTCCCTACAGAACTTCTGGTCCCTCTGAGCGAGTGTCGCCAGAGCATCGAGAACTTCTTGACAAAGCTTCCGGATATGTTTATCAACAACCAGAACAACGGATCATGCATGGGTTCCGCCCTCAGGGCTGGTCACAAGCTGATCTCCCCCGTCGGTGGAAAGATTGTGGTCCTGAGCGCTTCGTTGCCGAACCTGGGCTACGGCAAGCTTGACATGAGGGAGGACAAAAAGCTCTTGGGCACATCCAAGGAGAGCAGCCTGCTGCAGACGGCCAATGGCTTCTACAAGAGCTTTGCTGTCGAATGCTCAAAGAACCAGGTCTCGATCGACATGTTCCTCTTCTCCTCCCAGTATCAGGATGTCGCCTCGTTGAGCAATCTTCCTCGGTACACTGGTGGTCAGACGTGGTTCTATCCCGGGTGGAATGCTGGGCGGCAAGAAGATGCTATCAAGTTTGCTTCCGAGTTCAGCGACTACCTGTCATCGGAGATCGGTCTGGAGGCTGTTCTGAGAGTGCGCGCCACGACGGGCCTGAGAATGAACACATTCTACGGCAACTTTTTCAACCGGAGCTCCGATCTGTGCGCTTTCCCAGCCTTCCCGCGCGACCAGTGTTACGTGGTGGAAGTAGCCATTGATGAGACCTTGTCTAAGAGCATGATCTGCATGCAGACGGCTGTGCTTCACACTACCTGCAACGGCGAGCGGCGAATCCGGGTCATGACCCTGGCCCTGCCTACGACGCAGAGCCTGGCGGACGTTTACGCCTCCGCGGACCAATGCGCCATCACCACATACTTCAGCCACAAGGCTGTCGAGAAGGCGCTCAGCGGCGGCCTCGATGCGGCCAGAGACTCGCTGCAGACAAAGCTCGTCGAACTGCTCCAGACGTTCCGGAAAGAGCTGGCTGGCGGCAGTATGGGCGGTGGCCTGCAGTTCCCGGCCAATATGCGCGGTCTGCCTGCCCTGTTCCTCGGCCTGATCAAGCATGTGGGCCTGCGCAAGTCGGCCCAGATCCCCTCCGATCTCAGGTCTGCAGCGCTCTGCCTGTTATCGACGCTGCCTCTGCCGCTGCTGATGCAGTACATCTACCCAAAGCTGTATTCACTGCACGATATGCCGGACATCGCAGGCACGCCCGACCCGGAGACCAGCCAGATCGTCCTGCCACCGCCGCTGAACTTGTCCTCGGAGCGGTTTGTCTCGTACGGACTGTACCTCATTGATGACGGGCAGACACAATTCCTGTGGGTCGGCCGCGATACGGTCCCGGCCCTACTGCAGGATGTCTTTGGTGTCGCCGACAGGACACAGCTCCACGTGGGCAAGGGTACAGTGCCAGAGCTGGACAACGACTTCAACGAGCGGATCCGGGCAGTCATCGCCAAGAGCAGGGATTACAAGTCCAAGGGCGTGGGCAGTATCATCCTCCCGCATCTGTACATTGTGCGCGAGGACGGCGAGCCCAGCCTGAAGCTGTGGGCGCAGACCTTGCTGGTGGAGGACCGCGCAGATCAGGGTATGAGTTTTGCACAATGGATGGGCGTGCTGAGGGAAAAGGTATGTGTTTGTTGAGTATTGCCTGCACTGGAGGCTCGACATTGTAATGCTAACATTCTATGTTTTACAGGTTGTCCAGTAATCTGGCCCAAGGTAAATCGCATGCTTCAAATGGTGACTTTAATTGTATAGACATCAGACGTCAAAAAACACAGAGCAGTTGATCATCTTTAAAAAAAGAAAATTCGTTTGAGCGAAGTCGCCTGGCTGTGATTTTGAGAGTTACTCCTGTGACATGTATGCTGTTTTTTTTTCCTTCCTTTTTTTTTTTTCTTTTTTGTCTTTGGAGGCTTGGTACATGCCACCGAAAACCTTCGTCTCCGACGTCTTCACCGTGGAGTGGCTTGTGATATTTGGGGGCGAGAAACGCTGGGCTACGCAGTGGCCTGACCGGGGCCGGCCTTTCATCCAAAAGATGTTCCCGTAGTCGACGTAAAGGCCAGAACCCATATTCGCCTTTGGTGAGAAAACCAATGACAGTGCATTGCCTTGTTTTTTTTTTTGCATTTTTTGGCCGACGAGAGCCGCTGTTGTTGGTTGAGGCGCAGGAACACCCGAACCTATACCGTTCTCCGTAGTTGGTCTTTTTTTCCCCCCCTTCTTTCTTTTTCGTTCTTTTCCTGTTGGATTTCTGACCCCCTTCTCATCCATTATTGAACACGTGGGCTTGGCAGATAAGCTATTCAGATGATGCTGATTGATCATCAAGAGAAATCATCTTCGGACAAACTGTTGTCAGCCCAGTGCATACTCGGCAGGTTCCGAAATTCTTCCTCCCAAGGCCAGTTATCCCACGTTGTCTGCTACTTAAAAAAGGTAACAATCAGATCTGTTTCAAGTACTCTGGAGCGGGCCTGTGAGCACCGGGCCATTGGCGACCGAAGGATTTTCTTCTTTATTCTTTCAAGAACACCTTGCAATGAGTTTATCCGGGGGCCACAAGAAAAGCGGCCAAGTTGCAAAGCATAGCCTGAATATACATAATATGTTGGTGGGGTTGGAGGAGACCTGCAGTGCTGGCTTTGTCATGCGGGAGTTTATTTTTGGGCGATAATTATCTTATAGGCTTATACTTATAGTAGTAGCTAAGGGGGCATGGGCGCCTGGATCCGGAGCGTCTAGCCCAGCCTGGCATGGCTAGACAAGCCTGGATGAAACATACTGGCCGCCCAGTGAAGGACCTAAATGCTGTGTTGAGACAGCCATGCCGAGAAGGCTGGCGCCTAGAGAACGCATCTTGGTAGGACAAGGCGGCTAGTGACTCTTGGACGTATGGTAGAGGAACAGCGGGAGAACGGCCTGGTTGGTTGGCCGGACGAGGCAAGGAGGGCACATTGCAGAGATGCCGTCCGGTGCAGATTGGTGATAAGTAAGAGAGACTCCTGTATCATCATGAACCAGCCCAGTCTATACGACACAACCAGGAAATTGTGTGGAAGCGAGGGGACCACCCGGGGTGTCGGGTCTCATCTCATCCGGTAGCGACAGCGCCGAGGGGGGAAACGTGTGTATGTTTGTGTAAGTATTGTCTCCTCTCATGTATCCCCAGGGTAGCCAGGTCGAAGGGTGGTGATGACAAAGAGAAGCAGCCGAGAAAGTTGTAGAAAAGTAACCCAAAGTGGGGTGGAGGAATAAGGGTGGTGGCCTTTCAGTCAGGTCAAGGTCAGCCTTGTGGCGGCCCTTTTGCGTCCCTGAAATAGCGCTGGGCTTTGGTGACAATGAAGTGAGAGTAGGCCTGGTTCAAGACCAGATGCGAGGCCACTCATCTCACGTCCTCCTCTTGAGGCTCTGCACATCCACTTTTACATGCCTTCAGGAGCGGGTAGGTAAGTACATGGGTAGGAATAGATGCTCTACTACTACAGCATGTGGACGGACCGTGTTGGACAGGACCACATACTGGACCAGGCCCGCTGAGGTCAACACACATTTGGTGGACGTGATGATGATGAATGGGCTCTTTTGAAACCAGCCTGGCGGGAAAGGGGCCAGAAAAGAAAGACGGTAAGCGAAGAAAGAAGAAGAAGATGCTGACCTCGGCAGATGGGAACCTCTTTCCTTACTATGGTAGTAGTTATTTTATGACAGGCAAGTCTCTTATTAGGGGCCGCCTTCTGCCGCTGCCGTTCGTTCTTTCTCTCTTCACCTGTGTGCCTTTCTGCCACTTGCCCATCCTCACCACCTGCGTGTTGTGTCCGTCCTTTCTCTTCTCTTTAGGGAAAGAAGGTTTCTGTCTGGCCTCCGTCACAATTCTAAAGGTTCGTCTTTCATTTCTCTCTCTTTCTCTCTCTTCTCTCCCCTTGCCTCGACTATCCCCACTCACAGCCCACTCACCGTTCACCATCACCATTCATTCGTTCCTCCCTCGTATGTGCTTGTGTGTGCTATGGCTGCATCTCGTTTCCCCGCCGTATTCAGCTTGCATCCGTGCCATCGAACCAAAGTCGCTGGTCTTGTTGTCGGGACTCCACTCTTGCAGTTACACCTACTCTCCTAGGGTCACTGAGGTAGACCCCATAGAACACGGATACCACTTTACGGGTATCAGATGAGAGAGGGAAGAGAAGCAGGGTCCCCCAGGCCCGCAGCCCTGATACAAGGACCCGGTTCGTCCCAGGGGTTACCACGGTTCTCACCACACCACACTACAGCACCCACTGCAAGCTCATCTGACCAACCGACCTCTCACTACCTACACACTAAACACACACACCACACCACATGAACAGCACACACACTTCTCAGCCCCTTGCACTCTCCATCCATCCATCTTTGCTGCCTGCCTGCCTGCCTGCACCATCCTATTCACTAAATTCAGTCCCCTTTCTCAAGATTCTTACCAGGTACGATAGGTCCTTAGAAACACACTGCGGATAGCCCTTCTACGATCCATGCTCAGCACCTCGGAACGGTACGTATTTATTTACCTTGACTACTTTACAATCCACCACAAATCATGACCCCACCCACCAAAACACACAACCCAGACCTTTGGCAGCTCTTTTTTGAAGAACCCTGCGAGGGCCCAAGCGGTTCAATTCAGCTGGCCCCTGTCAACTACTGTTTCAGCGCTCTGGCGTCCATGAGTGATGATTTCTGGGCGTCTGTCCACTGTCTTCTCTTTCCACATGGATGAATGACTCTGGATTCTATTTTCCTATTACAAAGACACCTCGTGGCCCCCTTTCCCCCTTCGAAACCCAGTCACCATCATCTCTCTCTGTCCCAACCCGAGAGGTTTTGTGGATATTCTCGATACTAACACTCGGATCTTGTCCCCATACACACAGACCTTGACGGATAGAGAGATCAGAGTACCACCCACTTACTCGCTTCTCCTCTCTCCTGCCACCAGACAAGCACTGTGCCCCCACCCCGCCTTCTGCTCGTGGCCCAGCCATCGATCGCACCCCACCCTCCTCCTCCTCCTCCCCCTCTCGTGCCCCCCAAAACAAGAACCTTCCCACCTCAAGGTCCCGCCATCTTCTCCTCAGCTTGATTCCTTGTCGACTGCTCGCTCGAAGCAAGCATCTTCCTGTCTGTAAGTACCCTTTTACGCACCCATCTGCCGTATCGCCCTCTACCTCTCCATCCGTCCTTCCTCCGTCGAGCAGCCGCCCGAGTTCCTTAGGCATAGCTCTTATCACCTAACCACCACCTCTGCCACCTCCTCAAAGAAGAACCCTCTCGAGACGGTTCTTCTCCTCGTTGTATGCCTCTCAACTGACTGAAATCTCCCACAATAAATAGGAATCGCGTCATCCTGTACAGCGTAACGTTTCCCTTCGCATAGCCGCCCGCATCGCCCGTGTTCTCTCTCTGCCCCTCCCCGACCGCTCATCATCCGGTCCCGGGTGACCTCTTAGTTCGATCCCTCATCTGGCGACCTCCCTTTTCGCCTCTCCTCAGTTTCCTACCACAGGGCCGAGACCAAAGAGTTTCATAGTTCTGTTGGGACCAGTATTCATTCAACCCATCAAATCGATCACCTGTGCACATTTACAAACGCAGCGGCACCAGTCAGCATGTCACGATCCCAAGCTCCCAACCCTGCGGGGTCCCGCAAGATATCCTTCAACGTCAGCGAGCAGTATGATATTCAGGACGTTGTGGGTGAAGGTGCCTATGGTGTTGTCTGGTAAGTCTGAGTCGAGGAGATCGCGCCGCTACCACTCGAGGATCTACCCTCAGCTGACCCTGCTACTTCGCACAGCTCTGCGATACACAAACCCTCTGGCCAGAAGGTGGCCATCAAGAAGATCACCCCCTTTGACCATTCCATGTTCTGCCTGCGGACCCTGCGTGAGATGAAGCTCCTGCGTTACTTCAACCACGAGAATATCATTAGCATTCTCGATATTCAGAAGCCCAGGAGCTATGAGACCTTCAACGAGGTCTATCTGATCCAGGTATGTCCGCTGTCCTACAAATCCTTCTTCCTCCGCCGTCCCCATGCAGGGCTTGCACTAATTTGACTCTACTTACCGTTCAGGAACTGATGGAGACCGACATGCACCGTGTCATCCGCACCCAAGACCTTTCCGACGACCACTGCCAGTACTTCATCTACCAGACCCTGCGGGCACTCAAGGCCATGCATTCCGCAAACGTCCTCCATCGAGATCTGAAGCCTTCCAACCTACTCCTCAACGCCAACTGTGATCTGAAAGTGTGCGACTTTGGTCTGGCTCGTTCCGCTGCTTCTCAGGAGGACAACTCGGGCTTCATGACCGAATACGTTGCGACACGCTGGTACAGAGCCCCAGAAATCATGTTGACGTTCAAGGAGTACACCAAGGCTATCGACGTGTGGTCTGTGGGTTGTATCCTGGCCGAGATGCTCAGCGGCAAGCCCCTGTTCCCGGGCAAGGACTGTAGGTGTCGCCCTTAACGTTAGGCTCTTCGTTTAGACCCATGGCGCTAACACGGCAGTATAGATCACCACCAGCTCACTCTCATCTTGGATGTCCTCGGCACCCCCACCATGGAGGACTACTACGGCATCAAGTCTCGCCGAGCTCGCGAGTACATTCGGTCGCTGCCCTTCAAGAAGAAGGTGCCCTTCAAGACCCTGTTCCCCAAGACCTCCGAGCTGGCTCTGGACCTCCTCGAGAAGCTGCTGGCGTTCAATCCCGTGAAGCGTATCACGGTCGAGGAGGCTCTGAAGCACCCATACCTCGAGCCCTACCACGACCCCGATGATGAGCCCACCGCTCCCCCAATTCCCGAGGAGTTCTTCGACTTCGACAAGCACAAGGATAACCTGAGCAAGGAGCAGCTGAAGCAGCTGATCTATCAGGAGATCATGCGGTAAATACTTTGCGACTAGAGCATTTTCGGCTGGCGAACGGCGTCCAGGGAGAGTCTATGTTGTGTGTTGTGTTGCGTTGGGTTGGGTTGCGTCGCGTCGTTCAGGTACCTAAAACGGCGTGGTGAGGTATGCGCAGATGGTATGTATGGATGATGGACAAAGAAACCTTGACTCTATACTATGGTAACGAATGGGCGGACACACACGAAAGCTTGGAAACTGTATGGGTTGCATTTCGGGCAGGAAAGTAAGGCAGATTACGACGATATTCTTCTTCCTTTGTGTGTTTTGACAGGAAGAGAGACGAGAACCAGATTAAGGATCATGTTGAGAAGAGCATTAGCTTTGGGTGGATAACCATACTGGAAATTTTTTCTTCTTTTCATTCTTCATTCTTGTCTCCAGTACTCTCTATTTTGTTATATGCTTTGGAGTTGACATGCTGAGATTATAAAGCCATTGAAACGTATATGAAGAAGCCGCCTTTCCTCGCCCTCACCAACTTCATTTATGGATGAATGGAACTCGCTTTCCGTCTCTCGTGCACCGTTCGCAATGTATGGAACTCTGATGGAGGAGACGTTACCTGGCGCTGATATCGGGCATACATATGAAGTCGGTGACACTTGGGGTATCTTAGGTTGCTGCTGCTACTGCTGCTACTGCTATTGCTATCTTGCGCGCCGAGCTAGTCAACTCCCCCCCCCCCCTTCCTTCTCTATAAATTCCACATGCGTGCAGTCAGGCACGCCTTTGGGGGAATCCGTCTTGTCATTTTTCCTTCTCTCAACCCTGAGGGGAGAAAATGGTCCGGGGCGTCTCATCTCCCCAGCCTTCCTGCGGTGCTCGCCGCTGTCGTCCTCTCCCATGCTTATGCTAGGATTTCTTTGGTGTGTATCTCTTTCAAACAACGATAGATCTCCACAGTAGGGGAGAGCACGAACACGCGGGCATGCTGATGATGTCCGGACGGGCGGTCCATCTTACACTGGTCATTCAAACTTCGGAAGAGGATGACGGCGGCTAGCCTTTGATCACCTCAAAGCTTGGATGGTTGAGGTGCAATTCATATAAAAGCCTTTCCAGAAAGGGCACAAGAGCAGATCTCGATCCAGTCCTTCACCGCACTCCACCTCCGCGGCCAATTAACCACATCTCCACCCCCAGCACGTCAAACTTCTCGCCCTCGTCGCTCAGCGGCTCGTTCCCAAAAGTCAGGCACCGCGAGCTCACGCCCTTCTCGAGCGAGTCGTTCAGCCACAAGCCATAGTGCCCATCACCACCGCCGACCGACAGCCAGTGCTGCTCACAGTAGATGTAGAACTCGTTCTCGCCGCTGTATGGGAACGCCTTGAACCTGATGGATGGGCCTATTGATAGTGCTGGGCTGGCCGTCCTTGGAGGGGCAGAGACATGCGCTGCTATTGGCTGTGGAGGGGCGAGGGCCGAATTGTGAGTGGACGGTGGCGCAACGGAGGTGGGTGGATTGTAGGGAGCCGGAGGTTGTGCGGGAGGGTCGTCGGAGAGGTCGATGAGGTCTCCCGACGGTGCAGGCGCTGGCTGAGGTGGTGAACGCGGGAAGGAAGATCGGGTTGGGCTGGCGATGGTGGTCACTCTGGCTGCTGCAATGTTTGTCGTGTCCTCTGACGGCGGTGGAGGTAGGGAGGCGAGGAGGGAGGCGCGCCAGAGGAAACATTCACCATTACCAAAGTAATGGGCCTGTGGCCGCGGCGGATCAGAAAGGTAGGCACCAAACAGCTATGTGGATTAATTCAGATAGAAGATCAGCCTCTGGTCTAATCACTGCGCAATTTGGGACAAAAAGGACGAAGCGGGGCAAAGAAAGCAAATTACTCACGCCTCCGTCGTTGTCCTTCACTACCAGTACAAAGCTGGCTCTCTGGCCTTCGTAGGCACTGCACTTCTTGTACAGCGTCCCCAGACTTGCGCCGTCCTGATCCAGGCTGTACACAAGGTTCCACTCATCTTCAATGCGCTGGCGCTCCGGGATCATAATTCGGATCTCTTCCGCTACCACGGGCGTCAGCAGTCTTGCCGAATGCGTGGTGTCATCCCTGAAGCCTTTGAGCTCGAGCGGCTCGAGAGGCGGTGGCCGCAGCGGCGAGGCGGACCGGTGCATTGGTGGTGTGTAGACGCCGCTGACACCGTTGCCCTGGAGGCGCGGCCAGGAGGCGCCGTGGGTCAACGACGGGGGTTGCTCGCCTGCTGTCATGTCGCTGAAGCGTCGTACGAGTCCGCCGAAGCCTGCTGCGAGCCCGTGGAGGTAAGAAGAGGCGGCTGGCGCCGTGGTAGGAGTGGCGTTGCCAGAGGCGGAGGGCGAGGGCGAGTACTCGTCGGAGCGGTGCCCGTGTCTGGTGGGTCTGTCATGGTCGTGGTACGCCATGATTGGCTCTTGTTCCTGATGATGTGTTGTAAAGAGAAAGAGACAGAGGGGTTGTAGTCGAGGCAGTAGGAGAGAGAGGGGTTGGGTGCACAGTATACTCAAGATATTCCCAGCAGGAAGTAAAGGTGGGCTGTGTGGACCCGAAGGCGAAATTGCAGGACAATGGGACAATACAAATCCTCGCTAGCCAGGAGCAGCAATAGCAAACAATCTCATGTCACAAAGAGGCTACTCGACGTAAAAGAGAGACATGAAAAGGGCAGGTGCTGACTGTAGTTTGCTAAACATGGTCGGTGTTCTCTCAGGTTCTTATTGACCGTCACAGTTCAGTTCTAAATCTGGAGAAGCTGACAGGACCAAAGTAAGCCGGCCAAACCCCCTAGCAATGCTTCTGTCACAGGCCTGATCCTAGCCTGGCATGAGCCTGGGACCTATGACGTCCCACTGGAACAAGGGTGGGTACTCTCGTGGGCCGCCCCGGGCCGTCTGCCATATCTTCTTCGCTACACCCACTGCAGTATAGGCCCCCTACGTACTAGGTACGTTCCACCACCATTTCAGCTTTCAATTCCCTTTCTGTTCGAGGGTATTTCAACTCTCAAAAGAATAGGCATCGAGGTCAAGCAAGTGTACATTGATGCGACCTGGAAGCAGACATCACCAACAACAGCGTTGGGTGTTGGTCCAACGACGTCTCCCCTCTCCACCTCGTCAGGAGCTCCGCAGACTCAAAGTCAGTCAGGGCATTGTTTTCTGCCGGTCCAGCACACACTAAGCAACGTGTGAGACCGCTCTCGTCAACCCCTTCTCTGCCGTGGCTGTGACCAGTGCACGCGCTATTGCTCTTCGCAAGGGAGGTACGGTGACAGCATGCTTAGGCGATGCTTCTGTATCTCGATCAACGGAGAGACACTGCCTTATGACTTGCCTCCAGGACCGAATCGACACAAGGTGACACCGTCCACCAGTCAGTCAGGTTCTCACTAGAGCTTTGTTCATGTGAAGTCGCTCAAGACCTAGATATCTGAGGCGCTGGTCAGACAAGGCCCCCGATAAATGGACAGCCCATTACACAAGAAGAACCTCACGGCTGAAGGTAAGGCCTCCTTCCTCAAAACTCAACAACTTTTTGGGAACCGATTTTTCGAGGGTCACAATTGTGACATAAATTGCTTGATCCCTTCTAGGACACCCTCGGGGCTCGGCTTCTTAGAACACACGTCCGGCTCGAAATCGAAAGTCCTCTTTAGATAATCCCGAGTTGTAGGACCAATAGTAGCGATAAACCTTGTTCGACCTGGCTCTTTTGGCTTTGCCTTGCCTGTTGTCTCGTCGAGTAGGCCGAGGACTTGAAGCATAGCATCACAGCCTGTTGGAGAGAAGACCACAATCCAGACCATGGACCTCTCCCTTGTCTCCAGCAGACGCTTCTTGAAGTCATCTGCAAACGATTCCATGACCCCTGTGCCGTACACGACAACCTCGTCTACTCTGATTCTTTTCTCCTCAGGCAGTTCAGGGTTCATGAGCGTTTTTGGGATGATGTCTCTCCTTTGCTCCCCCACAAGGAACAGTAAGGCCGGGTTCTCCTCGGGGCGGTCTGAATACCAATCATCGTAGTGGTCCAGGATGAATCTGGCCAGATTGTCACCATTTCCGGTGTGCTCTCCAAACACCTGCAGTGCTGGGTCCGATGGCACGGCCTTGAGGGCCCTGGTTGTGGCCGGGCCAACACTGTACACTGGCACTTCGCACAGGTGTGGCCATTGCCGGTCGCCACCTTGTATTCATCATCAGTGAACATCATGAGGAGGGGAAGTAAATGAGGAACTTCTCACCCCGTCCATCTTGCACGATCTTGGTAAAGGCCTCGACCGCTCTCTGGGAGGTGAATACCAGGCCACCATACGCGGCCCCAAAATGTCTGCCTATCATTTTCGATTTAAGCATTGTTTCTATCTCTCCCATGCCATCCTGTTCGAACCTGTGCTCCAGAACGGGAACGAAAGCAGGCTCAAAGTGGGGCCCTTGTTGTGTCTGAGCGAAGATCTCTTCGTACCCATCTCCAGGTGTCGATTTGGTCTTGAGCAGCAGTATTGGTATGCCGTCATTGGTCTTGTCTTCAAGTGGAGAGGCCATCTTGTCTCCTCGATAGAAAAATGCATCAATAGATGAAGAAAAAAGAAAGGGGTTAAGAGAAGAGAAAGAAGAAAGAGAGAAAAGAGAGAGAGGGAGGGATAGACCGGTTTGAAGTTGAGAGAGTTTGCGAGAAGCCTCGCAATTAACCATCACAAAGTTAATTTTGACTGATGAGCAGGGACATCCGGCGAGCTCACCCCACCTACCCACCCTCCCACCTAACGCTGCAGTGGCTACACACAGGGGCCCATGCAGCTCCAACTGTGCTAGGCAGGTGCCGCTGATGTCACCGAGCAGGGCCCGCGAAACTTTACTTGCATCGCGCTAGAATTTCTAGAAGCGCGTTTCCGAACCGTGAGCCCCATCCGACTGACAAATCCTTGAGAATGAACCATACTCTGACGAGCTGGTGACACGCCTGGACTCTGCAAGAACAAAAGTACTCACAGGACGACGATACGATCATGGCTGAGGATTCGAGAGGAACCCAGAGTGACACCACTTTGGCGACAGTTGGACTGAATGGCGGCGAGCAGTCCAAGCCTCTGCCTCCTGGCATGGTCCTGGGCCCTGATGGAAAGCCGTGCGCTCTTCTTGACCACAAGCATGTATTTAATGCGTGCTTTTGCTGACCATTGTCATAGCTGCCGGTCTTGCACGTCCAAGAGCGCATTCTCGGCATGGGCAGCGCAAGCTAAAACGATGAAGGCACCCCAGACGACCGCCGCCGCGACAACGGCCTCGACAATGCCCCCCGTTACCGAGACAGACGACTGCCCAGCCGATGTCGAGACTCTCGGACGGCACTCGTGGACACTTCTCCATTCCATAGCAGCCACGTACCCTACCTCTCCGAGCCCCGCGCAGCAGGACGACGTCGTAGGCTTTGTCAAGCTCTTTTCCAGGCTCTACCCGTGCTGGGTGTGCGCCGAGGACTTCCAGAAGTACATCCGAAAAGACCCGGTGAGGGCCGGCAGCAGGGGCGAATTTGGAAAGTGGCTTTGCGATGCCCACAACGACGTGAACAAGAAACTCGGCAAGCCCGTATTTGACTGTTCCAGGTGGGAGGAAAGGTGGAGGACGGGTTGGAAAGATAGGAGGTGTGACTGAAGCCGCACAACATCTCAGGCAACTCGGAAACGACGCATGAGCAATCTCCAGTGACAAGTCGACGATCGACAGCATTTTCAAGGCGTTTGTAAGAAGGATACGGTACATGGAGAAAAGCATCATTGCTCATTTAGAGATATCTACAGCCTATGTGGAAGAATTAACCCCACTCATTGAAGCAAAAGAACTCCAGCGGCTGGCAATCCCGACCAACTTGGGTGATGAAGAGACTGGCTGCAGTTAGCCGCCTTGATTGATCGTCCACAGAGATGGGCTTGATAGACAAGGCTGTTGAAACCCGGATGTGTTGCCGAAAAAAACTGGGTCTCTTTTTCTTTCCTTTTCTTTTTCCCCCTTCTTTTCTTCCCCAGCATGCGGGAGTCTGAACCCACCAGGCTCGTGACTTAGATCATTGATTGCAAACTCTCTCTCCTATTTTCCACATCGGCCGACCTCGCGACTATCTGATCGCGCTCGGCATTATCAGCTGTGTCAAAACCTGACGCGGCGAGGGATGATTACCCCGCTGGAGGAGAGTCGTCCAAGTGTTTGGTCTTCTCCCTCCGAAGCTTGCCTGCTTCATGTGGTCTGACATGCATGCTATCACCGGTGTTGGGTCCAATATCTGGAATACTACCGCCAAAACGGCCTCACCTAGTCGCCGCTTCTAACCGATATCTCGCCATGGCCCAGTTTTCTTCCTCAGTGAGGTCACTCACGGATTCGGTATATAAGGGTGCTCAAGTGAGACCTTATCCTTTGTCCTGTTTGCGTGGATGGAGTCATTTAAAGTTACAGGAAACGGCCCATATTCGAACTCCACGCTAAACGTTAACGGTCAACTGGGTTGGTACCTGTAGTTTGCGCTCTAGGTACTGTCTGTGGTCCTTATCATTGTCGTTGTTGCGTACTACAGCTGCTCGTTTCGCTGTGTGTCTGTTACTTCAACACGAGAACTCATTCTCATAGCCACGATGGGCTCTACCGACTACAGGCTTGAGAAGCTCGAGCAGCCCGTCGATGTTTCCGAGTATCTCTTCAGGAGACTTTACGAGGTTGGCATTAGATCTGTCCACGGCTTGCCTGGAGACTACAATTTGGTGTCCCTCGACTATGTCAGAAAGGCCGGTCTCAGGTGGGTTGGCAACGTGAATGAGCTCAATGCTGGTCAGTACGGGTTCATCAGATAGATACCTTTTGTTCTCTCACAGCCTGTCATTACTGACAAATTTCAAGCATATGCCGCGGACGGCTACGCCCGCGTGAAGGGTATCTCTGCCCTGGTCACTACGTTTGGCGTTGGAGAACTCAGCGCTCTCAACGGCATCGCCGGAGCGTACGCTGAGCAAGTGCCCTTGATTCATATCGTGGGGTGTCCGTCCACTACATCCGAAAGAAATGGCCTCTTGCTCCACCATACCCTGGGCAACGGAGACTTTAACGTCTTCAAGAACATGTCGGCTCAGATATCATGCTATGTCGCAAAGCTTAACAGGCCCAACGAGATTGCGGACGAGATCGACCACGCCATCCGTGAATGCTGGATCCGCAGCAGACCCGTGTACATCATGCTGCCTTCAGACATGGCCTCCGAGAAGATCGAAGGGGCGAGGCTGAAGACACCTCTTGATATGTCAGAGTCAGCGAATGACCCGGAGAAGGAGGACTATGTAGTGGACGTGATCCTCAAGTATCTCTATGCAGCCAAGAACCCGGTCTTGCTGGTCGACGCCTGCGCCATCCGTCACCGTTGCTTGGATGAGGTTAACAGCCTGCTTAAGAAGACCAATCTCCCGACTTTTGTTGCGCCCATGGGCAAGGGCGCCGTGAATGAGCAGGCTCCCAACTATGGAGGTGTATATGCGGGTAATGCTTCGCACCCCAGTGTGGCAAAGGCCGTGGAGGGTGCAGACCTTGTGCTGTCCATCGGCGCTCTTAAGGTAAGATTAACGATCATTAGGTTTGGAACCTCACTTGCTTTTCCAGCGCAATAACTAAAACAAAAAAAAAATTGCAGAGCGACTTCAACACAGCAGGTTTCAGCTACCGCCTCTCTCAGCTCAACACGATCGATCTGCACAGCACACACTGCACCGTCCGCTATTCCGAATATCCCGGCGTCGCCATGCGCGGCGTCTTGCGAAAGATCACCGATCGCATCGTAACGTCGCAACTCTCCATCCGTCCTCTATCTCCTGTGGACAACGGTCCATCTGCCAACGACAACGACGGCTCCCAGACCATCACCCAGTCCTGGCTCTGGCCTCGTATCAGCGGCTATCTCCGAGAGAATGACATCGTCGTCACCGAGACAGGCACCGCAAATTTTGGGATCTGGGAAACTAAATTTCCCCAGGGCGTGACCGCACTAAACCAGAACCTCTGGGGCTCAATAGGGTGGTCGGTAGGCGCGTGCCAGGGTGCGGCGCTTGCGACGAGGGACACGGGTGACGAGAGGAGAACAATTCTTTTTGTGGGGGACGGGTCGTTCCAGCTCACGGCGCAGGAGGTGAGTACCATCATCCGCCATCAGCTCCGGGTCACCCTGTTTGTGATCTGCAATGAGGGATACACAATCGAGAGGTTTATCCACGGTGCGGATGAGGCGTACAACGATATTGCGACATGGAGGTTCAAGGACCTGCCGGCCGCGTTTGGTGCACACGAGGGAGAGACGAGGACCTTTGTGGCGAGGACGAAGGCGGAATTAGAGGCGTTGCTGGGTGACAAGAGCTTCCAAGAGGCGGCCGGCTTGCAGTTTGTCGAGCTATATATGCCGAAGATGGACGCGCCCGGGCCTTTGAGACTGATTACTGAAGCGGCTGTGAAGAATAATTCGAAGGCAGCCGAGTGAGGAGGAAAGCATGTGCGATGGTGTGTCACCTCCACTTTGCCCGGATGTGTTTGCTTCGTCGGAAAACGAATGTGCTCGTCTTCTGCGTCCATTCATTTTCGCCAAGAAAAGTTACACCATATGCATTAAGAACGGCTCCAAGATGTGTATATGGATAAATATCCGGGCGTGCACTGGTCTCGTTCAGTATTCTCGTTGTAGTGTTGAAGTCAGCAGACATCATTTATGCCTAAGAAATGCCTGAGAAGATTTGCAACGTGAAATTGAGGAATTCACAAAGGGCATAATAATTCCCGTGCAGACTACCATCACATTAAGCACATCTCCTCTTTTGAGGAATTTAAAGACAATTACGTATCTAAGTGCTCAAGTATGTCATGTGGCCTGAAAATTTCCAAAAACAAGGAAGAGAGAGAAGGAGAGAAGGGAAAAGCAACAAAGAGAGAGAAAACACCTCCATTGGAGCCAAAGCTCTGCTTACTATATTCTTCTTTTGTCCCCCCTCCCTCCCTTTTTTTTTTTTTTTTGAGCCCCTTCCTTCTTCTTCGACTTTCATTTACGATGGTTTCGGCGCTTTCCTTCCCTCGTGAATGGGTGTTGAGACCGGGGGTCCCACGTGACGGCCTATCGTGGATTACAGGGATTGACGGTCAAAAACTACTGTAAGGCGCATGCATGACCTTCACTCTTGCACCTTCCTTCCTCTCACACGGAGCTTTCACAACGCCACCAGAACATCAGGGTTCAGCACAAAAAAATAACAATGGCTGACTTGGGCAAACGCAAAGCCGCTCATGGCACAGAGGGCGATGGCTCATTCAGAAAGAAGAAGGTAGGACGGCCCAAAGGAAAGGTGGTGGAGCGGGATCATTGATTAACGCACCGTCCCCCCAGGCATATGCCACCCAATCAGTGAAACAACCAAAGCTAATCAATGCTACAGAAGGGAAACAGTGGCAAATGGAAGGTTCCGAAGAGTGATGGGTCGGAAAGACCAAAGGCCCACACCATTGAGCCTGGCGAGATGGGCATCTGGGTGACCTGCCCCCTGCACATGAAGGGCAAGGCTGCTAGAGAGATGGAGGTCCTTTTTGATGAGGTTCGTCTAAGTCACCATGCAAAAGGCAGAGCAAGGATTGACCTTTCACAGTACGCGGAGAAGATGTATGGAATCAAGACCGAGCAAGGGCCTGTCGATGGCGATGACGAGGACGAGGGAGACATTGAATCCATCATTCAGAAAGAGGTCGGCTCCTTGAAAGACAAGAGCAAAAGTGCTTCAGATCGAGTCTTCACTGAAGTTCGTATCAACCAGGAGTGTCTACTGTTCATGCGATGCAAGGCACCAATCGAACCAGTTGAATTCTCGCGGCGCATATGCCAGGATGCCCTCACTGTCGGCCACGGGAGCGCTCGAGCCCGATATTTGAACCGGCTGACACCTGTGACCATCATCACAAAGGCTACCGAGAGTGGGCTCGAGGAGGGCGCTAGAAAGGCTCTTGCTAGCCACTTCAAGCTCAAGCCGAAAGAAACAAGCACGGGCCCCGGTGCTGCTGAGAAGGACGGCCAAACAGGGGAGGTCGAGAACGCAGATGGAGAGACGCAGCCAGCTACGGTAGGAACCAGATTCGCAACTATCCTTCCACATCTTCTGACGGTAACCTCTCCTAGTTCGCCATCCGTCCTTCAATCCGCAACCACAACACTCTGAAGAGGGACGATGTCATCAAACAGATTGCCAACATGGTTGATCCACAACACAAGGTCAACCTCGGAGCTCCACACAAGGTCATATTATTGGATATCTATCAGGTGAGTGTCTTGAACCGACTGCCAAACTAAGCGCTTTTTGTTGACAAATGACAACGTAGACGGTCTGCGGGATCAGTGTCGTCCCCGGCGACTGGGATGTGCTGAAGAGATACAACTTGACGGAACTCTATAAACAGGCCAACGACTCTGGCATCAAGGACACGAACGGCGATGCTGGGAGAAACGGCAGCAAATCTGCAACCAAGACTGAAGAGAAAGTGGTCGCCGAGCCATGAATAGCGCAAGGGTTGCCATACCCGTCGACAAAAAAGAGGGGGAAGAGAGAATTTGCAGCAGTCAAATCCTTCGGTGCACGGACGACTGACGACTGACGCACATTGGTTTTCCATTGCTGTTCACCATGTCGGCCCTCAGCAGTTCCTGCCTGAGTATGCAAGCAAGCGTATGCTCAAGTGAAGATTTGGAATCAAGTAGCACTTTGACAGAGGCCTGGCATTCTTTCTGGGAGCGGTTTTAAAGGCGTCACACTAGGCCATTTCGCGACAAAATTGACGAGAGACACCGAGGACGGCCACTTTTAGGGGACTTCCCGCACGCTTTGGCGTCGAGATGACCAAATCACAGCCAATGGAAGCTTTTGGTGCTTCCTTTCCAGCCATGACGAATACGCGTGCGACACAGAAAGACGCATGAGAAGAAAATTTTCCCCGAAAGACAGGCAACTGAGATGTGTGGCGGACCGTGTGGCTGATAACGTACGTTGAGATGGCCTTGACAATCTTCGCATCAGCCACCAATTGCTGAGAATTATATTATGGGAAATGGAAGAAAGGCAGGCTCGCTTGCGCCGTTGCTGCGACCCAATCACAACGCTACTCGGATCTGGTCTGTACTTGGAACCACAAGGAGGCCGCAAAGCCTCTATTATCTGACTTGTCTTCCACCAGCTCCGACTGATCGACTCGCTTGTCTCTTCCGTATTGCTTACGAACTTAAGATAGAAGCAAGGCGACGAGGCGATGAATATGAGTCACGTGAGATCGACGAGCTCCACGGCTGCAATCTGCCGTGCTCCTCCGCCTTGTCTGGTGCTACCGAATATTCCGCTTGGCCCTTCGGAGCACCATCGCGTGCCATGTGGACTCGATGATCAAGGATCAGTGTATTCAGACGACGTGGACTGAGATTCTGAACACACCGCTCTCTCCCTCTCTAAAACCCAAGTCGACACTCGTACATCTATCACCTCGCTCGCAGAGGCTGGACTAGGTCCTTTAGCCGGGAGAGGTCCATTGCCCTACTCAATACGAGGTCGCTTCCCAGCATCCAGGTGCAACCAAGGCGGCCGATTAGGTGTAAGCGGGTAAATTCAGATTTCCATCAGAATCCACTCGTGTTCTCCCTTTGGTGCATCAACTTCTGTGTTGCAGGAAGCCGAGGACACATTGTCCACGCAGCAATTCTTGCCCAAAAGCATCGGACTTGGCATAGTAAGGGAATTCGGCGACACACTCTCCAAAGATGCATACGACGACGACAGCCTAGCAGAAGACGGTCGCCGACTGTTGGCTGAGCTCAACGCACGCATCATAACTCGTCAGAATCCACGCTTCGCCTTGACCCCCGATTCCATCTTCCGAGAAATCGAACTTACAGACAACGGTGACAAAGTACCACTTTTGTGTGGTAGTCTTCCCTGACCCAAACACGCTTGAGTGTTGCTTTTGACATTTCAAGGGGACCCAAGTCTTCATCATCTCGTGAAATAACTCAGCCCTTCAAAGGCGGGCCTACACGAGCGGCCTTTCTCCGGTCGAAATCTTCCTTTCGCTTGAGGAAACGCGTCATATGTCAGCGGACTAAGAATATCGATGTGATGCCTCAGCTTGCTGCCCCCCCCCCCTCTCTCTCTCCATAATAATCATGTCAAAGGCTCTATTCCCGGGAATCTCATATATTGAGCCTGAGTCTGGCTGCCAGCTCCAATATCTTCAGAAAACTCTTCGGTCTCAAGTTCAGGAACTAGTAGAACTGTCCTACAAAGGCTCCGTCCGCCATCCTGGTCCGCGATACACAGCCATCCCACCCGGAACAACATAGGTCGGGACAGTCTCACCGTACCTTAGACGTCACACCAAGCAGGCCTTCTGACTCTGCTTGCAATGTAAGTCTGCTTCTAAAGTCTCTTATCATTATGCCCTCTGTTTCGGCAGTCCTATTCTCACATTCTCCATAGACTCGGCTATCCAGTGACCGTAAGCCACTCTCATCCAAACTAGAACAGATCGCGGCCCCTTTCTCGTTTTCATCTACCAACTAGATGTGACCCGAAACACCTGTCTATTGTATATATCTCTAGCTTACTATGCGAGATGCATCAATAGAGAGAAAGACAGTTTTGTCAATTCGGGGGCGTGATCGACCACAGTGACAGTGTTGTCGCGGCCATCAAGAGAACAAAGTGGAGCAGCAACGCATACATAAACACGTCTGCCATGCCTGGGCTACAAATCTGGGAAGCTGGCGGAGGCTCAACGCGAACATCACCGACCCTCCTCCCTGTCTCTCCTCGCTCGCCTTGTCCTTTGACTTTCTGTGTCTCACCTGTAACGAGCGCCCAGTCGAGTGATTCGAAGGTTGGTCCGTTAGGAGCGCCGTTAGCCGGCGAATGCCGCCAGCTATTCGCCAGCGGCGACCTCGCGCGTCCTCCAGGTCTCACACAACACTGCTACACAAGCTCGGTTCCTCAAGCACCGCCGGTCCGACATACCAGCCTTTCCTCTGAAGCCGCTGTGGGTGACAGTAGCGGAATCGAGCCCGCGATAGGGCGAGCCAGCTTACATACGCCGGTATCCAAGACTACGGGTGCCGGGTCGGTCTTGGACATGGCTTCCGTGCAGGCGTTATTAAACGCAGTCTGGCCTCATTTCAGGTTGGATGCATTGCGCATTGCACGTCTACCTGAGTCCCCACATCAACACGGAACACGTGAACCCATAAGATCCCATTTAACAGGCGATGCTGCTTCGAGAATGCACGATATGTTGGTGCTGGTTCTGGCTCCGCCTTCCATGGTGAGGCTGCTCCGGTCAGAGCGATGGACCGTCAAGTCAGAGGCCGTCATCATCAAATGGATCAGAAGTGTGCTTCTCTCTGGCGGCTCGGCGCAGATGAGGAAAGAACACTTGGAGCAAAGTGGTGATGAATGTTTGGCTTCGGGCAAGGCGCTGGGTCTCCTCAAAGGTCAAAATACCAACAGCGAATTCTTGCAGGATGTCGACTTGTTGAATTTCCTTCCTACTGATATCGACCATACGCAATCACTAAAAGATTTGGGGTCGGCTATATTCGCGCGTCTTCAGGGCCTGTCACTCTCAACCTTACCCGAACGTTTGACCATCCCAGAACGAAGACACATTGACTTCCAGACCGGGAGACTATTGCGTCGGATCTCACTCCTGCAAGCACCTTCAGGGAGGTTCGGTCCGGCGGTTCCAGTACTCGGTTCGACACCTGGGACTCCAGGTCGAGCAAAGATGGGCGCAGAAGCCTCCAGAGGGGTGGGCAACTGGGCCCCGGCGTTCCACGTCATGCTTGAGGGGGTACTGCGAGATGCTGAAGATATGGCCGTGACGGTCCCTTATTACGCAATACGACGGCATTTCCAACGACTCGGCCATTGCTTAGACGCAGTCAAAACACCAAGACTGGTCGTTCTCGACGCTGCTCACGACTGGAACATCGAGGCCGAGAGGGTCACCATCTCTGGGAACGTCACGAGAACAAAGCAGGAACTACTAGCATTGCAACGCCCGCTTGAGAGCTGGGATGACCCGGATCACGGCAGCAAAGATAGAGGGCCCCCGGATCGAGATCATGCTGCAGGCATACGAGTGACGGGGCTGCGCGACTGGAGCAACTGCATCTTTGGCGACCCGCTGATGGCCATGGTCTTCACCGAGAGGCCCTCCAAGGACTTTCTACGCGGCTTCAGCGGCCGGCCAAGAAGGCAGTCAGAATACGAGTCCGATTGCGACGAGGACTTTGCCGTTCGCCTCCTGTATGGGAACCTAGTTGAATGTCAAGAGGAGGCTCATGTTCGTCTGCTGTTGTACCAGTGCTTTCATGCTACGGTAGCTGTGGTGAGAGAATTCTACCGGCCACGAAGTGATAGCACGAGCAGGGAATTTGCGGCGAGGAAGAAATTGAACACGGTGCTGGCTCGGCTAGAGAGCATAAAGGAATATTCCAAGAGAAGCCATGGGAGACCGACTAGTGAGATGTCGCCAGCAAAGAGGCCCAAGACGGATGGCCTAGTTGGAGGGCTGCTTCATGAAACATGATCAACAAGAAAACTGTATGAACGGCAGGTCATGCCGATGTATTTGCTCTTTTAGTACCAGTTTGAGATCAAGCATGTCATCTAAATCAATAGACTAGTTGAAATTCGCACAAACTCCCTTTATTCATGATCTGTGCAGCAGGAGCCTTGCCAATTCTTTATGTTTTCGCTTGTTTCCTCCAGTGCTCATCTGACCGTAAGCTGTACATGATAAATGGTGCTGAACGGTGCTGAACTGGGCGAGCGGATGTTGTGAGCAAAGCTCAGGCTAGCAGTACAATCGCAAGGAAGCTATGAAGTTGGGTAGGCAATGTAAAGTGTTAGATACCGAAGCAAGGAGAGACGACCTTTGGGCCGAGTGTCACATATCACGGATGCGTAATTGAAGCAGTCAGAGACTCATACGTTGTTATCTTCATATGGGTCTGGATCAGGGGATATCTTATTCATTTTCATCGTCGTCTTCATCCCGCGGTAGACGAATTCCCATATCCGCCAGCATCGTACCAACCGGGCCGACCAGGCCTGCTTGGCCTTTGAAGCTTTCGAGCAGATTCTTAGCGAGGTTATAGTCGATGTCCACTTCCTCGTCTCCACTTTCGTCATCATCGATATCTTGGGCATCAGCAATCTCCTCCGTGGTTGTCGTTGCAGCCTTCTCTTTGCCCTTGCCCTTGTCCTTGAGAGCCTTGAGTTTCTTGGGCGTCGGATCCAAGTCTAAAGCTCCGTGATCGTTCAGTTCTGCCGCCATCTGTTCCGACAACTTCCTGATCTCCTCGTCTTCACTGTCCTCTTCTAGGTCGTTTGTTGATGTTGAGGCTGGCATTTTCCCCTTTGCCTTGCTCGGTGCCGGCGAACTCCCTGCCGGCAGACCCATCATCTCACGCATCATGCGGGCGAATTCTTCCTCGTCGAAGCTCACGTCACGATCTTCGCTACCGCTCTCCTCGTCTGAGTCCGTGGCATCTTCATCGTCGTCTTCATCCATCTCATCAAGCTCTGCACCGTCGATTCCCGCCTTGTCGTCGTTCAAGAATGCCTCGAAGCGTGAGACGACCTTCCTAAGATCAGCTTGTGCATTAGTATCCGTAAAGCCTTCGCCTCTCGAGGTGCTAGCCTTTCCATCCAGCTCTTTTTCGAAGTCCTCAAAGTTGATATCCATCCAGGAATCGTCATCGTCACGGCCAGCGTCTTGCCATGAGTTGAGGTCAGCATCCGCGGGAAGAACCGAGTCTCCGTCTTCGATCAGATCCTCAAGGATGAGAAAAAGCTCTCTGACCGTCCGCTTGTTGCTCTTGGCTGCACCAAAGGCGAGCATCTCGAATCCGCAGGTGACCTTCATGCCGAGCTCGAGCCGAGCGTGTTTCTTCTGATCCTCCTCATCGGCCCCTGACACAATCGCCCTCTCAGATGCGGCCAAAAGATCTTGCCAGACTGGAGGTGCCGAGAAATGTTGAGACTTTAGTTGCGCATACAGGACTTTTGTGAACTTGACGCTCGAGTCTACAAGATCATTGGGCGGAAAGGTGAGCCGTTCGGGAGATGCTACCAGGAGGGGCTTCAGTGAATTAGGGTCTCTGAGATAGAACGCCTCGATAGCGGGTGCAATTGACTTGGGCAGCTCATGAATCACATATGCCAGCCGTCTTGGTATGGTGACGACAGCATGGTGTACCGATTCCTGAATCTGGCCGGGGTATTTCTCTAATCGATAGAATGCTTCTGCTTCGATGAACGTTGAGTGAACAAGAGAGTCTGGCGCGGACTGAAGTGTGCTGAAGGCCTGGGACAGGTCCATCTTCTTCGATGGCACGCCAGAGTCCGACTGTTGGAGAGGTATAATCCATAGTTGGCCGCCATGTATCCAGGCTCTATTGGCATCATTTTCCGGGTTCAACCACTTTGGCAGCACATTGGCAGCCTCGACCAATAGGAATTCTCCGTCGCTGTCAGAGACTCGCACCCATAGATTCGAAAATTGTTTTGTGAGCTCCCGAAGCATGTAGACGATCAGCCATTCGTCTTCTATGGAATCCCCATAGTCACTGATACCATGGAGATAATGCAGGCCTGATTTTCCCTCTTCATTAGTATATCAGAAGAGATCATATGGGGAACGTGGCTGGAAGCATACCCCCTTCATTTTTCATCTCGAGCCCAAAGCCATCACGCTGCCAGATATAGCCCCTGGTGAGATCTTTTGACAGTTCAATTGCCGCTCTTCTAACAGTCTCGAGGCCCGACAGGATGTTCTTGGCTTGTGCATCTGCCTCTAGCACAAAGAGCATGTACTCCACACAATTGTCGGGCAGCACCCGTTCAAAGGCCTGAGAGCGTTGACCTATGACGTCCGGGTCCTCAACGACATCGTTTCCGGCCATACTGTGCTCATCAGATTGTTGTGGTTTCGATATTGTGAGATGTCTTGGAAGCTTGGAACATCAGACCTATTCCACTTGCCAGATATTATCTGAGCTGACTTGAGAATGATTTGAAAAATAAGAGCAGAAATGAGTGCGTAAGTGGAAGAACCTTAGACTCTAGAGAAGTTTGTGTGCGTAAGTGGAAGGACCTTAGACTCTAGAGAAGTTTGTGTTGTTGAAGTAGTCCAGAGAGTGTGCAGTGTGGTTGGTGGGGCTAGGCCTGCAAGGGTAGCAAGGGAGATGCTGGAAGGCTGGGCAGACCCTTTGTGCGTAGTATTTACATAGTACAGGGTTACATACTTAAGGTTTCGTCCACCGCTCAACTTAGCGTGTTTACTGCGGCGCGCTGCGCGTCAAGCCTTACTTACGTACTGCCTCTGGTTTACCCCCACAAAGACCGCCTCGACCAAGACATTCCGTCCAGCACATTGAGGCTGGGTCGGCTTCTTGACGCTTCTCTCTGACAGGCTAGCAACCAGTCAAGATGCCCAGTCGCACTGTCAACAATCTTGCTGCCGGCGCTGCCAGGAAGCGCCGCCGCGGAGACGATGACGACCAGGAGGATGCCGAGGAGGATATTATCGAAACGCGCGAGGCACGTTCTAATCTGCAGAGCGACGCCGTATGTGAAGCTCGATTTCTTATTCTGGAGCCTCTTCTACTGTTCTACAAATTATTCTGCGGCGTATGCAGCAGCAGACTGTTACTGACACTCTCGTTTCACAGCGTCGCAAACGCGCCCGAATCTCTGAAGGCAAGCAGCCCGCACGAACAATAGCTGCCCGCGAGCCTTCTGAAGCATCGATGGACCGTGGCGAAGATGGCAATGATGGGCTGCGAGACACGGCCCGTGACGACGAACCAGCCGCTACCCAGTACGACATCATACGAGACGATGGATTCAAAGACCTCATGCACGCCGACGACGACGACAGGCGTGCCACCCAGAGACTCCAGCAGAAAGACTTGGAGACCCAGGAAAGGCGCCAAGGGCTTTTCAACAACAGAGCCTCTGAAAATGGCATCCTCTTGGGCATTCATTGTGTCAATTTCATGTGCCACAGCAGCCTAAACGTCGAGCTCGGTCCGCTTCTCAACTTCATCGTCGGTGAGAACGGCAGCGGCAAGAGCGCCATTCTCACGGCAATCACCCTCTGCCTTGGCGGAAAGGCAAGCGCCACCAATCGAGGAGGCAGTCTGAAAGCCTTCATCAAGGAAGGGCAGCACGAGGCCAGGCTCATAGTCAAAATCAAGAACGAGGGCCAGGGTGCCTACCAGCACGACATATACGGGGACTTTATTCAGGTCGAGCGCCGCTTCAACAAGAGAGGAACCAGCGGCTTTAGGGTCCTCTCTGCTGGCGGCAGGGTCATCAGCAAGAGGAAGCAGGACGTCGACGACATCGTCGAGTACTACTGCCTCCAAGTCGACAATCCGCTCAATGTGCTGTCACAGGACAACGCACGACAATTTCTCAACCAGTCAACGCCGAAACAAAAGTTCAAGTTTTTTATGCAGGGAGTACAGCTGCAACAGCTGGATGATGACTACCGCGTCGTCATAGGGTACATGAGCTCCAATGAAACCAAAGAGGCCGATCTTCAGACGAGACTGGACATCTGCAAGCGGGACCATGAACGAGCCAAGAAGGACTACTCTCTTTACATGGAGTCCGAGAATTTGCGTCGTCAACATCGGCTCTTATGTCGGAAGCTGGCCTGGTGCCAGGTGGAGGAGGTCGAGCGCGAGGTTGCCGAAAATGAAGGCAAGCTTGTTGAATGCGACGGGAACATTGCAGATGCGCAACGGGCTGTCGACCAGAAGACCCAGCAGCTGGCCCAAGTCGAGCGACAGATCACGCAGGCCGAAGAAGACTTCACGACGACCGACGAAGCAAATAATGCTTTGCAGGCCAAAGTAGAACAGGCGCAAGGAGAACACGAGGAGGCTAAACAGGCTCTCGTGAAGCTTAACAGCGACGAACGTGATGCCTTTGGCCGCGTCAGCAATGCTCGCAAGAACGTCAAAGAGTACGAGCGGATGATTCAAGAGGAAGAGCAGCGGCTGCAGGACCTGAATGGAGATGCTGTCATGCGGAGGAACGAGGAACTGAAGGCAGCTCAGACAAGGCAGGCCCAGCTCAGGAAGGACTCTGAAGACTCACAGCTGCGCATCCCGGACCTCAACAGAGAGATCGAGAAGGTCAGCGGAGAATTGCAGACACTTGACCAACTGATGACCGAGAAGAAGAATGAAGCTGTGGCTTTGCAGAAGAGGATCCGGGAGCTTGAACAAGGCCAGAACTCGCTCTACGACGCATACGAGCCACAAATGACGCAGCTCCTGAGGATGATTGACGCGGACGCCGGGTTTGAGCAGAAGCCCGTGGGGCCCGTAGGTGCCCACATTCAAGTCCTAAAACCCATATGGTCGCCCATGTTGGAGCGGATGTTTGGAGAAGTCTTGAACGGATTCGTTGTGACGAGCAAGCGTGACCAGCAGCGACTGAGGGACATGATGAGCCGCCTGAGAATCACCAAAAGCCCGATCCTCATTGGCAATTCAAGACCGATCGATACGTCCAGGCACGAGCCAGACGAGAAATTCGATACGGTTATGCGAATACTCAAGATCGACAATTCACTGATCCGCAATCAACTTATCATCAACAATCGTATCGAGAAGGTCATTTTGGTCGAAGACCAAGGCGACGCGACCCGCATCATGGTGCACTCCACACCTCCACCCAACGTGGCCGCTTGTTTCCATCTCTTCCCAGGGCGACGTGACTGGACTGTGCGGATCTCTGTCAATGCCAACGGTATCACATCCGCGCCGTCGCGCCCTCCAGATGCCAATCAGAAGCCTCGCCTGAGGAGTGACTCCCTGCAGGAGACTTCTCTTCACAAGGAGACACTGCGCCAGCTCCAGGGAGAAGTAGGGGATCTTCAGCAGAAGAGAGCGATGCAGCAACGGGCCTTTGAACGTTGCCAAAAGAGCATCGTAGACATCAAGAAGACTGTTGACAGCAACAAGCAAAAGGCAAGGGAAGTGCAGGTCGAGATCGACGACATCCAAGCCGAGCTTGACTCTTTTGAGGGCGTTGATGGGAGGCTTGAAGGTCTTCGTGCTGACTTGAGCAAAGCCCAAGAGGACTTCGACCACTATGGCAGCTCATACGGCACTACGCAGCTGAGGAAGCAAGAGCAAAACCGGACCTGCGAAGGTCTGCGGGACAAGGTCAAGGCTGCGAAGGCGGCTGTGAGGGAGTTTGAGCCTCAGCTTAAGAAGGCCGAAGACAAAGTCAAGAGGTACAAAGATGTGCGTCAGCTTACGGTGCAAGAAAAGAACGAAGCACATGACCAGCACGCGGTTGCCATCGACGAGAAACAGCGCCATGAGCACAAACGTGAGGAACTTCAAAAGACTGTGGCCGAGTTTACCGCCCAGGCGGAACAGATTTGTCCTCGGATCCACATCGCTGAAGATGAGACATACGACATTCTTGAGAAACAAATGGACTCCCTACGGGCCACGCTGCAAGAGCGCGAAAAGAGAAGGGGCATGACCGACGAGGAGGTCCGACGGCGATTGGACAGCAGCTTCAAAGCTCTTGAGGAAGTGCAAACGGGATACGCACAAGTGCGGTTCGAAAACCAGGCTTTGAAGACAACTCTGGAGGACCGGCTCTCCAAGTGGAGAAAGTTCCGGCGGTATATTTCCTCGCAATCTCGAGCGAACTTTATGTACCTGCTCAGCGAGCGAGACTTCAGAGGCAGGCTGATTCTGCGACACGATCTTCAGACACTGGAGGTTCAGGTCGAGCCGGACAAGACTCGCAAGAATGCGGCGGCCCGCAGCACAAAGACTCTGTCGGGCGGTGAGAAGTCATTCTCGTCCATCTGTCTGCTACTCGCAATCTGGGAGGCCATGGGCTCTCCACTACGCTGCCTTGATGAGTTTGATGTCTTCATGGACAATGTCAACCGGGCCATCAGCACCAATATGCTGGTTAGTACAAGTCTCCTGATGCCCTTCTCTCTTCAAGATAAAGACACTCACGCTTCACAGATCTCGGCAGCACGCAACTCAGTTGGCCGTCAGTTCATCCTCATTACCCCCAATGCAATTGAGGGACGTGCGAACTTAGATCAGGATGTCAAAATAACGAGGTGAGTTGTGCGAACGAGGATGGATCATCTACCCACACTGAAAGGCTAACCTTTTCCTCCAGAATGCGGGATCCCCGTCAGCCAACAGTGGACACATACATGCGTTCGACTTGAGGATGAGAGTCTATCTGCGTGTATGACGGTGCACTCGTTGCTCCGTGAACCGCTTCTCGTCTCCTTTCACTCACAGGCATAAACAAACAAAGCGATTTTGCGGATGGAGAAGGTATTGGGATGGAGTTTTGGTGGCTTGATTTTGATGTTTTTGCTTTGCTTTGCCTGTCGAGATACCTTATGTAAAGAAGCTTCATGACACGAATCAGACTATGTTCTTGCCCTCGTCATCGTGGTCGGACAAGAGGAGACCTTATGCACGAAGATCTTGGCACTGGCACTCTCTGCATGCATTATCCCGAGGGCGCAATGCTCATATGACTCGACGACTCGTGCCTGTGCAAATGTAATTTTTATATTATTTTGATATTCTTGGATCTTTCATATTGGCATGCCCTTGCTTCTGAGCACGTTCAAGCCCGCGCCTGCTGTGAAGCCGACCCACTGGCCCAATGAACGCAGTGACCCGCCGACGTCCTGCACCTCCTCTAGTCTCCTGCGTAGGAACTTTCTCGTGTCGGCGAAATCTTGTGACTTGTCAGTCGTCATGAATAACTCGGTCGATGCATAAATGGCGGACAGAGACGCGCGCTTGGTGTACCACGATGGGTCGACGGAGACGTCGCCCGCCAGGAACCATATCTCGTCCGACAGCTTGGCGAGTTCCCTGAGAGACTCGGGGACATAACTCGGTTGGGCCATGATCGCGAGAGCCTGTGATCGTCATAACTACCTGTCAGCAAAAATCCTGGGCCTCAACTTGTCTCTCCTGTCCTCCTTGCCTCGACTTTTGTCTGTGGGCCTTCGATTTGTCGTCTCGTGCGTGCTCTGCTTGCTTACCTCCTGCCACCTCCCAATCACCTCCCTGTTGCCCATCAGCCTCGCCCATGTCAGCGCCTCCACCTTCCTCCCCACGCCGATGCGCTGACCATCCTGCTGCTCTGCGCCTCCGAACAGCTCCTGCGCCTTCTCGGCCAGTGCCTCCCGCTGCGAGACCAGGTGCCACTGGACCAGGCTGAAGACGCCGTGAGGCAGCAGGTTTGTGCTGATGTCCAGATACCCGGCGTCTCTTGCGCCCAGAGACAGCGCTGCTTGTGAGAACCCATGGGCGGGGACGTGCGCGCATGCGGCAGTCAGGATGGCACGCTCGGTCGGGGAGAAGGACGACTCGGGCGTCGGGTGGTCGTGAGAGTGGTACGAGCGGCGGCTGACGGAGGAAGACGAGGATGCTGCTGGTTGGAAGCAGGGCTGCATACCAGGCAGGCGGGTTCGTGGTCTGTACTGGCATGGTCCTGAGTTGCTGCGGGAGGCCGTGGTGATTCTCCGACAAGCAACGAGAGCTGCTGGCTGCTGCGGCTGCCCGCGCAATGCTGCACGGCACGACGGGGCTCTAGGAGGCATGGCGGGCTTGTGGTGTTTGCTTGCTGCTCCACTCGTTTCAGCCCTTTGAGAATCGTTCGCACGTTTTTTTGGTAATGTGTGATCTGCACAGTAGCAGAACAGCAGATCGTCAGGTGAGTCGCGTCGCGTTATGCTTGGTTGCTTCGCATCACGCTACGGGTAGCGCAGGGTGACGAAGGGCAGGAAGGGGAGAAAAAAAACCCTGTGGCTCCCGTTCCGAGCTGTCAATCAATGATGCGAGACGATAAGGTTCTGGGTCCCTCTCCAATTCAGTGATGAGCGCTCGGGAATAACGGTGTGATTCCCGTTGCAGGTGACAGGGACTGTCCCTGTGAGAGCTCAGGCCCACAACAACAACTTCCTCCCGCTCTACACATCGTCCTGGGCGGGCGATTTTCAGAAGTTTACAGCAAATATGTGTAGGGATTGTTGTGCTCCTTTACCAGACCGTTCACTTCCCTATCGGTTTGAGACCCTCTTCATGCATGTTCACCTTTTGGAAGACAGTTGCCTAGAGCCACTCATAAACTATATTGACCAGGTAGGCAATTGTTCAGAGTAGTGCAGAAAGTGAATTCGCAGACAGGGTCCGAGGTCCTCCCTCTTGGTATTGGTAGGTCAACATTCTGTACGCAATAGACTTATCGTTTGGTGGTACGCCCAAATCTGAATCGTCAGCTGTCACCGCCGAGAACTGAGAAAGGGTGGGTACGATTGCGAGCGTGTTTCCACCAAAGAATGTGCCCCCTCCCCCTTCGGCCCCCCCTTTTTCCGAAGAGCTGTGCAGTGCCTTAGGTGTCAAGCACTACGGCGGTGCGGGGGGAGCGAAACGTGAAAGCAATGGTCGAGTTTGCTAGACAAGACGCCAATCTCTCGAAATGGTAATCGCCGTGTGGTTGTCCCGATTTGATTGTCACTTCTGCTCTGGTGGTGTGGTCAGGACGCCTAGCCGGGTGAGCGCCTCCGGCTCGATGATCGTAACATCATTGTGCAGTGACCAGCTGAGTACATGTGATGCATCTTTCAGCCACCTTTTCTGGGATGCCTCTCAAGTCTTGCATCCGCTGCCGGGTTGTGTGACTGCATCCTGTCTTCCGCAGGTTTCTGCTACATCCTGAACTGTTGCTGAACACGCCTCCAATTGTGGTAGACACTGCATTAGTTTGCGGAGTTAAAGGAAAATAAATCTTGAGCTTGGTCAATGCGAAGACTCTGTCGAATGACAACTTATCTGTCGGTCCTTCTGTGGCCATCGGCTCCTTATGCATAGTCTCTCGCTCTTCAGCCCCAGACCAGCAGCCTTTCAACACTTGCTCAGAAGATCCTGGTTTTGATCGCAAGGCAGCTAGCCTTGCGAGCCAGAAGGGTATTGTGGTAGACTTTGTATACCAGGCTCGGAGTTTCTTTTAGCTGTACCCTGCATAGCTTTTTGGATGTCCGATCCCACAAGAGGGCAAGGGAATGCAACCACCGTACCGTCGTAAGGTGCATAAATGGAGCCTGCTTCCTGGACCGGTTCCGCTTATCCTCCAAGCTTGGGCTGGCCCATCGGCGACCCATTGCGCACTGAACCCTGCTACATCAGGCGGACTGGTGGCTTGCGTCTCGTATCAGAGTGCCGTCTTCCCAGGAAGGCCCACTGGCGCTTTGCAAGGCCGAACAGACAGGCTACAGACGTTGTGTTGCCGTGCCTAGCCCGAGCAGGGTCCCAGATTGCCCGGCGCGTTTCCTTGCCCGGGATTTCGCTTCTCTTTTGCGTCTCGATGGTTCCAATGAGGGTCAAGGTTGACTGCAGTACATGTTGGTACTAAGGGGCCCTTCCCAGCCTCTGAGTGGCGACGCTGGTCAACATCCTCCGGCTGATTGCAATGCGCCGCAGCGAGCTGCAGTCCACGGCGGTCCAGCCATATCAGGCCCGAGGTCTCAGTTATGATATGTGATATGGGTTGCGTAAGCTGCAGAAGGTATCCTGAACCTTGAAGCAAAGCTCCTCTCACTGAAATGTTAGTCTAGGGTGGGAGAATGTCCCCCACCCCCTACATGTCAGTCCACTGTCCTTTGCACAACCAGATCAGTCCGAAAACACCCCAGCGAAGAAGCAGCACAACGGTATCTTTTGAGTTCTGTGGGTAATTCAAAGTGGTGAACTTTGCGAGATAGGACAGAACAATACCGGCTTGAGGTTCGCATCAGAACGTCTGGCCACGGCCTGATGGTGCAATCCGCCGGTTCTTACCCTCGTCTTTCTTCTAAAGAGCGCGAAGCTGGAACTGAATCTAGAACATTCCTTGCGTTTCGAATCCTGATCATTTTAGAGGAGCAACAGGTATCTTCGTTATTGTGTTGCAAACCATAGTAGATGTGAGGAGCTTGAAGGCATCTCCACAGAGAACGCCCTAAGCAAGAGATCAAGCGTGACACTGCAGAGAGATGCCATGCTGAGTCGGGGCTCTCATGAAGGTATTGTCTCGCCTTGAACATCATCGGACCCCCATCTAGCCTTTCAAAATTTGGTGGTAGGTGTGGCTTTGTGCCGCTTCGTCTCCTAGAATCCAGTCCTTTGTGACCAAGTCAATCGCATCTGTGGGTGGGGGTGCGCAACGCTGGGACCTTTGTGCGGTACATCTTACTGCTGGTATCTGCCTGGTAGTACTCTAGATAGCTCGACCCCTTGCCTAGACATACGGTGGATATGGTGGTGTTCAGAACAGACTATGTCATAGTCTCCTGCGAGATACAGCACAAGGGCGTGGATGTGACTTGTTGCTCCACACAAGCTGTAGCCGAAGGGAGAGGAGGGAAGAGGGGGGGGGGGGGAAGCAAATGGGAGGAACTATGTGCAGGAGGGTGGAAGGCGGCAAGCTTGATCCCTCCACAAAGTGTTATAACGACCACTCAGAGAGCATGATGAGGTGTGATCCTGATCCTAATCTTGCTCACTTCAGACCACCGGTGAAGGGAATCCTGGTCGCCATAGAAATTGTAGACACGCTAGGGTGCCCGCGCTGGGCTATCTCTCCAATCAGCGCAAAAAGAAGCAGGAAAGAAGGAAAGAAAGAAAAATTTGCTCTACCTACTTAGGCAGGGACGTCGATGCGGCCAGACACTGTCCGACGAGATGATTCGGAGGGTTACAGCAAGCCCGTGAGCGTTAGCCGAAAACGAGGAGCGTTTCTGTGCGATCCGAATCACTGTTCCCTCTGCGGAGATTCGGGTGGCCTCTCCATAGAAAAGCAGTGTGGGAGCCGCGGGAAACATATGCATAGGATAACTCATGCCGTGCAGCAACGAGTAAAGGACGGCATCCCGCACGGGAATTGTTGCCGTCGCCGAGCATCGAGTCTCTGTCGTTGGAGGAGTGGTTCGTAATGTGATGCCCTGTAGGCGGATGCAGATCGGGGTAGGATCCGCGTATGTCCCGGGTGGAGTCGAGAACGTCCGGACCCCAGATTGCAGGCTACATGCAACAGGGAGGGCACCAATGTACAAATTTGGTACTGTGGTACTATGCAGTACTTTTGAGCTATATGGGTGGAGCCCCCACTTTCTCCTTCCCTGGCAGACTGACGAGGAGGAGCTGGGGGGCTACGCCAAGGGATAAACCGAGCTCGGCTCTAATTGCAGACCCTCCTCCTCACACATTACTCACTTATGTAATTAATCGTTGAGTTTGTCTCGGTCGATCGCGACGTCTATTTATGAAGTAATAATCGAGATCCCAAAGTCTGCCATCGTCGTCCCTAATGTGCATGTTTCTCTTTTTTCCACAATTATGATGAGAGACGCCCTCTGTGCAAATACGAAGCCATATATGCCTCGGCGTCCCCCCCTCCAACAAAAAGAAATACAGTGAGCAAGGACTACTTAAGACTTTGTCTGCACTATCATGAGGTCCGCAGCACCTTCCAGAGCAGCCATCATGCAACACTAGGTAGAAATCACCCATCATTTCCAGCCTTTTCACAGCTTGCCAAATGATTACACCTCGGCGTCATGTGGCCATCGAGCCTGCTTGGATTTTCCTTGCGAATGAATTGCCACCTTTACTATATGTATATGTAGTCAAGGTGGCAATTCAAGGTCTCCTATGTCCTGAAACTTACTCATTTATTTCCTTGGCCCATTGCTGTCAGTATCAAGCCCGAAACAACTCGTCGCTTCCTTGCTAGGTCCAAGTGTTCGATTTGAGTCTCCGCCTTTTCGGTTCTTAACCAACCACTTGCAGGAGACTCATGTCCGACTACAATCCTTCTTTTCTTTTCTTGAGTCCGGTCTGCGACATGTACATACGGTAATGTTGTTGGGGGGTGGTGTGCTTCTCTGCCGACAGTATGTGACTGTCAGATTCCGAGCCATGCGGATTCAGAAGCAAGGGAAAGCCAACCGAAAGTGACAATTCAGAACATCCCACGCTTGCCTTCTGAGGACCTACGTGTCATATTTATGGTGTCATAGTACCCGTCCATCTCGAGTCCCTTTATAATGACGCTCAGCCAGCCAGCCAGCCAGCATGTGTGCACAGTGTACCAGAGCGGTCAGGGGGAAAAAGGCCCGGTGGCTGTAACGTATTGCTTTTCCCCCGACCGACCAGCCTTCCCACTACGGCTGTGCTTCGCAATTACTTACCAGCATACGGCACAATGACGCCGTCTAGGCGCGTCTTGACTCGACAGCATGGTGTGACACTCGGGACATGCGGCTTGGGCACGGCCTTCATAAGGCGGCCGGCGACGGGTCCACGTATCAGTACTGTTGGACATGGTAACTGATGCTTCTTCCATTGGCCAAGTTTCAGACACCGAGATGATCTGCTGTCGCAATGTCGGTCTTTTTGTTGGCCAAGCACTTTCGGATGTCGAGCAAAATCCGATTCCTTGGTTAGCATGACGAGGAGTGATTTTCTGTGCACAATCCTGCTGACGTTCCGCTCGCCTGAGCCGTCCTCGATGGGTGGTCAGCTGTGCCGCTCGTTGTCGGTCGGTCGAGGGCCCTGACCAAGTCCCAGGCTCGAGCATCTGGGAACCAGGAATGTGGGACGGCTGGAGCCCGGGCAAAGACTTTGCGCTTCCCGCAGAGAAAGCAATAGGGAACGATGAGCCACGAGTTCAAGGATCCCGTGGGAGCGTCTAGACAGTTTGCTGTGTCATGTCACAGCTCAAGTCTCCAATAGTCACTTGCTTGCTTCGCAAACCGCAGCCCAGTCGTATAGTATGTACCACAAGGAGCCAGGGTTCTAGAGAAACTGTCTTTGGCTTTGAATCCTCCAGAATGCTCTGTTGAGAGGTTTGCACAATAAACGCTATGATCTGAAGCGTCTCTGGTACCATTTTCACTGACCACACGTAGCTCTACAGGACGCACTGCACAGATAAACTCACAAATTACTCCGGTCACCGCTTAGGCGGGAAAAACAAAAACCCTCCACGCTCAGCTTAGAGACAAGAATCCGGATCTTCTCGGCAGCAAGCTCTGCATGGCACCTCATCATGCAGGAGTACTTTTTCTAGGACATAGATGGTGGTATGTCGCCCAAGGTCCTGCTCTGCTGTACCTTGCCCAGGAAAAGGAAGACGGCCACCCCTCTGTGCACTATTATTGCATGAAATAGCCTCGAGCCTCGACAGGGATTGAAGGCTTCCAGACCTGTTTGTAGTACTGATACAATCAGTGACTTAAGGAAAGTACTGTGTGATAGCGGCGTCTCGATACAGTATTCGATACAGTACCGATATGCTACGTTTCCTACGAGATTGTCTCAAGTATTGCTAACAAAGCATTTCTAGGGCGTCAGCATGTTGGGAAGCTAGGTAGTAGGCACGAATTCGAAAAACGGCTGTGTCTATCCGCAGGCAAGTTCCACAACCACCCAAATGAGATGCTCAAGAGCGAGCCCTTGAGGTCGTCCTGTAGAATTTTCACAGACGAACTGGGTCATAGTCATGGCAAATAATCATCTCATAGGCCAAAAAAAAAAAAAAAAAGCATGCTGTCGGAACGTCCAGCCAACTGTTGTGCCGCGGATGGGATGCTTGGAGAGAAAACCTCGGGCAGGTGGTCTCGAGAAATACACCAGCTGCGGAAGGAGGCTGGCAGGCTGGGGACCTTGGACGCCCCTGCTCCAACGTCAAGGCCCATCTAGCCCCGCCTCCTCAAGCCCTCGGGCCAGGTGGGTCCAACCAATCAGCTGCGGTGACGCAAGGGCCAAGGCGACCCACTGTTGACTGCTTCAACAGCAGCTTTCTTTCCCTCCTCTCCGTTGAGAAAATTCCGCCCTGTGTTGCCGTCCCCATCGATCCGTCCCCCCCTTCCCCCCAAACCAAAGCTGTACTGTACTTTGTTACCTCACACTCCCTGACCTAAAACCCCCTCCATCTCGCTCGCGTGCACTTGCTCAGACGCGCACGCAACGCGACACGCCACTGGAAGCTCCGGACGCGACTGCTTGGTTCCCTGTACTGCGCGGATCACATCTGGCACCTCCACACCAGTAGAGACAGCCTCGGCAAGGCATCTGGATCACCTGGGGCCTGCCTCCTGGGAGATTGAACCTCAACCTTCTTAGAGCCTGAAGAACTCTCGACGTCGCAGCGACGGATCTCTCTTCCTCTTGGCTGCATTGCACGCTGAGACGACCACAACACTGTTCAAACGATTCGACAGGGCACGCCAGCGACCTGGTCTCCCTAAGAAAGGTAGCCCTACTCCATCCCTTTCGACCCTCACCCAGGTTTGTCACTTGGAAGCTCCGTCCACCGTTTTGCCCTGCTGTGTGCTGTGGAGACCCTGTCACCAAGCAGCTCAAGCCCTCCATCTAGCCTCACCTCAATCACATCTCCTCTGCTGTCTCCTCCCCCCTTTTGGCTGCCCTGCCCTCCTTGCCCTGCACCGTGCTGCCCTGGCCCTACCCTGCCGGCATCCACTCTTCTCTGCACGCCATCTTCGCCAATGGAGACCCGGGAAAGGGCCAGGTACAAGCGGCTCTAGAGTCTGGACGGAGTCACTGCTTACTACCAGGTGGGCCGTCGAAGCCACTCAGCCAGCCAGCCACGGCGTGTGTGTTTGCCATACCTGCCTCTGTTTCCATTGTCGTACTCGGTACGGAGGTTTGCATACCAGACACGTTCCTTCTACCTGCCCTCTCTACCCACCATCACCACCACAACCTTGTCCCTGGGACCTGGTGTTGTCTTTGACGTTCCCTGCTCTGCATCCTGTGTCTGCTCTGTTGCAGCAGGATTTTCAAAATCTGCAAGAGGTTGCAAGGTACCACCAGCAAGCGCCGGCCCCAGCAACACAAACCTTTACCTACCCTCTCACTCACTTACTACACGAGCCAGTCCACAGCATCTTGTTGCACCACCCTGCCGTCCTCCCACCGCCGTTGTCGTGTGTCACAAGGAAAGCACCCATTGCCACGCACGCACACCCCCCTTGGCTCGCGTGTGTATCCTCTAGTCTGGGGTGACTACGCTCATTTTTTTTTTCTTTTCCATTTTTTTTTTCGTTGGAGCCTCTTGCTTACGACCTGTGTCAGGACTCCCCATCCATCCACCTGGGAACTTGTCGGCCAGCAGACCAACAGAAAGGAAAACCAATACTAGCCGGACAACACGATCCGACCTGATCTCGCTACTCAAGCAGCAATAGTCCTGGCCTTGTCAACACAAACTCGGATAACCCCCACAGCACCGACCAGATTTGTCTGACGCTTTTAATTATGGGTAGGTGGTTTTCCTCCACGTCCACTGCTTCTCCAACGATCGACCAGGCCGTGCCAAAGCCGTCAGAGGAGACAGCTTCATGGCTTCCCCCCCCCCCCCCCCTTTCCCTAAGCCTCTCACCACCTGCACAGTGAATGCCCCGCATGGTCCTGCCTTTCTTTGGAGTGTGCCCACGGCCATGACAAGCAGAGATTAGCACTCATCGGGGGCGATACATCAGTCTTGTCCGCCGTCTGCCTGCATGCTCGCACGCTCGCACGCCCTGCATGGCTCTTGTAACGTACGGAGTACGTACAAGCACGGCTTGCGTCCAGCGCTTGTAGCTGCGGGTTGGGCTCGGCCGGGGCACCTCACACACATGCCACACATTCCCTGCCCCCTTCTCCCCACTGGTCCATACCTCCTTCTGCACCTCATCTTTGCCCTGCTCATGCAATCTGCACTCCCGCCGACCCTCTCCTCATGCAGCCTCTCCCAATTCCAATTCCTTGTGCTTGCGTTGGCGTCGACCTCCCTCGCATTTACTACCCTACACTTCTGGACCTCGTAGCCTTTCCCTGTTTCTATCGACTGCAGAGAGCGGCAGCGCGGGTACTGCTACCTTCTCTAGTCCTCTCTGATCCCGCGCACGTCTCACCTCGTTCCTGTCCTTGAGATGCACCACCTCGTGCAGCTCTTTGTGCGGCAGCCTCGATGAGGCCACCCACACCCCCCTTTGTGCATACTCGCTTGTGCGGTCAATTCCTGCACTAGCCGGGTGTACCTTCCCACGAGAGCTCTGCCACAAAACCTACAAATCTGGACCCCCTTCCCCCTGACTTACAACCACACTTTGCGCTCTCCTCGTCTTCTTCTCAACCTGCCTTTCATCCTCCTGGGCTTGGGTTCCTCTTTTTCCCTTCTTGGTTACCAGACTCTCCTTTCAATATTCTTCTTACTTACACTACCTCCTTCAGCTGATACTGGCGATACCTACCGTCCTGTGAGTACCTCTACTTCCTACCTGTCCCACCTTCGCACCCTTGTCAAGATGCTCGTCCCTTGAGAGCTTGTTTGCTGGGTCATCCTGAGGCCTAGGTATGTGCTCAGGCCCGCCTTGGGCCCGCAGCTCGACGACCTTGGCTCAGACGGAGCTCCACCGGGCCAGCAGGGTCCCCAACGCTGCTCGTAATGGATGAATGAAACCATGTCATCAATTACAAAGCCGGCGGGGCCGATGGTATGAAGCTCTTGGAGCTTCTATTCGCTCAGCCGCTGCTGAGCTCGGCCTGTTTCTACACTGCACTGTGCAGATTCATTCGCTGCGGCACACACCCGCCCTCTTCACTGAGTTCCTGGTTGTTGTAGACAGCTACTGACAAGAGACTTGAGCAGCGCGAGAGGTCTCGATCTCGTCGTCGATCACGGAGCCCTGGTCGTTCTAACAATCGCGGCCACCGTTCACTGTCGCCCCGAAGCGGCTCTCGCAGCCCCAGACAACGCCGTTCTCGCAGTCCGATGACTGGTCAGGGCGCTCCTGCGGGAGGTTCGGGTCAGGGATACAGGCAGCCACACCAGGGCGGCTACGAAGATCGTTCGCAGGCACGAGAACAAATGATGAGCAGCATTAGGGACAACTCTCAACAAGACCGCCGCGTCTACGTCGGCAACCTGTCGTACGACGTCAAGTGGCACCACCTAAAAGATTTCATGCGTCAGGGTGGGTTCTCCTGGGAAGGTGCGAGCTGAGCGGGGACCAGGTTGCTAACGGGCTGGCTGTGGATGTAGCCGGAGAGGTTCTCTTTGCCGATGTCTTGCTACTTCCGAATGGAATGTCGAAGGTGGGCGTCTACACGTAGCTTCTGGCTGGTTTCATTTTTTTGTCTTCCCTGCGGTCTCCCCTCTTAATGGCAACTTTTGATGGAACTGTTGGATTGACGGGTTGGGACGTTGTCCATCGGTATTTGTAGGGATGCGGGTAAGTCACAGGCTCAAGGACCCCCTTCTTGCCGACGGCGTCGCTAATATGTTGCCTGCAGAATTGTGGAGTATGCTACCAGGGATCAAGCTCAGCATGCGGTCGCGACGCTGAGCAACCAGAACCTGATGGGTCGCCTTGTCTACGTCCGGGAGGTAAGGACGATACCACTTGCATCGGTATAGAATTTGTGCTGAGGTAGTGACCCAGGATCGAGAGGCCGAACCACGATTTAACGCTCCGGGCGGAGGCCGTGGAGGCTACGGCGCCGGCGGCGCTGGCGGCGCTGGCGGCGGCATGGGCTACAACGCCAACGGCGCTTATGGTGGTGGTGCCATGGGCGGTGGTGGTAACGAGCGACAGCTGTATATCTCTAATGTAAGGCTTCAGCTTCTTGAGACATCGAGACACGGTGTGACTGACGGCTCTTTTCCAGCTTCCGTACACTGTCGGATGGCAAGACGTCAAGGACCTGTTCAGGCAGGCAGGTAAGGCAACAGACACTGAGCCAGAGTTGCGTGCGCCGAAATGATCGATGCTGACGAGATACTCGACAAAGCCCGTACCGGCGGCGTTATCCGTGCCGATGTTCACGCTTCGCTTGATGGTCGACCGAAGGGCTCTGGCATTGTCGTATTTGAGACTCCCGATGATGCTCGCAACGCTATCCAGCAGTTCAACGGCTACGACTGGAACGGTCGCATTCTTGAGGTCCGCATCGACCGCTTCGCCAACAACATGGGAGGCGGGTTCGGCGGCCGAGGCGGCTACGGTGGCCGAGGCGGCTTCGGAGGTGGCTTCGGAGGCCGTGGTGGATTTGGCGGCCGCGGTGGCTTCGGTGGTGGCGGCGGCGGTTATGGTGGAAGAGGTGGCTACGGTGGAGGCGCTGGTGGTGCTCCTGCATTCGGAGGCCACCAAGCCACTACCTCGGCCCCGCCTAATGCTTTCACCGACTTCGCTACCGCCGACGGTGAGAGGAGCGAGACCATCTACGTCCGCAACGTAAGTCACATCAGCTTCCGGTGTTTTGTCCCCGGGATTTGCTAATTGGCCCCACAGCTGCCCTGGTCGACCAGCAACGAGGATCTCGTCGAGCTCTTCAGCACCATTGGAGATGTCAAACAGGCAGAGATCCAGTACGAACCGAGCGGCCGCTCCCGAGGCACTGGTGTCGTCCGTTTCGATTCTGCCGAGACAGCTGACACCGCCATCTCCAAGTTCCAGGGTTACCAGTATGGTGGGCGCCAGCTGGGCCTCAGCTATGTCCGATACTTACAGCCCGGCGGTGCTGACGCCATGGAGACTGATCACAGTGGCTTGACGCAGAACGACATCATGTGATCGTTCCGCCGCTGCCACGATTCCAGCTTCCGCTGGGACACAATAGCAGGTGCTTCATGGGTCATCCCTGACGAGAGCGCCGCTCCTGTCAGCGGATGTCTCCTTTCGGTGACACCCCTTCCCTACAACCCCAACGTTGTTTAATCGTTTTATCCTCTTTCTTTTTGCTTTCTTTTTTGATTCCATCTCATCTTCTCGATTATTCGAACGGAAAAGCAATATGGGTTTTCGATCATCTGCGACACCTCGTGCACGTCAGTGGACAGAGCCGAGGTGACCGACTTGAAAATTGGGAACACAGCAGAAGGACAAGTGAGAACTGGCTGTTCGGCCACACACGACCTCTACACGTCAGGCTCGTGTTCGAAGTGGAGGGGGCGGGCGTGCACTACCTTAGATTGTCGAATAGCATATGATTATTCTCGACGCGGAGGTGCGGAAGGGTCGGCGTAGGGATGTGGTTTTGCGGTGAAGTGGTTGAAGTGGTGATATGATTGCGTAGGATTGTGCACGGAGCGAACGCGGTGGTCCTCGCGGTTTCAACAACATCGTCGGCAACGGGGTCTGGAGCCGATTGTTGCCTCGCCACGATATGTCCGCCGGCGCTGGCGTACCAGGTACTCTGCTTTAGGGACTGATAATATTGATTTGACAACGTGCAGCTGCGAGGATTGAGGTGACAGACAGCCTCAGGATCTGTGAGCAAGAATGGTGTACCTCTTGACGGCGTCGATACGGGCTGTTGGTTCGCCAGGAACACCTCAAAAGTTATTGCTTGCAAGATACCCAATGCGATGAATATGACACCTGTTTCGAGCGGGCGTTCAGGCAGTATTTGCAACGATCCCCATACCCTAGCTACTATGAATGTCAGGGGACACTTACTCTGTTTTGAATCCGAGAAGTGTGTGACCAAACATGTCCCTACCGCTCTTGTCATTGCTGGTCGGTCTCATCGTATCAACTCATATCTTGTCCTCGGAGTCAACCTAAGACGGGCGCTGACTACATTCCTTCCGTCACAGATGTGCGTATTTTCAACTTCATAATCTAATGCCCTGAAACAGACCGACGCATTGGTAGTTTGCTTCCCTCGTCATGTCTGGCCACTACCCAGCCGTGCCTTGCGCCAGCGTAACGTTGCGCCAGCCCGGCACAAGCAGCATACGAGCTCTGTGGAACATGTCTCGTCTATGGAGTATTCGGCTGCCACTTGTCGGCGTGTTCAAAGTGACGGCGCCCCCCCCCCCCCCCCGAAAAAAAACAACAAAATCTTCCGTGATTCCTGATGCAAGCTGCTGTGGTAGATGAATACTGTTTCCCTCATCTACTCACATGTTGCCACAGACTGGACCGCCTCCATTAGTGTCTTTTGGATATAAGATGCGAACGACGCGAACCTTACATTGCTGCAACGCGCTATCTGAGGAGACCATATAGATTCGAAAGTACCGAAACGGAGGCGACGATATCTTACAAGTCTCTCGTAAGACCCAAACTCCTGAAAACTGGTGTTTCATGAGCTAATTACACCAGTGACATCCTACACAATCCAGAGGTCATAAAGGAGAGACAGGCTCACCTAAATACAAAGCCAAGAGAGAAGAGAGGGGGAGGGAAGAGACGACAGGGCACCCGGAAGCAGGCAGGCGGGGAGTGAAGAAGATGTGCGAGATTCACTATCTCAAGTGCACGACATGTGGGAAGCGGTGGGAGGCGCACAGGAAGCTGGCGAGCTGCGAGTGCTTTGACCCTCAGGTGCGGTGCCCGGACAACCTAGTCATGTACGTCGGTGTGGCCAGACGTCCGGAGAAGGGAGAGTGTGAGGACTGCAGGAATTTGAGGGAAGTATTAGAGAGTCTGGAAGAGGATATGTGACAGTACCTACAGAATCTCAAGAGATAAAGTTCGTACAGGAATCATTTCGTCGAGGAAGACCTGGATCGACGGATAGTAAACAAAGTGATACTGTCGGAGCATCGTCTTATTTTGGTAAGCTGATTACTATCTCCATCCATACATCGGTTTCTGTCCCGCTTGGATGGACCTCTTTCTCCATGGGCCAGCTCCACGGCCGACTGGCCTCCGTCGTCGGCTGGCCCAAGCCCTGGGTGACTCGCACGGAAGCACGTCAGATGACGACTCTGGTCTCGACAACCCAATGAACTATGCTGAGCAGAGGACACATATCCACGATGAGCCTAGCCCTCACTAGCCAGGAGGTAGTCGTGGGATCCTCGACCAACTCTGCGCCCACAACTCTCCTGCCCTTAAGCTGTAGCGCCCTTCTTCTTCTTCGCCTTGGTCTTCCTCTTGCTCCTGTCCCTCGGCTTGAGCGCCATCATGCCTGCCTTGCAGATCTCAGCGTACCGCGCGTAAAAGGCGTCCAGCGCGTTCGAGTCGACTACCGTCGCCAGCTTCACACGCCTGCCAGCCTTCCTGGCCTCACCAGCCTTGCCGTTCGTGGCGCGGACGAGGACAGGGTACGTGGATGGTGGGGTAGCATCCGAGTTGCCCTCAGCTGCGAGCGTGGCGGAGATATCTGCGAGGGGGTCCTCTTTGCGCGGAAGGGGGCCATTCTCGTTGTGGGAGACTGGAAAGCGTTGGGTCAGCATGGTTGTCGCGAGGTAAAATGTGAAAGAACAGTGTCCGCTCTGTTTTGTCTCTTCATTCTCGTTTATTCATTTCCATCCATCACTCTTCCAGCCTGAGCGTGGCAGTCCTTCTCGTGTACACTTGCACGTGGCCAACGCAAACACATGAACCTAGGAGGGAGACAGCGGCCATGAGAATTGAGGATGAATGTACGATGAAGCCGTACGTCGTTTTTGGGTCAGATAGACCGAGCCGTGATCCTTGCCCTTCCGGGAAGTAAAGAGCTCCCCCAGTTTGTTGAAAAACTATACAACATATTGTCAGCTGAAGTTGCCTGAAGGCTGCCAATGCAGGAGGAGAAAGAGAAAGAGAAAGACAGAGGGAGAGCAAGAGACAAACCTCATCGTGAGAGAGATGTCCCTCTGGCATGATGGGCAAGCGAGTTGAGGTTGTGTGCCTGTGACCATGCGTTGGTATGATAGTAGTGTGAAAGAGTTACAGAGAAATGCGAAGTGAGAAGTATGCCCAAGCGCGGGGTTGAGGACGAAGGGCGGCCAGACATGAGCTTGTGAAGCATCAAGTGAAGTGAGGTCGGATTGAGGTGCAAGCCTGTCTACAGATGGATGGCCCCACAGTTTGGCCGCCTCAAGTGCGCTAAAGATGGTTGCTTTTGCATTTTTTAGACCCCCAGTGCTGATCTGGCAGGCCTTAACAGGCATGACAGGCTAGATACTTTAAGTACTTCTAGTGGTAGGGCGCCATGCGCGATGCCAGTCCCGCAATTTCTAGCGGGATGCTAGAAGCCCCACAAAAAAGTTCAGTTATCGACTCTTTGAGTTTCTCATCTACAAATCGCAAACTCACTGACCGTCTCTTGTTTCCCGTTCAAGCGTACTCTGGACTTGCAACTACCGTCGACGCCAGGGCAATCGATCCTGTACAACATTCAGAATGGCGCCAAAGGGCCGGGAGCCTCTCCGGCCCAGTCTTCCGGCCAGTCTTCTGAAGCAGTTAGGAGGCGATACCGATCAGCCGCCTTCGAGAAGAGGCCAGCCGCAGACATCTCGAAAGGAGCGGCGAAAGCAGGAGAGGGCGCAGAGGCGACAGCGAAGTGCGCCGGCGCAGAAGAGGACCCCTTCCGGACGTCCTTTCACTCGCACATCTGACTCACAGAAGACGGAGGATACTACAAAAAACCCGCCAAGGATAGCAACGAAACCCAAGAAGCCGTCTACTGTCGACTCTGCATCTGACGGTAATGACTTTGATGGCTTCTCAGGCGACGACGACGATGATAACTACGGGGAAGATTATGAGTCAGGAGAAGATCTAGAGGAGCCAAACATGTCTATTACTCCCAAGGTATCCAAAGCAACCAAGGACAAGTTGGCTCGAGAGGATGCGGAAATTGCGGCGCTCGAGCGCAAACTAGGCATCAAGAACCGAAAGTCTCTTCCCAAATCATTTGATGAAGACGGCCTTGGTGATCTCCTGGGCGACCTAGACGGAGACAGTGAAGTCGATGAAGATCTGAGCGCCAAGAGGAAGCGGAAGGCTGAGGCTGACGAGTGGCTGGCTCAAAAGAGACGGAAAGCCTTGCGTCAGACCACGGAACTCAGTGAAGATAACAGCGGTGATGACGGCCTGGGATACCTGGATGATCTCGAAGAAGCAGCCGATCTGGATAGCGAGACGGACCACGACGATGATGATGACGAGGGCAGTGACGATCTCAACAGTTCAGGCTCGGATGCCGAGGAAGCAGAGAAGCCAGCCCGGAAACGAGAGAATCCATATGTGGCCCCAACAACATCGACAGCGCCGGCGCAGAAGTACGTGCCACCAGGTCGACGCCAGGAAAGCGGTTCGGACGCAGAGTTGCTGTCACGTATTCGAAGGCAGACTCAAGGTCTCATCAATCGTCTTACAGAATCTAATCTTCTCGCGATCCTCGGCGATGTCGAGAAACTATATCGCGAGTACCCTCGGCAGCATGTCACATCTATTCTGGTCGATTTGGTGCTGGTCCAGATATGTGAGCCTACAAGTTTACCTGATACCCTCCTGATTCTCAACGCCGGCTTCTCCACGGCTGTGTACCAGGTCGTCGGGCCGGACTTTGGTGCTCAGCTGCTACAGCAGACGGTGGAGCGATTTCAGCACCACTTTGCCCAAGTTCCTGAAGGGGACGCCTCGAGTGTCCCCAAGCATACTTCGAACTTGATCACCTTCCTGTCGGAGATATATAACTTCCAGCTTATCCGCTGCAACTTGATTTTTGACTATATCAAACTCCTCCTCAGCAACCTCTCCGAACATAATGCGGAGCTGCTGCTGAGGATAGTCCGCATGGCAGGGCAGTCTCTTCGGCGTGACGACCCATTAGCACTCAAGGACATTGTGGCCCTCATAGGGCCCGCAGTCAAGAAACACGGAGAGGGAAATATGTCTGTCCGCACTAAGTTCATGATCGAAAGCATCAACGATCTGAAGAACAATAAGGTCAAGGCCGGGGCCAGCGCTACAGCCGTGGTACAAGATCACACGACGCGCATGAAGAAGCTCCTGGGGTCCCTGCACACAAAAAAACTAAAAGCAACCGAGCCTCTACGCATCGGGCTGAAGGACATCGAAGAATCGGACAAGCGAGGCAAGTGGTGGCTAGTCGGAGCCAGCTGGGCTGGGCGGGACAAGGTTTCCGCAGGCCAGGGCGAGGACGGTGTCGGTGACGGTGCGGACGATGTGGACAGCGATGCTCTCAGCAGTGACGACGAGGTGATGCCTGATCTGGCCGCTGTCGGCAAACAACACGGCATGAATACGGACGTCCGTCTCTCCATCTTCATCGCCATAATGTCGGCATGCGACTACGAGGATGCCTACAACCGGCTGATGAAGCTGCGACTCAACAAGGACAGGCAGAAAGAAATCGCCTACGTCGTGATGCAATGCACCAGCCTCGAGCCACAGTACAATCCATATTACGCCCTGGTGGCGCGCAAGGTCTGTGGGGACAGCAGGATCAAGTTTGCGTTCCAGGACAGCCTCTGGAAATTCTTCCGGCGGCTGGGGGAATCCCTATTCGGAGAGGACACGGACGCGGACGATGAGGACGCAGAGGGAATCGACGCACAGCGCATCTTCGGTGTTGCCAAGATGTTCGGGTTTCTGATCGCCCAAGGAGCGCTGGGGCTCAGCGTACTGAAGTGTCTCAACCTGGCCTATGTGCGGCCCAAGACGCGAGATCTCTTGGAGGTTATGCTAATCATGCTGTTCCTCGAGCTTCCGAAGGCCGAGAACGACGTGGAGAGCGTTGTCGGGCCGGTGGCTGCCATGCCAGAGCTATCCAAGGGGCTGCAGTATTTTTTGAAGAAGAGGTTGGTGAAGTCGGATTTGTTTGCTAGTAAAAAGGACGGCAGGAAGGTCAAGAAGGCATGCCAGACTGCGATTGAGGTACTCCGTGCCAACCCAGGCGTGTCAGGGGCGATGGACCTGGAGGAGTAGGAGGATTCAATTGGATACAGTAGATACCCTTTTGGTGTGCATGTTACAAACATTAGATATTTCATAGGTGGTCGGTATGATGACGAGTCTAGTTTTCCCCTTTTGCCCTCACTTATTTTCCTTTATCCTTTCTTCTTTCTCCCCTTGCAACATGGTGGCTGTGGCAAGGACGACCATGATGATGACGATCCAGTTTAATCCAAACCCCCGGACATGGTAGTTTCTTCTGGACCCGAGGGCCCGGGAAAGAACGGATCAGGTGCACGGTTCGCAGCGGCTTGGGTCCAGCCCAGCTAAGCACAGCTTAGAGTGCAGTGGCACTTACTGCCTGCCACAAGCTCCCGCCCAAAAAAAAGCTCATCCGCTAAAGACCTGGACCACCGTACTCCCGGGCCTCGATTGTTAGAGAAAGGGTGCATGACGACGTGGAATTGAAGCTCACTCTTTTTTATTTTCTTGGTCGGTCTTTGGACGTTCGCCTCTTTCCTATTACTAAAACTAGTCCGGATACACCAGGCACGAGACCTGTAATCGCGCGCTTTTGCTTCCTCGCGTCGCCACCTCTGATTCATTTTCCGCGCCTTTTGCCGTAGGCTAACCCGCAGGCTCTTTTCTACTTCTGCGCCTATTCCTCCACTCTTCTTATTCTCCTCCCATCATACTCTGATCCCCGCCGCGCCAACACTCCGCAGACAGGTCAAGATGCTCGCCAGCCGTTTAATACCGCGCACCGCGGTCCGCTCTGCGTTTACGAAGCCCACCCTTCCCGTTGTCGTACCGAGATGGAGGCGGTCGTATGCCACCGAGGCTGAGGAGAAGGACTTGGTCATCATCGGTGGTGGTGTCGCCGGTTATGTTGCTGCCATCAAGGCCGGCCAGGAGGGATTGAAGGTGCGTGCTCTACCTATAGCCAGGCAATAGCTTTGCTTCTTCTTCTTCTACTTCTTCTTCACCTTGTTCCTCTCCCCTTGTGTCTTGGCGGCGTTGCGTTTTGTCTGGTCCGACGTATACTGAAAACCGGTTCCCTCTCTCTCTAGGTCGCCTGTATCGAGAAGCGTGGTACCCTCGGCGGTACATGTCTGAACGTCGGCTGCATCCCCTCCAAGTCCCTCCTCAACAACTCACATCTCTACCACACCATCCTCCACGACACCAAGAACCGCGGTATCGAGGTCAACGATGTCAAGCTCAACCTGGCCCAGCTCATGAAGGCCAAGGACACGTCCGTCTCGGGCTTGACCAAGGGTGTCGAGTTCCTCTTCAAGAAGAACGGCGTCGAGTACATCAAGGGCACCGGCTCCTTCGCTAGCGAGCACGAGATCAAGGTCCAGCTGAACGACGGCGGCGAGACCAGCGTCGTGGGCAAGAACATCCTGATCGCCACCGGCTCCGAGGCTACCCCTTTCCCCGGCCTGGAGATCGATGAGAAGAAGGTTGTGTCGAGCACCGGCGCTATCGCTCTGGAGCAGGTCCCCGAAAAGCTGGTCGTCATCGGCGGCGGTATCATCGGCCTGGAGATGGCCTCTGTCTGGTCCCGCCTGGGCTCCAAGGTCACTGTCGTAGAGTTCCTGGGCCAGATTGGCGGCCCGGGCATGGACGCCGAGATCGCCAAGCAAGCCCAGAAGATCCTGAAGAAGCAGGGCATCGACTTCAAGCTGAACACCAAGGTCGTCAGCGGTGACAGCTCTGGCGAGAAGGTCAAGCTGGATGTTGATGCTGCCAAGGGCGGCAAAGCCGAGTCTGTAAGTCCACACACCTCCACTTCCTCCTAGATTCGCGACACTGGCTCCGTGTCCCCCCTGTGAGGATCTCTCCGTCTTGCTGACCATTGCGACCATCACCACCTTTATAGATGGATGCCGATGTCGTCCTTGTTGCCATCGGCCGCCGTCCATACACTGCCGGCCTGGGCTTGGAGAACATCGGTATGGAGCTGGACGAGCGCGGACGCGTCATCATCGACCAAGAGTACCGGACCAAGTTCCCTCACATCCGGTGTGTTGGTGACGTCACCTTCGGGCCCATGCTGGCGCACAAGGCCGAGGAGGAGGCTGTCGCGGCCATCGAGTACATCAAGAAGGGCTACGGCCACGTCAACTACGGCTGCATCCCGTCCGTCATGTACACCTACCCCGAGGTCGCTTGGGTTGGGCAGAGCGAGCAGGACCTCAAGAGCGCCGGCACCCCGTACCGTGTTGGAACCTTCCCCTTCAGTGCCAACTCTCGCGCCAAGACGAACCTCGACACCGACGGCATGGTCAAGATGCTGGCGGACCCCGAGACTGACAGGCTGCTGGGCGTGCACATCATCGGTCCCAACGCCGGCGAGATGATTGCTGAGGGCACACTGGCCCTGGAGTATGGAGCGTCGTCAGAGGATATTGCACGGACGTGCCATGCCCACCCCACGCTGGCTGAGGCGTTCAAGGAGGCAGCCATGGCTACCTACTCGAAGGCCATCCACTTCTAAAGGGGTGGGGGAGAGGACGACATGGTTGTAAACTAGATGCCCTGCTGGTGTTCGCATGTACATGGAGACTCCTTTCACATCATTGCCAGAGCGGTCAGGGTCAGGAGGAGAGGTGTTGAGAGTAAAGAGTAATAGAATTGGTAGCGAATGAATTGGCAGACAAACAAAACAGAAAGAAGAAGAAAAGAGAAGCCGGAAAAGAGAGTTTCTAAATCCTTGCCAACATTTCTTTTTCTTTCTTTCCCTGACCTCTCCCTCCTCGTTTCCCTCTTTCAATAAAATCTCGTCTATTTTTGTTTTGGTATTCACCTTGACGACAGCAGATTTACGACGTACTCTTGCTGCCTCGGTATCGAATCACATCATCTGAAAGTTGCACCGACTGCAGCTAAATCCCAGCTCACCGTGGCCTGTCTGACCCCAAGGGGCCCGGTCAAATACAGGAAGATTATGATGGCCGGTGGCCGGTGAGAAGCTCACACTCGCACCTGGCGACGCCGTTGTGCCCAAGGCCAGACCCAACGCACTAAGGAACATGTTGAGATCGATGATGTTGTAATTTGGGCCGCTGAGACCCCCCAGGCCACCGAGTCCAAGTCCACCACCACCGCCGATATGCCCGGCGGGAATGACGAAGACGTTGTGTGGTCCCATGTACGGCTTTGTGGCGGCAGGGCAGGTGTGGCACACGTAAGCCATGTTGATGTTGTTGTTGCTGTTATTTGTGTGGGTACACATGTTAACATTCCTAGGGCATGGGACAGGGGCTGAGCCATCGCAGCCGTGGCGATGGTGACAAGACGGCGTTGGGGAGGTCGAGGAGGCTAAGGGCGGTGGGAGACTGCATCCCCAGAGAGCACCACCATCATTCCCACAAGCGCCTCCGCCCCCGCCAGAAGGACAGCTGAGAGCGTCGCCTGCGAGCCGGGTCAGATGGTTCTGCAGTATGAGACGGGTGAAGAGGGCACTGAGGGCGTCGAGGCTGAGGGCATCAGTAGGGCTGCCGGCGGGGAAGAGGAGGTTGTTGATGTTGGCGGTGGTCCTGTTATTGTTATTATTGTTGCCGTTGCTGCTGTCGTCGTTGTTGTTGTTGGGACGTCGTCCATAGCCCATTCCCCATGCTGTGAACAGCTCAAGGTTAATAGTCTCGAACGATGGCTCAATGGAGGACGAAAAAGAAGGATTCTACCTACTCTGCTCGGCCCAGCCTCCGGGTTGTTGGACGTACATGAGGGGCCAGCCCCCACCACAACCGCCGCCGCTTGCCCAGTATCGACGACGCATGATGTGGATGAGAGTCGAGATAGTCGAATTGGAGGGCGAACGGGGAATCTTGCAAAGGAGAGCTGCTTCTTCTCCTTCTTATTCTTCTCGAACCGGTGGAGGAGGGCATGCGATCTGTCCTTGCAATCTTTGGCGAGCTGGGTACTTTGAAATATATACACTTTTATCTAAATGGCATATACTGTAATAGTAGTCAGAATGGGAGAGGAATTGCATGCTTCCCTCGTGTAACTATAGGCCCTTCCGTGTTCCAGAGGGAGCATGTTTGCCCTTGGCGTCACCTCAAGTCTCCCGTCGGTCCTTTTTCAAGTCAGTCCTCTTTCTCTCTCTGCATGACTAACAGGGCCTCCCCCTTCCTGTCGCTCATCCCCTTTTCTTTTACTCTCCCTGACTCTGCAAAGCCTCGCGGCTGGTGTAGCCTTCCTTCTTGACCGTACAAACAAACAGAAGAGGGTATAGAGAAGAGAGGACGCCCAGTGCTTAGTAGTCTTGAGGTGAAAGAGTGGTGGCAATTTCAAGTGCAGCACAAAAGAACACTGGGCTCGGCTGGCTACTCCAGTTACATACAGATCGAGTATTGTCCGCCTAGTAGGCAAAGGTGACTGATTAGCTATGGTATCTGAAGAATATGAAGAACCGAATCCGGGAGGGCGGGTTGTTGATGTGGTGAATCAGTTGTTGCCTTCAGTAGAGGAACACTACTACAGTACTACAGTATGTACCAATAATTACAATACAGGCATTATAGTGTGCGACAGTACATACTGTAGCATGGTGTATCAGGTACTATGTATACAGTGATGACCCTTCTCGGTCAAAAACCAAGCACTGAGTATTGGGCATTGGACACTGAGCAGGGCTACACCACTGCACTTGTGGGCCCCCACTGCACTGCGCTTGCGGGACGAGGGCTCCACACAAGAGGGCTGTGCCTCACTGGCACTCATCCGACTTGCCCCACCTCTAGGCCCCTCTTCCCACCCCCCCCACACCTTAACAGCTTGAAGCTCCCCTCTCTCTCAACTAGCTTGCGAATCATTGCCAAGGGTTTTGAGGTGTTGTGTGTCTCTTGTGTGTTGATTCTAGCATATCGGCAGACGACACTTCCGCAGAAAACGTACGACGAGCTCATCATCCCTTGTCGCTCACCACATCAAGGCACCCAGCAGCAATCTTCAAATCAGCGGTGTGGGACTGAGGCTGCAGGCTCCTCCCAGGGGATTGATCCTGTCGCTGGCTTTCCTCACCCATCATCGATTGTTTCATGTTGTCTCTCGCTCTCTCGCTCTCTCGCTCTCTCCCTATCTGTGTTCGACGTGGCAAATAGGTCTTTAAATCGTCCTTCATCTCGACCGACTTTGGCTGCGGATCCGTACACCATTCGCATAAATTAAATGACAATCTAGTAAGGCGCATACATTGTCAATCGTCGATATAGGACGGCACCTTGCACCACTTCCTGTGATCCCAGCGGCTCTCGAATTCCTTCGCTGCGATGCCCACCATGGAGGAGACCAAGGCTCGAGCGGAAGCTCGCACCTACCCCATGATGACGGCGCGGGAGATTGAAGGCCTCATTGCGGATGGCAGGTCCATCATCATCAAGGACCAGTACGTCCTCAAGGTGGACGCCTGGATGAAGTACCACCCTGGTGGTGATAAGGCCATCCAGCACATGGTCGGCAGAGATGCCACAGATGAGGTCAACGCGTTCGTACCACCCATATCTCTCTCTCTCTCTTTTTCTCTCTCTGAAACCCTGAAGAGTACATGCACACTGACTTGGGGATCGGATGATACTACTAGTCTTCACTCGCCTGAGGCTCGGGCCATGATGGATAAATATAGGATTGGAAAGATCAACTACCGGTGGCAGAACATGCTTCCTCCCATACAAGGCGGTCTATTTAGAAACTGGGCCGCAGCCGACTGTGACGCAGAGGTTGTTGTTGATGATGATGATGATGCTGTCGAGTGTCCGGGCAAGGACTCATCAGGCTCGAGCCAGGCCAGCTCACGATCACCCTCGCCTGTCTTTGATACTCCCGAGCATGGTCGTCATTCCCTGCGCAGTCGCAGGGTCGGTACCGTGTCGTCGCCATCTATGCGGCCCTCCTCGTCAACATCGGTCACCTCGGCCGAAGAGGACGAAACACTTGACGGCATGAGCCTCCTGGACCGCAGGACGATGCAGGAGATCAAGCAGGATATGGACATCTATCCCGCCCTCGATGCCAGCACGCAAGATCACATCGTCGACAAGTACCGGCAGCTGAACGAGAGGATCAAGGCCGAGGGTCTGTACCAGTGCAACTACTCTGCATATGCCGTCGAGTGTTGCCGGTACACACTGATGTTCAGCCTGTTCCTGCTGTTCCTGAGCTGGAAGTGGTACGCCACCAGTGCCTTCTGGCTCGGCTGCTTCTGGCACCAGCTAGTCTTCACAGCCCACGATGCAGGCCACATGGGCATCACCCACGGCTTCCACACTGACACGGTCATCGGCATCATCATCGCCGACTTCCTGGGCGGCCTGTCCATTGGCTGGTGGAAGAGGAACCACAATGTCCACCACATCGTGACCAACTCGCCCGAGCACGATCCGGACATTGAGCACATGCCCTTCTTCGCCATCTCGCATCGATTTCTGACGGGCCTGCGGTCCACCTACTACGAACGGATCATGACGTACGATGTCTTCGCTAAGGTTATGCTGCGCGTGCAGCACTACACATATTACTTCATCCTGCTGTTTGGCCGATTTAACCTGTACCGCCTGTCGTGGGTTTACCTCCTCGGTGGCCAGGCACCCAGCAGGGGGCCGGCGTGGTGGCACCGCTGGCTCGAGCTGGCAGGACAGGTCTTCTTCTGGACCTGGTTTGGCTACGGGGTGGTCTACAGGTCCATCGACAGCAACTGGGGTCGCTTCGTCTTCGTCATGATCAGCCACATGGTCACGATGCCGCTTCATGTACAGATCACGCTGTCGCACTTCGCCATGAGTACGGCGGAGCTGGGTCCTGATGAGTCGTTCCCACAGAAGATGCTCCGCACCACCATGGATGTGGACTGCCCGCAGTGGCTCGACTTCTTCCACGGCGGCCTGCAGTTCCAAGCCATCCACCACCTGTACCCGCGCATCCCGCGGCACAACCTGCGCGCGACGCAAAGGCTCGTCCAGGAGTTTTGCGAGGACGTTGGGATCCCCTATGCGCTCTACGGCTTCGTTGGCGGCAACAAGAAGGTCATTAGTCGGCTGGCAGATGTCGCAAGGCAGGCAGCCATCCTCTCCAAGTGCCAGCAGGTCCTCGCCCAGAGCGACGACCCGTTGCATCATCACTGATAAAAGGGAGTTCCATTGTCCCTCCCCACCAACTCCACCTCTCCTCCTGTTCCCCCTTGCCCTTCTCAGGGGTAGAGCTTGTGCTGCACTGAACTGTGTGGTGTTGTGCTGTAATTCGGCCGATGGTTTGGTAGCGTAGCTTGTTAAGAGCGACATCTGCATGTCTTGATAGATGTAAACTTTTGAGATGTGATGGCGGGGCTCCAAAGCGTGTTGGCCAGATGAGAAGCGATTGGTGAGAAAAAGAATCATAGAAGTAGTATAGAGACCAAGAAGAAGAAGAAAAGCATGATGGCGCCATCCTTAATTCTATCCGAGACAGTAGGATTCTGCGGGGCTTTCTCCTTTTACTGTGGTACATCGTGCGTTCGAGGTATTCATCCGTCGCGGTGTCTTTTTCTTGCTTTTTTGGGTAATCTACAACTTGCAAGGCCCGGACGTTCAGCTCCATGTTTGGGGGGTTCGGATCGTTTGAAGGGGTTTGGTTGGCTGAGGGAGGGAGGAAAGATTACTTCTGCAGAGACCATGCACGCACGGGTCGTCCATCACCAATCATTCTCGAAACTTTTTTCCCCTGGTCTGTTCTTTAAATGCCTGCCTGCTTCACGCTGCAGGCATGTGACCTGGTTTTGGGGGAGGGTGGATGGGGGGCGGGCACCTCTATTGTAGGTCATGCAGGATGAGATAGGCGAGCGTCCCAGAATCCCGGAATTGGCAGCTCGCTTACGCAGCAGCCCACAATTTTTTCCTTTTCCTCATACCCGTGCGCGCTCCCGTACTGGACATAGATGCGAGCATCTGTCCATGCGGCTCGGTTGCTGCTCCGTCCGATGGTGCCTTTTCTTCTTAATCTTTTTTCCTTCTTCTCCCCCCTCCTCCTTGTTATTTGGAGTGCTCGCCCTATTTTATTTGTCTTCTCTTTTTCTTGTTTCTTGATTTCTCGGTACAACACAACCCATCTACACAGACCAGGTACTGGTATAATCCTTTCTTTTCTTTTTTTCTTTTTGGGCCCTTTTCCTTCTTCTTTCCTCGCTTAAATGTTATATGAAGGGAAAAACAACAGCATAGCTGTCTTCCTCCCCCCCCCCAAAAACAAAAGTCCCTTGTAGGCGGCGGCTACGAAGAGACTTTCCGAAACAAGGACAGTAGGCCTACTCGTTTAGCACGACGTCGTCGACTCTGTCAAAGAGATTGATTCTGCTCCTGCCGCCCCGCAGACCCCATGCCGATCCCGCCCCATAAACTTGCGACTTGAAAGGAATGGTGACGACGATCAGGGTATTCGCTCTGATGTCCCTGGGGTTTGTGGTGATGGTGGTGGTGGTGGTGGTGGTGGTGGTGCTGCTGCTGCTGCTGCTACTGCATCTTTTGTGTCTCCACAAGGTAGATAGATAGGCATCATGTGCTACTGCTACCCGTCCTCTTTCTCACCGACAGATCTCGGATGTCAATGGCGGAGCATGGGGGTTATTTTCCCTGCCCAGCCGCGCGGGTTGTTTCTTTTTTTTCTCCTCTCTCGCCTTGTTCCGTATGTGCCCTGTCCCCCTCATTGATGTCTGTGGCGCCGAGAAGAAGCATAGATCTGCCAAGGGAACGAGGTGTTTGGTGTAAACTAATTGTCCGCTGGTAAGAGAAGAGCAAGGAGGGCGTTGTTACTGCGAATTGGTGTCGGAAAGGGGAGTGAGCGTTTGTTGACTCGAACGACCATTCCGATCTCATGGACAGCGATTGCGTAGGGCCTCGCGCAGGGAATTCGATGTGCCCAAGGGCCAGGGAACATGTACGTATGCACAGGGCGGCATCGCCCAAGATCGACCTTCCGTGACCAGAGAAGGAGATGACCGATACGTCAGGAGGGGGCCAGGAGGGGCAGTGTCAATGGGTACAGCGGGGTACGAGAGAGGAAAGGACGTCTCGGAAGAGCTGCCGAGTGACGTGCACCGGGACGCCGTCTGTCTCCTGACCAAGCAGAGCAGGAGCCTTTATGCCTCCTCCCCCACGGTCTCTCCTTGTCCCGCCTCGCTCCAGTAGAAGCCGAAGAAGAAGAAGGAGGAAGGTGGAAAAATGATATCCAAGCTGCGTTTTCTTTTTCTTTTTCTTCCCTTCCCGCATTTTGCCGCCATTTTCTGTTTCTTCTGCAAGCTGGCCCTGCAGAGCGGTAAGCAGGGATTTGAATCACAAACCGAGGACGAGGAAAAGAAAACAAGGGGTGGGGGAGGGGGGAAGCTATTTCTCCCACGATTATGCTGTTCGGCTGTTCGTTCATCCTCGACGCTTTGCGGTGAGACACAGGCGACCGCTCCGACAGGCCCCAACGAGCCTGCCAGCAGGTTGATTTCCCTGCCCCGTGCACAAAAGACTCCGTCGCAGCTTAATATACATCATATGATATCTACCGCCGCAGATTTGCGCACATGGCCGACAGGGTTCAGTCGGGTTGATCGGGCGAAACATGCAGAAAATGACAGGCCGGGGTCCTCACTTCGCAGTTCCAACGACCCACAGACTACACACCCCTGGGGCGGCCGGTTGGTCATAAGTAGTTGTCCCTGACAGCCAGTACCGGGACCGGGCCTCTGCTAGTTAACGCCGACTGTCACGTCCTGCTCCCGTCCCTAGCGGGCAAAAGGAAGCAGAAGAAGAAGAAAAGAACAATGTGCGCGGAAAAGGACAAAAAAGCAAAGCTGCGTTGTCATAGCCAGGGAAGCCTGACCAAACGAAAGACAGGGTCTGAGGTGTTCGCTTCCGAGTGGTGCACTGCATACGTGCTTGTGGGCCGAAATCTTGAAGTTGCTTATGGGGCTCGACCCTCACTCACCCTGGGTCCGACTTTGGCTCTGCTGGGGCCGAGAGAAGCAATGACCCCAGAAAGAAGGCCAGCTGTTTGCCGATATTTGCCTCGACATGGGCAAGCCTGGGGCTCCGTAGGCCCTGCTGCGGTCATTGTGTATTTCAAGGCCCAGGCGCGCAATCCTGACGAGACCCAATGTCGTTTCCATCACACCTTCTTTCCGTATTCGCATTTCATATCCTCACCTCCTCCAAACCCAATATTGACCCCCGTGTACCACTGCGGGTGGATTTGAGAAAAGTCCTCGGGCTCTAGCTCTCCCCTCCCTTCGATCCGGCTTGCCTTTCTTCCTGAGAAGGCATCTGGCTCATCGTTATATACTCCACTCTACGACCTAGATCTCTCCGAGAAAGCCTTCGTCATTTCCCTTTTACACAACCGTCCAAGACCACCAGTCGAGTCAGGGATCGCAAGGACCAACATCTCATCAGATCAGCCCAGCATGGGGAAAGGAAGGATGGACGAAGCCGCAGCGGAGCGTATAAAGAAGGCCAGAGGTGAAAAGGTAAGCCAGCAGACGGGACCAACCGCCTCTAGGAGTCAAGATACTGACAAAGCCTTGCGTGCGCCCGTGCAGGACGACTTTGCAAGAAGAGCCGCGCTGGCTGCCAAAACGAACAAGGAGACTTCAGGGCAAACCCAAGGAGGAGGCCAGGGCGGAAGCAGTGGAGGAAAACAAGGAGGGGAAGGGACTGCGAAGAAGTGAGCAGCCAAAGAGTCAGGTGCCTCTAGAATAGTGTCTCTGAGCTTGGGATTTGCAACGACACTCGAGGGAGGGAGGAAACATGGGAGACAGGGCCGCGTGGCACGGGCTCTCAAATTGGCGTTTTAAAGTTTCTCTGCGGGTTTGAGATGTTGATTTCGCGGACATCGGCTGGGCGCTAAACTGGGCAGCGAGTGGAGTCTGGAGTTCAACAGGAACGAATGGTAACCTGTGCAAAGAACTTGCGTTTCCACAAGACACAAGCGAATTCTTTTGAGTCATCTGGTTCGACGTCCTTCGCAGTGTCTGCTGAGATGAGATATGTGTTTCCCACGTTTGTTACAGGCAGGCCGCCCCAGTCAAGCGGAGCTGGTCAGGAGGACATGTTGCTCATAGTACAACCGCGGTTGGGTGTAAAGAATAGATGAGCACCGGTCGCCAGTCCTCTAATAACACAAAGGATGCGCTATCAATAGCATGCCGGACAGTGCTCTCCTTGCTAGTGAGCCAGCCCATGGACCAGCTTGACCTTGGTGACCAGGAAAGGGTGTAGCGCTGGTTTCAAACTTGCGCAGGTACGCTCGCCAGCCGCTGGCTCTCCTCGAACTCCAGAGTCCAGACCGAGTTCTATCCGACGCCCTGGACGATAACGAGTGATAGCAGGTGCCACGATCATCCACCCTGGGCTCCTGCGACGAACGGTGAAGTAGACAAGGATACTAGAAGCCGCAGCTGAGCCCTTTGAAAATCACTAAACGTATAGAGTCTGGCCGACTGCTCTTCTCACCGTCTCCTCCCCACCCACTCTCCAAACCGTCTGGCAGCTGCCGCGAATTGCGACAGGAGGTTTCTTCACGCCAGAGCGCTCTGATCATCAGCAATCCATGACCCTATAATCTCGTCATCACTGCCAGTGTCATTGCTCTCCAAGAAGGCGGCCGAGAGCTTCGCATGCCAGGCACCCAACCCCGACGACAGTGGTCCGGCCACGGCCACGAATTTCTGTTTGTAACGGAAGCCTTCGTCTGAGTTGGATTGCGAGTATGGTTCATTCCATTGGATGGACGGTGAAGGATCAGATCAGGAAATAGACAAGATGTTGGAATCAAGTCATACTGTCAAGGCGAAATGATATTCTGTAGGCAGTTTAAATTAACAAATAAAAATAAAAAAGTTTAGCGCCAGGCGTTGTGAAGCGTGACGGCATTTTCACCAGTGCAAGGCAAGGCGGCCCATGGAGATTGGAGCTCTTGAAGATGATACAAACACGCAAATATTCCAGGCGTCGAAAATGTGAGGAAGGGTGAAGGGGAGGGTTAGTTGGTAGGAAAGAAGGAGAAGGTGATGAAGAGGAAGACAAGAAGGAACATATTACATACTACTACCACGGTATGTACTATACAGTACATGAAGGCCAGTAAGTACTTCCGGTATGTAAGTACTACCATAGCACTGGTAAGTACTACTGCCAGTACAGCTTACCAATGGTAGTAGGTGACCCAGGCATGGCGTTAGCGCCTTAGCAGCATGTTTTAGGTACTCGACGACCCGCAAGAAAGGCGATCATTCACCCCTACAATGGGGCGTCGAGGCAAGTAGTGGGTACTTGGCCCATTGTCAACGCACCCACCCGCACCCGCACCCGCGCCCAAGCTTGCGGCTGGCACTGGCGCTTTGGACGTCATTTTTCTCTCGTCGTGTTGTTGGCACGGGTCTGATCTGACGGTCCACCGCGGCAAACAGGCAAACAGACAAGCAGAGGCAACCTACTCCAGCCTCCTCCATCCGGATTCCCCATCCTCCATCTCACACAGACCACCAACACAATTTTGAAATCTGAACAACGTCTTGGACCTGTGCTACGTGCACTTTCGAACCTCTCTCTCCAGCTGTCATCACAAATAGTTCCCAGCATCCTGCTTTTCTTCAGCTCCTCCCGCCCCGCACCCAACCCCCCCCCCCCCCCAAAGGCACAGACGTCCGTCTCATCGCTCTTCTAAACTCTCCAGAAGCTTCAAAACGGATACGCTCCAGGTACAGCTGCCGGGCGATCATGAGCCTTGGCTCACCACGTTGCGCCTGAGCCACCATGGACGCCAACGTCCAGCGTGCTCTCAACGACAAGCTCTACGAGAAGCGTAAAATCGGGGCGCTCGAGTCTGCTTTCCCCCCTCCCCCGGCCCTTGTGTTCTCACTTGGTCAGCTGCTGATGCGGTCCCAGGCTTGAACGTGTGATCCGAGAGCTTGCAGCTGTCAAGGACTATGACAGGATCGCTGCTATCCTCGACCAGCTCTGCAACGAGTACGCCTATGCTGTCCATCAGCCCCACGCTCGCAATGGAGGGCTCATCGGCCTGGCTGCTGCCGCCATAGCCCTTGGTTCGGTAGGTCCAACCTCTGTCCTGCTTTGTGTCTCCGTCAGGACCTCGTCCTGCGTGGTCCGAAAGCTAATCTCCCGCCAGGAGCTTCCGCGATATCTCGAGGTTATCGTCCCCCCCGTGCTGGCTTGCTTCACCGACCAGGATGCACGAGTTAGGTATTATGCATGCGAGGCAATGTACAACATTGCCAAGGTCGCCAAGGGGGAGATTCTCAAATATTTCAATCATATATTCGACGCCCTCTGCAAGGTATGTTTATCCCCGACGCAGTACTTCGTTATGCTCCGTATCCGCCTAGACATTCGCGCTCATGCTCGGACCCTTGCTAGTTGGGCGCAGACTCCGAGCTATCTGTGAAGAATGGAGCCGAGCTTCTTGATCGTCTCATCAAAGACATCGTGTCCGAGTCGGCAGCAACCTACATCAGCGTCCTGGAGATGTCCAACGCCGACGTCGTGGGTGATGAGAAGATCACCAATGACAAGGATGTTATCGATGAGCCCGCAAGCTTACCCACCGCCTTCTCGCTGGAGCAGTTCATTCCCCTGCTCAAGGACCGCGCTTATACCATCAACCCCTTCACCCGCACATTCCTCGTTGGCTGGATCACTTTGCTTGACTCGATTCCCGATCTGGAACTGGTTACGTTCCTGCCAGAGTTCTTGGGTAATCTACTCAAATTTCTAAGCGATCCGAATCGCGATGTGCACCAGGCCACCCAGGCTTGCCTTGACAAATTTCTGAATGAGATCAAGCGCATATCTCGGGTCAAGAAGGGCATCGTGGAGAGCAAGAAGTCCAAAGGGGAGGGCAAGCGTAAGCGGGAGGAGTCTCTGGACAGTGGCAGCGGTCATGTGGCCCTCGACGAAGGGGACGAGCTTGACTCTACCTTGGCCGACGACGAGGATGACGACACAAGCAGTGAAGACGACTGGATCCCTGGACAGGATGTTCAGATCAATTACAAGGCAATCCTCGAGATCCTGACTGCCTCTCTCGATCAGTCCAATCCGATAGGGCCATCGAAAATAAACGACCGCGTGGGGTTCGCTTCCGGCACAGATGAGGATGGCCTGCTGGAATCGCTCAAGTGGATTGTTGAGTTCTTGGACATATGTCCCGAGGAAGTCCTGCCCTTTACCCCAAAGATCCTGGCCCATCTACTTCCTGCGATGGCTAGCGGAGTCGAGTCGATCCGCATGGCAGCTGCAAGAGTGAACAACGCGCTGATGGACTATGTTGTTTCGCTGTCTGACGAGCCGGAGCTCTCCTTGTCCCAGCGGGGGTCCAGGGTCCCACTGGCCGGAGAGCGTCAGGAAGGCGGCCCCAGTGGTCGGGCGTCTCTGGCCAGTGCTCGGGAGCTCGATACACCGAGCCCCACACCAAATGTGCAAGGCCCGTCGACTGCAGAGGTTACGCCTCGAGGGCCAACACCTGCGCCGTCGAACAATCCCCAGGCGGACCTGGACTATGCAGCAGCTGTCAATTCCCTGACCCTGCTGTTTCTGAATGACCATGAGGCAACTCGGGTGGCCGCGCTGACCTGGCTCATCATGCTGCACAGAAAGGCACCCCGGAAAGTCCTTGCCTTCAATGATGGGACGTTCCCTGCCCTGTTGAAGACGCTTTCGGATCCTGCAGAAGCAGTCGTCACCAAGGACCTACAGCTACTTTCCCAAATCTCCAGGAACAGTGAGGATAGCTATTTCACCAACTTTATGGTAAGCCTGCTACAGCTCTTTTCGACAGACCGCAGGTTACTAGAGACGAGGGGAAATCTCATCATACGTCAACTGTGTGTCAGCCTGAGCGCCGAACGCATCTATCGCACCCTGGCAGATTGTATTGAGAAGGAGGAAGACGTCGAGTTCGCCAGCATCATGGTGCAAAATCTCAACAACAATCTCATCACTGCCCCTGAGTTGTCTGAGCTGCGCAAGAGGCTACGGAATCTCGAGTCCAAGGTATCCTCATAACCCCAAGGCCGTTCTGCTCTGCCTTATGCTAACCTGTTTGCTCCCACAGGACGGTCAGGCCTTCTTTGTGGCACTCTTCCGATCGTGGTGCTACAATGCCGTCGCGACGTTCTCGTTATGTCTCCTCGCTCAGGCCTACGAGCAGGCTTACAACTTGCTCCTAATCTTGTAAGTTCAACATAGTTCTTTCGTGTGGGATAGACACGGCTATTGACTGTGGCAATGGTCCAGCGCTGAGTTGGAGATGACGGTAAACATCCTCATCCAGATCGACAAGCTGGTCCAGCTTCTGGAGTCGCCGGTATTCACATGTACGTCAGCGTCTCTAATGCTGCTCTGCAAACCCTCGGAGTTGGGGTAAGAAGTGCTAAATCGATTTGCAGACCTCCGACTTCAACTGCTGGAACCAGAGAAGTACCCTCATCTGTACAAATGCCTCTACGGATTGTTGATGCTGCTACCGCAATCGTCCGCCTTTGCCGCCCTCAAGAACCGACTGAACAGCGTTAGCTCCATAGGATATTTACACATCGCACCCAGATCGTATGTCCAACCGAACACGAATCCATCACACTCTCGGCAAGGGTCAGTGGTGGATGTGGTTCAATTTCTTCAAACCCCCCCTCCTCGCTCCAAATCAACTGCCAGTATCAATACTCACGCTATCCCTCCCAGTTCGGCCACAACCCCAAGTGCTTCATCGTTCGATAGACCTAATCGGCTCAAAGGCCGTGAGGAAGGTATCATACGGTGGGCAGAGCTGCTCGAAAAGTTCCGCAGCGTTCAGGAACGTGCCAGGAGAGCGCAGAGACTAGGTGGGGATCTGGATGACAGACCGACTCTGGGAATAGGCGATCTGCGCATCACGGACAGCCTTGAGATGCCTGCCGCGAAGGCGCCAACGGGACGAGCACCACCCGTGCCTCTCAAAGACACACCTGCGCCTCTGCCTCCAGCCGCCAAGCCTAGGTCAGGCCTCGGTAGGCAGTTTGGCAGGCTCGGCGCGACGGTAGGAAGGAAGAGGGGGCAGCCACAGTGATGATAGAACTTGTGTCCCTTGGTCTTTTTTCTCTCGTCTCTTTTTCTTCTTTTATTGTGGGAAAGATCATAGCGTACCATAATACCCAGTCGCGAGGAAATGTTGGTCCAGGGGCAGGAATTCATCAGATGCTAGACAGACTATACATATCATGCCTTGCCTTGCCTTTCGCAAAGTGTCATCTTCCCTTTCGAGGTGTCTCGCGTTCGACAAGGTTCTCAAAGACGGCGTCACGGCGGTCGGTGATGCTACGCAGCTCTCTACGCAGCATGTCGAGCTGTTGGCGTGCCTGCTCCGTATCCGGGGGAAGACCCTCGAACTCGTTGACCTGCTGGTCCAGGCTTCTCTTTACCTGAAGGAGCTCTAGATACCTCTCCTCCTCCTGGCGTAGCTGTTGGATTGTCGGGTTTGGCACGCCGACCGCCCTTGCCAGAGACGAGACCTTGTCCCTCATCTCGAGCAACTGCTTTGCCATGGCCTTGGTCTTACGCTGCATGTCGAGATTCTGCCTGGGAAGATCGACTGGGGGCCGATACCCATCACCGTTCACCTCCCCGAGCAGCCTGTCGAGCCTTGCAAGCTCAAGATCGGTGTAGCGCTGCAGAACCCCAACCCGCGCCGTGGCCTGCTCGAGACTGAAGTTCCGGACCTGCAGGTCCAGCATCGCCTGTCCGAGCTGTGCAGGCTCTGGGAGAGCGATGCCCAGGTGCACGGCGGAGGTTGCCATCGCAACGAGCGAAGTCCTGCCCTCCCTGGTAAGACTCTCCTCCAGGGCGCCCAGGATCTGCTCTCTAAACGCAGAGACATTGATCGAGCTATCGCCGCCATCCTCCATGCCCTCGTCGAGAGCCCTGATCCCCTGCAAAGCGTCGGTCTCAGCGCGGGCGAGGAGGTCGCGGTTCTCATCCGCCGCCTCGTTCAGGCTAGCGAGGGCTAAGAGTGCCTTGAGAGTGTCGGGGTTTCTTTCGAAGGACGGTGGCTGGCGGCCATTATATTTGGAGGCTAACCAGCTGTCGACATAGCTCCAGTCCTTGGCCGTTGAGGCGGCCAGGCGGGCAACGGAGGGTGAGAAGATGGCGGCATCAGGCGGGAGGTGAGCCATCATCTCAAGATCGCATTCCAAGAAAACGGGGGAAGAGGGGCTTGTCGCGAGATTGTATGTGTTTCTTATGGTCCCTCCCTAGAGACAAAGTCCACCCGCCTCGACGCGGTTCTGGCACGTCGTCACGGGAAAAGGTCAGCGCAAGGGGGTTCACGTGCTAACGTGCTGGAGAAAGAGAAAGGTAGAGCAGGGTGGGTTGATTGGTGGAGGACAGGGCCGGCAGCGGTACAGTGTTCTAATACTATAGTACACACGGGCACCGACTAGGATACAGGGGTGAAGTACAGCCCAAAGCCCATGAGATCGCGGGTGACCAGAACTTTAGGTGGGTTTCTGCTATGACGGCGTGTACCTCGATATCGCGGAGGGTCAAGGTGGGACAATAAAGCATGGCTCGGGCCTAATCAATAGATTTCTTTCTATGTACTACCATAGTATGTACTATACTCTTAGCAGTACATGGCCCTGTACTTTATCGACGAATTCCGACAGCGCCATACCATTCCATCGCCGAGGTCTTTCAAAGAGGCCAACTATCCATTTCCTTCTTGCCAAACACGGCCAACCGCACCACCTTGCCTCCCTCAGCTCGAGGCCAATTTTCTGTCTCTTCCAGCACAAACGTCTGGTCATTCCACTCGACTGTGGCCTTTTTACCTTCATTCCTCTTCAGTTAGACACCAGCATCTTTAAGTTCCAAGTCACTCCTTGTGCTATAACCCTCCCGGCGTCTCTCGACACCCTGGGCTGCGGTCCAATTCGCTTCAAGAACCGCAACTCCAAAACTCATCTGCCCTTCCCTCCCACTTGTCGCATCACAGACAACAATGCTTTGCCGACTCTCGAGGCTGGCGCTAGCCGCCAGCATCCTCTCCCTCTCCTCCACCGCGGCCGCCCTCTCCGCCTCCGACATCCCCTCCGACACCCCCATCCAGGCCCTCCTCAACCAGGCCCAGCACTACCTCTCCCAGGGTGCCGTCCCCGACGCCCTGGTCTACTATGATGCCGCCATCGCCCGTGACCCTGACGACTACCTGACCTATTTCAAACGCGCCACCACCTATCTCTCACTCGGGCGCCTCTCTCAGGCCGCCAGCGACTTCCAACGCTGCCTCGAGCTGCGGCCCGGCTTTGAGGGTGCCCACCTGCAACTGGGCAAGCTGAAGGCGCGAAACGCCGACTGGGCTGGCGCCAAGGAGCAGTACCTCCAGGCCAATGCAGGCGGCACCTCATCGTCCGAACTGGAGGAACTGCTCGAGGCCCAGGGCGCCGCGAAGCTGGCCGAGGCGGCCGCGGAGGGAAACAATTGGGACGAGTGCATCGACCAGGCGAGTGTGGCCATCAAGGTTGCGAGCCGCGCCGTCTCGCTGCGAGAGCTGCGATCGAGGTGTCGCTTCGCCAAGGGCGAGATCGCGGGAGGAATCGGCGACCTACACCATGTCCTCAATCTACGGCCCGGCGACACCAGCCCGCACATCAAGATCTCCGCCACCAATTTCTACGCGATGGACGACCTCGAGCAGGGCATGGCGCAGGTCAGGAAATGCCTGCACTCCGACCCAGACTCCAAGGTCTGCAGGAACCTACTAAAGGAAGAGAAAGCCGTCAACAAGACGCTGGCCAAGGTCGAAAAAGCCCTCGAGAGGGAGCAGCCTGTGACCGCTACGAGGTTGCTGACGCCATCGGGCGAGGATCTGGGTCTCATCAAGGAGGTCACAGAGCAGATCGCTCGCCTGCGGCAGGATGGATTTATTCCTGAGCACGCGCCCTCACATCTCATCACGAGGCTGGTGGGGTTGGCATGTCAAGGCTACTACGAGGTGAGTGAAAACAAATGTAGAAATAGTGTGTCAACTTGGGAATTATGCGAGACATAAGGGACAGGAAGAGAGAGAGAGAGAGACTGACAGCTTGTGTGCAGGCGAATAACAAGAAGGCAAAGGAGTACTGTACTGAATCCCTTGCGATGGACGAGAGTTCTTTCTACGGGCTCCTCCATCGCGCCAGAGAGCAACAGGAGTCCGAGGAATACGAGGCCGCGGTTCGCACACTCGAGAAGGCAGGCGAGGTCCGGCCCGACAAGAAGCAGGCCGTCGTGGATAAACTCCTCCGCGAGGCCCAGACCGAGCTGCGCCGGTCCAAGAACAAGGACTACTACAAAGTCCTGGGTGTGGCCCGCGACGCCGACGAGAGGCAAATCAAGTCCGCCTACCGCAAGCTGACGGTCCAATACCACCCGGACAAGGCCCACAAGAACCACGTCACCAAGGAGGAGGCCGAGAAAAAGATGGCCCAGATTAACGAGGCCTACGAGGTCCTGAGCGACCCAGAGCTGCGCGCGAGGTTCGACCGCGGCGATGACCCCAACTCTCAGGAGCGCCAGCACCCGTACGCGCAAGGTGGCAACCCCTTCGGCGGCGGGATGCCCTTCATGTTCCAGCAGGGCGGCCAGCAGTTCCAGTTCAAGTTTGGTGGTGGCGGGTCGCCGTTCGGCTAAATGTTTTTTGTCTTCTCTTCTTTTCAGGTTGATTCATTCGTGTTGGCGCATTGCAAGGCGTTTTCTTCTTGTTGCCTTTTATGAGTGGTGTCTGGTGGAATCGGACGGAGTTTCAGGTGCTGCAAAGACGCGAGAAATGGACATGCGCATGCAAAGAGAGGTAGGCGTTTTGTGATAGCCAGAGAGACAAGAGGAAAGAGGTAGTTGGTAAGCATTAATGGATTACCTACCCAAACTCCAAAATAACACTTCAAATCTTACCACACAAGTCATCTTGTCTGTCACGTGTTCCCTAAGGCAAATCTCAACATGGCTTCCTCCTCAGAAGTTCATGCAGTCACTCGCAGTGGTGATCAAGTCCATATTTGGGAGGAAACCCGGGAGGGAATACCTTGCGCTTCTTTTCTCTATTTTCCGTATATCCCGTCCGACCGTACACTCCGTAATTCAATGGGTTTTTTTATCTTTATTTTTATGTACATCGGCCGAGTGGCCTTGCTCTATGTGAGCAGATTAAAGATCTGCGCCTCGCGAGGTGTTCCCCCGCGACAGCCTCTTCAGCTATTTCCACACGCTGCTCTCTCTGGGGAGGGAAGAGAGAGAAAACTGGTAGCTCCTCCAAGCGGCGTAATCATATGGGCGGGCTCCTCGCAAATTCAAGCGATGACAAAGCATCAGATTGTGACCTGCAGCTGATGGCGGGTGCTGGGAGGAGGAGGACTACACAAAGGCGGCACCGAGCCGCCTGGGGGTGGGGAAGGGAATTTGGTGTACCCCAGGCATTTTTTTTGGTGCAAGAGCTCCGATCGTGACTGGCGTTATCCCTCAGGCCGTGTCATTCTGGCGGATAAAGTACGCCCTGGAAAGTAAGAGCAGTCAGCAACGGTTATGCTCGGTGTTCAAGGCGTTCGGACCACGGGGGAGGGTCGTAGTGAGGGAAAAAGACAACTACGCACTTGGAAAACTCATATGCCGACCAGCAGATGGCTGTGCTGGGCATTGTGGTGACCACTCTGGGCCGGATTCCTTTAAAGAATCCCTTGAAACCCTCTCTTCGATACAACAACCTGCAGCCAGCCACGAAGCCGTTCACTGTCCTGAGCTCCGCATCCGATGCGGTACCCCTTGTCTGCAACATGGTCTTGATCACATCCATGGGTGTGGTCAGGCCAGCCGCAAAACCACCAGCCACAGCGCCAGCGACGCAGTGGGTGAAAGGATCGTACTTTTTGGAAGGGTTCATGGTTGTCGATATCGACTCGTAGGCAAGAAACTGGAGCGCGGTGAAGGGGACGGTCATGGAAAGCGTGGTCGGGTAGGAGACGTAGAATGCGCCCAGACCCTCAGTCTTGTAGACGTATTTTGCGCAGTCGGTCATGGATCGGTACATCTTGGTGGAGTTCTGAATCTGCATTCTCTGCTTGATGACTGTCGGGGTGTGCGTCAGCGGGGTCAACCATGGCCAGATGCCACAAGGGCGCAGGTGGTTGCGCGGTATGATGGGGTCACACACCATCAAAGGGATTCATGAGCGCATCGCTGGCGATGGTTGCGCAGGCTCCGCTGGTCGCTGTTTCCTCATTAGCTACTCTGTCCACGCTACACGCTGGACGGCGTCATGATGGGGGCAGTTCTCTCTCTCTCTCTCTCTCTCTCTCTCACCAGCAGCTAGGGGATGATGCACGCCGGCCTTATTCCCACCCATGAGGTGCTTGACGGCCTCGTAGGTAGCGAAATAGACAGCGTGCGCGGGGCCTGCGCCGACAACGACGCTAGACATGCCCCGCCATAGGCTCATAACGCCCTCGCCGGTCGCCATTCGGTATGTTCCCTGAATCACACCATTGTAGACAGCGGAGGGAGATGGGTTCAGGACCTGCATTCGTGTCTGTGTGGAGGCTGGGCGTCAGAGACCGAGGTATAGCAAGAAAAGGCAAACGGGTGAGGGGACGCCCTCGCGGGAGAGGACGCACCTTGATAGCATCGATGGGATACATGACGGTATGTTCCTGTGCCTCAAAATGTCAGCATCTCGGGTTACGTCGAGCGCGGCGGGAGGTCCGAGCCGGGCAGGAGGACGTGAGCACTGACGGCTATGCCTGCGAAGGCGCCGGCTGCCATGTTCTGCAGCAGAGAGAAGTTGGGCGGGAGGGCTTCATAGCTACATTGAAGGGCAAGAGAGTCAGTTACAGATCTTCGCAGTTGTGCTGCTGGAGAGAATCGCAGCCACGCTGGCTTCTCTACCTCTCTTCCACACTTGGGGGAAAACGAGGCCGTTGACTCACTCGTAGTCCTCTGCGGGCTCAGCATTGGGCTGGGCCATCTGGGCCACAGCGGCAGATGCGTCGCCGAGAGACTTCTGGAAATCCAGGTTGGCGATAGTGACGGGGTCGGGGGGCCTTTCGTAGGCGCAGGCTGGCGATATGCGAGGGTAGTAGGGACGGGGTGGGTGAGGCCCGCAGCACAGGTCGCGTCTGGTGAAGGCAACAGTGGTAATTGAAGCTCTGTCGTCCAGTCGAGGTTGGTCGATTGATGGTGACGCAATGGATTCCAAACGTCGACGAGAGAAAATAGGTGGCCGCGGGAAGGTCGCTGTACACCTCAGAAAGTAACAGCCGTGTGGAGTGGGGAGGGGGTTGTGCGAGTGTCCGCATGCAAAGGTAGCTGATGAGTGAAGGAAGAGGCCTGCTACTGTAGAAAAGATCTCAGAAGAGGCAATTGAGAAGTTGGCAGTGAGGGTTGTGAACTAAAAAGGGCTCTTGAGGCGTTTGTGACTGCGTGGGTGCACAGCAGGTGCAGGCGTGTTGGATGTCGCGGGACCGTGGACTGGAATAAAAATCCGAGAAGAGACCAGCGGCGAGGGTCTGGGTCCGTCCTACGGCGGTGCGGCCCCCCCCCCCCCCCATCAGAGCTTCCCCCCGTTTTGGGGAGCTTTTGTTGGAGATGGCTTGGCCCGTCCTGGCCTGCTTGGCCTTGGATCTTGCCCTCACCTGCAGACTCACTATGCCTAAGTACCCACCCATGCCCTGCAGGTAGCCTGCGCTAAGAAAGAAAAAGAGAGAGGAGAAAGTATCCAGGCCATTACTGTATATGACTTTGCTCTGTCACCTAGCATGCCCCAAAGAGGAGAGAAAAAAATCAAATCACTGCTCACTGTATCTACCAAACATAGGTAGCAGCAAAGCACTATCGCACGTACGATGCAGAACTGTAGGATGAACGCCTTCCAGGTCCACTGGGCTGGGAACCTCGGCCCGTCAACAAGTCGCCCTTGTAGAGGCCCACTGTACATGGCTTCTCGAACATTAAACGGTGCTTCCAACGGGCAAACACTAGTGAGGTAGTCGTGCTCAACGTATCGAATATATTTGAGTGCAATGTACTATGTTTGTACCTTCACCTCAACCACCCAGTTCACCCAGTGCGTCACTTTAGCTGTCTTGTTGAACAAAAGGCGGCCAGATACAGGGACAAGTATAAAAAAATAAAATAAAAGATGAAAAATAGAAAGGGGAGACGGGAAATTCGCTCTCGGCGCCGAGCTTAAAATTCTAAGAGGATGGGGCTCAAGGTGCAAACATTCCAAAAGCCCAAGCTGCCTATCGCAGGCTATCGAGAACTACATCCGGGGTTCCGGGACCCGTTTTATGGGGTGCATGGTGCATGGTGCATGTGCCAGCACTACAGAGTGTGACCGTGGCCCTCTTTTTCTAATTTTCTTGGTCTTCTTCTTTTTCTTCTTAGCCCCCCCCCCCTCCTCCTCCTTTGATCGGATCAGATAAAAATTTACTGTCCCGCAGGTGACCCGTCAGCAAACCGCCCCCGGTGGTACTGCAGCACCTCTATTCGGCTCAGCCGTCGGTCTTTGCCTCACTGCAGTGCTTCTTGCGCTCCCCCTTTCTCACCCTGCCCTCCAACCACTGAATACCCCGAGTTGAAAGCCGCCTTTTGTAAAATCGAGGTCAGCGAGAACGGGGAATGTGCAAGTCCGAACTTTGTAGGCATCCTTTCTAGCCCCCAAGCATATCGCGATTCGGAAATACGAATGAACCATTACAGAGACGGCTGGGGCGCGGACGTGGCCTGTCTCTCCTCCGTCGGGATGCTGGAGCCGTGTCCGAGCGCCGTCTCGGAGAACCCTCGGCAGACAGCGCCCCTCCGAGCGGCCATGTCGAAAATGCCATCGCACTTTAGATAGCCCTCCTGCACACGCCTTGAAACGACAGCCGATGTCTCCGAGTTGCATCCTGCCAGATCCTGCCAGCTTATTATCACTGATGCTTCTCCAGTATCGTCAGGTAGTGTTGTGAACTCGGTTCTATTGGCAGCACATTTGCCTGATTGAAAGGAGAGATTTAAAATAAAAAAAATCAATTAAAACCTCCTTTGCTATGAGGCCTGCCCAAACTCCAAACCCATCCTGACAATGTGATCCTCTCGATGCGCCATCAACGGGCTTGATGCTGGTGCGTCTTGTTGTGCAAAATATCATCAACGCAGTGGCCTTACCCTCATAACCCCGAATATCTATGAATATCCACCAAAACGGAAGAGGGAGAAATAGGCGTCCCGTTGGCTCCTTCAGCGATGCTTCATCTCTCGTTGGAACTGATACATCAGCCCCAGCACGCCTACCTCTTCTTCGCCCTCATTCACTCCACTGTTGTCTCGACCAAGCGCGTGCGCTGGTGCTGCTGTCTGCCATTCTGACTGGTCCAGCCCATGTCCGCTCTCGTACACGTCGTCGTCTTCATTTTGTGTTGTCTCGAAGTTCTCGTTCCCATCTTCTAAAGCCTCCTCAAGGATCCCTTCTCCGTGTCCACCGCTCGCCTTCCTGCCGTGCCGCATTCGTTGCACACTCTTTCCGAGTGCTTGCACCTGCGGCTGGTGGTGCGGATCGAGCAGGATAGACGCCATGGGTGAGAGGGACGGCGGCACTGGACCAAAATTGGGCGTTCTCCCTACCTGTGACGAGCCACCAGGGGCACGACTCCTGGGCCTGCCCATTTGGCTGTGGCCCATGCGCGATGTTGTCATGTCAGCCCCCAACGTTGGTGATTGCAGGCCCGGAAACGCAGGGGGTGGCTGGAACTGATGTCGTGCATTTGGTGGTAGGTGGCCTGGGATGCCCGTCTTGGGGTTGATCACGTAGTTGTCGAGGAACCCGTAGAAGGACGCCGCCATTTTGCCATGTTTTGTTGAATAATAATCACCTCTCACGTCGCCGCCTGTACTGGGCTGTTTGGGTACCTTTTTAAAATCGAAAACCGCAAAGGAGCACACATATCCCAAGCCATCCACATGGATGGTGAATTCCCTGAAGAAGTCGACAATCTGGTCGCTCGATCGCGGCAGGCTGACGATAAGAATCAACGGCGCAATCAGGATGCTCACAATCTCCTCCATGAAGATGATGACCTTGTTCTTGTAAAGCCCCGAGAACTCCGTCTTCACCTCGTAGCTATGAAGCCGTCCCTTCCAGTGTTCTGGTTCGTAGTGCGTGTACTCGATGACTTGGCGCAGGACATATTCAGGGTTGAAAACAGTGTTGTCCTCTGGTATCATGCCTCTGGCAAATGCCCAGACACCTGCAAACGCGGTGAGGTAGAAGAGCGCGGTGCGATCATGAGTGATCTCAAACCCCAAAAAGAGGTCGGGATCGACCATTGTGGCGATGGCCAGGACCGTGGCTAGGGCGCCGGCAACGAATGCAACTGTCCTTGCCAGGCGTTCCGTCACAACGCTGGGAAACTGGTCGAGGTACCGTTTAGCGAACGGGTAGGACATATTCACGCGCTCGTAGAAGATGTGTGGGAGCTCGTTGAATTCTCTGAATTTCCACTCGGCAAGGGGCGTGTAGGCACGAGTCCCGAGGGAGGATGGATTCTTGTGATATTCCTACAGCATAAATCAGCAACCAGGCGATGATGACCGCGGACAGGATGGAAGCCTCGGGTAACACGTACGTGAAAGTAAGTCAAGAAATGCATAATGAACAGGTAGCCCGCCATGAATGGTGCAATCATTAGTGTCATGATTCCGGCGAAGAGGAATCTCGCTTTCAGTTTCTGACTGAGCTGGCCTCGGCGATCCGCCTTGAGGAACTCTTGGTTAACCTGGCCGCGCTCATCAAAGACAAAGTCCATAATGCTGAAGTTCAAGGTCCACTCGAGAAGGCGGGAGAGGAATTGACGACCACTCAGAAAAGGTAAGGGGATGGAGAGATCCAAGATGTCTTTGTTGATCAAGGCGATGAGGAAGTTTTCCCTCCGCATCAGGCGGTTGGCTATATCATGGGCATCGAGCCTCTCCTTAGACTGGCTACCGAGCCACTTGCGCTGTCCCGGTTTCTGGCGGTCCGCCGTCTTGGGATTGCTGTCCCTCAACTCCATGATACGTGCAACCACATCCTGCCAAGACACGGTCTGCATATCGTGTTCCGGTATGTCGAGAAGGTGCACGAAGAAGTCTCTCATGATGGACAAGCGTCGCAGGTCAAGGGGAATCTGAAATGCCTTCCAGACCCAGTAGAATGCCGTGACCCACAATGCGAAGTTCCATGTCCCCGACATTTCCCCAGTGCACCTGGGCACCAGGATCTGTTTCATGGTCTTGCTGGCGGGAATCTGGGCGTAGTTGACACACTGGGTCAGGAAGGTGAGGAAGACAGCGATGAATCCTATCTCGACGAGATGAAGGATACGGTCGAGCAATATGCACCAGAAGCCATTTCCACGGTAATAGTCATAGACATCCTGCATGAAGCTGTCGAGGTTGTCGACATTAGCCCACCTCCACTCGGCCTTCTGCCTAGCTGTCCCCATCAACGTGTTGACCAGCGCTCTTGGCTCACCGCGACCACGCGCAAGACTCCCATCGAGTGTATCATCATTATGTAGTCTTTGCTGGTTCCTGGTCGCCTCCCATTGGGCACGGTTTCTCCTAGTTGACGGACCAGGCACGACCGTCGGATTTTGGGGTGCTGGTCTTCTACGGCTCTTATCAGGTTTTTTCAGAGGTTCTGCGTCATGATGTTCAACCAGCAACGAGGCCGGTACGTCGTTGTCTCCATCATCATCATCGTGTGGCGGCCACGCTGGAGCCCTCTGGCCTCGTCCAGAGCTGGGCTTGCGCTTGCGGGCGTCGGCGGCCAGTGTATTCCTGCTGCTCTCGATGGCTAGAGTCTCGGGATCGATCTCGTCGTCTTGAAAGTGATGGTTCAGGTTCTCTTCGTCCAGCATGAGGCCAGCACGATCTTCGACGTCGATTTCGTCGTCATTTCGAGCGCGGAGCTCCTCGTAGAAGGACCTCTGCTGGTTTGCAGGCACGAGCCTGGAGAAGAGGTGGATGTTGGACGCCATAGTCGGGTATCGCACCGACACGGTAGTTCATTTATGTCTGTTGGTTTCGCATCCGGCTTGAAATCATGGTAGCAACATTTCCGGAAGAGTCGGGCACGGTCAACGTGTGAAAAGAAGAGGGGGCTCGTCAGGTCAGTCGCTAGTTGGGCGTTCGTCGCTTGCTAACTGTCACCGTTGCGAGGCCGCTCTCCAAGTCTGGATGGGGGGAGGGGCAAGAGGAGTAAGTGGTAAGAGAACTGAGCTGGGTGCGAGGGCCACTGTGCTGAATAGCTTTCTTTGCTAGGCAGGCACGCGGAGTTGTCACAAGGAGGTTTGATCTAACGAAATATGTTGACGTGTGCAACACAGTTGTCAGGTTGGAGGAGGCCGGGTGACCATCTGCCAGTCTGCCTACGCCAAAGGACCATGGGGTCTTATCTTATCGGGTACTATGACGATGACCCCCTGGGATGGCAGGCGGTAAGGATCGGCCGCAACCTGGTGTAGGTACTACAGTAAGTACTTAGGAGCCCCTGTCGCCCGGGCCCCAGGGGGGGGGGGTGGTCCCGTGTAGCTTCCGAATATGACACGGTTCAGGGCGCGCGTCTATGAATTTGTTCTCACCAAGTTTGAGGTATCTCATAAGTCTTGTATACTGTATGTGAGTTGAATTTATAGACATTCCCTTCCTATCCGCCCCCGGCACTCAGACTCTCCTCAAGTCCATCATAGAGACATGAAAATCTACGCACGTCCTTTTACAAACGAATCTAACAAGAGCGTCTCTTGCTGAAGCAAAACGTCCACTCCAAGCCTGCTCCAGCCTTGGTGTGATTCTATTTCTGTTAGCAGTCCGCTATTATCTGATCCATCGAGGCGAACAACTCACGCAAGGAGTATGCGGCGATGATGACTTCAGACACATCCCTTTCTCTGAGCCAGCTTCCCTTGCGCTCGCCACCGCCAGGCGACACCACCGTCTCTGGCAGTCCCTCAATCCCGCAAACGCCAACATCCTCATCATTCAGAGGCTCCAATCCTTTCTCATCCAAAGTCACTACCGTATTAGCTACATCCTACGCCGATTCTGAGTTTCGTGACGCTCTATCGCTCTTAGATGGGCGCGGGATCGCTAACTCTGCCGCCACAAGGCGGCAGCTGCGGCTGCATCTCCAGAAGGAGGTCATTGAAAGTAATGGAGACATCATTGCTGAGTTCGGCAAGGTTTCCGATGTGAGCACCACCCCATGATTAGCCCTTCCATGGAGCTCTTGTCTAACTGGGAGGTACTCTTAGCAACTCCGACGAATAGGTGCCACTATTACCAAGCTCAACAAGAGTTACGATGAGATGAAGATTCATATCTCTGCAGCTCATAACGCGACATCGTCCGTTATTGATGACGCCTCGACTCTCATGACACAGCGTCGTCAGGTTGAGACCAAGCAGCAGCTTCTTGTGGCTTTCAACAAGCATTTCTCCCTTTCCGAAGACGAATTAGCGGTGTTGACCTCAACTGCAGAGCCAGTCGATGACCAGTTCTTTGCTGTTCTCACCAAGGCCAAGAGGATACGCAAGGACTGCGAGACTCTGCTTGGCTTTGAGAATCAGGCTCTTGGGCTCGAGATCATGGAACAAACCTCCAAGAACCTCAACCTGGCCTTCCAAAAGCTGTACAGGTGGATCCAGCGTGCATTCAAGACCCTCAACCTCGAGAACCCTCAGATGGGGTCATCCATACGGCGGGCGCTTCGCGTGCTGGCTGAGCGTCCGTCCCTCTTCCAGAGCTGTCTGGATGTCTTTGCCGAGACCAGGGAACAAGTTCTATCGGATGCTTTCTTCACCGCATTGAAAGGCTCTTCCCCTTCTGGTGTTCAAGACCGATCAGTCAAACCAATCGAGCTCGCCGCTCACGACCCATTGCGATATGTGGGAGATATGCTTGCGTGGATACACTCCGCTGCTGTCAGTGAACGCGAGGCTCTGGAGATTCTCTTCGTCGCCGAAGGAGATGAGATCGCCAAGGGCATCCAGGCTGGACGAGAAAACGAAATATGGCATTTCGCCGAGGATGGCAATGAAGAGGTTGCTACTTTCGACCCTGTTACGGCTCTTAATGAGTTGGTTGACCGGGACATGTCCGGCGCTGCCAGGATTTTACGCCAACGCGTTGAACAAGTGATTCAGACGAACGAAGAGGTCATTCTAGCCTATAGGCTGTCCAATCTCCTCAACTTCTACCGGGTCACATTTTCTAGGTTACTCAGCCCAGACTCAGTACTGGTAGAGGCATTACAAGGTCTCGAATCCGAAGCCTTGCGCCAATTCCGATCGTTGATGAGAGACTACGTGGGCAATCTACAGACCGAATTCCAGCAGAGGCCGTCAAGCCTAGAGCCTCCAGAGTTCTTACGCGAAGCTTTCGACCAATTATCTGCAGTGATGAAGACGTACGACACATCTCTGGCGTCGAATGGTAGCCGGGAAGCGGATTTTCAGCCGATCGTGGCCGAGGCTTTGGATCCTTTCATGTCAGGTTGCGAAAGCATGGCGAAAACCTTGGAACACCCAGCAAGAGCCATCTTCTCGATCAACTGTGCAAATGCGGCCATTGCGGTGCTGTCGGGGTTTGATTTCACTCAAGGGCGCACAGATGAGCTCCGCAAAGAGGTAGACCAGCAGTCTCAGGAGTTGGTCAACAATCAATATCTGTTCTTCAGGAATGAGTCGGGTCTTGACGCGCTCTTCACGGCTCTGGACTCGCTCTCGGACCAAAAGAAGAACTTTGAAAAAATGCGGACACTGGAGCCTTTCCAACCAGCGGCGTTGGAGATCGCAAGTCGTACACTGGATAACTTCCTTGCCTCTGCTCTCATGGACGCTGTGGAGAATGTGCAAGAACTCCAGGACTCACGCCTGGGTCGAGAGATTACAGAGGAAGCAGCTGAGAGGTTCTGTATTGATTTCGGGCGTCTTGAGGATATGCTTATGTCCGCAGACGAATGGCTTGATCTGCAGGGTAGTTCAGACGACGGCGGGGATCAGAGCCTGCGCACTGCATTTCCCAGGACAGCTGATGAGATCCGAGTGTTGCTCTCGTGATCCACTTCCAAGACAAGTAGCTCTCAGTCAATTTGGTCATTTGAACCACTGTATCGAAACTACTACTCAAACAATCAACTGCGTAATATGCAAACAAGTACATCGTGCCCAAGGAGACACTATCCTCTGCTGCTTATTTTGAGATTGTAATATTGGGTGGCTGTCGTGGATTCTGCACCGCTAAGAATAGGAGCTGGCCGCATGCGAGGTCTGTTCCCAAATAGGTTGATGTTATCCTGTGCTGATGTGGGGGGGCTGGGTTGCAAAGCGGAGTAGACCCTGCAAAGTGGCAGCGGAGGAAATCGCTAAGCATAAGTACCGTAGTAAATGTACATATAGCACACAACAGCGACCCTACCTAAAACTACGTCACCTGGGACTGCCGCGCCGCCTGTGTCAAGCAACCATACCATAGGCGTACAAGGCGGCCTTTTTTCACTTTCGACTGTGCGTTCATGCTGAAGAGAGGCTACTCGACCCTCCACGCCAGCTAGCAACGAACGACTCGGCCCCACGCCGACCTCTCCCTCTCTGCCTCTCGAGTGCAGGTGGAACGACACCAAGTTGACGCCGTCACACTGCTCACCGGGCCAACAGTACAGAGGAAAAGAGCCTGCGTATGCCTAGCTCATGAGTTACAGTCCATTGTGGAGGGATGGTTTGGGGTGCGACACAATGCTTCGGAACAAGGCTGCCCTGCCTGCCCTGCAGAAGATATACGACGAGAGTTATCTAACGTGCAGTACTGCTGTGTACTATGAGGGTCAGGTATAGTCTCGTCGACGGTCCCATCGTGCAAGAGAATTCGCGTGTCCACTAACCCCTTCGTCACAGGGTAACGAGAAAGAAGCCATGCGCTGCTGGAAGACAGCGCTCGAGAATATCTCCGAACACAATGCACATAAAGTCACGTCCAGCTATGTCCCAAAATCCGAGACCGAGAAGGCCCTGATCGAAAGTCTGAAGAAGCTGGAGTTGCAATGCAAAGAGAGGATAGACTTGTTAGAAGCCCTCAGGATCTCCCGCGAGGACGACGCAGTGTACAGTCCCAAGACACCAACGGACGGCAAAATGGTCGAATACATTGTTCCGTCAGACCTCCAGGCACGGCGCACGCCTAGCGGCAACAAGGGCTGGATTGGCGACGGAACCATACCAGCAATCACATACCCTGAGCTGTCTCGGCCAGCCCTCCCACCTCGGCCCTCCCTCGCCACGAGAACGTCATCTGAGCAGGCTGTGGTGGGACCGAGGTGGGCTGGGGCCGAGGCTGGTCCCTCCTCGTCTTCCTCCAGGCTACCCTCATATTATACAAATTCTCCTCGCAAAATTTCGCGGTCCCCAAGCCCGGACAAGTACACCATGAGAACCACGCTCCGCTCGGGCAAGACAGGCGACAGGTCCGCAAAACGCCGTTCGATTCCCCAAAAGCTCTCAGACGAGCCTGGGGCAAGCAAAGCTGCGACCTTGGCATGGAGCGCCCTCGGTTCGAGAGACGTGGCATCGCAGCGAGGCTTTCCGGACGCCGCGGCGGCGGCGGCGGCAGATCGCACTCGGCCACTCCCGTATTACGACTCTGTCGAGTCCGGTATCAAGAGAGCTGATGCTTCTCCCGCTCGGCAATGGGACAGTCACACCCGTCGGCTGGTGAAGCATAGGGACGAAGAGGATGCTACGCCAGCAGAACCATCAGGGGCAAGGCATAGCTTCGACTCGGCGCGTCCAGATGAGCTATTCTCCCGACCGTCTGCGCTTTCTGTCAGCGCTGCATCGAGTGCTCTCACCGGTCTAGCATTAGAAGCCCGAGAGCCAGAGCGCACTTCACGACACCGCACAAACCCCGATCACAGCAGAGGGGCCTCGTCTAGACCCTACCGAAGAGAAGATCTTGCGCAGGGCCGGTATGACAACAAAACGACCAGCAGCACGAGCCTCCCAATCCATCGGAAGCCAAGCAGATCACATCGAGAGCACACATCGAGCCCGAACTTGGAGCACCGCCGGAAGTCAACCCCCCTTCGAAAAACCACATCCGACTCCAGTGGGGAGGGGAGTGATCCTGACCTCGTCCCTTCTCGTCCCCGTAGAAAGGTCTCACAGAAGGAGCGGTCCTTGGTCATGAACTCCAGAAGCAACTCGCGCTCAAACTCTCAGAATGTCTCAGAGGAATCAGCTTCGGAAGAATCCAGTCCAGAAGCGTCATGGAAGAAGAGGAAACACGCAGTCATGAAGAACCTTCCACCTGGGGTGGACAGGAGCGCAGCCAAACAAATTCTAAACGAAATCGTTGTTCAGGGCGATGAAGTGCACTGGAATGATATTGCTGGGCTTGAAGTAGCGAAGAATGCGCTGCGTGAGGCCGTTGTTTATCCCTTCCTAAGGCCTGACCTTTTCATGGGACTTCGAGAACCGGCAAGAGGCATGTTGTTGTTCGGGCCCCCTGGTACGGGTAAGACGATGTTGGCACGAGCTGTTGCTACGGAATCGAAGTCGACATTTTTCTCTATCTCGGCCAGTAGCCTGACAAGCAAGTATCTGGGGGAGTCAGAAAAACTGGTCCGGGCCTTGTTCGGTCTCGCCAAGGTTCTGGCACCCAGCATCATCTTCGTCGACGAAATCGACTCACTGTTGTCGCAACGGTCTGGATCTGGTGAACACGAGGCGACTAGGAGAATCAAGACAGAGTTCCTCATCCAGTGGAGTGACCTTCAGCGGGCAGCGGCTGGCCGAGAATCGGGAGAAAAAGACCGGGGCGATCCCAACCGTGTGCTTGTACTCGCGGCCACAAATCTTCCCTGGTCTATTGACGAGGCCGCCCGTCGGAGATTCGTCAGGAGGCAGTACATTCCCCTGCCTGAGGCCGAGACTAGGGCTGTTCAACTTCAGAACTTGCTCGGCCAACAAAACCACAGCTTGACAGACGACGATCTGGCTAAGCTCGTCGAGCTGACGGATGGTAAGCAATTGCTTTTGAGCCCTTTCATCACTAGAAACCACGATTCTAATCCAGAGTAGGCTTCTCAGGTTCTGACATGACGGCTCTCGCCAAAGACGCCGCCATGGGCCCTCTAAGATCTCTCGGTGAGGCACTACTGCACATGACAATGGAGGAAATCAGGCCTATCGAACTAGCAGACTTTGTTGCTAGTCTGGCCACGATCCGGCCCAGCGTGAGCCAGTCGGGTTTGAAGGAGCACGAGGACTGGGCGAAGGAGTTTGGGGAGCGTGGAGGTTGACCGTCCAAGATGGACCAACACAGTTACCTTCCACTTGCTATCGCTGTGATATCTGCTCGCGGCGCTGGAGGTGGTATTGGCGCCAACGCCGAGTCTGTTGGCCCTTATTTTGCATTTGCACAGTACAAGCAGGCCTGCTTCTACCATCCCATCGATACAGTACACGAGCCTCGTGAATATACACACTTCAATGATCCATCTGTTGTATGGGGTTACTACTCCACAAAATACCACAACCGTAAAACCTGCTACCACTTTGGCTCATCGGCCCAATCGAATGTCTATCGTAGAGGAACAGGACCCGTCAACTCCGCCCGGTTTATCAACCTCATCTTCCATGCTGCCCTTGTGATATCCTCGGTAAGTTTGGCCGCTCTTGCTACCTTCTTTTCCAACTGCGCTGCCTTCGCCCTCAGCTCCTTTCTCTCAAGCTTCTTTCCTCGCTTGACAGCATGCGCAGCCTCCCTCTCCTGCTGTGTCGGCACTGGTGGCCTCTCCTCGACGGGGGGGCCAAAGGGTGCTATTATTCGGTTGACCACGAAGCGCTTCCTCTTGGACGAGCGCCATCCAGACACGATCTCGACGACGTCGCCTGTCCGTACGGAGTTGTTGGGATCATGGACAAGGTGGGATTCTGGTTTTTTGAAGTACTAAAGGCGCAAGAAGATGAAAGTCAGCGAAAGAAACGAAGGAGGAAAAAAGAGACGAGAGAGCTCATAGACGGAGAGATTGAAAGAGAATTGGAGGGGGGGGGGGGTCGCCGTACCTTTTTCACTTTCTTATTCCACTCTTCCCCTCCAATCTGGACCTTGACGGTCTTGGCTGCCAGCCCTGCCGATATCACGACGCCGGTCGCTACCCGTGAGAACCTGCCCGGCGCGGTCTTGATGACCTCCCCGGAGGCAGTTGCGAGGGCCGCGGAGGCCATTGGAGACACAGCCTGATGTGAAAACGGTCCTGGCCTTGGCCCTTATTCTTGTCCTTTCTGCCTCGCGCAAAGGATGTGAGGAGGTGTGGAGTGGTCGGCTATTACTGGAAGTATCCGTCGCTCTCGCACAGGTGGTAGGTATGGTCGCGTGGTAGGTCGTCTGCAGCTCTAAACTCGATGCCGCAAATTTCCTGACATCTCGCGCCGGGTCGGCACCGGTGGGAGGAACCCTAACCCTGGACTAGCGACCAGATCCTTTAGAAGATGTGGTTCTTCCAACCTTGACTGCAAATACTTCAAAGTGATTTCGCATATTACATTTGTCCTAGAGTTCATATTTGTGTCGCTCTGTGTGTTTCCAAGAAATTCATTTATCTGTCATGAATAAGCAGGATTGCAATCTACGGCTTATGGCAATTGGCATGCACTGTCGGTCCGAGCTGGGCAACATACATTCCTGGTCCTCCGTACTTAGTACCTGAGTATGTACCGAACATGTGTAGCCATTCGCCATACTTGTCTCCTTGGTTCTCGATAATACACACTCTCCTGTACAATCATACAAATATACTTCATTATATATACCGTAATATTTATGTCTGTTCTGTGTTAGTCACAAAATATCCTATATGCCCCAACAAGATTATGTCTTGCTCGGCCAAAGTCAAAGGTGTGCATCACATCTACGCCGCCTTCCCATAACTTCAAGTCCCCAGTCTGTTAAATTTTTTCTTCAAAAGGAAAAGAACAAAGACATTTGAAACCAGACAAGAAAATGCGAGAAACCTATAATCAGATAAATGAGTGCCAGAGATATTGCACTGCAGGTGTTTGGCCAAGTTTTGTCAGAGAACCACTGGCAGTCCAGATTCTTGATCTTTCAGAAGCGTAATCATCTATTTAGATCAATCAGTTCGCATATACAGCGGCTGCAGGAATGGTCTCGCGGTCCCCCACTCAACGCTCTCTTCCTCCATACCCTGAAGTATCGGCTTGATTAATTATCTGACCTCGCATAGTCATTGGCTGATCAAGTACTGTTTGGACGATATGACAAGAAATAACGGGCATCAGACGGGTCTCGGACGGCGGATCATCCGAAGAATTTACTAGGTCGTTTCTCGTCTCAGGTTTCATATGTAGGCTTGGTGGCGGGAGCCGAAACTTCCAAGAGTTCGACCTGTAATTTGCTGTGCCTGGTTTCGCGTCTCTATAGAAATAGGCCCGACATGAGCGATACGCTGTCCAGGTGCGTGCAAATTTTGACGCGGAGACGAGTGAGCTGTAATTGTTATTTCCCTTTTTGTGTCGTTATTAGAAGAGGGGGGGTTGATTGAACCAAAATATGAGTTGAGGCGCACATATTGGCTTCCATGTCATTGTCAAAGTGTAATTACGTATTCAATGCTAAGTGAACCGAAATGTGAACAAGGCTTGGACCGGTTGCTAAAAGTTGAAAATTGAAAAGTGTTGAAATTGAAGAGAAAATTGGTATGATAAGTTTTGATTCAATAACAGGAAATTCGTGTAGAATATGCAGTCATCATAAGCCCGCAGTTGCTGCAATAATTACACCATGCCGGCTCTATACCCAGTGTTTCCCATCTCACCTGGCGTCCGAGCGCTCCCAACAACCACCATCTTCTTCTCAAGAAATCTCACACCTCAGCATGTTGGACCAAAGCCTGGTCTAACATACTGCCCCTCCCCACTCGACCCTCCTCGCACATCGGTTTCGATCTGAGACCACATCAGGCTATGAACTCACGAGCCTTGATGTTGGCGAGGCGGTCACGCTTGGTGTTTGTTGCGCTCCTGAAGCGGGCCTTGTTGTTGTTTTTTCCGTTGTTGCCGCCAGCGTTGTTGGCGTTACCACCAGCAGCCTGAACGGTGAACTTGGTGCAGTCATCCTGCGACCCGCGCTGGGCGACAGGCATGACGACAGGCTGGTGGTTGGAAGCCGAGGTCATCGTGCAGACGCGGAAGTTTCCTGCGGGGAGACCACCGGCGACGGCGGCAGAGAGGAGCCCATCTCCGTTTCCAGCATCGTTGATACCCTTGAAGAAGGCGAACTGGGTAGGATCTGGGGGGGTCGTCGGGTTCAAGGAGTTGCCGAGATCCTGAACGGTGATGTGAGTGTGCCCAATAACCTGGCCCTGACCGTTCAGCTGTTGAGGGGCGGCGTAGTAGGTCGCATCAGCGTTGGTGAAAGAACCGGCCTGCAAGTTCTGGGTCTGGACGCTGATATTAAAGTCCTGGTTCTCCTGGATGGTCTGGCCCTCCTGGGGGAACGTGATGATACTCGAGATCATGGTGGCCTTCGCAGGAATGTCACCCATGACTACAGCATGTTAGCTTTGTCCCCTATGCACAATGATGGAGAAGCTTAATGCTACATACCAATACCATTGCAAGAACCATCGGTGATCTGCAGACCATTGGTCAAGGTCTTGCCAGAGCAGAAGTTGATGAAGTTGTTCTGGGAGGTAGTCGAGGAGGCCTGGCCGGTCTCAGCGCCGAGGCCCTGGCTGCCATCGAGGAAAGAGCCGCTCTGGATAGCATTGTCCGAGAGGGTTGTGCTGTCGGCAGCGGCGGTGTTTCCGCCAGTGTTCCCGCCAGTGTTGCCCTTGGCGAAGGCCACAGCCACGAGGGCAGAGAAGCTGAGGATTGTCTTGGTGGAGATCATGGTGACTGATTTTTCAAGGAGTGTATGGGGGAGACCAGCAGCACAGGAAGCTTTAAAAAGGAAGAATAAAGTTGAGAGAAAGAACAAAAGACGGCACACAGAAGAGAGTGATAGAAGCCGTTGCTGTGTATGGCTTATTAAGAAGTACTAAGATAGTCCAGAAGCACGGTCAACGTGATCTTCCTCTTGGCTGGCAAGAACTTGAGGAGAGAGAACGAAAGGAAGGCACGGCGTCAGTGGTGGTGGAAACCAGAAGGGGATATCATGAGCAGAGGGGAGCGGATGGAGAAGGGGGATAGTTATATGAGTCGCACAATGTGTGGGAAACATTCTTGGCATGCCGGGGGGGCGAGGGGGAGGGTGGATGATGACCAGCAGCAAGTGTATCGTGGCTCTGGTTATGGGGAGGCATGATGGCAAGGAGGGGGAAGTTGGAATGAAGCAACGGCGCAGTGCATAGGAAATGGAGATCCCGCGGCGTTGAAACTACATGCGACGACGAGCTCGTCGCAGAGCCAAGCCCCATCAAGGGCTGTCATCCCAAAGCCAAGCGGTAGGGAAACGGCATGGGTCCTGGTCGACACGATGGGGGCAACCAGGACCCCCTCCCATGGAAGAGGGACTTTAGAGAAACCGAGCCAGGGTTTGGCATTGCACCCGTGCCTATCACACACGTCGACCGCAGACCCGCCTGGGTATGCTTCTTTACCTTGCAGTGCAGTGCTGGTGGAATCCTCTGGCCCAGCTTGACACCCAGAGCTAACCGCCAAAGAGAGGTCTAGGTCGTCATCGAGGCTGGATGCACGACCATCTCACAGGGGAGACATTCTCCCGGACAAAGCAGTAGCAGGGACAGCAGCAGCAGCAGCAGCAACAGCGGTAAGTTTATCAAGTTGAGTTGACAGCAGAAGATCAAGATCCCCGATCATCAGAAAGAGGGGTTCGTCGGATCCAGAGTGTCATCCAGTGATGCCAACAGCAAGCCATAGAGATGAAATTCAGGCTTGGACGACGAGAAGACGAGGCGAACAGATGCTGGGTTGACAGACACAGAGTTGGGACAAGAGTTGGGGCTGAAGCCAAGGGGAAAGAGGAAGGGGGGGGGGGGAGGGAACAGACGGATCAGGGATTTTGATACTGCCGAGGTGAGTAATAGTAAGTACATGGTAAATCATAGTAGAATTGTAACTATAGTAGACAGAAATGGCTGTAATTGTGACTGGAGAGATGAGTGGTTGGTAGTGACGACGTCGAGAAGAGAGAGCCGCAAACCCACTAGCTACCAGTGCATGTCTGATATCTTACCCCTGTTCCCCACGCCTCGGACAGGGGAACCCACCTGCGCTTCTTTTTAAGCTTACCGTACTGCCTTCTCATATGCTGCCTACCTGATCTGTTGCAGGTGACAAAACTTTAAATGGTATTCATTGATGGAAACAGTCTTTTTCCTTCTTCCTTCTCTTTCTCTTTCTTTCTCCGCCTGTTTTCCGATCCAGAGGGGGAAAGGTGAATTTGTTATGTGTAGTCTGTGGGTTATTGTAGTACCTGCGGTTTGTTTTTCATCTGTTGAACCATCCCCCGAATGGCTAAAACGTCAAGCACAATCACTATATTTCTCAGGTACATATCATCATAGAACTAGGAGAACTAGCAAATACCATAGTAGCAGTAACCTGTACACCGGCAACGCTACCGAAGGAGCATGATTGGTAGCACAAGGAGGAAGGGGTGGGGACTGATGAAAGGTGGGTGCGCGGGCATCCCAGAGTTACACCATTACATGATCGGCCAGCGAAACAGCTTCCGTCACAGGAGTAGGCTCGGCAAAGACCAGCACTACATCGACACAGATCTTGAGCAGCGGGCCTAGCACAACCAGGATCACACGCTCAGCCTTTCCGGCCTGGATCTGGAACTCGGCGCTTTCACCGTCATCATGAAATTGGGTTGGTTGGCTGGTTCGCGATCCCCTCTCCAGCGGCAGATCAAGCGCGCTCGGAGTTGTCAGGTCCTGCAGCTGTTTCGTAAGGGCGCCGGCGACTAAACGTGCCAGATGACCGCCACCAACTCCTATCGGTCATGTTCCTGGTTCTAATTGATTTGCTTGTGATCTTCTGCCGCCTACCCGAGTGAACCCTGCACTTAGGAAAGAATGTCGAGTGCAGCAGACCCTCTCCGACGGTGCGGCGAGGTGGGATCAACCTCGCCAATGAAGATCAGGACTCCACGACCCGGTCTCGCCACCCTGGACCGCATCCAAGAAGTCAACATACAGTACCAGCATGATCTTCGTATTCTTGTTCTTCTTCATCATCACCCGGCATTGAACGGCTGACTGATCATCTCTGGATCATGTGGACCCGGCATCACCTCCTCTGGCAACTCGAATCATTGTTCATGGACGACTACTGAGCAGACGGAAACGCACACATCCTCGTGGTCCCTTCTTGGCAAAACAGCCAGGCGGGGACTCTCGTCGTTTTTTCTTCTTCTTCTCTGCTTAATTCCTGTCTCTTCTCTCTCTCCTGTACATATGTTTTTATAAGAACCCGCTGCCGTCTGGTTTCTTCCAAACGCGACCCAGCGCTTCGGGAATTTTCTCTCGTAGGCAGCCTTGGGCTGAGCCTTTCAAGAGAGACGAATGGGGCATCAAGAGTGATGACCAGTATTTGTTGTGGGGATGACTGTAGCCATCTGTCATAGGGTGTATAGTATATGGACAGTATTGTCTTGACATGGACGTCGAGCAGTGAATTTTACCTCTCCCATGTCAAAAATCCTTCATGATTGTTTTTTCTTTCTTTCTTGACGGCGCACTTGAGCATCATTGCTGTGGGCTTGTGAGATTGTGTGTGAGTACTGTAGGCTGAAGACGGCCGAGCACCACCCACGAGGCTATAGACCCTGAGGGTAGTACTCATCAATGGAAAGTGAAGTGATCGGGGGCGGGGCTCCACTGGTAGGGTGCGAGGGTGGTAGCCACACTGCGACGAGGCGAAACGTCGATCAAAATCGCGGAGAGCTTTCTTCCCCACCTTGGTAGAGTCAACGGGCATCAGAAAGGGCAAGTCCCGAGAACCGCTTCGGAATGTGAGATTTTTGGCATTTAGAGAAGAAAGTTGTGTCAGCAGAGGAGGAGAGAAAGAGGCGTTGATTGAAGGCACTTTACCTACTATGACCTATGCTGGTGATGCGATGAGATCCCAGCCTTTCACTGGAGAGGTTGTACTGCATCTTCACCTTCCTTTTGACCCAGGCTCATCTTCCCTCCTTTCCCTCCCTCCTTCTTTCCTCTCTTCTTTCCTTCTCTTCGTCTCACCTTCATCCTTGCGATCCCTTCCTCCGATCTTCCTCCCTACATTCGGTGCCAATCTAATATACTTATTCCGTACAGTCCAGACTCGTCATTGGTGCAAAGAGAAATACACGAACGCAGTTGGCTGATCGAAGGATCCCGAAGGATCCCCCCCCCCTTCCCCCCGAGCTCGGGGCAAACCGGTGGAAGCAGGTACTGGCCTTTAGGCTTAAGCCTAGGCCTAGACTTGCGCTGTGCGTGACTCTTTTAGTGCTAGGCTACTCTGTACAGAGAAGAAATACAGACGACCCGCATCTTCCGGCGGAGCTCCACCCATAAGCTATTCGTTCCCACTGCCCACTGGCGCTGCCCTTTCTGCCCCCCAGCGAGATTTTGTCGCCGATATTGTCTCCGTCAGGGTTTTCAACCTCGTTCGTCTTGGCCCGCCTGACTCTTTAACTATAACCCCAATCCCAATCCCACAACCACAACATTCACACCCTCAGTCGCAGAACCCGACAACGTCTCATCCCCTCGCAACGCAGAGATTGACCGCCACCCTCATTTTCCTACCCCTGGTTTTTCGGTGTTGTTTTCCCTGACCAACCACAGCAGACGTATCATCGCTTGCGCTATCCTCATCAGCCTGCTTTTCCTGCAGCCCGAGAAAAGCCATCGAGCTGAACCAAGGCAACGCCTCCAACAATCATGGCTACTTCCCCTATAGAACGTCGCACTGGCGTCAAGAGGCCTCGTATGTTATTTCCTCAATTCCCTGGATCCTGCTTGCATTCCACCGGGCCCTTTCCCCCCTGCCCTCCCAAACATCTTTCCTGAGTCCTGCTCTCTGCGGGTTGTACGATCTCAATTGCAGTTACTGGTACCTGAACCGGCAATAGCGGGCCTTGTCTATGCAGGACCATGGAGAAAAAATACAGAGAGAAGAAAAGAGGTGTGGGCGGGGAATAAACAAGCATGAAGATGGCTGGATTGGCTCGGAGTCGGACACGCTGTGCTGTCGGTTGTGGGTGCACAATTAAGTCACCGAGCGGACTGAGACATGATCACAGGCAGGCCTTGACTCTCTGTGTCTTTGCCTCTCTGTTCCGCCCTGGCTATGATGTTGCACCGATCATGTCAACAACCTCTTTGTGTCTGGCCTATCTCCCTGACCTCGATCTTCTCTGCCCCCCATCTATCTCCCTTCCTCCCTCCCACCGGCATCACTATTGAACATCTTATCCCCGCCAATCCCTTTCTCCTCTCTCACAGTCCTCATTTTATGATCTCCCTGGCCTAACTTTGAGTGTGCTTTTCTTCGATGATGACAGGAACTCAGTCGCTACCGCCCCCCGAGCTTCCTCAGCTCGTCGCCGAGCAGCATGCCTCCATTCCGGTCACCGACAAGGACTCGAAGCGCCTGATCGTTGTCCTGTCCCACGCCAGCCTCGAGACCTACAAGTCCTCTCACACCCGTACAGGTCACATGGGCGTCCAGCGTGAGGAGAAGTACTCACTGCTCAATAGCGACGAGCACATAGGGATCATGCGCAAGATGAATAGGGACATCAGCGAGGCGAGACCTGACATCACTCATCAGGTTCGGCCCCCCCTCAACCCCTTCTCCCCCCTCCCTTCTCCCCCCTTGCGCCACTATTCCGACGAACGCACACGAGAGCCTTAGCCCGTCTCAACACGAGTTTAATTCCCTCGCCCTTTGGTCTGGTCTGCATCCAACATGCTGATCATCGCTGACTGACCTGGTTGGCTTGTGTCCAGTGTCTCCTCACCCTCCTTGATTCGCCCATCAACAAGGCCGGTAGATTACAGATCTACATCTCCACCGCCAAGGGCGTTCTGATCGAGGTCTCCCCCTCCGTGCGCATTCCCCGCACCTTCAAGCGCTTTGCCGGTCTCATGGTCCAGCTTCTCCACCGTCTGTCCATCAAGTCAACAAACTCCCAGGAGAAGCTCCTCCGCGTCATCAACAACCCGATCACCGACCACCTTCCTCCAAAGTGTCGCAAGGTCACCCTCAGCTTCGAAGCCCCCCTCGTACGCGTACGTAGCTACATCGATCAGCTTGACAAGGACGAGAGCATATGTGTATTTGTGGGCGCAATGGCTAAGGGCCCTGACAACTTCGCCGACCCTTATGTCGACGAGAAGATTTCCATCAGCAACTTCAGCCTTTCGGCCAGCGTCGCATGCAGCAAGTTCTGTCATGCCGCCGAGGATGCTTGGGATGTCCTCTAGTCACCGCGCTATTCCCTTGACTACTTCCGATCATGGTCTTTCTCGGTGATATCCTGGGGAGGCGACCATGAGGGAAAGGGTTACGGCAGAGCGTGTGGAGGTTGGAGATGGCACGACCTTACACGACACTAATAAGAAGCGTCTTACAGAGAGGAGGGGAGGTGCGGTGGGGTGGAAGGGAAAGGGAACAGTTTTCGGTGCCGCTATGCTGTGATGGCTATACAACATGAGCCATGATCAGCGAGCCTGCACTTTCCGTTTGGGTCGTCTGTGTTTACACTGTCGCTGTTTTTCCAACTAAAACAATTGGGTGTTCAACAACGGATCCAAGAGCATATCCAAATGCTCGGTTCGACCACTTCAACTTGGTCAACCACTCCTCTCTTGTGCTTTGTCAAGCCTTGGCTTGATGAGGACCCCCTGTTCAGCTGAGCTCTTGACCTAATAGGCACACTAGCATGCAGGTTGGGCTTACACCCGTTGATGTGCTTTTCTCTCTCTCTCTCTCTCTCTCTCTTTGCTGCCGCAGGCAAGTGCTTGACGTGGCTCCTATCGCCGATACGAGGATCGGTTGGGGTGACCGGCCCTCGTGCTCAGTCCGGATGGATAGATCGTCATGAGTCCGTCCGTAGTGAATTAATTGCGGCCAAGTGGACCAGTGTGAGAGGAACAGCGCTGGACTCGGATGATTCAGGCAGCACGAGTAATATGGGTATTGCGACCAATCGAATTCAATGTCCACACACACTCACACACGCATACACGCACACACACGCATACATTCCAGTATACCTGTGAACAAAATTGGATTGGGCCTCCACTGACCAGCCTAACGGCCTCACAACAACAAAGAACAGAGTCAGCGGGGGGAGCTGAAGGTTCGATCGATACTTGGCGCGCAGTGCTACGAATTTTGGTTAGTGGTGTGAACTTGCCGCATTGGCGGATCCAGACTATCCGGCCGTTTCGCATCACTAGCAGTACAGGCAGACGTGACTATCATGAAAGGAGCAGGAGACTATCAGGTGTCAATTTACTAAGTACATTTCCAGAGCCTGATCCTGCGGTTGTGTGGCGCAGGGGCCTACTAACTTGGCTCGCTTGGTACCTTGGGCACGGTACACCTTGTCCAGTCAGGCAGCCAATGCTGCTCCGAAGGTACAGCACTAGCTCTCATGTAGGTCATCGAAACTTGAGGCTCCTGAAAGCCGTCACATCGGCCTTTTCGCACGCCCTGGAATGAAGATGTCCCATTTGCCAAGAACCTCCCGAACGACGACGGACTCATTAGGAAACGTTGAATGAGGAGCCTGAAAAATTTATGAGTGGCTGTTCTGAGCTCAGGCATCGGCAGGCTGGTTTGTTGCATTCTCTGATTATCACTTTCTATGCTTACTCCTGCATAATCATTTTTTGGCAACACTTCCCCCGTCTGCGCCGTCAATCAGTAGTATATGATTCCCTCGTCTGCTACGCCGTCGGATCGAAGCATGATGGTGCACTACTTGCTCTTGATACTGTACTTACTATGGCAAACTGCGATCCTTTGATCGTCACAGCCTCGACCAGCCCTTTTTAACCCCTTGCACCGCAGGTGGAGATCCCAGACGGGTCAGGCTGTCTTGATGCCCAGTAGGATGTCATTCGCGATCGTGACTGACTACCTGCTGCAGAGGTGGGCTGGCGAGCCACGTCAAAGCTGGCGATTGGACCAATGGGCCGGGGTGTTTGTGAACTCTCTCCCTCACCAGGAGCACCCCACAGACTACCATAGTACTGTGCAGGATGTACAGTAGGAATCGGTGGGTTACTATGGACCACAGGCGACCCCGCCACCGGAATGGTCGGTGCGAAAAGGTATCCTCTCTCTCTTTGTTCCAATTTGTCGGCATGCAGTTGACCCCTGATGTGCAGCACACCCGCTGGCGGCAAACCGCATACCAAGTCGTTTTGTGAGTGGATGTCACAGTTCCCTTCCCTACCCTCCTTTACCCCTCCCACCCTGCACCATAACTGTCGTGTCACGTCCTGGCATAGCGTTCCGTTGCCTTCCCCCAGGATAGTGTTACTTTGTTACGCTACCACATGCCCTCCATCTTTTTGAGTGCAAAGTCCAAGGCTGCGAAGTGCACAAGCACAGACACAAATCCACATTATTTTTCTTATACCGCGTGCCTGCATTTATAGCATCCCTTCCGCCGGGTTGTGTCACACGACTTCCCAATGTTGCCCTTTGTCGAAGTGAGCCATCTCCCTTCTTCTGCGTCCTTCTACTCGGCCATTACACAGCCGTTGGGCCTGCAATACATATCTGCAGTTGATCCTGTCTCATCAGCTGTCGTACCGGGGACACACTCCCTCACGTACGGCCTGAACACATCGCCCCCAACACCCGTGTTCGAGCTGCGCCACGTGAGGCCCACCGCCGAAAGACCGCTCAGGCTATCACGCCTTGTTTTTTCTGCAAGCTCGCCAAGCGTCGCCAGGCGATTCCAGGCTGCGGTACAAAGATTCCACGAAGCGGACGGCAGAGCATCACCACCCTACTCCTCCTCTCCTGATTGTGAGACGTCTTGGTTGACGGACGACTGGAGGCTGTCAGTCACGACCACGGGGTCGGATATGGACGGTAACACAATGGACGTTGTCTACATTCCCCCTCCACAGTATCCAGAGAGCTTCTCCGGGTCGACCTTTCGAAAAACGAACTCCACAGAGGGCGAGATCAATCGGATCATGAGCTGGAACTACGATGTAGCCAAGTCAGACATGTCACCTCGCACGCCTTTTGATCCGCCCAATGGTGCTGCCTCGCCACCGTCGCTGTCGGCACGTCTGAACCGTTACTCCGATGACGATATGTCTCCCGTCATCCGACGCACGGTCACGAGAACGACCGTGTACGGGCCGGTCGAGCCAGCGCCATCACCGCGGCAGAACTCCAGTGGATCCCTGACTGCTGGAGCCGTCGTTGGGCTGCTGGGTCTCACGGCGGCCAGCGCTGCCATCGGTGCCGGCGTCGCCTATGGTGTGATGAAGGACCGGACGAGGCAGGATCTTGAACCTCCCATGTTCCAGCGCAGGTCAACCGAGCCTCTTGGTGGCCCTCGCGGTCGAGACCTGGGGTACGAGCGAGGCGAGAGGCAATACCTGTCGTCGTCTGTTGCGGACCGTCGTCCCCCGCCGACCCTCTTATCGAGGCCTCCCAGGGATGCAGACAGCGGGTACGATGACGGCCGCAGCCGCCACTCGTCCTCACGCTTCAGGCCCTCGGGCGGCGCCAGTACTCGCACCCGCAGCGAGGTGTCCTCGGGCCGGAAGCCTCTCTTGTTGACAGACGTCGAGCACCGCAGCCCTACCGGCAGTTCCAGGCACAGCGCCAGGACCAGCGAGATGGAGGGGCTGGTTGCCGCTCCTGCCGACTACCGGAGCCATGCCGGCGGCTCGCGCCACACGTCCGCCAGGTCCATGCACGGCGCGGCTGCACCGTCGATTCGACGCAGCAGCACTTACGATGCAGCGGCCGATGCGGACAGGGACACCTATGTGTCGACCCGGAGCCACCGCACGACAAGCACCGTCCGAGGGCCCCCTCGGCCCACAGTACAGACGGAGCTGACCTCTCTCGTGTCAAGACCCAAGGCTGCGAGCCGGGTGTCAGGAGGGACCGGCCTGCGAAGGGGCGACAGCTACGTCTCTACGCGCGACGCCGCGGCGGCAGCGCCACTACCACCGCCGTCTGTCAGCCGCGCAGCGAGTTATGTCTCGGCAAAGAGGGTTCCGTTGCCGGCGAGTGGGGTAGGAAGCAGCAGAGGCGAGTATGAGGATGATGTGTGCAGTATTGCGCCTAGTGATAGTATCAGTTGTATTGGGAGTCGAAAGGGCTCGAGAGTTCATTGCTGATCCTCTTCCCTTGGGTCAGCCATGGGGTAGGCCTTTTCTCTCTTTGTGGCCTTGGGACTTGGGACGATCGTCTTATTTTTCCCATTCTTTTTCACTCCTCTTTCCTTTTCCCTTCATCTTTTTTTTTCTCCCTTTCCTTCTTCATGGTTGTTTCTTCCATCATTTGAGTCCCATTATTATCCGTAGAACAGCAGGAATGACTAACACGACAGTAACAACAACCTGGATGCACTTCTTTTGGAAGTAGCAGTTGTGTGGACTTGCCCGTGACAGAGCAATCTGAAACGGCGGGCAGCATTTTCCTTGTTTTTTTCTTCTCTTTACCTTTGGTTATCTTCGTCTTGTTCTTCGTGAGGGCCAGGACTGCACAAATGCATTGCAAGCGAGATCAGGAATGGCGCCCAGAGAATCTCATAACTGTTACCTCGCATAATGAATGAATTGATGATCACTCCAGTGCTGCATGCGCGTGTCTTGGGTGCGTGTCTTGGGTGAATGGACGGACCATTGTATGGGCGCAGGCATCCAACCTGCGACGACAGGTGACGAGTATGGAGGAATATTAGCTACCGTACTGTAGCTTCACCTAGCGCGGGTAGTGGTTGTTAACTCCAAGTGCCCCTCAAATGCCGTCATCTACACTGCAAATCTGGAGCTCCGATAGTCGGCCGAATCAGTACAGCAATTCGCCGTTAGTTCTTCACTACAACTAATTTCTCGCTCTGACGCTGGAGCCTGAGCTCGGCGCGGCGATGATCGCCTCTCGGATGTTTTTTCTTCTTCTTTTTTTTTATTTCTTATCCGAGCAGATTGAATCCACTATCTCTCTCTCTCTCTCTCACACACACTCAATCAAAATCAGACAGGGGGGAGCATCCGTGAGCATTTATAGTGTTAGTATACTGTTGTACATCCTCACTTATCTTCATTCATCCTTGCCCTGTTCTCGTCTACTACCCTCTTGCGACAAATACCAAAGTACACGACTTTTCACACACACACACACACACACACACACAGACCGTTGGACATCCTCGTCAAATTGCTGGCTGGCTTGGTCCTCGCCTCGTGGGTTCTAGTGTTCGTCCTCCTCTCCAACGGTTCGGCCTGCTTGGGCCACCGGTTCCAGGTCTGGTGTCAAAGTTTCGATATCGCTCTTTACTCTCTCAAGAGTTCCGTCGGCAACAAGTTAGTTAGAGGTCATTTCATTCATCGTAAACCTCTTGCGAGAATGCCACACATAAAATTAGGGGAATCTATTCCTCCAGACACAGCTCATGTAAGTCCGTTCCTCGAATGCCCGCTTTGGTGCCATACTATGTCGCCGACACACATATCTTAACCGTACTCTGTAGGCTGTGAGTGTCTCGTTACCGACATGGAGATCCAATGTCGCCTATGAGGAGGGAGAATCGTGGGTGTTGGACAGCATGGTCACTGGGTATCCTCGATTCTACATCCACAAGAGCATAGCAGCTCTTGCTCAGGTCATCGCCCAGGACTTTGGTCAGCCAGGACAGAAGGCCATGCTGTTCCCCAGCAGGACGGCTGCGCAGCGGTGCCAGGCTTTCATCAAGGCCAAGGCCCCAGCTTCTGCGCAGGACAATCTCGGCTCGGTCCACTTGGTCCTTGACAGCTCCAATCCGGCTGCCACGCCCCTGCGGCCCATTCACCCGACAGTGTCTGCAGTATTGTTCCTACCCGAGGCCTTCAGCTATGCGAAACAGTACTGGCAGCACAGCGGCGATGGCATCTCTAGCAGACGCGCCGAGTTCTGCCACGGTCTGCTCGCGCAGGGTCTGCTTGTGCCGGCTGGTTCACCTAAGGCAGCGCCCGTGCGACAGCTGCCGCCTTGCAAGGGCCCAAGACGCTACCAGAAACCTATGTCTGTCGACGATCTGGCCTCCACGGCGCCGGCGAGAAACAGCCAGCAGCCAGACGCCAGCGGGCCTGACTCCGAGGAGTCCTCTCGCTTCGTCGAGGAGCGGTTCGGCAGGAACCTGGATATCTCCCTCGTTGAGCGGGCCAAGACGGCTATCAGGAGGCGCATCGCCGGTACACTGACGAGCGATGTCGACGTCGGAGAAGAGCCCCTCCCCCAGGCCGAGCCCAGCAACAGGGGCGTCCAGGGCCTCACGGAGCACGACATCTACATCTACCCGATGGGCATGAATGCCATCTTCAACACCCACCGTCTCCTCCTGAGCGCCCGTGGCAGCATGAAGAGCGTTGAGTTCGGCTTCCCCTACGTCGATACGCTCAAGATCCTTCAAAAATTCGGCCCCGGCTGCGTCTTCTACGGTCATGCTTCCGAAGAGGACCTGGACGATCTCGAGCAAAGGCTGCGGTCGGGCGAGCGGTTCCTGTGCCTCTTTTGCGAGTTCCCTGGCAACCCAGTGCTCACCTGCCCCAACCTGCGGCGCATCCGCGCCCTGGCCGACGAGTACGACTTCGCCGTCGTCGTCGACGAGACCATCGGCACGTTTGCCAACATCAACGTCCTGCAGTACGCGGACGTCGTCGTGAGCAGCCTGACCAAGATCTTTTCGGGCGACTGCAACGTCATGGGCGGAGCGGCCGTCCTGAACCCCAAGAGTAGGTACTATGCCATGCTGAAGGAGGCAGCCGCCCATGAGTACGAGGATACATACTGGGCCGAGGACGCCATCTTCCTCGAGCGTAACAGCCGCGACTTTGCCACGAGGATCGACCGCATCAACACCAACGCAGAGGCCATCTGCGAGGTGCTCCTGTCGAATCCCATGGTCAAGAGGGTTCACTACCCCAAGCACAACGAAGAGTCCAGGGCACACTATGACGCGTGCAAGGTGCCCGGTGGCGGGTACGGCGGCCTGCTGTCCGTCGTGTTTCATCGCAAGGCGGATGCTATGGTCTTCTATGACAATATTGCCACGGCCAAGGGGCCGAGCCTGGGTACCAACTTCACCATCACCTCGCCCTACGTGGTGTTGGCACACTATGCGGAGCTGGACTGGGTTGCCAGCCTCGGGGTGGACCCGGATCTGCTCAGGATCAGTGTCGGTCTCGAGGAGACGGATGAGTTGGTGTCGGTTTTTAAGAGCGCCCTGCTGGCGGCTGAACAGGCCTCAGAGAAGTCTGGCCCCTAAAAAGGAGATTGTTGATTCGTCTTGCGGCGAATATTTCTTTGGCGACTAATATCTAGAACAAGACAAATAAAGTCACACCTAATTGGCATCTGGATCATTGTTGTGACAGTAGTTTACAGAACCAAATACGCAAGATGTGGTGATATGCTGCAGGAATTTCTTCGCATTAGGGAAACGAGACATCGGGCTGTTGGATTAATTAATTGATTGAAGAATAACGCAGCTGCATGCATGCTCTATACTGCATGCTTGGGTATCAACATATTTGAAAGGAGGAAGAAGAAGGGGAAAAAACAACAAAAAAGGTCGAGTTACATGACGAGGCAGGAGGAATGCTTGTACTGGTCACCAAAGATTTCCATGCCCCTCTCTATCTCGTTGGCCTTCTGCTTCTCGTCCGTCTCCTTGCGGAAGTACTGCCTCATAAATCTTTCCAAATTCTTGTCGATGTTTGCTGCGTCATCGTTAGCATAAGCCCATTTCTGAGAAAGAAGAAACAGAATATCTGCACGTTGTTGGGTGCTCACATAGGTCGGCGTCCATAACCACCTCTTCACGGCAGAGGGGACAGCTCTTCTTGTTCTCGCGCTGCATCTTGATGACACACCGGACACAGAAGAGGTGCGAGCACTTGAGGCGCACGGGATACCACGCTATCGAGAAGCAGATGGGACAGTCGTAGTCCTCAGCCCTGGGAACCACCGAGACCACCTCCTGCGAGAGCTGCGCGCACAGTTTCTTAGCCACGTTGCCAGCGAGGAACCTCTGCGACCGGACGGCGGAGCGGAACGAGACGGATGCCCCCAGGCTTGTCCGCTTGTCGAATTTCTTGAGGATCTTGGTGATGGCCGTCTTATTGAGCTCCTGAAACTTGAGGTTCTGGAGCAGCGTGGCGTTAAGCTGCAGGAACCTGGTGTAGGCCCGCCTACTGGAGGGCATCTTGAACTTGTCCAGCAGACCCCGCTCCTGCACCTCCTTCTGGAACCAGACCAGCTGCTGCACAGCCTTTGCGCTGGATCTAGAGCCGTGGTCCAGCTCGTGCGAGGAGAAGAACACCTGCGCGTTGACGTAGAGGTCGAAGATCTCGCGCCAGCGGTTCAGGTCGGATTTCGAAAGCGCCTTGGGTGGCCGGACCACGGTGGACACCTCATCGCCTAGGGACTTGATGTCCGTCTCCATAGACCTCTCTTCCTGCTGCAGAAGGGTATCTAGGCTATCTACATCGGTCTGGAGAATGTTGAAGAACTCGCCGTCGAATACCAGCGGCACCTCGATCCGCTCCAGCTCCTCGGGGGAGAAGGGTCCAGGATCAGGCCTTGTCGCACTGAGGGCGGGCGAGCAGGGCTGTCTGCCAGAGAGCCGCTGCAGGAAAGCGCGGGAGGCGGGTGATAAGGCAGCATCGATCACCTGGCCATGTTGCAGGTGAACGAAGACAGAGAGACGCGGTCTCAGCGACTGGGAGGAGGCGTGGTCCAGATTGTAGCGGGCAAGAGGGATGGGCTCGCCGTCGGGGCTGAGAGTCTGCTCGGCCAGTAATTGCTGGAGGGTGTCCCTGTCGAGACCGAGGCCCTCGAGCTCTCGCTGCACCTTCTTGAGACATTTCTTGAGCTGGGAGTAAGGAATGGCGGCGGCGAGCCAGTGGTCGGGGAAGCCCTCTCGGTCGAGGACCTCCTTGAACTCGTGGGCGAACTTCATGGCGGCAGACCATGCGATCCAGAAATCGTGCGGCGTGGGCGTTCAGCAGTTGTGTGAGCGTCTACGGATGCTCGCCCCCTTTTGGGGGGGGGGGGTGGGTCGAGACCTGTAGCCTTGAGAGCCTGGGTCCAGGCGAGAACGATGGCGGCTCACCAGCACGGAAAGAAAGTAGAGACGAGATGATCTGGCTGCTGGAAATACATGTCGGCCAGAGAGAGGCGGCGACAGAGTCGTGCACTGCGGCTGCTTAGGGCAAAACCGAGAGCGGAGGAAGAGAGTTCATCAGTCGTCAGTGGCACGTGAGCAGGGCAAAGACAAAAAGAACAGCTGCCCAAGGTGAACGTTCTCGTAGTCCAGATATAGCGAAGCGAAGGTGAGGAGTTTCCAAACAGACAGACCACGTGGGCGCTATATTATGATCTATTGCTGGGAGATGGTTGACTGGATTAAGGACTGAGTCAGTCCGGTTTCGCCTGTTTCGCCGCCAACTTCACGATGATGGGGGACGGCAAAGACGGCCAGAGAAGGCAAGGACCAACTACTAAAGACAAGTCGAGAAGCGCCTCGAATTTTTGTGAGCCACTTAAGTGCACCATACTGAGTAGCGCCTAGGACGATGTACTAGTCCGGTGGTAGAGAGAAGAGGCTGGGGCTAGTCCGGAAGCGTGCAAGCAGCCGAGAAGAGATGGGTACTCCAGATGTACCACTCCCTGCATGTTACATAACGCATGAGGTGTGCTGCTGTGAGTGGTAGTGAAAAATGCTATAGTACATAGCATACAACATGTATAGTAATACTATGCAACCATGATACTACTGCGGTTACTTGAAGGCGCACACGCACGCACACACACACACACACACACACACACACACACACACACACACACAGATATATAAATATAATATAATCATAAACAAGGAACAAAAATTACAGAGAAAGTCATGATCCTAATGAGAAAGCCAAAACATGTATCTTCTCACTTTTGCTTGGTGCTTCCCACTCCGCCTTCCAGAGCCTAGCCTCTTAAGTCTCGTACATTACCTAGTACTCAACACCCTGTCACAAGCTCAGCGGGAGATCTTGCCGCTTGTCGCGTGCCCCACACGTTCCCCAATTCTTGAGTTCATCTTTCTTCCTTTCCCAGAAACTACGCCCTGGAGGGGCCCTTTAGAGACAACACGCCGATAGCCTACGGGGTACACAGACTCCTACATACCAGAGCGAACCTCTTGAGGGTTTGTGTCTGACGATGGGTGCCCAGCAATCTTCTCAAGAAGGTGCTGGCACCACCGCCGACGACCCCGCCCTCTTGACCCGGAAGACTTGCTACTACGAGGTGCTGGGTGTCGATCGTGATGCCGAGGACGCAGAGATCCGGAAGGCCTACAAGAAGAAGGCCCTCGAGTTACATCCTGACCGCAACTACAATGATGAGGACAACGCCACCAGGAAGTTTGCCGAAGTCCAGACCGCCTACGAGGTCCTCGCCGACCCCCAGGAGCGCGCCTGGTACGACTCCCACCGCGATGCCATCCTCCGCGGCGACGCCGACCATGACGACGATGGCGGGCCCCAGACGCACTACAACGTCCGCCTCACCACCACGGACGAGATTATGAACCTTATCGGCCGCTTTAACTCCCGCGTCTCCTTCAATGACAGCCCCACGGGCTTCTTCGGCATCCTCGACATCACCTTCGGCCAGCTCGCCACCGAGGAGACCGCAGCCTGCGAATGGGATGGCCAGGATCCCGTCGAGTACCCGCCCTTCGGCTCTGCCGGCGACGACCACGATTCCGTCGCCAGGCCCTTCTATGCCGCATGGTCCAACTTTTCTACCAAAAAATCCTTTAGCTGGAAGGACAAGTGGCGGCTGTCCGACGCCCCGGACCGCCGCGTGCGGAGGGCCATGGAGAAAGAGAACAAGAAGATGCGAGATGACGCGGTCCGCGACTTCAACGACGCCGTGCGGTCCCTGGTCGCCTTCGTCAAGAAGCGGGATCCGAGATACATCCCCAACACACAGTCCGAAGCCGAGCGCCAGAAAATCCTGCGCGACAGCGCCGCCACACAGGCCGCCCGCGCGCGTGCTGCCAACCAGGAGAAGATGCGGGACAAGGAGTTCGTGGTGGCAGACTGGGCGCAGTCGAGGGGCGAGGAGGCAGAGTATAATGATGAGTTCGCGACGAGCAGCGAAGAGAGCGAGGTCGAGCAGTTCGAGTGTGTCGTCTGTAGTAAAGTCTTCAAGAGCGAGAAGCAGTACGAGGTGCATGAGAAGAGCAAGAAGCACGTCAAGGCCGTCCAACAGCTGCGCAGACAAATGAAAAAGGAGGGTCACGATCTGGATCTAGATATAGAGGAGCCTACCGAAGGTGCACATCAGCCAGCGGCTGGCGCAGAGTTCCCGGAAACCATGGACGAGATCCGAGAAAACGAGACGAACCCAGCCCCACGACCTTCACCACCACCGAGGGAATCCAACCAACCCTCCGACGAGGAAGACGACACCGCAGGGACATCCTCAGAGGACACTTTAGATGACGAATACGCGCCGAGAGATATCGTCGAGGGCCGCCTCACCTCTGATCTCGGAGCGGATTCCTTGCAAGATGACGGGGAGGAGGATGCGGGGGAGAGCCGGCTGGTGTCAAAATTGACAGAAGCGACGCTAGAAGACGATGGACAGACTGCGTCAAAGAAGGTTGGCAAGGCAAAAGCGAAGAGAGCCAAAAAGGCGGCCACTCAGGCCCAGGAGGACACAGTACGTACTAGCATTTATGGAATCGACCCGAGGCGGCTAGAGACTGACGTGGCGCCGCAGAACAAGTGCAACGTCTGCGATGAGGTGTTTGGTTCCCGAACACAGCTTTTCAAGCACATCAAGGACGAGGACCATGCGCAGCTGAAGTCACAGCCGGCAAGGCAGACTGGCAAAAAGGGTAAGAAGTCCAAGAGATGATTTCCAATTACTTGGTACCGGCGGCCTTTACAGACAGCCATCGTCAACGACATCTTCAAGAGCGGAGGGTGCCACTCTCAATGTGAGATAACCACCGTCATCCCTCGCAGTGCCCACCGGACAAGTAAGGCTGCGTCTCTGCTAGCAGTATTGTACTCAAGCTATTTGCACCACCTTTGCCGCCAGGAACGCCTCGCCTCACCACGCCTCAAGACCCAGATTGACTTACACAAAACTTTACCAAACGCCTATGCATTGATGTGCGCCACCAGAACATGACATCCCAACAAATCGAAGGGCCAGAATTCCAGCATCTCAATCGTCCAGCACCGTATCTTCATCATCGCTCAGCGTCTCAACCTCATCAATAGCCGCTTCCCTCTCGGCGGGCATGCCGCGTGCCGGATCATGGTCGGCGACGTTGATGATGGTCTTGCCTTGCACATATTTGACAGAGTCCTTCCACATGTCCCAGTCATCCTCGTCTTTTATGAGAAACCCGATCAACATGCTGGGGTCCATGTCACGCACGTGTAGTCGGCGCAGCCGTCGCGTGTGGCACGTGTTGATGTCATCACTCGTGTACTGATCAACGTCCTCATGGAACGGTAGCGCCGGCCGTGTGCAGTGTGGGTCGAGGTAAAAGAGGTAGGACCCAGGCTCGTAGGCATCGCCGGAACGTTGCGCGCCGATGAAATAATGTGAGGCTGACGGGCGGCCACTGCGTCAATATCGATGTTAGTAAAAGGATACGTTAAGAGCTGGAGGGAGGGTGAAGACAAAGGATAGATAGGTGCCCACCCAGCTATTCCCACAGACTGTGGCATCTGCAAGGTAGCAGTCAGAGCCTCCCAATAGACCTGATTAATCTTATCAATGCCCAGTCGTGTGCCCACAAGTATCAGTGTTGGATGGAATGTCTCGCCGTCCGGTTTAGCGACGGCCATGAAGCTGTCTTCGTACACATCAGGAAGATCTCCGGTCGAATAGACACGCAGTGATGACTCGTTCGAATTGGCTAGAGCTCTGCACAAAGTATCAGTATCGTGTGGCCAATCCTTGGTGTGGTAACGGGACTCACTGTATACACCGAGCTGTCGCCGAAGGACCAAACCACTCTCCTGGAAACTTCCCGCAAGCCACCGCGCCGTGCCTCACAAAATTGTGCAAGGAATAGGGAGCTCGAGGATCGTCTGCGAAACGGGCAAGAATCTCACGTTCTTGTCGAGCGGCCTTGCCTCGGCGCCAGTCTAACAGCATGCATGTCAGTAACTGCCAAACAAGCATGTCTAGGAAGGGGTAGTACGGAGAGACACATACCACGACCCAGCTGGCATATTACAAGAGTGTTGGCCAAGAGACTCTGACCAGACCGTATCATGCACCCCCAGCCAGTGTCGGAGGAGAAACCTCCTTGGTCGGCAAGGGTCCTGAGGCGCATCGCAAACGAGAGAGCGGCAGACGCTCGCGGATCATTGGACTTGGAAATAGGCTCGAATTCGGAACGGTAGGTCATCCAGACGCGGGATTCAAAATCATCAAGGAAAGCTATGGGCCAGCCAGCATCCTCTAAAAGCTCGTCATATGCCAAGGACGACGAGAAGCTGCTTGATGAGGACTCGGGAGGAGTAGTAGGGACGGCTTTCAAAGGGTACGGTAGGGTTGTGGTGGAGGGGGTGGTCGGCAGGGTTGCACGGACAGTAGATGAAGCGTCCTGGTCGGGACGGTCCACGGTAGTAGGTTCGTTGGTGTACGAGCAGCCCAGACACCATACGGGCCTGTTAAGAGAGCGGTCGTTGGTAGGCTCCGGGTCCCAGAGCATGTTGAGGAGGCGGCGGCCGTAACGGCTCATCTCGGCGGCACCGGCCATGGCCGTGTCGACGGCCTGCTGCGTTCTCTGGGACACGTCGGCCATGTTGTAGCCGAGATGGAAAGATGAAGAGGAGCAGGAGAGAGTGAAAGGACGTCAGACGGCGACGAGCGTCCAAGGTCCGCCAGAGGCCCCGTCTGCTGCACGCCAGGCTGAGCTCGTGCTGGTCAGGTTGGCTGAGCAGGCGTCAACAGGGCGACAGTCTTGAGCATCGAGCAAGCAAATTGTCGATGGAGTCAGAGCTGACGGCACGAACTGAGAAGCTGGCGACCGCTGGGAGGTAGGGCAGAGAGGAAGAAGAGGGGGAGGGCTGGAGGAAGAAGAGGGGGAGGGCTGGAGGGGGAAGCGCCAGCCTAGATCACAAGCTACATGCCCTCGAGGCACAAGCATGGATCAGCAGAGAGCGAGGGCAGCCCGCACATTCGAGGCTATGTAGCCTTGAGACTGGACTATAAGTTGGAAATACGGAAAGAGCAGCCTTTCTTGGATGGGCTAGGAAATAATAAACACGTAGAACAACTTATGGCTAGAGGAAAGATGCGATGGGAAGACAGACGGATAGGCGGCGTGGTGAATACCGAGGAGGATGACGGTGACGGACCATATCGTTATCTATCAGGAGGACGGCCCCATACCAATGTACTCTTACTACTGCAGTAGTATTACTTATGTACTAAAGTACGATAAGTAGTAGGTAGCGGTACACCCTTTGAATACCAGCATATGTCACCCGGCGGGTCCAGGCGCCACCCAGAACACAACCCCTCAGGCTCAGCTGGCTCCTGCCCGCCGCCTGTTAGTGACCAACCCCTGCTCTGCAAGGGCCCCCTAACATGGTTGCCATTGTACAGTACCTATTCAGAGCACTATGGTACGGACAGCCATCAAGCACCTGGCATGTCACAAGTCCCAAAGTACTCAGGGAATCAACAATCAGAATATTCAAGGAATGGAAGCAACAAGGTAGTTTCCTTCTCTAGCCTTGTAGGGGAAGAGCAGCACCACCTACATAGTATCAATTCTCCAGAATGACAGCATGTTCATCAATATAAGGCGTAGTGAACATTTGCTATGTATAAAAAGGGAAAGGTTGAGGGAACCGAAGACTTAGCATGAAAATCTGTTGTTCATGAACAGGTAAATGATCTGTATGCAACACCTACTTTACAGTCACAGGAAGCGATGGTTACCATGTCTTCCATTTGTACCTCGTGTCTTCTCTTTTGACCAGTTCTCAGTTGCCTGCCACCTTCACAACAAGGAAGGCGCTAAACTATTACAGACATAGCGTGTACTATGTAGAAACACTCCAGGCAACACGTTGGAGGAAAGATCCGGTGCGAGGGACCCTCCCTTATGTACCAAGCCCGCCGTTGTATCCCGGACCCTGCAGGGGCGAGAGAGCGACATCATCGACGCCTACCATTTTCACTACAGAGAGTTAGTCAGTGATCAAAACAGTCACCCTGATGCAGGCTTCGCATACAGCCAATAAAAGAAGAGTTCACTTTTGCCCAAAGACTCTTGATACAGGGTTCTGACGGACGGCCATCGCCTGATGGAGTCGTGATCATGGCAAAGAACAAACAAGGCCGGGCAGCCAAGGCTGCTCGCTATCGTTCTGCCGCCAATGGCACCCCCTCTTCAAGAGGAAACCAGAATATCGCATCGCAATTCCTACCCCGGGGCGCTGCGAACCATGGTCAGCTCACCGATGGGAATATGACTTGGTGCGAGAACGCGCTGACTTTGGACCTCAGGCTTTTCCATGGCTGACGAGGCTCGCAACACATCCCACAACCACACTGGTCTGGACCCGATCGGAAAGCTGCGGAGCTTGCCCGTCACTTTTGTGAGCGCCGGCGTTGTCGAGCCTCTCAAGGATCTGGAGGGCCTCTGTGCCAGCCTGAATGACCAAGACCATGCCAGTGGTCTGGATGGCGCTGTCGAAAATCATACTGACCAGGCGGAGGATGCCCCCTTCTTCATTGACACGACTGGCGACCACAGCCTTGCCCGCCGTGACCGTCACCAAGTCGACGTCCGAAGCCCTAGCCCTGACCCGCCCGGTGCAGCCAGTGACTCAAGTGAGGAAGTCGTTCTTTTCAGGGGAAGGAAGGGCGCCCAACAGCGCGAGCCTCAACCAGCCGTGGTCGACCAGATGACCATTCAGGTTCAAACTGTCGAAAAGAATATGCAGCGCATCTCCCTGGAATCCACTGACCAGGGCGGTCCACGCAGGCCGTCCCCACCGTCTCCGCAGCCCTGGCAGCTACGTGGGCATGACGATGACGATGATTTGGTTGCAGATTACATCGCCAACATGGCTCAGGATGATGACGATGACGATGATGAGGAAGATAACCAGGACGGCATGCGTGGCAATCGGTTCACGTACCAGACTTTCTCCAGCACCCGTGATCTTGGCGGATCTCATGGTGATTTCATGATTGCAGAAGATGAGCCTGATAGTGATGGTTCCACTGCACTTGAGGACAAGGATGAAGGGCAAGACGAGGGAGAGGGTGGTACTTCTGGGAGCCCCGAGCTGCCCAACATGGACGGGGATGTGTATTCCGATGCAGAGTTCATGGACGACGAAACCTTTGCTCGGTTGCTGACCAAGCAGGAGGAGCTCGGCCTGGACGACGACGACCTCGTCCTTTTCTCCGGTGAGGGCCTTGATTTCCTACCATCATCGAGTAAGCGAGGAGCTACACGCAATCGGGGTTTGTCCGCTGCAAAAGCAGCAGTTAAGGGCAAGGAGACCGCTCGCAACTACATACCCAGCGCGAGCGCTGTCGCCGACGTCTTCGACGAGTTGGACCTGACCGACTGGAGTCGGCACAATCTGCCGCGCATGCCCAAGAGTAAGCGCGGTCAGCCTAACTTTGATCATCTCGACCCCGAGATGGCGGCGACGCTAGAGGCGACGTGGCAGAAAGACCGACTCCGCAAGAAGGAGCGGAAGCAGGCGCGCGAGGATTTACGTGCGCAGGGTCTCCTGGGCAAGAATGTCGATCCAGATGACCTGCGTCTGAAGTATCCCACTGGCATGACAATCGACCAAATCAAGGAGGAGATGAGGACCTTCCTCCTCGGAGACCAACCTCTGTGAGTCTAGTCCCGCCATCCTCCCCTTTCCCTTTCCCTTCAGTGGGGCTTCTTTCCCATTGACGCCAGAAGCTGACACCACGCTCATTCAGCCTCACCTTAACTCCCATGGACTCCAACGCGCGCAAGACTGTGCACACGCTGGCTCTCAAGTTCAACATCAAGTCCAAGTCCATTGGTCAAGGTGACCAGCGGCGACCAGTCTTGCACCGCACGGGTCGGACAGTCAGGTACCAGCATGTATCCTTTGAAGAGGTCTTTGCCCGGCGCGGGCGTTCCTATTTCCACCGCATGGACGTACAGCGCACACAGGAGCCTCCGAGGGGTGGAGGTGCTGGCGGTCGCCGTGGCATCAATCACGCGGCTTTCTCCTACCGAGATGGAGAGGTGGTGGGAGGGTCCGCGCCGGAGCTGGGTCAGAGCAACAAGGGCCGCAACATGCTGGAGAAGATGGGCTGGTCTACGGGAATGGCTCTTGGAGCCACAGATAACAAGGGGATCCTGCAGCCAGTAGCTCACGTCGTCAAGCGGAGCAAGGCAGGCTTGGGATAGACCAGGTCTTATAGTTGGAGCACAAAGGGGGGGAGAGGGTTCATCTATGTTGTTGTCGTTGTGATCGGCGTTAAGTAGCTCATGGAGATTACTCTCGTTGGCTTCGTGCCTGTGCCCAAGACATCATGCATTCCGGTCATCCCAGTAGAGATTCAGGAGCGGCGTTCAGTCGTGGCCGCGCTGGTGGCAGTCATAGCGCGCCGCACCACCTTTGTGTATTCGTTACAATACAGCAAAAAACAATCACCTGGGTACAAGACAAGTAACAAAAGTTTGATGATTGATCATATGCACGATGTCATTGCTTCCGAAACCCTATTCTGAAGTCAAATATTGTACACCCGCCAAACCCCGGAAACCCTAAAAGCATTGCCCGAAAAGCAAACCATCCGTGACGCATTAAGACACCCGAGAATCATTGGGCCTTGGTATCTCATCATGGACCAAGTGCCAAGGCTCGCCCCGTGCCTAAAGACAGAAAAAAGGAAAGACTCAACCCAGCACCACTTATTTTGTGGAGGATGAGTACTTGGTGACAGCCTTGGTGCCTTCAGACACAGCATGCTTGGCCAGCTCGCCAGGCAGGATGAGACGGACCCTGGGGGGGTGACGTTAGTCGATTGGTGTGGGGTAGAGGCGATGCAAGGGCAGTCAGAAGAGGGGAATGATGACTCACGAGGTCTGGATCTCCCGAGAGGAGATGGTAGACTTCTTGTTGTAGGCAGCCAGCTTGCTGGCCTCGGTGGCGACACGCTCGAAGATGTCGTTGACGAAGGAGTTCAGGATGGACATGGCCCGGTTGGAGATACCAGTGTCGGGGTGGACCTGCTTGAGGACTGTTTTGATGCATGTCAGCGACCGAATGTGGTTGTTGATGCTTGAGTCGCGTGGTGTGCTGCGCGAGGGCCCGCCATCCATGACGCGCTGGGGTAGGCCATCACGGGGCAAGAAAGCACAGCGCGAAGACGCGTCGCGCAATGCAACCATGAGGCTGGGTTGGATAATGGAAAAAGAGATCTTACCCTTGTAAATGTATGAGGAGTAGGTCTCCTTGCGAGCCTTGGTGCGCTTCTTCTTGTCGCCAGAGGCAGCAGTCTTCTTACCAGCATCCTTCTTCTCAGGAGCCTTGGAGGCAGTGGCGGGGGCCTTGGAGGCAGAGGGCTTCTTGTCAGCAGTCTTGGGAGGCATTTTGAATGTTGTGGAAGAGATGAGGTGTGAAGTTGTTGAAAGATGAAATGGTGGCTGGCTGCTGTTGCGAAAAGAAGCGGTTGACGTTGGTTGTGGTTGGGTTGGATAGACTGTGGATAGGAAAGGTGGGAGAGAATGGGGGAAGGCCAAGTTTTTGTAGCTGAACGCGATTGGAGTTGAGTGCCGCTACTGATTGCAGGTGCGGGTGTGATTAGTGGAAGGAGCTATGGGGTAATAGAACAGGAGTTTTTGCTATCTGCACTGGCCCAACGAAGTGGGCTCTTCGTATCGTTTGTTATCAGCCATGCGAAACCTCCTCATAATCCTTACAAACTCTACTTGTGTGAAAAGTGGGTACTAAAATGTTTTGGTTAGCGTCACACCTGCTCAGTATTTGAACTTAATACCTTATTCAGACTAGCTCGTAAGCCGCCGCTCGGTGATCTGTGATACGCTATCGAGGCGCGAAACTACTTAACTTGCAGTCTCCCCCACCAACTAACAGGCTTGCCCTTTGACTGACCCCATCCAACACTTACAACAACAAACTTTCTTCGCCACCACCAAGCTACCTTCTGCATTCTTGCATCAACAGTAAAGACGTTTACGTCTGATCATCTATATTTTTTCACTTTCCAACCCCACAAACATCCAAAATGACTGGTGGCAAGTCCGGCGGCAAGGCTAGCGGCTCCAAGAGCGCGCAATCGTGAGTGCTCCACCTTTCATCGGCTACCTTTTCTCCTGCGGCGCGTCCCTTCTCGCGTCTGCGTCCTCCATCTACAACAACCATCATCAAGTTCCATGATCACGATTCACTAATACTTAAACTCTTACAGTCGTTCCTCCAAGGCCGGTCTGGCATTCCCCGTCGGTCGTGTCCACCGTCTCCTCCGCAAGGGCAACTACGCCCAGCGTGTTGGTGCCGGTGCTCCCGTCTACCTGGCTGCCGTCCTCGAGTACCTTGCTGCTGAGATTCTCGAGCTGGCTGGCAACGCCGCTCGCGACAACAAGAAGACCCGTATCATCCCCCGTCACCTGCAGCTCGCCATCCGCAACGATGAGGAGCTGAACAAGCTCCTGGGTCACGTCACCATCGCCCAGGGTGGTGTGCTCCCCAACATCCACCAGAGTATGTCCCACCCCTCCCCTTTTAGCACTACACCATAAAACATTGCGTACTGACATGTATGCCAGACCTCCTTCCCAAGAAGACTGGCAAGGGTACCAAGAACGCGAGCCAGGAGCTGTAAATTACCTTACATGCGGGGTGTTTGCGGGGTTGCTTTTGTTTTTCGGCCGGCACGTTTGGGTTGTTCATGACATCGGGGTCACGGTTACAGGGTCACTTTAGGGTTGTGTTTTTCGCACGTTTGGGTTGTACATTAATTCCCAAGGTCATGGTCATGAAATGAATACCATTTGAACACCATTTGGGCGTTTTCTTATGCAATTGCTGTGTGCATTATCCATACCAATATCTGGAATGTCCGGCAAGTTCTCGGACTCGAAATCACAGTTCACGACGCGTCGCATCACAACGCAGGGCTGTTGGCTATCAGCTGCGGCTGCGGCAACACGTTCTCAGTCACTTGGTCTGATTCGCGATCCCTCCTGGTAAACCTGGGACGACCGTGGTACCAGACCGTAGACTGTCCTTCGAGCATTTCCGCCTGTCGCATTCAAAGCAAAGGGGTCGTGTATATAACGCAAGGAATCCACCCCTCAATGGGAGCATGACCCAGTTGAGTCTGCACGCTCATAGCTTTTGTGTGGGGCAAAGGCCCATTGCATCGACAAGGGGTGCAACCAGAACTTAGTGTCGGGGAGGTGGATGGCAGGAAGGCGTTCGTAGGCCATTGCGGCGCTTCTGTTCGTGACAAATATCTCTCATCATAGTAGTTGTGGAGGGAGGGGGGGGGGGGGCGACAGGACAGCTTGTGATGTAGTGTCTTTTTGATTTTGTTTTTCGTCCCATTCTAGTTTTCCTCACATTCCACCCACCCATCTCCATCTCTATGTACAAGTCTTTCGCCCAATTATCATGCTCGTGTCTAGAATTTGAGACGCGGAGGTTCTGCACAGTGGTCAGTCTTGGGAAAATGTGTGCAAACAGACAAACGAAAAGTTTAGGCCGGACATACCATCAAGGACTGGAGATGGTAGGTTTCTCTCGTATTTAGAACCTGCACAGTAGAAGGTGTTAAGCTAGTGCTCAGCGGTCCCAAGCGCGTCGACACCGAGATCAAGCATACCTCCTGGCGCCGTGGGGTGGCAATAAGGATCGGGATGTTTCCAAGTGTCCAGCAGCTTCTCGGTCTCCTTGAGTAACGCCTGCAGTAGCCAGTAGTCAGTTTCCAGCCGCGACGTATTCCGTCCAGCGCAGAATCCGGGACCATCTTCAGAGGAGGATGCATACCCTCTGTTGCCTGGGGTCGGTGATGCCCCGGTTGGCCTCGAAGAGCGATCTTATGTAGATGGCTTGTCCGCGCCAGAGATGCCGGTGCACGGCCCAGTCGAGGGCCAGCTTCAGCGAGCGCCGGTATAGTGACCTAGACCAAGAGATCAGTCGACCATTGGTCAGCGATAAAGGGGGAGAACGGGCAGAACTGCTCACAGGGCAGCTTGCTGAGACGACATGACGGGCAACGGCTGTGATGGTTGTTATAGAGACCCCAAGGCAAGCTCGCAAAGTATTGAGCCCGGGCCGGGAAGGTCGCGGCGCTCTTGGGATACGTCTAGCCTGTGGGGCAATCGATTCAACTCGGCATGGGCTGGGAGTATCGAGGGGCGTCGGTGTCGGCGGTGAGGACGCGGTGCAGTACGTGTCGATGGAGGAGGGCGGCGGGTGGTTGTGGTGGGTTCTCGATGGCGGCTCCAGAAGAGCTCCCGGGCGAGACGTCAATTGAGGTTCTGATGCCGTAGGGATGAAGATCGGTGCCTCAAATGCAAGGCCCCAGGCCTACATGGCTTGGTAATTGGAGACGGATCAATCTCTGATTGGGTGGTGACCTTCAGCGGGGCCGGGGGCGGGGAGTGCGGGAAGCCGTGACCTACTTCCCCTTGCTACTAACAGCTGGCTGCAGTCTCAGTTGTGAGGTCAGAGGGCCAACGGGTCGCAGGGGAGGTACCATAAGGTAGATCTCACAGAGGCTCGCCTTCTAAAACCCTGCCTGTTGCTTCCGGCAGCAGATCTAGGGGCCACACTCCCGCCGCAGCACCTTGGACTAAGCAAGACCTCGGGACTCAGACTCAGACCTGCACGACATCTGCAGCGCGCTGACAGGATTTGGTACATTGCGTCGCCGACCAGACAAGGATTGGCTGCAGCTTTCTATTTATTTCTCCTTCACCAATCCGGTAGAGCACCACGATACCTTGGGGCAAAAGAGACATTTTTCTGCCTCAGACCCAGTTTTGCATTTTGCTGTGCCTACCCTTACCCATCCTCACCCTCCTAAGTTCATACTGTATACGGTAATTTCCTCCCATCCCGTCCATCCGACCCTGACGTCTACCTCTCCGTTCTTTTCCGTCCGACATCGTATCGTCTGGAGCTACCCTCGTGCAACAACTGCCTCACCTCGCAGCTATCCCCTCCGCCCTCCCTTCTTGCGGGCCTAGGACTCGAATCAACGCCGTCTTTGTCGTCGCGTACGACCCGCCTCCTTCACACTTCCAACCTTCTGCGCCGTCGTCATCATATCGAGCCCCACCGGAGCGTTGCCGTCCACAATGTTGAGAACTCTGCGAACCACAGCCCGCGCTGTCCACCTGCGCCCGCTGCAGTCTCTCCAGCACCAGGCCACAACACTGCCTCTGCCCCTGCTCATGCGACATGTCCGCACCTATGCAGACAAGGTTGTCCAGGTCCCTCAGATGGCTGAGTCCATCTCAGAAGGCACACTAAAGCAGTGGAGCAAGCAGGTGGGCGACTTTGTCGAGCAGGATGAGGAGATTGCTACCATCGAGACGGACAAGGTACGCCAGATCAGCTCGCTCCGCAGGCTTGCCAATTTCTCTCATCGGACTGGCGGCCCTCCGGGCCCTGCTGACTCCTCTCTGTTAGATCGACGTCGCTGTCAACGCCCCCGAGGCCGGTACGATCAAGGAGTTCCTCGTCAATGAGGAGGACACCGTCACCGTGGGCCAGGACATTGTCAGGCTAGAACTGGGTGGCGCCCCCTCTGGTGGTGCCGAGAAGTCGGAAGGCAAGGAGCCAGCCAAGGAAGAGTCTAAGGAGGAGTCCAAGCCTGAGTCCAAGTCCGAGCCCGAGTCGAAACCAGAGCCCAAGAAAGAAGAGAGCAAACCCGCGCCGCCACCCCCTGCGCCTGAGAAGAAGGGGCCGTCGCCACCACCTCAGAAACCCACCAAGGAGTCGAGTGATGGCTCCGCGAGCATGGGCAACCGTGAGGAGCGACGCGTCAAGATGAACCGTATGCGTCTCCGGATCGCCGAGCGTCTCAAGCAGTCACAAAATACCGCCGCCTCCCTCACCACCTTCAACGAGGTCGACATGTCTTCGATCATGGAGTTCCGCAAGCTGTACAAGGATGAGGTTCTGAAGAAGACGGGCGTCAAGCTCGGCTTCATGAGCGCCTTTACGCGCGCCGCTGTCCTGGCCATGAGGGATCTCCCCGTTGTCAACGCATCTATCGAGGGCCCTGACGGCGGAGACACGATCGTCTTCAGGGACTACGTTGACGTCAGCGTGGCTGTCGCTACCGAGAAAGGACTGGTTACGCCGGTCGTGCGCAATGTGCAGACCCTGGATATGGTCGGCATCGAGAAGTCTATCGCAGACCTGGGCAAGAAGGTAGGTTCAATCAGTCTGTTGGCTGTTTAGGGGGGGCCCCCGTGCCTCTCTGTATGGAATTTTGCTGACTTTGTCTCTCCCAGGCGCGTGACGGCAAGCTCACGCTGGAGGATATGGCTGGCGGTACCTTCACCATCAGCAATGGTGGTGTCTTCGGCTCTCTCATGGGTACGCCCATCATCAATCTGCCCCAAACCGCCGTCCTAGGTCTACATGCCATCAAAGACCGCGCTGTTGTTGTGAACGGCAAGGTCGAGAGCCGGCCGATGATGTACCTCGCTCTGACGTATGATCACCGTCTGCTCGATGGCAAGGAGGCTGTCCAATTCCTGGTGAAGATCAAGGAGTACATTGAAGATCCCAGGCGCATGTTGCTCTGAGTCTAAGTATATGATATGCTTGGCCCTTGGGGACGAGGCATTCTTTGCTTCGTGGTCATGGTGTTTTTACATAAGATGGTAGCATGCGGGGTCGTGTGTGTCAAATAGTGTAAAATAGACGACACTGAGAAGACGGATGTTTCTGAGCCCCACACATACAAACTCGTGACTACCTATTTGAGGATTTGTCGACTTATACAATTACATAGATGGTGAGAGGTGTAAATGGTAAGATGCGTGGGCTTGTGTTCCGGGCGTTTCTAACGCGCGAAGATTTGCTGCTGTTTTGTGCGAACACTGCCATAGCTAGAAATGCATCGAGACTGGCTGACATTACAACCCTCTGACTATCGGCATAAATCTTGAGGACAGTGCTCATCAGCCTATCCACCTATGTTTTATTGAGATGGGATCTGATGATGCAGTGAGTACTATCTTGTCGGGACTTAGAAACATCACAATTGCCTGTGGCCACCTATACCATAGTAAGTATTGATGATTGCTTAGGGGCTCCAAGTCTGTTAATTGGAGTCAAGGAGCTTTTGGAAGCTATAGCATACCAATGTAGAGCGGGAAGTCAACACCTTGAAATGAGAGGAAACGAAGAAGCACAAATAGTGACTGCTCACTCTTAGGCAGCGGTCTATTGTCTAGCAAGTGCTTCTGCTGGAAGCAGGCTGACAGCCTTTTCTAGCTAGCATTCTATAGTTGCTTAGCTGCTATTACTCTCTGTCTTTTTCTCATCATGCTGCCTGATTAGGAAGCAGTGAAACCAAGCACATATTTGAGGTGGCGTGGTAATGAGCATCATAATGGGTGTGATGCTTTGTTCCTCTTCTTGATACTTATTGACATTCAATCATTCGTTATCTAGGTCTCAGCAGGCCCTTACCTCACCATTGTAAAATAGTACTTATACCATTCATTTGACTATGCAATGAGAGGAACTTAATAATCAGCTTATAATCAGCAATATCCTGGACCTTGATGTTGTTGAGGCACATTACACAGGATCAATGAAAATCAAGCAAGACTATATGTACACCGAGTTGCGTGGTTTAGTTTGAGATCCAGTGAAGTGTTCACAGCGACCCGAACACTCAATTTCGTGGTCATGGCTGTAGGTATCACTCCCTGCCAACAAACAAAAATTCCTACATTGAAGCCTCATAAATAAATCCATATTTCTACAGTGTGACTGGCAGAGAACATGGGTGTCATTTTCCCCGGAGACCTCCCAGGGACCCTGTGAAGGCATATATGACTCTCGGTGATCTGTCCGTATTGTTATGAGTGTAAGGCTCTAGATCATATTATTGGTGGACACCCAGTAAAGACATACAGAGCGAGATGATGGTTTCGTAGGGCAGGCAACGGCGGCAGTAATGGACAATCACAAGGTCTGAATATCTTGGCGCAATATCAGCATGTGCGCCTTGGCCATCATTCTGGGACCACAGCGCCGAGACTCTGCCACAACCTGCATCGCTCGCCTCTGCCTCCTTCCCAGGAGTTTGCATTAACCATACGAAATCTGGCCTCCAGCCCAGGGTTAACCATTTGTGTCACGTTGATTGTTGTCCCATCGACAGGCGTCCAGCTGATGACCTCGGGCACACCACCAGTCATGTTGACATTCAACATATGATTCCCACCCGATGAGACGTCCACGGACCATCTGGACCAGTTTGCGCTGGAAATGGCTGAGATATTTTCACCCGTTGATGTGCCATTAGCCGACGTCGTTAGTGATCGGATAATATCTTCAGGGAGGGTAGGGTCATCTGCTCGGAATTTGTGTGTTAATTCAACAGTTGCCAGAGAAAACATTACAAAAGGCGGTGTACAGAAACATCGGGCGTAAATGCTATACTTCCCTCACTCCAAGCCTCGGGGGTGGGTTTTCCTTTCTCTTAGGAAAGGAGGGGGGAAAGGCAGTGATATTCACGGACAGGAGGGGCGGAGGCTGCGATTCTGGGATGAAATTACCATGAATAATGAATCTTCCCCAGGCTAGCTGTACTGCTTGCCTCGCAGCTGCGGTCATCGTGCCTTTTCCCAGGGTTTCTCGGTTGAAAGCCTGGTAAGCATCGAGATCCGCACCATGCTCAGAGGGGGGCACCGAAAACTGATACTTCCATGCGCCCTTCGTTGAGTTACTTCCATGAACGCCCGAGGCTGACTTCGAGTAAGCATTCGCTAGCCAGTAGCTGGGACAGACAAAGGTCGTCTCGGCGTAGAGATTATTTGCCCGTTGTTGTTGTCCAGTAGCGAATTCGGATTGATTGAGCGACGTTGGACCCGTGTCCCCAAGCGTGCTAAACAGAGGCCCCTGGATCACCGGTGCAATTGAGTACGCTTCTAGCAGACGATCGATGTCTGTGCTCGACATGAGCGGAAACAGGCCCGTGACAAATTCCTCAAAATTGGTTGCCGAGGTGATGTTTTGCGGCACAAAGCCCTGGCCCTCGTCCGCGTTATTCTGTATAGCTCGTCAGTGATTATTTTAGGGTTGAGCTCAGAAGAATATAAATAGTGTCTGGTGGCATAGCTTGATCATTTGAAAGAAATTCGTATGAACCCTACGCAGGTGAAATGCATCGACTTACACTTGTCAGCATCCTAAGACCATTAACTCTGCCTGCATTGAGCTGGGTAGATGGGCGCTCTGTGAGAAGGTCCGTATCGGTGACAGGAACAAATACCCACTGGCCATACTTGTAGCCACCACTAACATGGGCACTTGTGTTTTGTAGAGTGATGGTATCTGCTGCGACGAGGCAGTCAAGTGCCGAATGGTTTTTCAAGGAATCTGCACAACCAGCCCCAGCCGCAAACCTCTTGTATGCTTGTGTGGGCTCGAGTCCATTGTAGTCCCACTGCGTGGGAAGATATGGTGATGCAGTGATGGCGTTGCTGAAAAGAGAAGTACCCTCGCCTCCGCCGTTGGTCATAGCCAAAAGCATCACTGCGCCTGCACCTGCGCTCTCGCCAGAGATCGTCACCCTGTCTGGATCCCCTCCGAATTTCGAAATGTGGCTTTGCACCCACTGCAGGGAGAAGCGCATATCGTGGAGGCCGGCATTCGGAATACCACCACTCTTGACAAGGTCTTCGGACGAGAGCCAGCCGAAGGCGCCCAGACGATATTGGATGAGGACGAGTATGAATCCGTTGTCGTTCGTACTCAATAATTCCCAGAACTCGGTGTTGCCTTGTCCTGTGCCATAACCTCCTCCATCTGCAAGAAATAAATCAGCCAAAGGCTGCAAGAGCTGCATGATCTTGGATGAATATATGAATGTTGGCCAGCTCCAGCAACAGAACTGGGGACATTGGCACAAACCAATGAGACGGTGAGCCACCGTGCTGAGGAGGATGTCACAGAACCCGGGCCGTGAAGCGTGAAATTGCGATAATTAAAGTGACTACTCACGAATCCAGACCATAACTGGAAGATCACGAGCACTGCAATCTGGCCGATCAGCGTCTGGCACTCGAGCCCTCTAAATAGCATAGTGACAATTTCGGGTTGTTGGATCATTCTAAGCAAATTATACTTCCCGCTTTGAAATATTAGGAAGATAATAAATACTCACCTCGATGGTGCAAAGACACTCACAAACAAGCAATCCTCATTGCCCAGGCCAGACTCATCAAAGTCGAAGTCCGCCACTCTATGGTCCACTTCAGTGTTCCTGGCCATACCCAGCCTGGTCGCCTTTTGGAAAGAAGCTATGCTAACTTACAGAGGCGAATCTGGAGCTTGGGGACAGCGTGGAGGGTAAGATGTTGCTTTGAGTATCTCACTTCGATTCAGAGCAGGAGTTTGAGGCTCTTGCCACCGCAAACTACCCGTTGGGGGTGCGGCATATCGTAAACTATAGATGAGGACATGATAAGTCATATTATATTACCTCCTAGAGAATGCCGCAATAAAGTATACCCTTTGAAGATGTTCAAGTCTGCGCTAGCGTTGTAGTAACCTTGGTAGATCTGAGTGTGTAGAGTTTCAGCAATATAGACAGTTCTCATAGAGACCAGGGGGCGTCGTCTCATGGAGCGTATCATACTTAACCACTTACCTCATATCCCAAATCAATAGTCAGGCTACTGCTATTGATGCTGCTAGCCCAGGCTGTATGGGCAGCGCATAACAGAAAGAGTATATCCCATGCGAAGCGCATCTTTAATCTATACTTGATTTGCTATAAGAACACGCATGCTTTGCTGTCGTGCTGCTAGTCTTCTCATTATATATTAACTCCCCTCCCCCATAGTAATCCAGGATATACATAAACTATTTACATCGAAGCTGCCGCCACGGTATCACATAAACCCGAGATCGCAATTTTGGCTTCAGCACCATGCGATGATGCAGGCATCTGTAAGCCATCCGGAGCCATTATGCCGTCACACTCTGCGGAGATCGGATACGAACTGCAGCTTGAAGTTGGCTCGGGATAATTGCAGGCGATATGCTTCGGAAAAAAAGGGTGCCCGCCATGGCTACCACTATAGGAGTTAAGCGCAGTAGTTCTTTTACATTTGGAGAAACTCTAATACAATTACTAAGTTATCTTCGGATAACTGCAGTGCTTATTACACCGTGAAAGGCACTGTTCGGAGTCCAAGTTGGACAAAGTACACAAGGGGTTTATGCTAACAAGAGCGGTGCCAAGTACAGGCCTCGAATACGGAAACATAACTGAAGCCTGAATGCAAGTATTCACTGCTTTTGGAGCTACCAGAGTATGTATGTAATCTGATGCTTAGATTGATGACTGAAGAGCTATAGACAATGATCTATCTACTGATAATGAATGTAAGATTATATATCTAGCTCTCCAGTATGGATCGCTGGGATTGCTAGCAAGCTCAGCTATTCATGGTATAAGGCTCGCTGGAATAGCTGGCAAGCCCAGCTATTCTCTTATCCTTCATAACCCTAACCCCGGGTTACGTAAGCCTTCCTGTAACTCAGTGGTTGGATCTGAAAACTAGCTTCTCAGGCTCACTTGTTTCCGTGGCTCGTCCTGTAACCTGCATGTTAAATGAGTTATAATACATGGCTTTCTGACTTCCTGTAATGAGCACTGCAGTAATCCAAAGATTTCTAAGTACTGATGGAGTTTATGCTAACAAGAGCAGTGCTAAGTATAAGGCCTTGAATACGGAAATGTAGCTGTAATGAATGCACTGCAATATCCGAAGATCTGAAGTATACAAAAGATTTATGCTAACAAAAGCAGTATCAAAGTAGAATCCACTGAATACGGAATATAACTATAATCCATACAAGTGCTGATTATTCGCCTTTAGAGCTATTCAAGTATATAACAAATGAATACTTAGATTAATAACTAAAGAGCTATATTCTGATAATCTATCTAGTAGTAATAAATATATTCTTATATATTCAGCTCTTCAGTATAGCTTGTTTTGAATTATTAGCAATTTAAATAATCTAAGCTTATTAAATCATTTCAATAATTCAATAATTCATTTCTATTATAATTCTTATTCCAGATTATATAATTATTATTAGTTATTCAATATTGAATTATAATATTTAATTTTCTGTTTAGCAGAGCTTGTTCTATAATCTGTATATTAAATAAGTTATAATATTATCTTCTTTCTATTAGTTGTTATTCTTAATAATTTTTCTATAAATTTCCTAGCAAGCTATTTCTGTGCAGGATTATGCTTTTCTAATTTATTATATTGAATAGAATCAACAAATCTTGCATTTCCAAATCTCGTTCTCAAAAAATTATAGAATATAAAAGTTTCCTTTCTGCTATTCTTTAAAATTTTTTTACTATGCCTTTCTGTTCATCTTATAAGAATCAGGAAATTCCTTTCTATTAGATTTCTTCTCTTAATTCTTCCTGTTGTACTAAATTGTTATAACTCATCCAACATGCAAGTCACGAAACAGGTCACGAGTAACAAGGATCAGATATCAAGAACCCAATATTCTAACAAAGCATTAGTTACATAATCCAGGATTAGGGTTGTAAAGAAGAGAGAATCGCTAAACTCGCTAGCGATTCCAGCAAGCCTTATACCTCGGATCGCTAGACTTGCTAGCGATCTCAGCAAGCTTTACATCTCGGATCGCTAGACTTGCTAGCAATCCTAGCAATCCATACTGAAGAGTTGAATATATAACTATACAATTATTATCATTAAATAGCTTTAGTATATAGCTCTTCAGTTATTAATCTAAGTATTCAGTCTTATATACTGAGTAGCTCCAAAAGCAGTGAATACTTGTATTGCTTATCAGAACTTGTATAGTTCCGTATTTAAGAACTTAATACTTTGATACTGCTCTTATTAGCATAAACTCTTTATATACTTTAGAATCTTCAGATTGCTGCAATATTCATTACATTTTGATAATTCTTGTTCAAGAATAGTTCAATATTACTCTCTTGAGCAATACAGAATATAATAGCTTCTTAAGGAATCTCTTTATTCTTATATTGTTGTGGTGGCCAGGGTGGTAGTCCGTGGAACGTGGAGTACAGTGGATCAAGGGTCCTCATACATATAAAGGGTACCACCCACTTTTCAAATTCTTTAGCTATAAGCAACAATCAAGCATCCTTTCTCTTCCTTTCAATTTTGAACCCTTTGGACAGGTCTAAGACAGGTTTTTCACCCTGTTCTTGCACCCGTATAGCCTTAGTTTGCTGTCCTCATCTGTACAGGCACGCTTGGATTGCATAAGCCCTTGCCCATTGCTTCAGCAGCTGTTTATCCCTTTTTCTTTCAAGAGCAACAGCGCTCTAGTTCTGATTCAATAGTGCGGTAAGTGTAGACTTAGCTGTTCAGGCTGGTAGCTCAGAGCTGTTTGCATTACAGTTCGTAAGAATCAGTAAGAGTAGCAAGTTTATCCTATGAACAGATGCACTCTTTTTCCCTGCTAAGCTCTTTTATTTCCTTTATCTATTATGCTTATACAACAGGCTATACATTATATCTGGATTCTGGATTATGCCTGAGATTTCTTGTAGAGAGGAGATGGATGAACAGAGGAGGAGTGATATGAGTTCTGATTATAGGCTGGTGAACGATGCATTAAGCCTGCAGGCTAATATTACAAAGAAATGAATTCCTTTTTCCAACATTTCTTATATTAATCAACAATTCTATACAGAAGCTGATATAGCTCAGATCTGTACAAGCTGCAGCGGAAAGTTTAATTATATTGAATATAGATTTATGATTAAATTACAGAATGGAATGCTTTTGGTAAATAGTATTCTGTAGAGAAAAGTAGTATAATTAATAAGATCTATGCTTCTTGCAATGATTCAATCAGTATGCTCTATCTAAACATATTTAGCTATATTAATTCTTTGAATCAAAAGCTTGCTAATTGCATTATTTCAAAAGCGAAGAATATAGAAAGATGAAGATAAGGAATTATCAGTGCATATAAGGAATAAAGATCAAGAATTATAATAATATCATTCAATATTAAACTTTAATTAATATCTTATATCTAATCAGAAATGCTTCTATTAATTAGCAGAATTATTAATAAAGAAAATCTTAGTATAGTACAGAATAGCTAATTCAATTCCTTATTATTCATTACAAAACAGATCTTATATATGCTCTACTTACAAACTGAATCTTCCTCAAGCATCTAAATCCTCTTAATCTTTACAGTATTATCTTCTGCAGAATACAGAAGGCATTCCAGCTATAGCGCTCTTAACTCAAGAATCTCAAATCAGAAAGGCAAAGAAATATCGGAGGAAGCAATAACCAAGAGAGAAGATAGCTTTTACATCTGAGAGCTCTTTCAATCAGATACTCAGTTCAGCTAACTACCTAGCTAACAATTACTATAATTAGAACTTTAGATTCCCCTCTTACAGTGAGCTTGCTGATAGTAAGTTAATATTGTTTACTTGTGTGAAAGTCTTCTTGTAGCTGAAGCAATTCAACTGATAGCATTAGATCAAAGGGATTAATAATACTTAAGTACTCAACTTCATGAAAAGCTTCTATACAGATATAATCATTACTAGAGAAGTAAAAAGATTTACTATAAGCGCTAAAACTTGGAATGAATAGAAGGAGTAATTATTAGTTGCTTATTATCCTTGAAACTATCTTCAAACATATACTTCTAAGCAGAAGTACTTAAATATTATTAATAATCATTTTATTACTAATGCTGCTAGCTTTTAATTATTCATTATAGATTATAATAATGCTTTTACTTATCTTAAGATTAGAAATAATTAATCTATAGCAGAAGCATGAATAAAGCTTTCTTCAATCTGAATCAAGCGCTTCTAAGCTAATCATAGTATTACTGCTAAAAGCATTAGCAATAAGAAGTAGCCTTATCTTATGAAAAAGCTGTTGAAGATTCATTATAAAGTACTCCAGAAGGAAACTCAAAACCAACTTGCTTCTAGTACTACTAACCTTCAATTTCATTAACAGGCTCAATTCCAAGATCTTCCTATATTTCTATCTTAGCTGGTTCTTGATCAGATACAGCTCATTCCTATTCTATATTCAATGCATAATGCTTCCAGTTAACCAATAAATCTATTAGAATAAGCAATAGAGCTATTATACTATCAATTGCTTTAATAATCAACTTATAATTAGCAAGCTCAGCCTGAACTAACTAAGCAGATCTTGAAAGCTGAATCTGCTTAGAAGAGCAACTAAGAATATAACTAGTTAGCTTCAATAATAAAGCAATTCTGCATTAATTAAATTGCAATAGCAAAATCCTTAAAGCTGCAGACTAATGCTTTCAAACAGATATAGAATATCTTATATAACTAAATCAAAGCTCTATAGAAGATCTTATAACTAATCAAGCATTTCCAAACTATTTCTATAAGGAATTCTTCCCAGAGAAATGCAAATTCCTTATAGATGAATATTATCTATACAAATTCGAAAAACAAGGGAAAGCAGTACTCTGAAGCATAGTAAGCAGAGATTAATAAAATCCTAAAGAAGAACAGAACTCTGTATAAATGCTATAGCTATGAATCAAAGTTTTATGGAGCTTATAAGTGCATAGAACTCCATACTGTTATAAACTATAGCATTTGCTATGCTTCAGCATTAGCGAAGCTAGAGTAGCATTTTAGTAATTACTTAGAATTTCTAAATTCTAGATCAAAATCAGTATTATATAGCCAGATTATATTTGCTTAAGATAATCCTAAAGGCAATATAATTCATCTGATTCTTAGTTTCTGTAAGAATTAGTAGCTGAAGAGTATTGAGAATTCTTGAATCTCTTGATATATTAGCTTGGTTCAAGAGAATAAGAAATAATATAGAAATTCTAAGATAGCTAAGAATAAGATATTATGAGAAGAGATTAATCTCATTCCCAAATGCAATAATTAGTATAGAACTAATAATATTAAGATTTTTAGCAATGCTAATAAGATTTAAGTAGGAAAGTTATATCTTACTTTAGCTTAAGCTGAACTGTATCTACTAAAGCTTTCCAGCATCAATGCTATAGATGTTGAGCTTATTTAAGCTTAGATAAATGCGGGTGAAGCAAAGAAGTACTGTATTAGGGAGGCTGGGTATGATGATAGTGAGGTTGAAGGAGATGCAAGTGTAAGAACTATTAAGATTTCTATATATTTCAGGAATATTGAACTAGAGAAATTCAATAAGCAATTCAATAGTCTGGATAGAAAGCTAATAATTCAAGCTATTAGTAATAAGCTTCTAAATTAGTTTCTAAACTACTTATTGAAAGTTTCAGGCTGGAAGATGATAGTTATATTATCAGAATGAGAAGCTTGTTTGATTTATAATCTTCAAGAAGTTAGCTCTAGAGCTCGAAAAATTATTAATCTCAATAATCAAACCAGCTCAGATCTATACAAGATAAATACTGCTGGATTAGCTAATTTATTGCAGCATAAACTCGGAATCTCGATGCTTTTCCAGCCTGAAGAGCTTATTGATAGTTAGATTATTAATACTCGGAATATTACTGAGTATCTTTCGAGACTAGCTTAACTATCTGCAGTTCAAGCTTTATTCCTTATTGCTGAATCTAGCTATATCAAGCTTATTATTAATATGATTTGAGCTTTTAACAAATTCTCATTTCCTCTTGTAATAGCTTTCATAACTGCTTTCAGCAGCATTCAAGATAGAAGCATTGCTTCAATAGCATACATCCTTCTGCAGCTAAGAGATAAAGAGAATGAATCTGTATAAGCAATACTGAATATAGATACTGAAATGAGCTTAATAGCTTTCTCTTTATATTCAAGCATATACTTATCTTATATGCTAATATCAAATATTATCTTATATATATATAATGGATCAGATATAATATTTGTTAGAATTCTTAAAATCAATATTTTCTATAGCAGCTTCTCTGAACAGATAATATTCTATATTATTAATAATAGATTAATATTACCAAATTATTCTATACTATTAGAAATGCTATTTATAATATAAACTAAGCTTTTCTTTAATTATTCCATTTCCGGATTTCTCTATACAAGCTTCGCTTTTGAAGAAGTACAACTGATTACTACAATCAGCAGTTAGAAACTTCTTGAAAGGAAGGGTTTATACAGAACTATACCAAAAAACTGAGTACTAGCAGCTACTCTGAGGAATGCAGAGCTATTAGCAGAGAAGTTATTCCAGAGTGGATATTATTGGAGAAGGAAGATATAGCTATAATATCTATATCTGAACGAGATATTGCAGCTATTATAAACGAGTTAATAGTAGAACTGATGAAGAGGAAGTTGAAGAAGAATTACTCTATAGTAAATAAGAAAGAAGCAATCCGAGGATCTTGCTTATATAGAATGTACAGCAGCCAGCGCTATTCATGCTAGCTACATTGTATGAGAAAGGAAAGAAAAGATGTTTTAAATCTGATCAATACTCTTTACAAGCTCAAAAACAAGAAGATTAAGCCAATTAATGATTCTCAGCTTAATGATTTAGTATTAGAAGGAATAATCGAATAGAAGCTTGCTAAGATTGAGGAGATGAGATGAGCTCAGCAATCTACAAAGCTTACCAAGTATGATGAATAGATTGAATCCAAGTTTAGCAATCTGAATCCTAATCAATACCTGAAATCTAACTAATGAGCTGCTATGCAAAAGAAAAACTATAAAAGGTTTTTTAAAGCTGAGAAGGAAATATTCAAATATATATTGAGAAACAGGATTAAAGCTCTTATATAGAACTTTACTGAGATTGGAAAGATTATTGAGAAAGTAGCTTTTTTGCAAGAAATCAGAACTATATCTTATAAGATCTTTCAAGCAAAGCATATTCCAATTCCTAATACTTTTAAGCTAAAATTAATAAAGCTTTTGAAATAATATATTAAGCAGAAGATTATTAAGAAAAGCTATGCATTATACAAAAACAATTAGTTTCTTATTATCAAAAAGAATAATAGCTTACATCTGATCAATAATACTCAAAAGTATAATAAGTATAGCTTCAAGAATGCCTTCATGCTGCCTATTTCAGATAAATTCTTGGAGAAGTTCGCTATATACAAGATTCTTTTATTACTTAACTTCTTTTCTGAATATAATTAAGTATAACTGCATTCTAATAGCAGAGATATAATAATCTTTTTAATACTCTTAAGCCTGTTCAGAATATATACTCTATCCCAGAATGCTACTAACTCTATTGCTCAGTTTATAAGAATAATAATCAGATTTCTATATAATCTTATTCCTTATATATGCTAGCCTTTTCTTAACAACATTCCTATTTGTAATCCTATAACAATCTATAGAAATGAAGAGATTCCAAGCTTTTTCGAAATGCATAGATACATTGCTAAGTATATCAGAAATCTTAATAAGATTCTTATAAATGCAAAGCTAGCTAGAGCTATAATCTCAGTATTCAAGTTAGAATAATACTGAATGAAAATTAATATAATTAATTATATTATCAATTCCAGCGAACAATAACCTTAGAATAGAAAGATAGAAAAGCTTCTAGCTTGAATAGAATATAAGAATATCAAAAACATCCGCTTTTTTATCAAACTAATCATTTATTATACAGCTTGGATTTAGAACTTTGCAATTATTGCTTAACTATTTTATAATCTTCTTAAGAAAAGTGCTATATAGAAATGAAAAAAGGAATAGAAAGAAGCTATTGCTAAACTTATTCAAATACTCATATTTCATTCAATCATTATTTCAATTAATTATAGCACTAATACTGAAAAGATTATTCTTATAATAAATGCAAGCTTATTAAGCTAAAGCGCTATACTAATATAGATAGTAGAGAATAAACGAAAGCTAGCATATTTCATTAGCAGAATCTGAATAGTTGCAGTACAGAAGTATAATGCTACCAAGAGAAAGTATCGTGCTATTCTCTATACTCTACAATCTCTTCAGCAGCATTTCTATAATTGCTATTTCATTCTGGAAACTAATACTCGCATTCTAATAAATCAATTCAATAAAGAAATGAATAATATATCTAGTGCTCTTCTGAATAGATGAATAGCAGTAATCAAGATATTTAACTTTATTATTAAATACATTCTCGAATCAAAGAATTCTATAGCTAATATTCTTTCTCAATCTCTATACTTAATGCTATCTAAGAAAAACAAAGATAGCAATATTAAGAATTAGTATAATATTCAGCTTAATAGCATAAACTTAGATAAAGCTAATCTAGTACTACTATTAAATTCAATTCTTTAGTAAATGAAATAATTAAAATAGTATACAGAGTTCTTATATTATGAAATTATTCTATTAAAACTCTTCAAAAGAAATTGCAAGAACTTTATAATAAAAATATTAAAGCATCAAATACTTAATTAAGCTCTATAGTATTATACTAATGCAAAACTCCTATGCTAATAAATAGTAGATAATTCTAATCTTTATTGCTAAATCATTAGAGAATATTATGCTAAATTTGAATATTAAAGCTAAGATTCTATAGTAGCTTATATTAAGCAACTCTACTACTGAAAAGATTTCTGAATAAATATAGCTAATGCTATCTTGGATTGCAAGAAGTATACAAAGTTCGATCCAAAGATATAAAAGAAAGAAGTAATCTCAACTCTTTCAAATCAATTCTTTACAAAGATTAATATTAATATTCAATATATAGCTAAGAATAGCAGTTACAAATATCTTGCAAAGACTCATTATAACCTAACTAGCTATATACTTGCAAGACTCCTTAAGAAAGCTACAGCTGCAGAAATGAAAAAGTTCATTTTGAAGAAGATTATTCTTATATTCAAATGCTCTCTCAAAATTACTATTAATGAAAAACCAGAAAACAAAACTGAAATAGCCAAAACCATCAGAGCTCTTGAGATTCTACTTATTCAGATCTTTAGTTACAATTCTCATACCCAAGAACAAATAGAAGCTGATTATCTTTTCTTAGCAAGTGCTCTTGCTAAGCTAGCTAATGCTCAATTCTGAAGATGAAAGCAGTACTTGAAACTTGCATTCTTTGCTAAAAGAACTACAATTTACTAGTTGTATGAATACAGCTTCTTCTATTTGATTTTTGATTAGAAGCTGCTTATTTTAATTGAAATTGAAATTCTGATATAGAGAGTTCTTATATAAACTAAAAACTAATCCCCTTAGAAAATGTTTGAAATGCAGTTAAGAATAATTATAGCTAAGAAAGATAATATGCAGAAAGCAATTAAAGCTATTCAAGCATACTGCTAAAAGATTGCAGCTAAAAATCAAATATAAGATCTAATACGAAAATCTCAATTGAATATTAGAAATCTTATGCTTATCTATAACTATATTCGGAAAATAAGCTACTTATATAATATTAAAATCTTTTATAAATAGAAGAATCTATATTTGATTGCTTAGATTCTAGACAAATATGCTTATAAGCTTAAGACTATAAACGGAGTTCTGCTAAAAAGCATATATTCAGCTATTAATCTTAAAAAGTTTATATAGAATATAGATAGCATTTGGAAATCCGAGATGCTTATGCTCTGAAAAGAAGATATTAAGCTTCAATCTAGCTAATTATTAGCAGAAAAGCTGGATTCAATAAAAGCTTTCTAGTAAGAAGAACTAGATAATAATATCTTCAAAGTTTAAAAAGCAGATTCAAGCAACAATGCTACATTCTGGATTCCAGATATCATTAAGCACAACTCCACGCTTAGCCAGACTAGTCCTGATTTAGAGATTATCAATTTAGCAACTAAAGCGGATAATAATGCTGAGGATGAAAATGAAGTTAGTAATAGTAACAATGAACATTTTATACGAGCAGCAGAGAAGGAGAGGCGAGAACAGAAGAAAGCAAATAGAAATGAAATATTTATACTAATCCCAACTAAATCAGCATTCCTAGCTTGTAGAGAAAATTGATTTCTTTCTGTTCATATTTCCTTTTTATTTGCAAAACACATTTTCTTTTCATCTTTCCTATTCCATCTCATATATTTTGCTGGAGGAGAAGAAACGAAGTATCATCTGCTACTACTCACTACAGAATACTATAAACTCACCTAAAAATTTCAAAGCACTTAGTACAGAGCATGTTAACTAGCTCTGAAGCTATTTTCGTTATTCAAAAATTGCAGTATATTGAAATGCAACGTATGAAAAATGCAGAGCGCTAAAGAAATACTACAACCTATAAAAACCCCTTACTTTTATATATTATCCTTATTATCAGAATATTCATAAATATCATTCAATAGCTCTCTCTTTATTCTGTTCAGATTCATATTATCTGTATTATCTGCTAAAGAATTATCATCAAAAATAGAAGAAGAATCTTGAAATTGAATAGATTTAGCTTGTTTCTTAATATAAGATCCTATTATAGTTTTGCTCTTGCTTTTATTCTTGCTGCAAGATACAGATTATAGAGCTGCCTGCTCAGATCCAGATATTCCCTTCTTAGAAGCAGAAGAAGCAGTACTCTTCTTGCTAATCTATACAGATAAAGTTAGCAGTAATCTTCTTAAGCATTGTAACTATAGTTGGTTATAAGACTTATAATATCTTATAAATATTATTTTCTTGATATAAGAGGAACTTATTTAATCTGATTATATGCAATATCTTTATTCTGTATAAGCTTGTATTAAGCTTTGATAATATGCTTAATATCAGTATTGGAATTAACTTAAGAATCTATCTTAATTATATATTAAGAGCTGAATTAGTAAAACGAGTGCTAATGCTGCAAAAAGAATAATAATTAGTATATACTCAAATCTAATTAAGAATATTAGAATGGAAATCTTATTTATATATTGCACTTTTTAATACAAGAGAAGTTTTTAGTATAATTATATTCAGACTTTGTATAATAAATGCAGTTGCTGTACTTTCTATTAAAGAAGCTTTTTATTAAAATGCATTCTAGAAAAGGCTAGTTAATATTAATCTGCTGCTTCTGAACAAGCATACAAGCAGTAGTATACTAATAGAAGCAGCAATTGCAAGGAATTAGATTATGCTGACTATAGAACTGAACGAGAAGAGAATTTACTTACTCAGATTGAGAGAAGATGCAAGTAAGATACTCGCTGAAGAGCTTTCAACCAGCTTTACATACTACAATAGGATTCAGTTTAATAGAATCCTTATTATTCAGCTTTGCGAAATAAGCAGCAAAGCTAGAGCTTAGCAGTAAGTTGTTTCAAAATATAATATTGCTTTAGATATTCTAAGAAGCATATATCAAGCTAAGATCTCTCTTAATAGTATTAAAGTTTGTAATATCAAGGAAATCAATATAAACATTCTTGAGCTAGTAGTAATTGCTGCTCTGAGAAAAAGAAACCAAAGAAGAAAACCAGATTTAAACCTTATCAATCTCTTAAGAAGCAGTATTTATCTGCAAAGAGAAAATAGCATCAATAATAATTCAAGACATCTTAAGAATATTGTAGAGCTGAGCAAGAGAAGATTGATAGAAGGAGAAGTTGTTATACAAAGAATAAATTAAAAAGCAAGATAAACTAAGAAAGAGATTATTAAACAGTTTGCTAAAGATTAATAAGATAATAATGAATAACAAATACATTCAACTGAGTTATTATACCTTCTATTCAGTCTATTGCTAAACAGCTTCTATCTAGCTAAAAGTAAAGCTATTTGCTTTATAATAAACAGAAAGCAGTAAATTATTTGAGTAGTTGCTAGATAAGATAAATTAATCATTTCATCTATACTTGCAGCCAGCTATTCTTCTTTCTTCTTCAATCTCTTTACAACTATCTTTCTCAAGCATATATACACTCTTTTTCTTTCTCATTAATGCTACTCCAGATCTATATACTAACATCAGAGCAAATTATCAATTGCTCTACTTATATAATATTATCTTTCTCAATAGATTCTCTAGCTAAAGCTGCATTCTTCTCTACTTTTCTTTCTTAGTTAATACTCTCTTAATTCCTTGATTTTATATCTTTGCAAACCCCTCTCTCAATTGCTCATCTTTCAACAAAGCTATTCTTCCCTTTTCACTTTCCTTTCAACTTAGCAGCAATAGCCAAATTCAAGTACTCTCTATTCCTATCTATTCAGCATAGCTGAGAGAACTGAATAATCAAAGCTTATTGCTTTCAAACTATCTTTTCCAGAGCACTATATCTAACTGAAATAATCAAGAGTTATTCATCCTACTTCAGTCTAAGAAATAAAGAAAATCATCTAGCAGCAGGATTTGTTGAGAAGTACTTCCCAAAATTATTCTCTTGCAAGTTATACTTGCTTACAATCTTCAGCATTAATTCTTTCAAATACCTTCTCAATATCTATAATCTGGTTGAATTCTTAAATACAGGAGTTCCTTAAGATATTAGTCTGCAGTATGCTATAGCTGTCTTTCATCATTATACTCAGTATAATCAACAAAATATATTCTTGATGGAATACCTTTGTATTCCATCAATAGCTCATTTATCTAGCTTTTCTAATATTCTTAATAAGCAGAATCTGCTCAGATATAAAGCTAAACAGAAGCGCTTATAAGTTCTCCTCTCAGTCAATACAGCAACTTCAGCTTATACTCTGTCTTAGCTCAATATAAAGACTGAAAAAGGATTTTATATTGCTATATACAAATCCAGCAATACTCTACTAGCTCATATAAGCAAGCACTATCTGAACAATCAGCTCAGAAGTGCTAGAGCTATTCAGGATTGGGATTTCGAGAATATTCCAACTATACTGCTAAATAATAATTCGAATACAGCTCTGCTTTATATAATCAAACTATTTTATCTTCAAATCCTGGAATCTACTGATTTCTACTAATCATCTAGTAGCTATTCAGACTAGAAACAAGCTCTTTATCTTAATTATAGAGAGATTATACAAAATATGAAAGAATGAAATACAGAGATAGCTATAACAAGCCTACACTGCTAAGCCTTCTCCTATAAGCTGAGATATAGTAACTATATGCAATATTCTGATCAGCTATTAAGAAGAAGTATCTTATTTCAAGAATACAAAGCTATATAAGTAGAAGCTAGTAGAGTACTAAATATAACTTATAAGCTGAATATTATCTTCTTTGTAGAAAGAATTGCAAACTTGCCTAAACTATTTATTGAAAACAATCTCAACAGAATAAGAAGAAACATATCAGCCTTTGCTCTAAAGAATTTCAGAGCAAATAAAGCATCCAGCTTAGTTCTATCAAGATAACAATTCCAAGAAAGCACAGCTTCAGCTAGCCCAATCTTGCATTTATCAAAAGAACATAATATCAGCTCAGAATTAAGTTAATTCTCATCCGGAACTTCTACCAATCCTTACTCCTCTTTATCTCAAGAAATGCTTATCAGTTCAGAACTAACAATCAATCTATCAATACAGCAAACAGCTAAGCCTGAATATGCTACTGAAGCTCTATTGTATCAGAAACTAAGAAGCAGCAACATTATGCTTCTTAGTTTTCCTGATAAATCTCAGAAGCTTTGTATGTTTCTATGGAATAAGCTTTATAGTCTTAATCCTATCAGGCTCTTAGTAGATTCTCCGAACTGAATAGGATTCAATTATGCTATCAAGATGAATATATATAAAGCGAACTGCAAAAGGATTCGTTGAGTAAGAATGCAAAATCAAGAGAGAACTGCAGCTGCTGCTGCTGCTTGAACAGAGTTTAAGAGCAAACGGAAATAGAGAAGAGATTAGCATTAGAATCTATTCAGATTATGCTTGTATTACAAATAAACTAAAGATAAATACTAATATTCCTGCATTAATTTGAATAATAGCTCAAGCAATAGAGAGAAGTATAAGAGTTGAATTGGAAAGATGGTTTGGTTTGCAGTATTTTCTTTAGCAGTTTGCAATAAATTCTTTATTTCTTTACTTTATCTCCTTCTGATCAGATCTAGCATACTATTGGACTTGTTGCAACTTTGAAAGAAAGTTGCTAAGGAAGGACTATTGTAGTAGCCAGAGTAGTAGTCCGTAGAACGTAGAGTACAGTAGATCAAGAGTTCTCATACATATAAAGAGTATCACCTACTTTTCAAATTCTTTAGCTATAAGCAACAATCAAGCATCCTTTCTCTTCCTTTCAATTTTGAACTCTTTGGATAGGTCTAAGACAGGTTTTTCACCCTGTTCTTGCGCCTGTATAGCCTTAGTTTGCTGTTCTCATCTGTACAGGCACGCTTGGGTTGCATGAGCCCTTGCCCATTGCTTCGGCAGCTGTTTGTCCCTTTTTCTTTCGAGGGCGACGGCGCCCTAGTTCTGGTTCAATATGCTTCTATTTAGAAAGAACTAATTAATCAGATATATTAGCTTATTTAGCATATCCAGAATCTATGCAATTAATAGCAGATTTAGAGCGCTACTATTGCTTATTAGCAAGCTTAGCTAGCTTAGCAAGCTTAGCAGATACAGTTTATTCCTATAATTACTAATAATGCTAGAAAGATATATAAGATGAATAAGCTTGCTATATATAATAGCAATCAAAAGATACTGCATGAATTCCTTATCTATTGCAGAGTATACTTTTTATATTATGCAATTCAGTTTACTAAGAAATCTAAGAAAACTATTCTTGCAGAAATTCATCTCGAAAAGAATGCTCTTATCTAATATAAGCTTTCTCTATATAATTACTTGGAATATTAGAATGATTCTAATATATATATTCAGAATATTAAGAATATATTATAGCTTAGCAGCTTATAAATCTTAAATAGATTAAATTAGCTTCTATTTATATAATCAGATTTAAGCAGCTCTTAGTAAAATTTCTATAGAAAGATAAGAATCTTATAAAGCATTATTATAAGAAACTTAAGAATAATATTAAGAATAAGATCTTTAAGCAGAATTAGCTAGAGAACTTTATAATATTCTTCAATCAAGCAATCTATATTAATAATTATCTGTATAAACAATAAATAGAAAAATTCAAAAAAGAAGAAAGCTAGATTTAGAGATTTCCAACTAATATAAGCAAGAAATTCTAATATAAAAATAGCGATTAATATAGCAATACAGCTTAAAGCAGCACTATATATGCTAATTTTATAAAGCTTAATACAGCTAATAAACAGTATAGCAAAAGAAATAATATTACTTGCTATAATTATAATAAACAGAAATATATATCATATAACTATTATTAACTTCAGAAGAATAAATAATAATTAATTCAGAAAGAATATTAAATAAATATTGCTTAGCAATAGAAATCTAATCAATTAAGCAAAAACATTCTTTCGAAGCAAGTATTGAACTCTATTAATTATAGAAATCTCAGCTAAACATTCTGCTACAATAATAACTGCTTAACATATCTCTTGAATAAGAAGAGCTTAGAATAATTCTCTTAGAAATCTAAGCGCTACAAGCAGATAGCAATAGAAGAGTAAATATATATATTTAATATAATTATAAGCAGCAATAATTCAAACTATTCTAATATTACTAAATAGAGTATTCAGATATTGAAAGAAGAATTTAGTAATAATATTCTTTATTACTTCTTATTATCTATATTAAGTATTATAACTAGGAATATGAATAAGAAATAGTATTCTCTTAGCTATTAATACAAGTATTTAGATAATACTGAAGATATTTCTTAGATAATAAAGGAATTAAGCTAGAGTAAACAATCTAGCAATCTACTAGAGCTTTTCATAAATAACAAGCTTAATAGCTCTATAAAAGCTTGAAAAAGAAGATTTTCCTTTAGTATTGAATAAAATAAGAAAATAATATAAGTTAAATATCTTATTTATAAGATAGAGCTAAAGAAGCTCTTTATCTGCATTTTCTTGCAAAACATTAAAGCATAGCAAAATAAGAATCCTCAGATCAGCTTACTTTATAATTTATATTATAAGCTAGCATAGATCTTCTATATTTATTATAGCTACAAAATACATTTTTCGGAAAAAGTATAGTATAAATAGTTTCCTATCAGAAAATCAGAATAAATTCTTTAAGCTATTAAGAAATAAGAGCTTTGCTTCAGAAAAGTTTTCAACAAGCAGCACAATAATACATATATTAAGCTATTAGATAATTGCTTCAGATAATATATAAACAAGAAAATAGAGTAATAGCAATGCAGAATGATATTCTATATAATTCATATTAATAATAAAGTTTGCAACTAGCATTAATAGAAAAAAGATTAGAAATAATAATGATATAAGCAAAAGCAAGCTAGAAAGCTTGCTTAAGAAGCAGCAAAGCAAGCTTAGAAGAGCAAGCAGCTCTTAGTAATTTCAAAAGGCTAGGATTGCTTGTAAGGGAATTGCAGATAATTAAACTGGAATAATTCCTATATAAAGCTTTTAAAACAAACTATGCTTATATTAAGCTCAATATATACATTTAAAAATAAAAGTATAGTGCACTATTGAATAGTAGCACTTAAGAAAACTTCATATTTCTATATATTATTAATCAAATATAATTATAATGAAAATGGAAAAAGCACTTATATACTCTTAGCACTATAAAAGAACAATTTATTATATATAACTAAGAAATAATTAATAAGAAAACTAATTATCTATTTATCTTAATTCAAGAATATATAATTAGAATTTCCTTTAATATTACAAATATAGCATAATATAAGCTAATTATAAAACTTTTATAGCTTAAGAAGTATAATTCTTGAATTAATTGAACTACTAGCTAAATCTTATAAGAATAAGCTATACTCAGAGAGATAGTTGCAATTAATAGCGCAGAATGAAAGTTAGTTACTGAAGAATACTTAGGAAAAGAAGCTTTAAATAACTTTATATATACTTTCAAATCAGCAAAGCTAGCAGTTCAAGAAGAAGAATCTAGTAATAAGCAAACTCAAATAGTGCTAGAGCGCTAACAGATTAGCAAAACAATAAAAGCGAGATTCTCAGCAAGTTAGTTTGCTTCAAAGCGATAAGAAAAAGCTTCAGAATATAGATTATAGATTCATACAAAAAAAACTTCGAAACCAGGCTCTTAAGCGATTAGTTCAGCTCGGAGCAAACGCTTAAAGCTTTCAAAAACGCCACTAAGAGCGCTATTAAAAACAAACGAAAAGAAGCATGCTTAACAGTATTTACTATTTCTTCAGATAGCAGAAATAATATATAAACTAGAACTAATACTTGCAAGCATATTATAAGAATATTACAAATTCAAGAAATTATTTCAGAAAGAATTGAATATAGAATTGCTAGAATACAGCTTATATAATTATAAAATTCTGCTACAAGAAGAAAAATAGCTTAAGTTCTTTCTTATTTATAAACTAAATAAAGCATAATTAGAAATATTTAAGAAATATTTCAACAAAAATCTTAAAAAGAAATATATATAATTATTATAATTATTAGCAGAATATCTTATTTTATTTATATTTAAGAAGAATAGTAAACTTAAGCTATATATTAATTATAAATAATTTAATAATATTATAATTAAGAACTAATATTTATTATTATTTATTAAGAAATTATAAGATAGATTATAAGAAGTATAGTAATTTATAGTTCTAAATCTGAAAAAAGCTTATAATTTAATTAGAATAAAGAAAGAAGAGAAATAGAAAACTGCTTTCAGAATATGCTATAAATACTATTAATATTTAGTTATATTTTTTAATTTAATAAATATTTCAGTTTTATTCTAAGAAATAATTAATTATATTCTATATAAATATTTAAATTAATTCATTATTGTATATCTTAATAATATTCTTATTTATTTTTAAATATTAAAGAAATATAAGAAATATATAAAAAGATTATAAGAAGTATAGTAATTTATAGTTCTAAATCTGAAAAAAGCTTATAATTTAATTAGAATAAAGAAAGAAGAGAAATAGAAAACTGCTTTCAGAATATGCTATAAATATTATTAATATTTAGTTATATTTTTTAATTTAATAAATATTTCAGTTTTATTCTAAGAAATAATTAATTATATTCTATATAAATATTTAAATTAATTCATTATTGCATATCTTAATAATATTCTTATTTATTTTTAAATATTAAAGGAATATAAGAAATATATAGAAATAGTATTATAGATACTTTAAAATGTAAAACTTCTTATAAAATCTTTAAAGAGTTACTTTTATATATAAAAAGTTAATTATCTCGAATTTATAATTAAGCTAGAATGCATTAAGCTATAGAAAGATAAGATAAAAGCTATTAGAAATTAGCTAATTCTTAGAAATATTAGAAATATTAAGTTTTTTCTTAAATATATTAACTTTTATAAGCAGTTTATTAAGAACTATAGCTAAATTATATATTTTCTTACAAATCTTATTAAAAAAAAGCAGCTTTTCAAATAAAATCTTAAGATATAAGAAGCTTTTAATAAGATTATTAAATATATTATCTTAGAGCTAATTCTGTATAAAGCAGATTCTTATAAATCTTTTAAAATTAAAACTAATATATTAGAATATATATTTAGAGAATAATTTGATTAGCAAGATAATTAAGAATATTTAAGAATTATAAGCAACTTTTCGAAAAAATTAAATAGCTTAGCAATTAATTATAAAATCTCTAATCAGAAACTTATAGTAATAGTAAAAGCTTTTAAGAAATAGCAATATTACTTTATTAGTATATAATATCTAATTATAGTTTATTCAGATTATAAGAATCTAATTATATTCATAATAATTAAAGTTTTGAATAAGCAATAAGTTAGATAAATAGAATTCTTCTTACAATTTAACTTTAGAATTATATATTGCAAGAGCTTAGAAAATGAATAAGTAGATACTCTTAATAGAAGATTAGATTATCGAAATGCAGATTTCTTAGATATATAGAACATTTTTGCTCAAGATAAGTTAGAAAATCTTATTAATATATATAGAAAGCTGAATGCTGCCTTTAGAATTAAATTCTTGGAAAAGAATTCAGAATTAATAACTCAGAATAAATAAGATAATTATATTAAGAATATATACAGTGCACTAGCATATAGATATCAGAGAATTAAAGTAATTTATAAATACATTAGAAAATATTAGAATTTATTAAACTTTAGAAAAAGAATTGGAAATATTTTATAATAATATAATAGCTATAAAAAGAATAAAGCAGAAAGATATAAGCTTTATAAATTACTATACTTCTTATTAATACTTATAAGAGAAGTAGCTTAATAATAAAGTTTAGATTAATAAATTGCTAAATAATTATAAGAATTCTTAATTAAAATATAATATAATAGCATTTTAATAATAATTTGCAAACTAAGCAAGTATACTTACTTTCTTTTCTATAAGAAAAGCAGTATAGCAGAAGAATTTATATATATATTCCTCAGAATAATTATTGCTAACTATAGCATGCTAGAAAAAGTAATCTCTAATAGAAATAGAAAGTTTAATTTAAAGTTTTAAACTTTGCTTATAAAATAGTTTAAAATATATTATAAAATATTTATAATATTTTATTTATAAATAAATAAATAAATAGAAAGAATAAATCAGATTATTAAATAATATTTTTAATATTATATTAATTAGAAACAGAATAATTAAATTAATCTATTATTTCTTATATAATTTGCTTATAATAGTGCAGATATAAGTATAATAAAGAAATTATTATTCTTTATACTTTATAAATATAATTCAATAGCTTATTATAAGATACTGCTAAAAGCAAATATAAAAGCTGCAGATAAAAGAGTTAAGAAGATTAAAAAGATTTAGAAGAAATTTTAATCAGAATTATAATTTATTTAGAAATAAATAATATAATATATAAACTCTAAAAGAATTAAAAAACTAATTCTATAGAAGAAAAATAAAATCTATTTATTTCGGAAAAATATCAAAATAATAAGATTTAGTAATAAACTTAATTATAAGAAGTTAGAATTATTCAAAATCTTATAATAAATTTTCTTAATTAATTATAAATTAGTATTATCTTATAGAATAAGAATATATTCGATTTTCTACATTTTATTACTGGAATTAGCAATATAGAAAGTATTAATAAATAATATAGCAGAAGTAGAAAATAATAAATCAGAGTATAAAATAGAAAAGATTCTTAAGTATAGAGATATAAATAGCATAAAAGAATATCTTATTAAATAGAAAGATTATTTAGCAAGTAAGAATTTATAGAAATTATAGAAAAATATTAAGAATACTTAGAAAAAAATAGCTAAGTATTGAAAAAGAAAAGAAATCAGTATCTAGAATAATTGCTCTACTCCGAACTAAAACTCAGAAGCTTTAGAAATCTCACTTTCCAGAAAACTCAATTAGTTTACTACAGAATTCTCTAAGTTTACAGAATTCTAATCAAAACTCTCGAAAGAAGAATTCTTAGCTATAATAGCAGATTTGTAATAAGCACTGCAGCAATCCGAAGATTCCTAAATACACGAAGGGATTTATGCTAACAAGAGCGGTATCAAAGTGTCAAGTCCTTGAATACGGAACCATACAAGTCCTAATAAGCGATGCAAGTATTCACTGCCTTTGGAGCTACTCAGTATATGAAACTGAATACTTAGATTAACAACTGAAGAGCTATATACTGAATCTATCTAATGATAATGAACATGCTCTTATATATTCAGCTCTTCAGTTCTAATTATCCCGATTATATTCCGATTCCTCATAGTTGTTTCTTAAATATATTAATTATATTTATAGTTAACATAGCTGCGCTAGCAATCCTAACCCGGATTACATAATCCTGATTAGTATCCGATATTGGGTTGTAATACCTAGTTTCTTGGTTAGTAGAGCTTATTCTGTAATCTGCATATTGGATGAATTATAACATCATCTTCCTTCTATCAGTTATTATTCTCAACAATCTTCTGTAAGTATTCTAGCAAGTTCTTCGTATACATAATCTTGCTTTCCTGATTGAGATGTTGAATAGAATCAACAAATCCCATATTTGCAAATCTTCTTCTATTCCAAAGAGTACTCAAGATCAAGATCTCTTGATTTCCCGCCTCTTGGAAAATTTTATTGAGATGCTCGTTTATTCCTATTGCAAGGATTATAGTTTCAAATCCTGCAAGGTATCTCCCGAAGACTCTTCTCGTTATATCGAATGCATTCAACTGGGCTGCTTCAAGTGCGATATTATGAGCTCTTCCCCTGAGAAGCTTTGCAATATTGCTACTCAACATCGAAAGTTGGAGAATGAGATTGAGAAGAGGAAGACTAAGCTTCTCTGTTTGCATTAACAGAAGCAGATATAGTTCGAGAAGATGAAATGTGCTCTGCATCGTAGCATTACTTGCATAGAGAAATTGGATTGTATGGAAGCTGAGAAAGCTGAGGCTGAGAGAGTATGTATTGCTGCTGAAGTGCAGGCTGTAGTAACAGAGAAATCTGTTGTTGTAGCTGGAGATTCTTCTTTTGGAGATTTCAACTGGAATTCTGTAGATTTGGGAGATTCTGTAATAGATTAGTTGAGCTTTCTGAAGAGTAAGATTCTCGAGGCTTCTGAGTTTTGATTCGGAGCAGAGCAATCATCTTAAGTACTGATTTCCTTCCTTTTTCAATATTCAGCTATCTTTTCCTAAGCATTTTTAATGTTTTTCTGTAGTTTCTAAGAATTTTCGCTTGCTGAATAACCTTTTCATTTGATGAGGTATTCTCTTGTGCTGTTTATGCTTCTATGCTTGAGGATCTTTTCTATCTTATACTCTAGTTTATTGTTTTCTACTTCTGCTATATTATCTGTTAATATTTTCTATGCTGCTGATTCCAGCAGTAAGATGTGGAAAACTGAGTATATTCTCATTTCATAAGATAATGCTAGCTTGTAATTAACTAGAGAGATTTATTATAAGATTTTGAATAATTCTAACTTCTTATAATCAAATTTATTGCTAGATCTTATTATTTTAATGTTTTTTCGAAGTAGATAAATCTTATCTCCCTCCTGTAGGATTAATCCCTTAATCCTTTTGGAATTTGCATACTGCATTATTCATTCTTAAACAAATTATAATTCTGATCAGAGTTCCTTCTAAACTTTCTTAATCTTCTTAACCTTTTTATCTACAGCTTCTGCATCTGCTCTTAGCAGTATCTTATAATAAGCTATTGGATTATATTCATAAAATATAAAGAATAGTAACTTTTTTATTATGCTTATATCTGCGCTATTATAAGCAAACTGTATAAGAGGTAACAGATTAACTCAGTTGTTCTGTTTCTGATTGATATAGTATTGAAAATATTATTTAACAACCTAATTCATTCTTTCTATCTGTTTATCTATCTGCGAATAGAATGCTGTAAACATCCTGTGATGTATTCCGAGCTGTTTTATAAGTAAAGTTCAAAATTTCGAGTTGAACTTTCTATCTCTATCAGAAATTACTTCTTCTAGTATACTATGATTAGCAATGATCATTCTGAGAAATGTATATACGAATTCTTTTATCATACTGCTTTTCTTATAGAAGAGAAAGTAAGCATACTTGCTCAGTCTGCAAACTATTACTAGAATGCTATTATATTGTATCTTAATTAAGAATTCTTATAAGAAAGATAGCTTAATAATAAAGTTTAAACTAATGAATTGCTAAATAATTATAAGTATTAGTAAGAAGTACAGTAGTTCATAAAGCTTATATCTTTCTGCTTTATTTTTCTTGCAGCTATTGCATTATCATAGAATATTTTCAATTCTTTTTCTAAGATCTAGTAAATTCCAATATCTTTTGATATATTTATAAATTATTCTAACTTTCTAATACTTATATGCTAGTATGCTATATATTTTCTTAATATAGTTGTTTTATTCATTCGGAATTATTGATTCTGAATTCCTTTTCAAGGATTCGATTCTGAAAGCAGCATTCAGTTCTCTATATACATTAACAAGATTTCCTGATTTATCTTAAGCGAAGATATTCTGTATATCCGAGGAATCCGCATCTTAATAGTCTGATCTTCTACTGAAAGCATCTGCTCATTCGTTCTCTGAGCTCTTGTAATATACAATTTTGAAATCGAACTATAAAAGGAATTCTGCTTATCTAATTTATTGCTTATTCAAAACCTTAATTATTATGAATGTAATCAGATTCTTATAATTCAAGTGAACTATAATTGGATATTATATGCTGATAAAATAGTATTGCTACTCCTCGAAAGCTTTCACTATTGCTATGAATTCCTGATCAGGGATTTCATAGTTAATTTCCGAGCTATTTAACTTCTTTGAGAAGTTGCTTATAATTCTTAAATATTCTTAATCATTTCGCTAATCAAATTATTCTTCAAGTATATATCCTAATACATCAATCTCAACTTCAAAGGATTTATAAGGATCTGCTTTATACAGAACTAGCTCTAAGATAATATACTTAATAATCTCATTGAAAGCTTTTTATGCTTTGAAAATCCATTCAAAAGATTATTCCTTCTTAGTAAGATTTGTAAGAGAATATGCAATTCAGCTGTAATTCTTAATAAACTGCTTATAAAAGTTAACATATTCAAGGAAAAACCTAACATCCCTAATGTTTTTAGGAATTAGCCAGTTTCTAACAGCTTCTACTTTATTCTTCTATAGCTTAATGCATCCCAGCTTGATCGTGAATCCGAGATAATCAACTTTTTGTATATAAAAGTAACTCTTTGCAGATTCCACAAGAAGTTTTGCATCTTAGAGCATTTGCAACACTATTTCCACATATTTCTTGTATTCTTCAAGTATTCAAGAGTAGATAAGGATATTATTGAGATAAGCAATAACAAACTGATTCAGATGCTTGCATAGAACATAATTGATCATTTCCTAAAATAAAGCTGAAGTATTCATTAAGCTAAAGAGCATAATCAAATATTCATAGTATCCGTAGCATATTCTGAAAGCAGTCTTTCATTCTTCTTCTTCTTTTATTCTGATCAGATTATAAGCTCTTTTCAGATTCAGAACTATGAATCACTATGCTCCTTGCAATCTATTTCATAATTCCTTAATAAGTAGCAATGGATATCGATTTTTAATTATAATATTATTAAGTTGCTTATAATCAATATATAGCCTAAGCTTGCTATTTTTCTTAAGTACAAACAGAATGGGATATTCTGCTGATAATTGCAATAATTATATATATTCTTTCTTAAAGTTTTTATCAAGATACTCCTTAAGTACTTCTAGCTGTATCTTATCTAATCTGTAAATAGAGAAGAACTTGAGCTATTTCCCTTCTTGTAGCAGAATCTCGTAGTTGTATAGGCTGTATTCTAGCAATCCTGTATTCAATTCTTCTTGAAACAGTTTCTTGAACTTGTGATATTCTCATAGTATATTTACAAGTATTGGTTCTGATCCTTATGCTATTTCTGCTACCTGGAGGAACAGTAGATACCGCTGAGCATGCTTCTTTTCTAATAGCGTTTTCGAGAGCCTTGAGCGTTCGCTCCGAGCTGAACTGAGCGCTCGAGAGCCTAGTTTCGAGGTTTTTCCTGTATAATTCCACAATCCACATTCTGAAGCTTTTCCTTGCTGCTCCAGAGCGAACCGACTTGCTGAGAGTCTCGCTTCCGTTGTTTTGCTAACCTGTTAGCGCCCTAGCACTGTTTGAGTTCGCTTATTACTAGATCCTTCTTCTTGAACCGCCAGCCTTGCTAGTTTGAAGATATATATGAAGTTGTATAAAGCTTCTTTTCCTGAATATTCTTCAACCACTAGCTTCGATCCTGCGCTGTTAATTATAACTATCTCTCTGAATATAGCTTATTCTCATAAGATCTAGCCAGTAATTCAATCGATTCGAGGATTGTGCTCTTTAAGCTATGAAAGCTCTATAATCAGCTCATGCTGTACTATATCCGTAATATCAAAGGAAACCTGGAATGCATATCCCTAGATCAAAATAAATAAGTAATCAATCTCCTTATCGATTACTCCTTGGTTGTATACAACAGATTGTTCTTCCACAATGCTAAAAGTATATGAGCATCTCTTTCATTTCCATTGTAGTTGTGCCTGATTAATAATGTATAAGAATATGAAGTTTCTCTAAGCATCACTGTTCAATAGTACGCTATATTTGTATTCTTGAATATATATATCGAACTTGATATAAGCATAATCTGTTTTAGAAGCTTCATATAGGAACTGTTTCAGTCTGATCGTCTGTAGTCCCTTTACAAGCAATCCTATCCTTTTGAATTTGTTGAGAACTGCTTATCCTTCTGAGCCTGCTTTGCTGCTTCTTAAGCAAGCTTCTTAGCTTACTTTTGCTTGTATTGTTATTATTCCTAATCTTTCTTCCGTTAATACTAGTTGCAAACCTTATCATTAATATAAATCGTACAAAGTATCATCTTATACTACTACTATCTTATTTTCTTGTTTATGCATTATATGGAACAATCATCTGGTAATCCAATATATGCATTGTAATATTGCTTATTGAAAATCTCTCTGAAGCGGAGTTCCTATTTCTCAACAGCCTGAAGGATTTGTTCTGGTTCTCTAATGGAAAATCATTCGTATTGCACCTTGTTCGAAAAATGCATTCTGCAGCTATAATAGGTACAGGAGATTCAAGCTAATTTGTAATATAGATTATAAAGTAGACTGATTCGGAGATTCTTATTTTCTCATATTTTGATGTTCTGCAAGGAAATGCAGATAAAGAGCTCTTTTAATTCTATCCTATAGACGAGATATTCAATCCATGTTGTTTCCTTATTCCACCTAATGCTGAAAGGAAATCTTTCTGTAAGCTTCTTGGGTTTATTATTTACAGGAGACTTCAGTGAATCGTTAGATTGTTCATTCTAGCTTAATCTTTCCGTTGTCTGAGAAGCATTTTCAGTATTATTCATGTATTTGTATCAGTAACCAAAAGAGTATCATCCTTTATCCATTTCTCTGATTATAATATCTGATGCAAGTAATGAGAAATGGCGAAGAGCATTATCGTTAAGCTCTTTCTTCAGCGCCTGAATGCTTCATTCAGTGATATCGGAGCAGTTCGAGTTGTTACTGCTCGTAATTGTGCTAAGCATATACTCTCGCCCTGCTATTGTTATGATGGCCAGGGTAGTAGTCCGTGGGACATGGAGTACAGTAGGTTAAGGGTTCTCATACATATAAAGAATACCACCTACTTTTCAAATTCTTTAGCTATAAGCAACAATGAAGCATTCTTTCTCTTCTTTTCAATTTTGAACCCTTTGGACAGATCTAAGACAGATTTTTCACCCTGTTCTTATGCCCATGTAGCCTTAGTTTGCTGTTCTTATCTGCACAGGCACGCTTGGGTTGCATGAGCTCTTGCCCATTGCTTCGGCAGCTATTTATCCCTTTTTCTTTCGAGAGCGATAGCGCTCTAGTTCTGATTTAATGATGCAGTAAGTATGAACTTAGCTGTTCAGACTGGTAGCTCAGAGCTGTTTGCATTATAGTTTGTAAGGATTAGTAAGAGCAGCAAGTTTATTCTATGGATGGATATATTCTTTTTTCCTGCTGAGCTCTTTTATTTCCTTTATCTATTATACTTATATAATAGGCTGTGCATTATGTTTGAACTCTGAATTATGCTTGAAACTTCTTGTAGAGAGAAGATGGATGGATAGAGAAGGAGTAGTATGAGTTCTGGTTGTAAGCTAGTAAATGATGTATTGAGCTTGCAAGCTAATATTACGAAGAAACAAATTCCTTTTTCCAACATTTTCTATATCAATTAATGATTCTATATAGAAGCTGATATAGCTCAGACTTATACAGGCTGCAGCGGAAAGTTTAACTATATTGGATATAGATTTATGATTAAATTACAAAGTAAAATGCTTTTGATAAATAGTATTCTGCAGAGAAAAGTAGTATAATTAATAAGATCTGTGCTCCTTATAATAGTCTGATCAGCATGCTTTATCTGAATATATCTGGCTACATTAATTCTTTGGATTAAAAGCTTGCTGATTGCATTATTTTAAAAATGAAGAATATAAGAAGATAAAGATAAGAAACTATTAGTGCATATAAGAAATAAAAGTTGAGAATTATAATAATATTATCCAATATTAAACTTTAATCAATACTTTATATCTAATCAGAAATATCTTTATTAGTTAGCAAAACTATTAATAAAGGAAATTCTAGTATAATATAGAATAGCTAACTCAATTTCTTATTATTTATTATAAGATAGATCTTATATATGCTCTATTTATAAACTAAATCTCTTTTAAGCATCTGAATTCTCTTAATCTCTACAGTATTGTTTTCTGCAGGATATAGAAGGCATTCCAGCTGTAGCGCTCTCAACTCAAGAATCTTGAATCAGGAAAGCAAAGAAATATCGGAAAAAGCGATAATCAAGAAAGAAGATAGCTTCTACATCTAAGAGCTCTTCCAATCAAATACTCAGTTCAGCCAACTACCTAGCTAACAATTACTATGATTAGAACTTCAGATTTCTCTTTTATAGTGAGCTTGCTAGTAATAGATTGATATTATTTGCTTGTATAGAAGTTTTCTTGTAGCTGAAGCAATTCAACTAGTAGCATTAGATTAAAGGGATTAATAATATTTAAGCATTTAACTTTATAAAAAGCTTCTATGCAGATATAATCGTTGCTAAAGAAGTAAAGAGATTCATTACAAGCGCTAAAACTTGAAATAAATAGAAAAAGCAATTATTAATTGCTTATTGCTCTTAGGATTATCTTTAGATGTATACTCTCGAGCAGAAGCGCCTGAATATTATCAATAACTGTTTTATTACTGATACTGCTAGCTTCTGATTATTCATTATAAACTATAATAATGCTCTTACTTATTTTAAGATCAGAGATAGTTAATCTGTAGTAGAAGCATGAATGAAGCTTTCTTTGATCTGAATTAAGCATTTCCAAGCTGACTATAATATTACTGCTGAAAGCATTAGCAACAAGAAGTAGCCTTATCTTATGGAAAAGCTATTGAAGGTTCATTGTAAAGCATTTCAGGAGGAGATTCAAGACTAACTTGCCTTTGATGCTACCAATCTTTAACTTCATTAACAGGCTTAATTTCAAGATTTTTCTATATCTTTACCTTAGCTAGTTCTTAATCAGATATAGCTTATTCCTATTCTATATTCAATATATAGTACTTTCAGTTAATTAATAAATCTATTGAAATAAGCAGTAAGGCTATTATACTATCAACTGCTTTAATAGTTAACTTGTAATTAGCAAGCTTAGCTTAAACTGATTAAGCAGATCTTGAAAGCTGAATCTATTTAGAAGAGCAACTAAGAATATAATCAGTTAGCTTTAATAATAGAGCAACTTTGCATTAACTAAATTACAATAGCAAAATCCTTAAAGCTGCAAACTAATATTCTTAGATAAATGCAGAATATCTCATATAATCAAACTAAAGCTCTATAGAAGATCTTATAACTAATTAGGCATTTCCAAACTATTTCTGCAAGAAATCCTTCCTAGGAAAATGCAAATTCCTTGCAGATAGATATTATTTATACAAGTTCGGAGGATAAGAGTAAGCAGTACTCTAAAGTATAGCAAGCGGAGATTAATGAAATCCTGAAAAAGAATGGAACTCTACGCAGATGCTACAGCTGTAGATTGAAGTTCCATAGAGCTTATAAGTATGTAGAACTCCGTACTATTATGGATTGTAATATTTGCTATATTTCAGCATTAGCAAAGCTAGAGTAGCATCTTGGTAATTGCTTGAAGTTTCTAAACTTTAGATTAAAATCAGTATTATATAGCTAGATTATATTCGCTTGAGATAATTCTAAAGGCGATATAATTCATCTGATTCTCAGTTTCTATAAGAATTAGCAGCTAAAGAGTGTTGAGAATTCTTAGATCTTTCGATATATTAGCTTGATTTAAGAGAATGAGAAATAGTATAAAGATTCTGAGATAGCTAAGAATAAAATACTATAGAAAGAGACTGATCCTGTTCTTAGATGCAATAATTAGTATAGAATTAATAATATTAAGATTCTTAGCAATGCTGATAAGATTCAAGTAGGAAAGTTATATCTTACTCTAGTTCAAGCTGAACTGTATCTACTAAAGCTTTCCAGCATTAATGCTGTAAGTATTGAGCTTATTCAAGCTCAGGTAAATGCGGGTGAAGCAAAGAAGCGCTGTATTGGAGAAGCTAGATATAATGATAGTAAGGTTAAAGGAGATGCAAGTATAAGAACTGTTGAGATTCTTATATATTTCGGAAATATTGAACTAGAGAAATCCAACAAGCAATTCAACAGTTTGAATAGAAAGCTAACAATTCAGGCTATTAGTAATAAGCTCCTGAATCAGTTTCTAGACTACTTATTGAAGATCTTAGGCTGGGAGATAATAGTTATATTATCAGAATAGGAAGCTTATCTGATTTACAGTCTTCAAGAAGTTAGCTCTAAAGCTTGAAAAGTTGTTGATTTTGATAATCAAACCAGCTCGAATCTGCATAAGATAGATACTGCTGGATTAGCTAATTTATTGCAGTATAAACTCGGAATCTCAATACTTTTCCAGCTTGAAGAGCTTATTAATAGTTAGATTATCAATACTCAGGATATTATTAAATATTTTTCAAAACTGGCTTAACTATTTGCAGTTCAAGCTTTGTTTCTTGTTGCTGAATCTAGCTATATTAAGCCTACTGTTAATATGATTCAAGCTTTCAATAAATTCTTATTTTCTTCTGTAATAGCTTTTATAACTGCTCTTAGCAGTATCTGAGATAGGAGCATTGCTCTAGTAGCATATATCCCTCTGCAGCTGAGAGATAAAGAGAATGAATCTGTATAAGCAATGCTGAATACAGGTGCTAAAATGAGCTTAATAGCTCTCTTTCTGTATTTAAGCATATGCTTATCTTATATGCTAATATTGAATATTATCTTATATATATATAATGAATTAAATATAGCGCTTATTAGAATTCTTAAAACTAATATTTTCTATAGCAGCTTCTCTAAACAGATAATATTCTATATTATTAATAATAGATTAATATTGCTAAATTATTCTATATTATTAGAAATGCTATTTATAATGCAGATCAAGCTTTCCTTTAATTACTTCATTTCCGGATTTCTTTATACAAGCTTCGCCTTTGAAGGAGTACAACTAATCATTACAATTAGCAATTAGAAACTCCTTGAAAGGAAGGATTTATATAGAATCATACCAAAAAACTAAGTGCTAGCAGCTATTCTGAGGAATGCAGAGCTGTTAGCAGAGAAGTTATTCCAGAGTGGATATTGTTAGAGAAGAGAGATACAGCTGTAATGTTTATATCTAAATAAGATATTGCAGCTGTTATGAACAAGTTAATAGTAGAACTGATGGGAAGGAAGTTGAAGAAGAGTTGCTTTATAGTAAATAAGAAAGGAGCAATTCGAGAATCTTGCTTGTATAAAATACATAGCAGCTAGCGCTATTCATGCTAGCTATATTGTATAAGGAAGGAAAGAAAAGATATTTTAAGCTTAATCAATACTCTTTATAAGCTTAAAAATAAGAAGATCAAGCTAATTAATAATTCTCAGCTTGATAGTTTAGTATCAGAAGGGATAATCGGATAGAAGCTTGCTAAGATTGAGAAGATGAAACGAGCTTAGCAATCTACAAAGCTTATCAAGTATAATAAGTAAATTGAATCCAAGTTCAGCAATCTGAATTCTAATTAGCACTTAAAACCTAACTAGTAAGCTGCTATACAAGAGAAAAACTATAAAGAGTTTTCTAAAGCTAAGAAGGAAATATTCAAATACATATTGAGAAACAGAATTAAAGCTCTTATATAGAACTTTACTAAGATTGGAAAGATCATTGAGAAAATAGCTTTCTTGTAAGAAATCAGAACTGTATTCTACAAGATCTTTCAAGCGAAGTATATTCCAATCCTTAATGCTCTTAAGCTAAAATTAATAGAGCTTCTGAAACAATATATTAAGCAGAAGATTATTAAGAAAAGCTATATATTATATAGAAATAACTAATTTCTGATTATCAAAAAGAATAATAGCTTATATCTAATCAATAATACTCAAAAGTATAATAAGCATAGCTTCAAGAATGCCTTTATGCTATCTGCCTTAGATGAATTCTTGAAAAAGTTTGCTATATACAAGATTCTTTTACTGCTTAACTTCTTTTCCAGATATAACTAAATGCAATTGCATTCTAATAGCAGAGATATAATAATCTTCTCAATACTCTTAAGCTTATTCAGAATATATACTCTATCTCAGAATACTACTAATTCTGTTGCTCAGTTTATAAGAATAATAATTAGACTTCTATATAATCTTATTTCTTATATATGCTAGCCTTTTCTTAACAATATTTCTGTTTGTAGTTCTACAACAATCTATGAGAATAAAGAGATTCTAAGCCTTTCCGGAGTACATAGATACATTGCTAAGTATATCAGAAATCTTAACAAGATTCTTATAAATGCAGAGCTAGCTAAAGCTATAATCTCAGCATTTAAGTTAGAATAATGCTAAATAAAAATTGATATAATTAATTATATCATCAGTTTCAGCGAACAACAACCTCAGAACAGGAAGATAGAAAAGCTTCTAGCTTGAACAGAATGCAAGAATATTAAGAATATCTGCTTTTTCATTGAACTAATTGTTTATTATGCAGCTTAGATTTGAAACTTTGCAATCATTGCTCAACTACTCTACAATCTTCTTAAGAAAGATACTGTATAGAAATGGAAGAAGGAATAGAAAGAAGCTGTTGCTATACTTATTCAGATACTTACATCTTATCCAATCATTATTTTAATTAATTATAGCACTAATACTAAGAAGATTATTCTTATAGTAAATGCAAGCCTATTAAGCTGAGGCGCTATACTAATGTAGATAGTAAAGAATAAACGAAAGCTAGCATATTTCATTAGCAGAATCTGAATAATTGCAGCATAGAAATATAATGCTACTAAGAGGAAGTATTGCACTATTCTCTATATTCTACAGTCTCTTTAGCAGCATTTTTATAATTGCTATTTCATTTTAGAAATTAATGCTTATATTCTAGTAAATCAATTCAATAGAGAAATAAACGATATACTTAGTGCTCTCCTAAACAGATGAATAGCAGTAATCAAGATATTTAATTTTATTATTAAATATATTTCTAGATCAAAGAATTCTATAGCTAATACTCTTTCTCAATCTTCATACTTAATACTATTTAAGAAAAATAAAGATAGCAATATTGAAAACTAGTATAATGCTTAGCTTAATAGCATAAATTTAGATAAAGCTAATCTAGTATTACTATTAAATCTAACTTTTTAATAAATGAAATAGTTGAAATAATATATAAAGTTCTTATGCTATAGAATTATTCTATTAAAACTCTTCAAAAGAGATTATAAGAACTTTATAGTAGAAGCATTAAAGCATTAAGTACTTGATTAAGCTCTGTAGCACTATACTAATACGAAACTCCTATGCTAATAAATAGTAAATAATTCTGATCTTTATTGCTAAATTATTAGAGAATATTATACTAAGTTTGAATATCAAGATTAAGATTCTATAATAGCTTATATTAAGCAACTCTACTATTAAAGAAATCTCTAAATAGATATAGCTAATACTATCTTGAATTGCAAGAAATATATAAAGTTCGATTCAAAAATATAGAAGAAAGAAGTAATCCCAATCCTTCCAAATCAACTCTTTACAAGAATCAGCATCAATATTCAATACATAGCTGAGAATAGCAGTTATAGATATCTTGCAAAAGCTTGCTGTAATCTGATTAGCTATATACTTGCAAGATTTCTTAAGAAAGCTATAGCTGTAGAAATGAGAAAGTTTATTTTGAAAGAGATTATTCTTATATTCAGATGCTCTTTCAAAATTACTGTTAATAGAGAATTAGAAAACAAGACTAAGATAGCTAAGACTATTAGAGCTCTTGGGATTCTGCTTGTTCAGATCTCTAGTTACAATCTTCATACTTAAGAATAAGTAAAAGCTGATTATCTTTCCTTAGCAAGTACTCTTGCTAAGCTAGCTAATGCTTAATTCTAAAGATGAAAGCAATACTTGAAACTTATACTCTTTGCTAAAAGAATTATAATTTGCTAATTATATAAATATAGCTTCTTCTATTTGATTTTCGATTAAAAGCTGCTTATTCCAATTGAAACTGAAATTCTAATGTAAAGAGTTCTTATATAAATCAAAGACTAATTTCTTTAGAAAGTATTTGAAATATAGTTAAGAATAATTATAGCTAAGAAAGATAATATGCAGAAGGCAATTAAAGCTGTTTAGGCATACTATTAAAAGATTGCAGCTAAAAGTTAAATGCAGAATCTAATACGAAAATCTTAACTAAATATTAGAGATCTTATGCTTATCTATAATTATATTCGGAAAATAAGCTATTTGCATAATACTAAGATTTCTTATAAATGGAAGAGTTTATATCTAATTGCTTAGATTCTAGATAAATATACTTATAAGCTCAAGACTACAGATGGAGTTTTGCTAAAAAGCATATATTCAGCTACTAATCTCAAAAAGTTTGTATAGAATATGAATAGCATTTGGAAATTCGAGATGCTTATGCTCTGGAAAGAAGATATTGAGCTTCAATCTGGCTAATCATTAGCAGAAAAGCTGGATTTGATAAGAGCTCTCTAGTAAGAAGAATCAGATAATAATATTCTCGAAGTTTAGAAAGCAGATTCAAGCAATGATGCTACATTCTGAATTCCAGATATCATTAAGTATAACTCTATGCTTAGCTAGACCAGTTCTGATTCAGAGATTATCAATCTAGCAACTAAAGCGGATAATAATACTGAGAATGGAAATGAAGTTAGTAATGATGAATATTTTATATAAGCAGCAAAAAAGAAGAGATAAGAATAGGAGAAAGCAGATAGAAATGAGATATTTATATCAATCTTAACTAAATCAGCATTTCTAGCTTGTAAAGAAGATTGATTTCTTTCTATTCATATTTCCTTTTTATTTGCAAAATACATTTTCTTTTTATCTTTTCTATTTCATCTCATATATTTTGCTAAAAGAGAAGAGATAAAGTATTATCTGCTATCACTTGCTACAGAATACTGTAAACCTACCTAAAAATTTCAAAGTATCCAGTACAAAGCATGTTAACCAGCTCTGAAGCTATTTTCATTATTCAAAAATTGCAATATATTGGAATGCAATGCATAAAAAATGCAGAGCATTGAAGAAATACTGCAATCTATGAAGATCTCTTACTTTTATACATTATTCTCATTATCAGAATATTTGTAAATATCATCTGATAGCTTTCTTCTTGTCCTATTCAGATTCATATTATTCATATTATTCGCTGAAGAATCATTATCAAAAACAGAGAAAGAATCTTGAGACTGAACAGATTTAGCTCATTTCTCGATACGAGATCCTACTACAGTCTTGCTCTTGCCTTTATTCTTGCTGCAAGATACAGGTTATGAAGCTGCCTGCCCAGACTCAGATACTTTCTTCTTGGAAGCAGAAGGAGTAGTATTCTTCTTGCTGATTGTAATGAGCACTGCAGCAATCCGAAGATTCCTAAGTACACGAAGGGGTTTATACTAACAAGAGCGGTATCAAAGTATTAAGTTCTTGAATACGGAACCGTACAAGTCCTAATAAGCGATGCAAGTGTTCACTGCCTTTGGGGCTACTCAGTATATGAAACTGAATACTTAGATTGATAACTGAAGAGCTATATACTGAGTCTATCTGATGGTAATGAATGTGTTCTTATATACTCAGCTCTTCAGTATGAACTGCAAGAGTTGGAGGTTGGTTGTTGCAGTCTACTGCTTGGATCGTGAGAACTGATCATCAACTGCTCCGGTTTCTTCCTGATTAGCTACAACCTATAACTCTATTCCTGAGTTATGTAATCCTTGCTAGTTGTTCGTTGTTGAATTATAATACCTGGTTCTTGTTACTTGTAATCTGTTTTGTGATCTGCATATTGGATGGGTTATAACATCATCTTCCTTCTATTAATTGTTATTTCCAACAATCTTTTATAAGTATTCTAGCAAGTTTCCGTGTTTATAATCTTGCTTTTCTAATTGAGATGCTGAATAGAATCAACAAATCTTGTTACAAAAAGATAGAACAGTCTACCTTTCTCTAGCTTATTGCTCTTTCCCGTTGCATTGAGATGCTGATGTATTCTTTCTGCAAGGGTTGCAAAGCTTGCTGCCTTGCTTCCGAGGAGAATTCGTTATGCTGTACAGAGTGTATCAAATATAAGCGTGGGAATTGTGATATGCATGGTTTGTTGCTGTTGCAGGTGGAAAAGATTGTAGCTCAGTATTCCGCTGCTGAGGCTGCTCTCGATGATGTGGAGGAGGAGCTGGAGCGTGCTATGGCCAAGGTGCGTTGGCTGCGGAAGCAGCGCAAGCTGTGGGCTGAGAAAATGGCGTGTGCGGTGCGCTGTGGTTTGGATATGATTGAGGAGCTTGATCGTGTGGAGGCGGAGGAGCTGGCAAAGGAGCAGTAGGCTTGTGTTCCTGCTGATTCCCTTCCTGAGAGATTTTCAGCTTTGGTCTCGGGAGAACTCTCCTGGTCTCCTGGTAGTATGTTGGACTATTCCTTTTTAGGTGATGTAGGTGGTATTGAGGGTGATGGAAGTTCTTCTGGTGCTTGAGAGGTTCGTTCTGAGTTGGAAGATTTGAGGAGTGAGGTTTCTGGAGCTTCTGGGCTTCGGTTCGGGGCGGAGCGATTATCTTAGGTACTGGTTTCCTTTCTTTTCCAATATTCAGCTACTCTTTCTTAAGCGTTCTCAATGTTCTTCCATGGTTCCCATGAGTTTTCGCTTGCTGAGTAGCCTTTTCATTTGATGAGATATTTCCTTGTTTTGTCTGTGCCTCTGTATTTAAGAATTTTTTCTACTTTATACTCTGATTCATTGTTTTCCATTTCTGCTGTGTTGTCTGTTAGTATTTTCTGTGCTGCTGGTTCCAGTAGTAAGATGTGGAAAACTGAGTATATCCTCATCCTATGAGATAATACTAACTTGTAGTTAACTAGGAAGATTTATTATAAGATTTTGAATAGTTCTAACTTCTTATAATTGAGTTTATTGCTAAATCTTGTTATTTTGATGTTTTTTCGAAGTAGATAGACTTTATCTCCTTTCTGTAGAATTAGTCTCTCAATCCTCTTAGAGTTTGCATATTGTATCATTCGTTCCTAAACAAATTGTAGTTCTGATCAGAATTCCTTCTAAACTTTCTTAATCTTCTTAATCCTTTTATCTGCAGCTTCTGTATCTATTTTCAGTAATGCTTTATAGTAAGCTGTTGGATTATATCTATAGAGTGCAAAGAATAATAACTTCTTTGTTATACTTGTATCTGCGCTATTATAAGCGAACTGTATAAGAAGCAATAAATTAATCCAGTTATTCTATTCTTAGCTGATATAGTATTAAAGATACTATTTGATAATCTGATTTATTCTTTCTATCTATTCATCTATTTGCGAGTGAAATGCTATAGATATTCTATAATATGTTTCAAGCTGTTTTATAAGCAAAGTTTAAAACTTTGAATTGAACTTTCTGTTTCTATTGGAGATTATTTCTTCTGATATGCTGTAGTTAGCGATGATTGTTCTGAGGAATGCATATGCAAGTTCCTCTGCTATACTGCTTTCCTTATAGAGAAGAAAATAAGCATACTTACTCAGTTTGCAAACTACTACTAGAATGCTATCATATTATACTTTAATTAAGAATTCTTATAAAAAAAATAGCTTAATAATAAAGTTTAGACTGATAGATTGCTAAATAATTATAAGTACTGATAAAAGATATAATAATTCATAAGGCTTATATCTTTCTGCTTTATTCTTTTTGCAGCTATTGTATTATTATAGGATATTCTTAATTCTTTTTCTAAGATCTGATAAGTTTTAGTATTTTTTAATGCATTTATAAATTGCTCTAACTCTCTGATATCCGTATACTGATATACTATATATATTTCTAATATAATTGTTTTATTCATCTGGAATTATTGATTCTGAATCTCTTTCTAAGAATTCGATTCTGAGAGCAGCATTCAGTTTTCTATATATATTAATGAGATTTTCTGATTCATCTTGAGCAAAGATGTTCTATATATTCGAAGAGTCTGCATTTCGATAGTTTGATCTTCTGCTAAGAGCATCTGCTTATCTGTTTTCCAAGCTTTTGCAGTATACAATTTTGAAATCGAATTATAAAAGAAATTCTGCTTATCTAACTTGTTGCTTATTCAAAATCTTAGTTATTATAAATGTAGTTAGATTCTTGTAATCCGAATAAACTATAATTAAGTATTATGCATTAATAAGATAATATTGCTACTTCTCGAAAGCTTTTACTATTGCTATAAGTTTCTAATTAGAGATTCTGTAGTTAATTTCCGGATTATTCAACTTTTTTGAGAAGTTGCTTATAATTCTTAGATGCTCTTGATTATCTTATTAATCAAGTTGTTTTCCGAGTGCATATTCTAATGCATCAGTCTTAATTTTAAAGGGTTTATAGAGATCTGCTTTATACAGAATTAATTCTAAGGTAATATATTTGATAATCTTATTGAAAGCTTCTTATATCTTAGAGATTCATTTGAAAGGCTGTTCTTTTTTAATAAGATTTGTAAGAAAGTGTGCAATCCAGCTGTAGTTCTTAATGAACTGCTTGTAGAAGTTGATGTATTCAAGGAAAGATCTAATATCTCTGATATTCCTAGGAATTAGCTAATTTCTGATAGCTTCTATCTTATCTTTCTATAGCTTAATGCATTCTGGCTTGATTGTGAATTCGAGATAGTTAACTTTTTATATATAAAAGTAACTTTTTGTAGGTTTTACAAGGAGTTTTGCATCTTGGAGCATTTACAATACTATTTTCATATATTCCTTGTATTCTTTCAATATTTGAGAATAAATAAGAATGTTATTAAGATAAGCAATAATGAACTAATTCAGATGCTTGTATAGAATATAATTAATTATTTTCTAGAATAAAGCTGAAGTATTTGTTAAATCAAAAAGCATAATCAAATATTTATAGTATTTATAGTATATTCTGAAAGCAGTTTTTCATTCTTTTTCTTTCTTAACTCTGATTAGATTGTAAGCTTCTTTTAGATTTAGAATTATAAACTACTATGCTTCTTATAGCTTATCTTATAGTTTCTTAATAAGTAATAATGAGTATTAGTTCTTAATTATGATATTATTGAGTTGTTTATAATTAATATATAGCCTGAGCTTGCTATTCTTTTTAGGTATAAACAGAATAAGATATTCTGCTAATAATTGCAATGATTGTATATATTCTTTTTTAAGATTCTTATCGAGATACTCTCTAAATGCTTCTAGCTATGCTTTATCTAGTTTGTAGATAGGGAAGAATTTGGGCTGTTTTCCTTTCTGTAGCAGGATTTTGTAGTTATATAAGCTGTATTCTAGCAATTCTGTATCCAATTCTTCCTGGAATAGTTTCTTAAACTTATAGTATTCTCGTAGTATATTCGCAAGTATTGATTCTGGTTCTTGTACTGTTTCTGCTATCTGGAGGAATAGTAAGTACTGTTGAGCATGCTTCTTTTCTGATGGCGTTTTCAAGAGCCTTAAGCGTTCGCTTCGGGCTGGATTGAGCGCTTGAGAGCTTGGTTTCGAGGTTTTTCTCGTATAGGTTTATAATTCATATTCTGAAGCTTTTCCTTGCTGCTCCGAAGCGAACTAACTTGCTGAGGATCCCGCTTCTATTGTTTTGCTAATCTGTTAGCGCTTTAGCATTATTTGGGTTTGCTTGTTACTAGGTTCTTCTTCTTGAACTGCTAGCTCTGCTGACTTGGAGGTATATATGAAGTTGTATAAAGCTTCTTTTTCTGAATATTCTTTAATTACTAGCTTCGATTCTGCGCTATTGATTATAACTATTTCTCTAGGTATAGCTTGTTCTTATGAGATCTAGCTAGTAATCTAATTGATTCAAGGATTGTGCTTCTTAAGCTATAGAAGCTCTATAATCAGCTTATGCTATGCTATATCTGTAATATTAAAGAAAGCTCTGATTATACATTCTTGGATTAAAATAAATAGATAATCAGTCTTCTTATTGATTACTCCTTAGTTGTATGTAATAGATTATTCTTTTATAGTGCTGAGAGTGTATAAGCATCTCTTTCATTTCTATTATAATTGTGCCTGATTGATAATGTATAGAGATATGAAGTTTCTCTAAGTGCTACTATTCAATAGTGTATAGTATTTGTATTCTTGAATGTATATATTGAACTTGATATAAGTATAATCTGTTCTGAAAGCTTTATATAGAAACTGTTTCAGTCTAATCATCTGCAATTTCTTTACAAGCAATTCTGTTCTTTTAGGTTTATTGAGAACTATTTGTTCTTCTGAGCTCGTTTTGCTACTTTTTAAGCAAGCTTCTTAGCTTGCTTTTGCTCATATTAGCATTATTCCTAGTTCTTCTTCTGTTAATATTAATTGCAAATCTTATTACTAATATGAATTATGCAGAGTATTGTTTTGCATTACTACTATTCTATCTTTTTATCTATATATTGCATGAAGCAATCATTTAGTAGTCTGATATATGTATTATAATATTGCTTATTAAGAATCTCTCTAAAGCGGAATTTCTGTTCTTCAACAGCCTAAAGAATTTGTTCTGATTCTCTAATAAAGAATTATTCGTATTGCATTTTCTCTGAGAAATGCATTCTGCAGCTATAATAGATGCAGAAAATCTAAGCTAGTTTATAATATAGGTTGTAAAGTAAGCTAATCTAAGGATTTTTATCTTCTTATATCTTAATGTTTTGCAAGGAAATGTAGATAAAGAGCTCTTTCAGCTTTATTCTATAAACGAGATATTCGATTCATATTATTTCCTTATTCTACTCAATACTAAAGAGGAACTTTTCTGTAAGCTTCTTGAATTTATTATTTATGAAAGATTCTAGTAAATCGTTAGATCATTCATTCTAGCTTGATCTTTCTGTTATTTAAAAAGCATTTTCGGTATTGTTTAGATATTTATACTAATAATCAAGAGAGTATCATTCTTTATTCATTTCTCTAGTTATAGTGCTTAGCATAAGCGATAAAGAATATTAAAGAATATTGTTACTAAGCTCTTCTTTCAACATCTGAATGCTCTGTTCTACAATATCAGAGCAGTTCAAGTTGCTACTTATGGAAATGCTAGGCATGCACTCTTGTTCTGCTGTTGCTATTTATCTGCAGCGCTTAGATTTCTGAGGGAATCATTCTGAACCTTTCTTACTCAAGAGATATATTAAGCAGTTATTATTATAGCAGAATATTCAGCTAAGACTTCTATAATCAATAGAATCTGATACTTGCTCTAAGGAAATGTTTTTGCTTAGTTGATTAGATTTCTATTATCAAGCAATATTCATCTAATATTCTTTCTGAACTAGTTGCTATTTATTCTTTCAGAGTTAATAGCAGTTGTATACAATGTATTCTTGTTTATTGCAATTATAGCAAGTAATGCTGTTTCTCTTGCTATACTATCTGTTAGTAGCATCGAGTTTTATGAAATCAGCATGTGTAATGCTGCTCTGAGCTGTGCTGCTATATTAGCTGCTATTCTTATTTTGGAATTTCTTGCTTGTATTAGCTGGAAATCTTCAAGTTTAACTTCCTTTCTTCTTGAACTTCTTTACTTATTGTTCATACAGATAGTTATTAATATGAATAGCTTGATTGAAAAACATTGCAAAGTTCTCCAGCTAATTCTGCTTAAAGATTTCATCTTTAATATTATTCTTAAGTCCCTTATAATAGTATTTTATAAGATTCTTATCTTCTTACAGAAATTATACTAAGAGTTGCTTGAATCTAATTGTATAAGCAGAAGCTGATTTGATCTACTTGAGATTTATAAGCTGCTAAGCTGTAGTATATTCTTTGTTAGGATTATTAAAGATTTCTTTAAGAGCTTTTTCAAAGCTTTCAAAGGAATTAAATATATTCTTAATACTCTGGATACGTATATTGGAATTGTTCTGATATTCTAAGTAGTTGCATAGAGAAGATTTATACTAGATAAGAGTATCTTTCTTGAGATGAATCTCTGCAAGAATAATCTTTTCAGACTTTATAATGAACTGAGTTGCATAATACAAGAAATATATTCTGCAGTGAATAAGGAATCTATGCAGTATTTTCTGATTGCTATTATATATAGTAAGCTTGTTCATCTTATATGCTTTTCCAGCACTACTGGTGACTGTAGAGATGAACTGCGCCTGCTGAGCTTGTTGAGCTAACTAAGCCTGCTGGTTAGCGATAGTAGCGCTCTGAGCCTGCTATTATTCGTACAGATTCTAGATATACTGAATAAGCTAGTATATCTGATTGATCAGTTCTTCCTAAATAGGAGCGCATAAGAATAAAGAAGTTCCTGAAGAAGCTATTATATTCTATATTGCTCAAGGGATAATACTGAACTGTTCTTGAACAAGAGTTGCTAAAATATAATAAGTATTATAGCAATCTGAAGATTTCTAAGTATACAAAGAGATTTATACTAACAAGAGCGATATCAAAGTATCAAGTTCTTGAATACGGAACTGTACAAGTTCTAATAAGCAATGCAAATATTTACTGCTTTTAGAGCTACTTAGTATATAAAACTGAATACTTAGATTAATAACTGAAGAGCTATATACTGAGTCTATCTAATAGTAATGAATGTGTTCTTATATACTCAGCTCTTCAGTATGGATTGCAAGAGTCGGAGGTTAGTTGTTGCAGTCTACTGCCTGAACCGTGAGAACTGATTGTCGACTGCTCCGGTTCCTTCCTGATTGGCCACAACTCATAATCCTATCCCTGGATTATGTAATCCTTGCTGGTTGTTCGTTGTTGAATCATGATACCTGGTTCTTGTTACTTGTGATCTGTTTTGTGATCTGCATGTTGAATGAGTTATAACACTGATCTATACAGATAAAGTTAGCAGTAATCTTCTTGAGCATTGCAATTATAGTTGATTATAAGACTTATAGTATTCTGTAAATATTATTTTCTTAGCATAAGAGGAATTCATTTAATTTAATTATATGCAATATCTTTATTCTGCATAAGCTTGTATTGAGCTTTGATAATACGCTCGATATTGGCATTGGAGTTAACTTGAGAATCTATCTTGATTATATGTTGAAAGCTGAATTAGTAAAATAAATGCTAATGCTGCAAGAAAAACAATGATTAATATATGCTTAAATCTGATTAAAGATATTAGAATAGGAATCTTACTTATATACTGTGCTCTTTGATACAAGAAAAGTTTTTAGTATAATTATACTCAGACTCTATATAATAAATGCAGTTGTTGCACTTCCTATTGAAGAAGCTCTTTATTGAAATGCATTCTAGAAAAAATTAGTTAATATTAATCTGCTATTCCTGTATAAGCATGCAAGCAGTAGCATACTAATGAGAGCAGCAATTGCAAGGAACTAGATTATGCTAACTATAGGACTGAATAAGAAGGGAATTTATTCGCTTAGAGCAGGAGAAGATGCGAGTAAGATATTCGCTAAAGAGCTTCTAACCAGCTTTATATATCACAATAGGATTCAGTTTGATAGAATCCTTATTATTCAGCCTTGCGAAATAAGCAGCAAAGCTAGAGCTTAGCAGTAAGTTGTTTCAAAACATGATATTGCTTTGAATATCCTAAGAAGCATATATTAAGCTAAGATTTCCCTTAATAATATTGAAGTTTGTAATATCAAGAAAATTAATATAAATATCCTTAAGCTAGTAATAGTTGCTGCTCTAAGAAGAAGAAACTGAAGAAGAAAATCAGATCTAAATCTTGTTAATCTCTTGAGAAGTAATATTTATCTGCAAAGAGAAAACAGCATTAATAATAATTCGAGATATCTTGAGTATATTGCAGAGCTAAGCAAAGAAAGATTGATAGAAGGAGAAGTTGTTATACAAAGAATAAATTGAAAAGCAAGATGAACTGAGAGAGAGATTATTGAATAGTTTGCTAAAAATTGATAAGATAGCAATGGATAATAAATATATCCAACTGAATTATTATATTTTCTATTCAATCTGTTGCTGAATAGCTTCTATTTAGCTAAGAGTGAAGCTGTTTGTTTTGTAATAAATGGAAAGCAGTAAATTACTTGAATAGTTGCTAGATAAGATAAATTAGCTATTTCATTCATACTTGCAACCAGCTATTCTTCTTCCTTCTTCAATCTCTTTATAATTATCTTTCTCAAGTATATATATATCCTTTTTCTTTCTTATCAATGCTGCTCCAAACTTATATACTAACATTAGAGCAAATTATCAACTACTCTATTTATATAACATTATCTTTCTTAATAAATTCTCAAGCTGAAGCTGCATTCTTCTCTATCTTTCTTTCTCAATCAATACCCTCTTAATCCCTTAACTTTATATCTTTGCAAACCCTTCTTGCAATTGCTTATCTTTCAATAAAGCTATTCTTTCCTTTTCACTTTCCTTTCAACTTAGCAGCAATAGCTGAATTCAAGTACTCTCTGTTCCTATCTGTTCAGTATAGCTGAGAAAACTGGATAACTAAGGCCTACTGCTTTCGAACTGTTTTTCTTAGAGCGCTATATCCAACTGAAGTGATCAAGAATTATCCGCTCTACTTCAGTCTAAGGAATAAAGAAAATCATCTAGCAGCAGAACTCGTTGAGAAGTACTTCTTAGAATTACTCTTTTGCAAGTTATACTTGCTTACAATCTTTAGCGCTAATTCTTTCAGATATCTTCTTGATATTTATGATCTGATTAAATTCTTAAATATAGGAATTTCTCAAGATATTAGTCTGCAGCATGCTATAGCTGCTTTTCATTATTATGCTCAGTATAACTAATAAGATGTATTCTTGATGGAATGCTTTTATGTTCTATTAATAGCTTATTCATCTAGCTTTTCTAATATTCTCAATAAGCAGGATCTGCTCAAACATAAAGCTAAACAAAAGCGCTTATAAGTTCTCTTCTTAGTTAATATAGCAACTTCAGCTTATACTCTGTTTTAGCTCGATATAAAGATTAAAAAAGGATTTTACATTGCTATATACAAATTTAGCAATATTCTACTAGCTTATACAAGCAAGCATTATCTAAACAGTTAGCTCAGAAGTGCTGAAGCTAATCAAGGTTGAGATTTCGAGAATGTTCCAACTATGCTGCTGGATAATGATTCGAATATAGCTCTGCTCTATACAATCGAACTATTTTGCTTTCGAATTCTGAAATCTACTGATTTCTATCAATCATCTAGTAATTGTTTAGACTGGAAGCAAGCTCTTTATCTTAATTATAGAGAGATTATACAAAATGTGAAAAAATGAAGTGCAGAGATAGCTATAATAAGCTTATACTACTAAGCTTTTTCTTATAAGCTAGAATATAGCAACTATATATGATATCCTGATTAGCTATTAAAAAGAAATGCTTTACTTCAAGAATACAAAGCTATATAAGTAGAAGCTAGTAGAATACTGAATATAATCTATAAGCTAAATATTACTTTCTTTATAGAAAAAGTTGCAAACTTGCTTAAACTGTTTATTGAAAGCAATCTCAACAGAATAAGAAAGGATATATCAGCCTTTGCTCTAGAGAATTTCAGAGCGAGTAGAGCATCCAGCCTAGTTCCATTAAGATAACAATTTCAAAAGAGTACAGCTTCAGCTAGCCCAATCTTGCATTTATCAAGAGAATGTAGTATCAGCTCAGAATTAAGTTGATTCCCATTCAGAATTTCTACTGATCCTTACTTCTCTTCATCTCGAGAAATGTCTGTTAATTCAGAACTAACAATTAATCTATTAATGCAGCAAACAGCTAAGCCTGAACATGCTACTGAAGCTCTATTGCATCAGAAACTAAGAAGCAGCAATATTATGCTTCTCAGTTTTCCTAATAAATCTCAGAAGCTTTGTATACTTTTATAAAATAAGCTTTATAGCCTTAATCCTATCAAGCTCTTAGTAAGTTCTCCGAACTGAATAGAGTTCGATTATGCTATTAAGATGAATATATATGAAGCGAACTGCAAAAGAATCTGTTAAGTAAGAATACAGAATTAGGAGAGAACTGCTGCTGCTGCTGCTACTTGAGCAGAGTTTGAGAGCAGATAGAAACAAAGAAGAGATTAGTATTAGGATCTATCCAGATTATGCTTATATTATAAATGAACTAAAGATAAATACTAATACTTCTGCATTGATTTGAATAATAGCTTAAGCAATAGGAAAAAGTATAAGGATTGAATTGGAAAGATAGTTTGGTTTGTAGTATTTCCTTTAGCAGTTTGTAATAAATTCTTTATTTCTTTACTTCATCTTCTTCTGATCAAATCTAGCATACTATTGAACTTGTTGCAACTTTGGAAGAAAGTTGCTAGAGAAGAACTGTTGTAGTGGCTAGAGTAGTAGTTTGTAGAACATGGAGTATAGTGGATCAAGGATTCTCATACATATAAAGAATACCACCTACTTTTCAAATTCTTTAGCTATAAGCAATAATGAAGCATTCTTTCTCTTCTTTTCAATTTTGAATCCTTTGAATAGGTCTAAGACAGGTTTTTCACCCTGTTCTTGTGCCCGTGTAGCCTTAGTTTGCTGTTCTCATCTGCATAGGCATGCTTGGATTGCATAAGCCCTTGCTCATTGCTTCAGCAGCTGTTTGTCCCTTTTTCTTTCGAGGGCGACAGCGCCCTAGTTCTGGTTCACTATCGCTATCTGCTTGTAGCGCCTAGGTTTCTGAGGAAACCATCCTGAACCTTCCTTACTTGAGAGATATATTAAGCAGTTATTATTGTAGCAGAATATTCAGCTGAGACTTCTGTAATCAACAGAGTTCAATACTTGCTCCGAGGGGGTTTTGCTCAGTTGATTGGATTCCTGTTGCTGAGCAACATTCACTTAGCATTCTTCCTAAACTGATTGCTATTTGTTCTTCCGGAATTAATAGCAGTTGCATATAATGTATTCTTGTTTATTGCAGTTATAGCAAATAATACTATTCCTCTTGCTATACTGCTTATTAGCTGCATCGAGTTCCATAGAACCAGCATGTATAATACTGCTCTAAGCTATACTGCCATATTAACTACTATTCTTGTTTTGGAATTTCTTGCTCGTATTAGCCGGAAACCTCCAAGTCTAGCTTCCTCCTTTCTTGAACTTCTCTATCTATCATTCATATAGACAGTTGTTAATGCAGATAGCTTGATTAGAGAATATTGCAAAGTCTTTCAGCCAATCCTGCTTGAAGATTTCATCTTTAATATTATCCTTGAGTCTCTTATAATAATACTCTATAAGATTCTTATCTTTCTACGGAAGTTGCGCTAAGAATTGCTTGAATCTGATTATATAAGCAGAAGCTGATTTAGTCTGCTTAAGATTTATAAGCTGCTAAGCTGTAATATATTCTTTATTAGAATTATTAAAGATTTCTTTGAAAGCTTTCTTAAAGCTTTCAAAGAAATTAAATATATTCTTAATACTCTGAATATATATATTAGAATTATTCTAATGCTCCAAGTAGTTGTACAGAGAAGGCTTATATTAAATAAAAGCATCTTTTTCGAGATAAGTTCCTGCAAGAATAATCTTTTTAGATTTCATAATAAACTGAGTTGCATAATGCAAGAAATATGCCTTGCAGTGAGTAAGGAATTTATGCAGCATTTTCTAATTGCTATTATACATAGCAAGCTTATTCATCTTATATGCCTTTTCAGCACTATTAATAGCTATAGAGATAAACTGCATCTATTAAGCTTATTAAGCCAGCTAAGCTTATTAGTTAGCAATAGTAGCGTTTTAAGCTTGCTGTTATTTGCACAGATTCTGAATATACTAAGTAAGCTAGTATATCTGATTAATCAGTTCTTTCTGAATAAGAGCATACAAGAACAAAGAGATTCCTGGAAAAGCTATCATATTCCATATTACTCAAGAAGATAATACTGAACCGTTCTTGAACAAGAATTATCAAAATGTAATGAGTACTGCAGCAATCCGAAGATTCCTAAGTATATGAAGAGATTTATGCTAACAAGAGCAGTATTAAAGTATCAAGTTCTTGAATACGGAACTGTACAAGTTCTAATAAGCAATGCAAGTATTCACTGCTTTTGGAGCTACTCAGTATATGAAACTAAATACTTAGATTAACAACTGAAGAGCTATATACTGAATCTATCTAATGATAATGAATGTGCTCTTATATATCCAGCTCTTCAGTTCTGACTATCCCAACTATGTTTCAATTTCTCATAGTTGTTTCTTAAATATGTTGACTATGTTCATAGTCAACATAGCTGCGCTAGCAATTCTAACCTGGATTATGTAATCCTGATTGGTATCCGACGTTGGGTTGTGATACCTGGTTCCTTGGTTGGTGGAGCTTATCCTGTGATCTGCATGTTGGATGAGTTATAACAAGATTCTTCAATTATCATAGCTTATACTTCAGCAGCAATATATACTCTCTTAGCTTTAGCCTTCTCAGCTTTCTTCTTCTCAAGCTCTTCAAGATTCTTAAGATCTCAACAGATAGCCTGAAACATTCTTTCATATCACATCTTCTTTTATTAGCACAGCTTAATCAACTTTAGCTTTAACTCTTCTATCTTATTTTTCAGTTTTTGATATTAAGTAGAAATAAGAAGAAATTCAGTAGCATTCATTAGTTTCAGAATATCATACTTAGTACAATTCTGAGAAATATACTCCGAATAACAGAATGAATTATAAGAAGAAACAATACACAACTTCAAACCCTAATCATCGCAATAGAAACAGAGATGCATATCAAGACTGTTTGAAAGAATAAACTGAAGAAGAAAGCTTTTCTGCTTCTTCTTATTAGAATAAGAATTCGAAGATTTTAGTTTTGCAACTTTATTATTCATCTCGATTAGAAAAGCAAGATTATATATATAGAAAACTTGCTAGAATACTTATAGAAGATTGTTAAGAATAACAACTAATAGAAAAAAGATAATATTATAATCTATTCAACATGCAGATTATAAAATAGATTATAAGTAATAAGAACTAGATATTAAGAACTTAATATTCTAACAAAGCATTAATTATATAATCCAGGATTAGAATTATAAAGAAAAGAGAATTGCTAGACTCGTTAGCAATCCCAGCAAGCTTTATACCTCGGATTGCTAAACTTGCTAGCGATTCTAGCAAGCTTTACATCTTGAATCGCTAGATTCGCTAGCAATCCCAGCAATTCATACTGAAGAGCTGAATATATAATCATACAATCATTATCATTAAATAGCTTCAGTATATAGCTCTTTAGTTATTAATCTAAGTATTCAGTCTTATATACTGAATAGCTTCAAAGGCAGTGAATACTTGCATTGCTTATCAAGACTTGTATAGTTTCGTATTTAAGAACTTGATATTTTGATATCGCTCTTATTAGCATAAACTCCTTATATACTTTGGAATCTTCGGATTGCTGCAGTGCTTATTACATAAATGCATTCAGCTTAACTTATTGAATTGTAATATTCATAGCTTAACTTCTGCTTAACTAAACTGAATAACTGCTTAGCATTGCTGCTTGAAAGCTGAGATAGAAGCTACTGAGAAGAAGGCTGCTATTCTAAATGCTAAGCTTCTTTGTCAGAGCCGATTGTGCCAGCAAGGATTAGGGCCAGCTAAGCCAGCTGGATTACGGATGACTAAGCAATATGCAGCTATAAAGCAGCTTTCTAGCCACATCAGCACTGCTGAGCAGAACTTAGCTCCTTAGGCCTCAATGTTATTCTGATTGTATACCTCTGAAAGAGAGAAAAGACCTCATTATATTGCCTTTGCAACCTTTCCATCTGATAGTTTGAGATCTGGCTCTTTTAAAGGAAGCAATCCGGCGAGGCTTTCTATCTTTTTTTTTCCCTAGAAGCAGCGCTAATACTGAGCAGAAGCAGAGCAAACGATCAGACTACTATTCTTTTCGAATCTTCGAGCTTTTAATCTTCAAGCTTTTAATCTTCGAGCCTTCGATTTTCGAGCTTTCAAGCCTTGAATACAGCGAGCAAGCAGTATTAAGCAAGCAGTATGCAAGCAGCATGCAAGAAGCATTCAGAAGAGATTCAGAGTATTCGAGTTGCTAAGCTAAAGCATACAGCAAGCAAGCAGTATTGAGCAAGCAGTATGCAAGCAGCATGCAAGAAGCGTTCAGAAGAGATTCAGAGCATTCGAGTTGCTAAGCTAGAGCAAACAGCAAGCAAGCAGTATGCAAGCAGTATGCAAGAAGCATTCAGAAGAGATTCAGAGCATTCGAGTTGCTAAGCTAGAGCAAACAGCGAATAAGCAGTATGCAAGCAGCATGTAAGAAGCATTTAGAAGAGATTTAGAGCATTCGAGTTGCTAAGCTAGAGCAAATAGCAAGCAAGCAGTATGCAAGCAGTATGCAAGAAGTATTCAGAAGAGATTTAGAGCATTCGAGTTGCTAAGCTAAAGTAAATAGCGAGCAAGCAGTATGCAAGCAGCATATAAGAAGCATTCAGAAGAGATTTAGAGCATTCGAGTTGCTAAGCTAGAGCAAATAGCAAGCAAGCAGTATATAAGCAGCATACAAGAAGCATTTAGAAGAGATTTAGAGCATTCAAGTTGCTAAGCTAGAGCAAATAGCAAGTAAGCAGTATGCAAGCAGTATATAAGAAGTATTTAGAAGAGATTCAGAGCATTTGAGTTGCTAAGCTAAAGCAAACAGCAAGCAAGCAGTATACAAGCAGTATATAAGAAGTATTTAGAAGAGATTTAGAATATTCAAGTTGCTAAGCTAGAATAAAGTATACTCTTTGCTATTCGAGCAAGAGAGCAGAGTAAGCAAGCAGCAGATCTGAGTATTTTCTGTTTTCGAGAGTATATCTTTTGCTATTCGAGCGAGAGAGCAGAATAAGCAAGCAGTAGATCTAAGTATCTTCTGTTTTCGAGAGTATATTCTTTGCTATTCGAGCAAGAGAGCAGAGTAAGTAAGCAGTAGATCTGAGTATTTTCTATTTTCGAGAGTATATTCTTTGCTATTCAAGCGAGAGAGCAGAGTAAGCAAGCAGTAGATTTGAGTATTTTCTGTTTTCAAGAGTATTGTTATAACTCATCCAACATGCAGGTCACCAGCCAGAACACCCGGAACAACTGTCCGGAAAGACAAGGATTCAACATCTTAAGGACTAAGGCTTATATAAGCAAGAGTTAGGATTACAGGATCAGGATGAATCAGTAGCTGATCCATGGTAATCCGAATCAGTTGGATCACTCAGATAATCCAAGAAATCCAACAACTAATACTACTAACAGAACTAAAGAGCTGAATATATAAGAATACATTCATTCCCATTAGATAAATCTCGTATATAGCTCTTCAGTTATCAATCTAAGTATCAGATTACTCTCTACTCTAATAGCTCCAAAAATAGTAAATACTTGCATTGCTTATTAAGACTTATACAGTTCCGTATTCAAGAATTTAGCATTTTAATACCGCTCTTATTAGCATAAACTCTCTTTATATACTTTGGAATCTTCAGATTGCTGCAGTGCTTATTATATTTTGATAACTCTTATTCAAGAACAGTTCAGTATTACCCTCTTGAGCAATACGGAATACGATAGCTTTCCTAGAAACTCCTTCATTCTTATATACTTCTACTCAGGAAGAACTGATTAATTAGATATATCAGCTTATTTAGCATATCTAGAATCTGTGCGAATAATAGCAAGCTTAGAGCGCTATTATTGCTAACTAATAAGCTTAGCTAGCTTAATAAGCTTAACAAGCACAGTTTATCTCTGCAATTACTAATAGCGCTGAAAAAGTATATAAGATGAATAAGCTTGTTATATATAACAGCAATCAAAAGATGCTGCATAAATTCCTTATCTACTGCAGAGCATATTTTCTGTATTACAAAACTTAGTTTACTAAGAAATCTAAAAAGATTATTCTTATAGAAACTTATTTCGAAAAGAATACTCTTATTTAGTACAAATCTTCTCTATACAATCACTTAAAGCATCAGAACAATTCCAATATACATACTCAGAATACTAAGAATATATTCAATTTCTTTAAAAGCTTTAAGAAAGCTCTTAAAAAAACCTTTAATAATCTCAACAAAGAATGCATTATAGCTTAGCAGCTTATAAATCTCAAATAGACTAAATCAGCTTCTGCTTATATAATTAGATTCAAATAATTCTTAGCACAACTCTTATAAAAAAATAAGAATCTTATGAAATATTATTACAAGAAACTTAAGAACGATATTAAAGATAAAATCTCTAAGCAGAATTAGCTGGAGAATTTTGCAATATTCTCTAATTAAGCTATTCGCATTAATAATTATCTATATGAATAATGAATAAAGAAGTTCAAGAAGGAAGAAAGCTAGATTTGGAGATTTCCAGCTAATATAAGCAAGAAACTCTAAAATAAGAATAGCAATCAATATAGCAGTACAGCTCAGAGCAGCACTATGCATACTGATTCCATGAAACTTAATGCTGCTAATAAGCAGTATAGCAAAAAGAATAGCATTACTTGCTATAACTGCAACAAATAAGAATACATTATATGCAACTGCTATTAATTCTGAAAGAATAAATAGCAATTAGTTTAGAAAGAATACTAGATAAATATTGCTTAGCAATAGAAATCTAATCAACTAAGCAAAAATACTCCCTTAGAGCAAGTATCAGACTCTATTAATTATAGAAGTTTCAGCTAAATATTCTGCTATAATAATAACTGCTTAATACATTTCTCGAGTAAGGAAGATTCAGAATGATTTCCTTAGAAATCTAGGCGCTGCAAGCAAATAATAATAGCAGAACGAGAATGCATGCTTAGCATCCTCACAAGTAGCAATCCGAACTGCTCTAATATTGCAGAACAGAGTATTCAGACGTTGAAAGAAGAGCTTAGCAATAATACTCTTCATTATTCTTCATTATTTATACTAAGTATTATAATCAGAGATATGAATAAGAAATAATACTTTCTTAGTTATTAGTATAAGTATCTAAATAATACCGAAAACGCTTTTCAAGCAATAGAAAGACTAAGCTAGAATAAGCGATTCAACAGTTCATCAGAATCTCTTATAAACAATGAATCTAAGAAGCTTATAGAAAGATTCTTCTTTAGCATTGAATGAAACAAGGAAATAATATAGATTGAATATCTTGTTTATAGGATAGGATTAGAGAAGCTCTTCATCTGCATCCCCTTGCAGAATATTGAAGCATGAAAAGATAAGAATTCTTGAATCAGCTTACTTCATAATCTATACTACGAATTAGCTTGAATCTTCTGCATTTATTATAGCTGCAGAATGCATTTCTCGGAAAAGGTATAATACGAATAGTTTCCCATTAGAAAACTAGAATAAATCCTTTAGACTATTAAGAAAAAGAAATTCCGCTTCAGAGAAGTTCTTAATAGATAGCATTACAATATATATATCGAGCTATTAGATAACTATCTTATGCAATATATAAATAAGAAGATAAAATAATAGTAGTACAAAATGATATTCTGTACAATTTACATCAATAATAAGATTTGCAACTAGTATTAATAGAAGAAAAATCAGAAATAATAACAATATAAGCAAAAGTAAGCTAAAAAGCTTGCTTAAGAAGCAGCAAAGCAAGCTTAGAAGAATAAGCAGTTCTTAGTAAACTTAAAAGAATAAGATTGCTTATAAAGAAATTGCAGATAATCAGACTAAAACAGTTCCTATATAAAGCTTCTAGAACAGATTATACTTATATTAAGTTTAATATATACATTCAAAAATACAAATACAGCACACTATTAAACAGTAGCGCTCAAAGAAACTTCATATCTTCATACATCATCAATTAAGCATAACTACAATAGAGATGAAAGAAATGCTTATATACTCTCAGCATCATAAAAGAACAATCTATTACATACAACTAAGAAGTAATTAATAAGAAAACTGATTATCTATTTATCTTAATCCAAGAATATATAATCAGAGCTTTCTTTAATATTATGAATATAGCATAGCATAAGCTGATTGTAAGACTTTCATAGCTCAAGAAGTATAATCCTCAAATCAATTGAACTACTAGCTAGATCTCATGAGAATAAGCTGTATCCAGAGAGATAGTTACAATCAACAGCACAGAATTGAAGCTAGTAATTGAAGAATACTCAGAAAAAGAAGCTTCACACAACTTCACGTATATCTTCAAGTTAGCAGAGCTGGCAGTTTAAGGAAAAAAATCTAGTAATAAGTAAATCTAAATAATGCTAGAGCGCTAGCAGATTAATAAAATAATGCAAGCAAAACTCTCAGTATATTAATTCGCTCCAAAGCAACAAGAATAAGCTTTAGAAAGTGAATTGTAAACTTATACAGGAAAAACTTCGAAATCAAGCTTTTGAGCGCTCAGTTCAGCTTGGAGCAAACGCTCAAAGCTTTCAAAAACATTACCAAAAACAACGAATAAAAAGAAGCACGCTTAACAATACCTACTATTTCTCCAGATAGCAGAAACAGTATATAGATCAGAATCAATACTTGCAAATATACTACAAGAATATCATAAGTTTAAGAAACTATTTCAGAAAGAATTGAATATAGAATTGCTAAAATATAGCTTATATAATCATAAGATCCTGCTACAAGAAGAGAAATAGCTCAAATTCTTCCTTATCTATAAACTAAATTAAGTATAATTAGAAATACTCAGAGAGTATTTCGATAAGAACTTTAAGAAGGAATATATATAATTATTATAATTATTAGCAGAATATCTTATTCTGTTTGTATCTAAGAAAAACAGCAAGCTTAGGCTATATATTAATTATAAGCAACTTAATAATATTATAATCAAGAACTAATATTTATTACTACTTATTAAGGAACTACGAGATAGATTGCAAGAAGTATAATAGTTTACAGCTCTAAATCTAAAAAGAGCTTATAATCTAATCAGAATAAAGAAAGAAAAGGAATGGAAAACTGCTTTTAGAACATGCTACGAATATTACGAATATTTGATTATACTCTTTAGTTTAATAAATGCTCTAGCTTCATTCCAGGAAATAATCAATTATATTCTATACAAGCATCTGAATCAGTTCATCATTACCTATCTCAATAACATTCTTATCTATTCTCGAATACTTGAAGAATACAAGAAATATATGAAAATAGTATTACAAACGCTTCAAGATGCAAAACTCTTTATAGAATCTGCAAAGAATCACTTTCATATATAAAAAGTTAACTACCTCGGATTTACAATCAAGCTAGAATATATTAAGCTACAGAAAAACAAAATAGAAGCTATTAGAAATTAGCTAGTTTCCAGAAATATTAGAAATATTAGATTTTTTCTTGAATACATTAACTTCTATAAGCAGTTTATTAAGAACTACAGCTAAATTGCATATTCTCTTATAAATCTTATTAAGAAAGAATAATTCTTTAAATGAAATCTCAAAGCATAAGAAGCTTTTAATAAGATTATTAAGCATATTACTTCAGAGCTAATTCTATATAAAGCAGATTTCTATAAACCCTTTGAAATTGAAACCAATATATTGAAATATGCATTCGAGAAACAACTTGATTAACAAGATAACTAAGAGCATTTAAGAATTATAAGCAACTTCTCAAAGAAGTTGAATAGCTTAGAAATCAACTACAGAATTCTTAATTAGGAACTTATAGCAATAATAAAAGCTTTTAAGAAGTAGCAATACTACCTTATTAGCATACAATATTCGATCATAATTCACTCAGATTATAAGAATCTAACTATATTTATAATAACTAAGATTTTGAATAAGCAATAAGTTAGATAAGCAGAATTCCTCTTATAATTCAATTTCAAGATTATATACTGCAAAAGCTTAGAAAACGAACAAGCAAATGCTCTTAGTAGAAAATCAGACTATTGAAATATAGATTCTTCGAATATATAGAATATCTTTACTCAAGATAAATCAGAAAATCTTGTTAATATACATAGAGAACTAAATATTGCTCTTAGAATCAAATCTTCAGAAAGAGATTCAGAATTAATAACTCCGAATGAATAAAATAACTATATCAAAAATATATATAATATACCAGCATACGAATACCAGGGAATTAAAGTAATCTATGAATGTATCAAAAGATACTAGAATCTATCAGATCTTAGGAAAAGAATTGAAAGCATTCTATAATAATGCAATAGCTACAAGAAGAATAAAGCAGAAAAATACAAGCTTTACAAACTACTGCACTTCTTACTAATACTTACAACTATTTAGCAATCCATCAATCTAAACTTCATTATTAAGCTATCTTTCTTACAAAAATCCTTAACTAAGATACAATATAATAGCATTCTAATAATAGTTTGCAAACTAAGCAAGTATGCTTATTTTCTTTCTTATAAAGAAAGCAATATAGCAGAAGAACTTGCATATGCATTTCTCAGAATAATCATTGCTAATTATAGCATACTAGAAGAAATAATCTCTAATAAAGATAGAAAGTTCAACTCAAAATTTTGAACTTTACTTATAAAACAGCTCAGAATATACTACAAAATATCTATAATATTTTACTTACAAACAAATAAACAGATAGAAAGAATAAATCAGATTATTAAACAATATCTTCAATACTATATTAATCAGAAACAGAACAACTGGATTGATCTATTGCTTCTTGCATAATTCGCTTATAACAATGCAGATATAAGTATAACAAAGAAGTTACTATTCTTCATACTCTACAGATATAATCCAACAGCTTATTACAAAGCACTGCTAGAAGCAGATATAGAAGCTGCAGATAAAAAGATTAAAAAGATTAAGAAAGTTCAAAAAGAACTCCGATCAGAATTACAATTCATTCAAGAATGAATAATACAGTATGCAAACTTGTAATGAGCACTGTAGCAATCCGAAGATTCCTAAGTATACGAAGGGGTTTATGCTAACAAGAGCGGTATTAAAGTGTTAAGTTCTTGAATACGGAACCGTACAAGTCCTAATAAGCGATGCAAGTGTTTACTGCCTTTGGGGCTACTCAGTATATGAAACTGAATACTTAGATTGATAACTGAAGAACTATCTAAAGGAAATCTATCTAATAGTAGGAAATGTAAACCTTTATATACTTAGTTCTTTAGTTCGGATAGATAGGATTGATATCGATTCCATTAATTTTCTTATTGATGGGATAGATATCAACTATATTTATCTGCTAATAATTCTAATCTTGGATTATATAATCGATGCTTTATTAGGATATTGAATTCTTGATATCTAGTCTCTGTTATTCATGATCTATTTTGTGATCTGCATATTGGATGGATTATAATATTATCTTCTTCCTATTAGTTATTATTTCTAATAATCTTTTGTAAGTATTCTAGCAAATCTTCCATCCGTGATTTTGCTTTTCTAATCGAGATATTGAACAGAGTCAGTTCTCGTTGTATTGCTAAGCCTTATTCTCGTTCTTTGCAGAAATCGTTCCTTCTTTCTGCTATAGCTACTTTCGGTTCTCTTTTGCTTATGCTTTGCTTATACTGTGAAGATTATAATCTTTTAGCTGAATGCAAGATTGCTAAATCCGAATCTTCCTGCTATTAAATCTGCATATATCTGAGTTTGTTAAATTGCAATGTTTGTAGCCTAATGCTTGTATAATTGAATTGTGTGACTGCTTAATATTATTGTTTGAAGATGGAGATGGAGATGATTAAAAAGAAGGCTGCTGAGCTGAATGCTAAACTTCTTAAGCTGTGCAAGCAGAAAAGGATGTGATATGAAAAGATGATGTGCGCTGTTCGTTGGGAAATTGATAATGTAGAGGAGTTGGAAAGGATGGAGGCAGAGGAGCAGGCTTGCATTGCTGCCAGGGTTCGTTCTGTAGTTGCAGAGAAATCTGCTGTAATTACTGAAGATTCTTCTTTTGAGGGTTTTGACTGGAATTCTGTAAATGTGAGGAATGCAGTAATGGATTGGTTGGGTTTTCTGAAGAGCGAGGTTTCTGAGGCTTTTGGATCTTGATTCGGGGCGAAGCGATTATTTTAGATGCTAGCTTTTCTTTTCCAATATTCAGCTATCTTTTCCTGAGTATTTTTAACATTTTTCTGCAGTTCCTAAGAATTTTCGCTTGCTAAGTAATTTTTCCATTTAATGAGATATTCTCTTATATTATCTGTGCTTCTATGCTTAAGAATCTTCTCTACTTCATATTCTGATTCATTATTTTCCACTTCTACTATATTATCTGCTAATATTTCCTGTGCTGCTAGTTTCAGCAGTGAAATGTGGAAAACTGAGTATATTCTCATTTCATGAGATAATGCTAATTTGTAATTAACTGGGAAAATCTGTTGCAAGATTTTGAATAGTTCTAGCTTCTTATGATCGAGTTTGTTGCTAGATCTGATTATTTTAATGTTTTTCCGAAGTAGATAAACCTTATCTTCCTTCTATAGGATTAGTTTCTCAATTCTTTTAGAGTTTGCATATTATACTATTCGTTTCTGAATAAATTGTAGTTCTAATCGGAATTCCTTCTGAACTTTTTTAATCTTCTTAACTCTTTTATCTGCAGCTTCTGCATCTGCTTCTAGCAATACTTTATAATAAGCTATTGAATTGTATTTATAGAATATGAAGAATAGTAACTTCTTTGTTATACTTATATCTATGCTGTTATAAGCAAACTGTGCAAGAAATAATAAATCAACTTAGTTGTTTTATTTCTAGTTAATATAGTATTGAAGATACTATTCAATAATCTGATTTATTTTTTCTGTTTATTCATCTATCTGTAGATGAAATGCTGTAAACATTCTATAGTGTATTCCGAGCTGTTTTATAAGCGAAATCCAAAACTTTGAGTTGAACTTTCTATTTCTATCAGAGATTACTTTCTTTAGCATATTATAATTAGCAATAATTATTCTGAGGAATGCATATGCAAGTTTTTCTGCTATACTGCTTTCCTTATAAGGGAGAAAATAAGCATACTTGCTCAGTTTGCAAACTATTACTAGAATGCTATTATATTGCATCTTAATTAAGAGTTCTTATAAGAAAGATAGCTTGATAATGAAGTTTAGACTGATGAATTGCTAAATAGTTGTAAGTATTAATAAGGAATGCAGTAGTTTGTAAAGCTTATATTTTTCTACTTTATTTTTCTTGCAGCTATTGCATTATTATAAGATATTCTCAATTCTTTTTCTAAGATCTGATGGATTTTAGTATCTTTTAATGCATTCGTAGATTGCTCTGATTCTCTAATGCTTATATGCTGATGCACTATATATATTCTTGATATAGTTATCTTATTTATCTAGAATTATCAATTCTGAATTCTTTTCTAAGAATTTAATCTTGAAAATAGCATTCAGTTCTCTGTATGCATTAATAAGATTCTCTAATTCGTTTTGAGCGAAGATGTTCTGTATATCCGAGGAATCTGCATTTCGATAGTTTAATCTTTTGCTAAGAGCATCTGCTTATCCGTTCTCTAAGCTTTTGCAGTATATAATCTTAAAATTGAACTGTAAGAGGAATTCTGCTTATCTAATTTATTGCTTATTTAAAACCTTGATTATTATGAATATAGTTAGATTTTTGTAATTCGAGTGAATTATAATTGAATATTATATGCTAATAAGATAGTATTGCTATTCCTTGAAAGCTTTTATTATTGCTATAAGTTTCTAATTAGGGATTCTATAATTAATTTCTAAGCTATTCAACTTCTTTGAAAAGTTGCTTATAATCCTTAAACGTTCTTAGTTATCTCGCTAATCAAGTTATTCTTCGAATATATATTCTGATATATTAATCTTAACTTCAAAGGGTTTGTAAGGATCTACTTTATATAGAACTAGTTCTAAGGTAATGTACTTAATAATTTCATTAAAAGCTTCTTGTATCTTGGAGATTTATTTGAAAAGCTATTCTTTTTTAATAAGATTTGTAAGAGAATATGCAATCCAGCTGTAGTTCTTGATGAACTGCTTATAGAAGTTAATATATTCGAGAAAAAACCTAATATCTCTGATATTTCTAAGAATTAGCTAATTCCTAATAGCTTCTATTTTATCTTTCTATAGCTTAATGCATTCTAGCTTGATTATAAATCCGAGATAGTTAATCTTTTGTATGTAAAAGTGATTCTTTGCAGATTCTACAAGGAGTTTTGCATCTTGAAGCATTTGCAATACTGTTTCCACATATTTCTTATATTCTTCAGATATTCGAGAGTAGATAAGAATATTATTGAGATAAGCAATGATGAACTGATTCAGATGCTTGCATAGAATATAATTAATCATTTTCTGGAATAAAGCTGAGATATTTGTTAAACTAAAGAGTATAATCAAATATTTGTAGTATTTATAGCGTATTCTGAAAGCAGTTTTCCATTCTTTTTCTTTTTTTATTCTGATTAGATTGTAAGCTTCTTTTAGGTTTAGAACTGTGAATTACTATACTTCTTGCAACTTGTTTTGTAGTTTCTTAATAAGTAGTAACAAATATTAGTTCTTGATTATAATATTATTAAATTGCTTATAATTAATATATAGCTTAAGCTTGCTGTTTTTCTTAAATATAAATAGAATAGAATATTCTGCTAATAATTGCAATAATTATATATATTCTTTCTTAAGATTCTTATTAAGATACTTTCTAAGTATTTCTAGTTATGCTTTATCTAATTTATAAATAGGAAAGAATTTGAGCTATTTCCTTTCTTGTAGTAGGATCTTATGATTGTATAAGCTATATTCTAGCAATTCTATATCCAATTCTTTCTGAAATAGTTTCTTGAACTTGTAATATTCTTATAGTATATTTGCAAGTATTAGTTCTGATTCTTATGCTGTTTCTGCTATCTGGAGGAATAGTAAGTACTATTAAGCATGCTTCTTTTCATTCATTGTTTTTGATAACGTTTTTGAGAGTCTTAAGCATTTATTCCGAGCTGGAGCAGCTGCTTAAAAGCCTGGTTTCGAGATTTTTCCTATATAGATTTACAATTTACATTCTGAAGTCTTTTCTTGTTGCTCCGGAGCAAACCGACTTGCTGAGAATCTTGCTTCCATTGTTTTGCTAACCTATTAGCATCCTAGCACTATTTGGATTTGCTTATTACTAGATTCTTCTTCTTGAACTGCTAGCTCTGCTAACTTGAAAATATGTATGAAGTTGTATAAAGCTTCTTTTCCTAAGTATTCTTCAACTACTAGCTTCAATTCTGCACTGTTGATTATAACTATCTCTCTGGATACAGCTTATTCCCATGAGAGCTAGCTATTAGCTCAATCAATTCGAGAATTGTGCTCCTTAAGCTATGGAAGCTCTATAATCAGCTCATGCTATGCTATATCCATGATATTAAAAAAAGCTCTAGTTGTGCATTTGTCAGGGCCGATTGTGCCAGCAAGGCTCAGGGCCAGCTAAGCCAGCTGGATTACGGATGACTAAGCAATATGCGGCTATAAAGCGGCTTTCTAGCCACGTCAGCACTGCTGAGCAGAACTTAGCTCCTTAGGCCTCAATGTTATTCTGGTTGTATACCCCTGAAAGAGAGAAAAGACCTCGCCACATTGCCTTTGCAACCTTTCCACCTGACAGTTTGAGGCCTGGCCCTTTTAAAGGAGGCAATCCGGCGAGGCTTTCTATCTTTTTTTTTCTTCCCTAGGAGCAGCGCTAACACTGAGCAGGAGCAGAGCAAACGATCAGACCACTATTCTTTTCGAACCTTCGAGCCTTTGACCTTCGAGCCTTTAACCTTCGAGCCTTTGACCTTCGAGCCTTCGATTTTCGAGCTTTCGAGCCTTGAATACAGCGAGCAAGCAGTGCCGAGCAAGCAGTATGCAAGCAGCGTGCGAGAAGCGTTCAGAAGAGATTCAGAGCATTCGAGTCGCTAAGCTAGAGCAAACAGCGAGCAAGCAGTATGCAAGCAGCGTGCGAGAAGCGTTCAGAAGAGATTCAGAGCATTCGAGTCGCTAAGCTAGAGCATACAGCGAGCAAGCAGTGTCGAGCAAGCAGTATGCAAGCAGCGTGCGAGAAGCGTTCAGAAGAGATTCAGAGCATTCGAGTCGCTAAGCTAGAGCATACAGCGAGCAAGCAGTGTCGAGCAAGCAGTATGCAAGCAGCGTGCGAGAAGCGTTCAGAAGAGATTCAGAGCATTCGAGTCGCTAAGCTAGAGCAAACAGCAAGCAAGCAGTATGCAAGCAGCGTACGAGAAGCGTTCAGAAGAGATTCAGAGCATTCGAGTCGCTAAGCTAGAGCAAACAGCGAGCAAGCAGTGTGCAAGCAGCGTGCGAGAAGCGTTCAGAAGAGATTCAGAGCATTCGAGTCGCTAAGCTAGAGCAAACAGCGAGCAAGCAGTATGCAAGCAGCGTGCGAGAAGCGTTCAGAAGAGATTCAGAGCATTCGAGTCGCTAAGCTAGAGCAAACAGCGAGCAAGCAGTATGCAAGCAGCGTACGAGAAGCGTTCAGAAGAGATTCAGAGCATTCGAGTTGCTAAGCTAGAACAAAGTGTGCTCTTCGCTATTCGAGCGAGAGAGCAGAGTAAGCAAGCAGTAGATCTGAGTATCTTCTGTTTTCGAGAGTGTGTTCTTCGCTATTCGAGCGAGAGAGCAGAGTGAGCAAGCAGTAGATCTGAGTATCTTCTGTTTTCGAGAGTGTGTTCTTCGCTATTTGAGCGAGAGAGCAGAGTGAGCAAGCAGTAGATCTGAGTATCTTCTGTTTTCGAGAGTGTGCTCTTCGCTATTCGAGCGAGAGCGCAGAGCTGAAGCGGAGTGTTCGCTTGGCAACTGAAGTTGCTTGGGTATTAAGTTGCGAACCAATTACCCTTCTGCGCCTAGCGGTGGAGCGAAGCGTGGCAACGGCTTCAGAGTTGCTAGAGAGCAACTCTCAAGACGGAAAGCTATAATTATCCGTTATAGCTGCAGGGACGCTGTTCTGGATGCTGGGCTCCTTGGCTGCAAACCAAGTCCCTGGTGGAAGGCTTGCAACCTACATCAAACAGCTTTAAGTTCTGAAGAGTGCCTGGATAAAGCGCTGAGGGAGCAGCGACTGAGCAGCGTATATGGCGCGGGTATTGCACTCGGAAGACTTACGTTTGGAATGTGATTAAAAAGAGATTTTTTTTTCACAGGCTTCGGGGACGAAGCCAGAAGAGAAGGAGGGAGATGGTGGAGAGGCCTGAGGCACTGAGAGACCTTGAGAGGCCTTGAGGAACCTGAGGCACTGAGAGATCTTGAGAAGCCTTGAGAGGCCTGAGGCACTGAGAGACCTTGAGAGGCCTTGAGAGGCCTGAGGCACTGAGAGACCTTGAGAGGCCTTGAGGAACCTGAGGCACTGAGAGATCTTGAGAAGCCTTGAGAGGCCTGAGGCACTGAGAGGCCTTGAGAGGCCTGAGGCACTGAGAGACCTTGAGAGGCCTTGAGAGGCCTGAAGCACTGAGAGATCTTGAGAGGCTTTGAGAAACCTGAAGCACTGAGAGATCTTGAGAGGCCTGAGGCACTGAGAGATCTTGAGAGACCTTGAGTGGCCTAGAAGCCTGAGGCACTGAGAGATCTTGAGAGGCCTTGAGAGGCCTGAAGCACTGAGAGACCTTGAGAGGCCTTGAGAGGCCTGAGGCACTGAGAGATCTTGAGAGACCTTGAGTGGCTTAGAAGCCTGAGGCACTGAGAGATCTTGAGAAGCCTTGAGAGGCCTGAGGCACTGAGAGACCTTGAGAGGCCTTGAGAGGCCTGAGGCACTGAGAGACCTTGAGAGGCCTTGAGAGGCCTGAAGCACTGAGAGATCTTGAGAGGCTTTGAGAAACCTGAAGCACTGAGAGATCTTGAGAGGCCTTGAGGAACCTGAGGCACTGAGAGATCTTGAGAGGCCTTGAGAAGCCTGAGGCACTGAGAGACCTTGAGAGGCCTTGAGAAGCCTGAGGCACTGAGAGATCTTGAGAGGCTTTGAGAAACCTGAGGCACTGAGGGATCTTGAGAAGCTTTGAGAAGCCTGAAGCACTGAGAGATCTTAAGAGCCTGAAGCATTGAGAAGGCGTAGGAGCAGCTAGGAAGCAGCGAAAGCCTGGAAGCAACGGAAGCTTGGGAGCAACGGAAGCTTGGGAGCAACGGAAGCCTGGAAGCAACGAAAGCTCGGAAGCCTCAAAGGCCTTGAGGACAAGGCCTGATAAGGGGGGACAATCTGTCAGGGCCGATTGTGCCAGCAAGGCTCAGGGCCAGCTAAGCCAGCTGGATTACGGATGACTAAGCAATATGCGGCTATAAAGCGGCTTTCTAGCCACGTCAGCACTGCTGAGCAGAACTTAGCTCCTTAGGCCTCAATGTTATTCTGGTTGTATACCCCTGAAAGAGAGAAAAGACCTCGCCACATTGCCTTTGCAACCTTTCCATCTGACAGCATTCTTGAATCAAGATAAATAGATAATCAGTCTTCTTATCGATTACTTCTTGATTATATGCAACAGATTATCCTTCTATAGTGCTAAGAGTGTATAAGTATCTCTTCCATCTCCATTGTAATTATACCTGATTAATGATATATAGGGATATGAAGTTTCTCTGAGCACTACTATTCAATAGTATGCTGTATTTGTATTCTTGAATATATATATCGAACTTGATATAAGCGTAATCTGCCTTGAAAACTCTATATAGGAATTATTCTAGTCTGATTGTCTGCAGTCTCTTTACAAGCGATTCTGTTCTTTTAGATTTGTTGAGAACTGCTTGTTCTTCTAAGCTTGCTTCGCTACTTCTTAAGCAAGCTTCTTAGCTTGCTTTTGCTTATATCATTGTTATTCCTAGTCTTTCTTCTGTTAATGCTAGTTGCAAACTTTATTATTAATATGAATTGTACAGAGTATTGTTCTGCATTATCATCATTCTATCTTTTTATTTATATATTGCATGAAGCAATCATCTGATAGCTCAATATATGCATTATAATATTATTTGTTGAGAATCTCTCTGAAGCGGAGTTTCTATTCTTTAACAGCCTGAAGGATTTGCTCTGATTCTCTAATAGAGAACTATTTATATTGCATTTTATCTAAGAAGTACATTCTGCAGCTATAATAGATATAGGAGATTCAAGCTAGTTTGTAATATAAGTTATAAAGTAAACTGATCCGAAGATCTTTATCTTGTTATACCTCGATGCTTTGCAAGAAGATACAGATAAAGAGCTTTTCTAATCCTATCCTATAAACGAGATATTCAATTTATATTGTTTCCTTGTTCCATTCAATGCTAAAGAGAAATCTTTCTATAAGCTTCTTTGATTTATTATTCACAGGAAACTCCAGTAAATCATTAGATCGTTCGCTCTAGCTTAATCTTTTCATTGCTTGAAAAGCATTTTCAGTATTATTTAAGTATTTATATCAATAACTAAGAGAGTACTATCCTTTATTCATTTCTCTAGTTATAATATCTGATATAGGTAATGAGGAATAGCAAAGAGCATTATTATTAAGCCCTTCCTTCAGCGCTTAAATGCTTCATTCAGTAACATCGAAGCAGTTCGAATTGTTGCTGCTTATAGTTATACTAAGCATATATCCTCGCTCTGCTATTGCTATTTGCTTAGAGCGCCTAGATTTCTAAGGAAATCATTCTGAATCTTTCTTACTCGAGAGATATATTAAGCAGTTATTATTATAGCAGAATATTCAGCTAAAACTTCCGTGATTAACAGAGTTCAATACTTGCTTTAAGAAAGTATTTTTGCTCAGTTGATTGAATTCCTATCGCTAAGCAATATTCACCTAGTATTCTTTCTAAACTAATTATTATTTATTCTTTTAGGATTAATAGCAATTGCATGCAATATATTCTTATTTGTTACAGTTGTAGCAAGTAATGCTATTTCTCTTATTATACTGCTTATTAGTAGCATCAAGTTCTATAGAATCAGTATGCATAATGCTGCTCTGAGCTGTATTGCTATATCAACTGCTATTCTTATTTTGAAGTTTCTTGCTTATATTAGCTGGAAATCTCCAAATTTAGCTTTCTTTCTTCTTAGACTTCTCCATCCATCATTCATACAGATGATTATCAATGCAGATAGCTTGATTGAAGAATATTGCAAAGTTCTTTAGCTAATTCTGTTTGAAGATTTTATTTTTAATATTATTCTTAAATCTCTTATAATAGTATTCTATAAGATTCTTATTTTCTTACAGGAATTATGCTGAAAGTTGCTTAAATCTAATTATATAAGCAGAAGCTAACTTGGTCTGCTTGAGATTTATAAGCTGCTGAGCTATAGTATATTTTTCATTAAGATTATTAAAGGTTTCCTTGAGAGCTTTCTCAAAGCTTTCAAAAGAATCAAATATATTCTTAATATCCTGGATATGCATGTTGGAATTATTCTGATATTTCAAGTAGTTGCATAGAGAAAGCTTATATTAAATAAGAGTATTCTTTTCGAAACGAGTTCCTGCAAGAATAACTTTCTCAGATTTCTTAGTAAACTGAGTCTCGTAATGCAGGAAATACGCTCTGCAGTAAGTAAGGAATTCATACAGCATCTTTTAGTTGCTGTTATACATAGCAAGCTTATCTATCTTATATGCTTTTCCAGTGCTACTAGTGGTTGCAGGAATGAACTGCGCCTGCTGAGCCTGTTGGGCTAGCTGAGCCTGTTGAGCTAGCTGAGCCTGTTGGTTAGCAATAGTAGCGCTTTGGGCCTGCTATTGTTTGTGCAGATTCTGGATATGCTGGATAAGCTGATACATCTGATTAACTAGTTCTTTCTAAGTAAGAGCGTGCAAGGATGAAGGGATTCCTGGAGGAGCTATTGTATTCCGTATTGCTCAAGGGATAATACTAAACTATTCTTGAATAAGAATTATCAAAATGTAATGAGTACTGCAGCAATTCGAAGATTCCTAAGTATACGAAGGGATTTATGCTAACAAGAGCGGTATTAAAGTATTAAGTTCTTGAATACGGAACTGTACAAGTTCTAATAAGTGATGCAAGTGTTTACTGCTTTTGAAGCTACTTAGTATATGAAACTGAATATTTAGATTGATAACTGAAGAACTATCTGAAGGAAATCTATCTAATAGTAGGAAATGTAAACCTTTATATACTTGGTTCTTCAGTTCGGATAGATAGGATCGATGTTAACTCCATCGATTTCCTCATCGACGGGATAAACGTTGACTGTATCTATCCGCTAATAACCCTAACCCTGGATCATGTAATCAATGCTTTGTTAGGACGTTGAATCCTTGACACCTGGTCCCTGTTACTCATGACCTGTTCTGTGACCTGCATGTTGGATGGGTCATAACAAAACTCCAAAAGAATTGAGAAATCAATTCTACAGAAAGAAGATAAGATCTATCTATTTCGAAAAAAAAACATCAAAACAACCAGACTCAGCAACAAACTCAACCATAAGAAGTTGGAACTATTCAAAATCTTGCAACAGATTTCCTTAGTTAACTACAAGTTAGCATTATCTCATAGGATAAGAATACACTCGGTTTTCCATATCTCACTGCTGGAACCAGCAGCACAGGAAACACTAACAGACAACACAGCGAAAGTAGAAAACAATAAACCAGAGTATGAGATAGAGAAGATCCTCAAGCACAGAAGTACAGACAATACAAGGAAATATCTCATCAAATGGAAAGGCTATCCAGCAAGCGAAAATTCTTAGAAACCAAAGAAAAACGTTAAAAACGCTTAGGAAAAGATAGCTGAATATTGAAAAAGAAAACCACTTAAGACCTCTCCGCCCCGGAACGAGAATCAGGCGCTGCAGTTTCACTCTCCAGAAGGAAAGGCCAACCAGACACGCTAGAATCAAAAGCTAAGAAATTCCAGTCGATAATCTCAAGATGTTCCTGAGACATCAGACGAGTCTCCTCTTCACGAAAACTGCAATCCTTCTCATCAGCAAACCCTTCCAAGGAATTGAAACTACAACAAATCATTTCTGCAGCACATTTCTCCAACAGCCTTCGCTATTTCCGTATACGATCAAGACAAGCCTGCAATGCTAGTAAGGCTTGTAGAGCAGCAGCATTTGCTAACTCCGCTTCAGCTTTCTCGCTCAAAATCTTGCGCTTTTCATGAATCAAACGTTCTGCTGAAGAAGAAAATCAGTAACTATAGAAAATACCAAGGAATGAAGAAACTAATCAGCAGAAGCTGAAAAACAACTAGTATCACAGCTTTGATCCAGAGAAATATACTTTTTACAACAAGAAGAGTTTTCAGCGAAATAACAGAAAGCCTCCGTTTCTCAACAATAAGCACAAGCAGGCATTTCAATACCAAAAGCAGAAATAAGCTCAGCAAGATGATAGCGCTCTTGAGTTTTCATCGAATGATTAGAATACAATTTGTTGATTCTGTTCAACATCTCGATTAGAAAGGCATAATCATGTATGCAAATAACTTGCTAGAATACTTACAGAAGATCATTAGAAACAACAATCAATAGAAGGAAGATGATATTATAACTCATCCAATATGCAGATTACTAGCTAGAATATCCGGAACAACTGTTCGGAAAAACAAGAATTCAACATCTTAAGAACTAAGGCTTATATAAGCAAGAATTAGGATTACAGGATTAGAATGGATCAGTAGCTGATCCATGGTAATCCGGATCAGTTGGATCACTCAGATAATCCAAGGGATCCAACAACCAACACCACCAACAGGACTGAAGAGCTGGATATATAAGAACACGTTCATTCCCATTAGATAGATCTCGTACATAGCTCTTCAGTTGTCAATCTAAGTATCAGATTACTCTCTATTCTGATAGCCCCAAAGGCAGTGAATACTTGCATTGCTTATTGAGACTTGTACGGTTCCGTATTCAAGGACTTGGCATTTTGATATCGCTTTTGTTAGCATAAACCCCTTTTGTGTACTTTGGAATCTTCGGATTGCTGCAGTGCTCATTACAAGTATGCTCTTTGCTATTCAAGCGAGAATGTAGAGCTGAAGTGGAATATCTGCTTAGCAACTAAAGTTGCTTAAATATTAGATTGTAAACTAATTACTCTTCTGTATTTAGCAGTAGAATGAAGTATAGTAATAGCTTTAGAATTGCTAAAAAGCAATTTTTAAGATAAAAAGCTATAATTATCTATTATAACTGCAGAGATGCTATTCTAGATATTAAGCTTTTTAGCTGCAAACTAAGTTTTTAATAAAAAGCTTGCAATCTATATCAAACAGCTTTAAGTTCTGAAGAATGCCTGAATAAAGCGCTGAAGGAGTAGCAACTGAGCAGTGTATATAGCGCGAGTATTGCATTCGGAAGACTTACGTCTGGAATGTGATTAAAAAGAGATTTTTTTTTCACAGGCTTCGGGGATGAAGCTAGAAGAGAAGGAGGGAGATGGTTGAGAAGCCTTGAGAGGCCTGAGGCACTGAGAGATCTTGAGAAGCTTTGAGAAGCCTGAGACTCTGAGAGGCTTTGAGAAGCCTGAAGCACTGAGAGACCTTGAGTGGCTTAAAAGCCTGAGGCACTGAGGGACCTTGAGAGGCCTTGAGAAGCCTGAGGCACTGAGGGACCTTGAGAGGCCTTGAGAGGCCTGAGGCACTGAGAGACCTTGAGAGGCCTTGAGAGGCCTGAGGCACTGAGAGACCTTGAGAGGCCTTGAGAGGCCTGAAGCACTGAGAGATCTTGAGAAGCCTTGAGAAACCTGAAGCACTGAGAGATCTTGAGAAGCCTTGAGAGGCCTGAGGCACTGAGGGACCTTGAGAGGCCTTGAGAGGCCTGAGGCACTGAGAGACCTTGAGAGGCCTTGAGAGGCCTGAAGCACTGAGAGATCTTGAAAGGCTTTGAGAAACCTGAAGCACTGAGGGATCTTGAGAAGCTTTGAGAAGCCTGAAACACTGAGAGATCTTAAGAGCCTGAAGCATTGAGAAGGCGTAGGAGCAGCTAGGAAGCAGCGAAAGCCTGGAAGCAACGGAAGCCTGGGAGCAACGGAAGCCTGGAAGCAACAAAAGCTTGGAAGCCTCAAAGGCCTTGAGAACAAGGCCTGATAAGGAGGGACAATCTGTCAGGGCTGATTGTGCCAGCAAGGATCAGGGCCAGCTAAGCCAGCTGGATTACGGATGACTAAGCAATATGCGGCTATAAAGCGGCTTTCTAGCCACGTCAGCACTGCTGAGCAGAACTTAGCTCCTTAGGCTTCAATGTTATTCTGGTTGTATACCCCTGAAAGAGAGAAAAGACCTCGCCACATTGCCTTTGCAACCTTTCCACCTGACATTCTTCGCTTTTGAAAACAGAAGCAGATGTAATACGAGAAGATGATACAAGCTGTTCGTTGCAGCATTAACAATGTAAAAAAGTTGGAATATATTAAAGCTGAAAAGAAGCATTGCTGTGCTGCTATAGCTATACAGGAGATAGCTTTTGAGAAGGCTGCTATAATAGCTGGAGATTCTTTCTTTGAGAGTTTTGATTAGAATTCTGTAGATATAAGAGATTCTATAGTAAACTGATTTGATTTTTTGAAGAGTAAGATTTCTAAAGCTTCTGGATTTCGGTTTGAAATAGAATAATTATCTTAGATATTAGTTTTCTTCTTCTAATACTCAGCTATCTTTTTCTAAGTATTTTCAATATTTTTTTATAATTCTTATAAATTCTTATTTGCTAAATAATTCTTTTATTTAATAAGATATTCTTATATATTATTTATACTTCTATGCTTAAAAATCTTTTCAATTTTATATTCTAATTTATTATTCTCTACTTCTGCTATATTATCTATAAATATTTCTTATATTGCTAATTTTAGTAATAAGATATAAAAAATTGAATATATTCTTATTTTATAAAATAGTATTAATTTGTAATTAATTAGAGAAATTTATTGCAAGATTTTAAATAATTCTAACTTTTTATAATTAAGTTTATTATTAAGCTTAATTATTTTAATATTTTTTCAAAATAGATAAGCTTTATTTTCTTTCTATAGAATTAATTTCTTAATTCTTTTAGAATTTATATATTATATTATTTATTTCTGAATGAATTATAATTTTAATTAAAATTCTTTCTAAACTTTCTTAATCTTTTTAATTCTTTTATTTATAATTTTTATATCTGCTTCTAATAATACTTTATAATAAGCTATTGAATTATATTTATAGAGTATAAAGAATAATAATTTCTTTATTATACTTATATTTATACTATTATAAGCAAACTATATAAGAAATAATAGATTAATTTAATTATTTTATTTCTAATTAATATAATATTAAAAATATTATTTAATAATTTAATTTATTCTTTTTATTTATTTATCTATTTATAAATAAAATGCTATAAATATTCTATAATATATTTTAAGCTATTTTATAAGCAAAGTTTAGAATTTTAAGTTAAACTTTCTATTTCTATTAGAAATTATTTCTTTTAGTATATTATAATTAGCAATAATTATTCTAAGAAATGTATATATAAGTTCTTCTGCTATACTGCTTTTCTTATAGGAAAGAAAATAAGCATATTTGCTCAGTTTGCAAATTATTATTAGAATATTATTATATTATATTTTAGTTAAGAGTTCTTATAAGAAAGATAGCTTAATAATAAAGTTTAAATTAATAAATTGCTAAATAATTATAAATACTAATAAGAAGTATAATAGTTTGTAAAGCTTATATCTTTCTACTTTATTTTTCTTGCAGCTATTATATTATTATAGAATATTCTTAATTCTTTTTCTAAGATTTAATAAGCTTCAATATCTTCTAATGCATTTATAGATTGCTTTAATTTCTTAGTATTTATATATTAATATGCTATATATATTTCTAATATAGCTATTTTGTTTATTTAAAGTTATTAATTCTGAATTCTTTTCTAAAGATTTGATTCTGAAGATAGTATTTAGCTTTTTATATATATTAATAAGATTTTCTAATTCATTCTAAATAAAAATGTTTTATATATTTAAGGAATTTGTATCTTAATAATCTGATTTTCTGCTAAAAATATCTACTTATTCATTTTCTAAGCTTTTGCAGTATATAATTCTGAAATCGAACTATAAGAGAAATTCTACTTATTTAATTTATTGCTTATTCAAGATTTTAATTATTATAAATATAATTAGATTCTTATAATTTGAATAAATTATAATTAGATATTATATACTAATAAAATAATATTGCTATTCTTTAAAAGCTTTTATTATTATTATAAGTTTCTAATCTAGAATTCTATAATTAATTTCTAAGCTATTTAACTTTCTTGAAAAATTGCTTATAATTTTTAAATATTCTTAATTATTTTATTAATTAAGTTATTCTCTAAGTATATATTCTAATATCTTAGTTTTAATTTCAAATAATTTGTAAAAGTCTGCTTTATATAGAATTAGCTCTGAGATAATATATTTAATAATCTTATTAAAAGCTTTCTATATCTTAAAAGTTTATTTAAAAAATTATTTCTTTTTAATAAGATTTATAAGAGAATATATAATTCAGCTATAATTCTTAATAAACTGCTTATAAAAATTAATATATTTAAGAAAAGATTTAATATTTCTAATATTTTTAGAAATTAATTAGTTTTTAATAACTTTTATCTTATTTTTCTATAGCTTAATATATTCTAGCTTTATTATAAATCTGAAATAATTAATTTTCTATATATAAAAATAATTCTTTATAAATTCTATAAGAAGTTTTATATTCTAAAGTATTTATAATATTATTTCTATATATTTCTTATATTCTTTTAATATTTAAGAGTAAATAAGAATATTATTAAAATATATAATAATAAACTAATTAAAATACTTATATAGAATATAATTAATTATTTCTTAGAATAAAGCTAAAGTATTTATTAAATTAAAAAGTATAATTAAATATTTATAATATCTATAATATATTCTGAAAAGAGTTTTTTATTTCTCTTTTTTCTTTATTCTGATTAGATTATAAGCTTCTTTAAAATTTAAAGCTATAAATTACTATATTTCTTGCAATCTATCTTATAATTTCTTAATAAATAGTAATAAATACTAATTTTTAATTATAATATTATTAAATTATTTATAATTAATATATAGCTTAAGCTTATTATTCTTCTTAAATATAAATAGAATAGAATATTCTGCTAATAATTGCAATAATTATATATATTCTTTTTTAAGATTCTTATTAAGATATTTTCTAAATGCTTCGAATTATATTTTATTTAGTTTATAAATAAGGAAAAACTTGGATTATTTTTCTTCTTATAGTAGAATCTTATAATTATAAGAGCTATATTTTAATAATTCTGTATTCAATTCTTCTTGAAATAATTTCTTAAACTTATAATATTCTTATAATATGCTTATAAATATTAATTCTAATTTATATTCTATTTCTACTATCTAAAGAAATAATAGATATTATTAAATATTCTTTCTTTCTTATATTATATAGAGAACTATTGCTTTCTTTCTTTTGCTGAATTGCTATTTGCTAATTCGAGCTGAAGCAATCTCTTTAGAATATAATTTCTATTTTCTATTCTAACTTATAATATATTACTCTAATGCGAATTAGTTATTTCGTATTAATGCTTATATTCTTATTTCTATAATCTGCAAGAATTCTAGCATAATAATAGCATTCTTTTTGCTAGATTCTTCTCCTTCTATTATTAGCTCTGCTGATCTGAAGATATATATAAATCTATTTGAAGCTTCTTTTCTTGAATATTCTTTAATAACTAAATTCAATTCTATACTATTAATTGCAATTATTCTATTAAGTATAGCTTATTTTTAAGAGATTTAGCTAATAGTTTAATTAATTCGAGAATTATACTATTTAAGCTAAGAAATGCTTAGAATTAATTTATATTTTGCTATATCTATAATATTAAAAGCAATAAATATTATATAATCTTAAATTAAAACTAATAAATAATTAGTTTTTATATTAATTATATCTTAATTATATATAATAGTTTATTCCTTTATAATAAGAAGATTATAAGTTTTCTTCTTCTAATGCTAATTAATATATACTTTGTTAATAATTCTAAAGAATATGAAATTTTCTTAAATACTGCTATTTAATAAAGCTTTATATTTATTTCCGTAAATATAAATATCAAGTTTTATATACACTTTATTTCTACTATATGCAGTATATAGGAATCTTTAAACTCTAATTATTTATAATTTCATTATAGATAATCCTTCTCTTTTAAAGTCTGAGCTTATTATACTGCTCTCTAAGCAAGCTTTCTAGCTTATTGCTATTCATATTAATATCTCTTTCTAGCTTCTTGCTTATTATGCTAGTTGCAGACTTTATTGCTTATATAAATAATGCAGTTAGTTATTTAATACTGCTATTATTTTGTTCTATTTTCAATATAGCTTTGAGAGCTATTCATCAGTAGCCTAATATATGCATTATTATGCTTTGTTTCAAGAACTTCTCTAAATCTAATGCTAGATTTCTTAATAACTTGAATAATCTATCTTTATTCTTATACTGGAAACTATTCGTTTTTAATCTTTTCCGAAAAGTATAGTATAATGAGCACTGCAGCAATCCGAAGATTCCAAAGTACACAAGGGGTTTATGCTAACAAGAGCAGTGCTAAGTACAGGCTTTGAATACGGAAATACAACTGAGTAATCGTGCAAGTGTTTACTGCTTTTGAAGCTATCAGAGTAGAAAGTAATCTGATACTTAGATTGATAACTGAAGAGCTATATATTGAATCTATCTAATGATAATAAACGTGTTCTTATATATTCAGCTCTTTAGTGTAAATATGTTAGATAGCAATATATCCAAGTTATTCTGCTAGCTCTGAATAATATATATTCAAAGCTATCCTTTCTGATTAGCAATGCTTGTAATCCTAACTCTGAATTTCGTAATTAATGCTTTATTAGAATGTTAAGTTCTTAATATCTGATTCTTGTTTGCTTATAATCTATTTCGTAATCTGCATATTGAATGGATTATAATATCATCTCCCTCCTATCAGTTATTATTCCCAACAATCTTCTATAAGTATTCTAGCAAGTCTTTCATATGCATGATTTTGCTTTTCTAATTGAGATATTGAATAGAATCAACAAATCTTGTTCTTATGCTGAGAAGATTAAACAAAAGGATTCTCTTCTTTCTTTGATTCTTATAAACGCTATTGCTATACTTTTCTATTCTTTCTGCAAGGATTATAGTATTCAGTTTTGTTAAGTCTCTGTTAAGAATTCCTTCTGTTGCGCTGAATATATTCGCTTAAGCTGCTCTTAGTATAATGTTTAGAAGCTGAGTATAATGGAAATTTGTTGAATAAGCATTTAATATTAATATTTGGAGAATCAATTTGAGAATGCTGAGGAGCAGCTGCGCAATACTGCTGCAGAGATAGAATGTTTGCAGAAGCAAAAGCGTTTGTGATTCGAAAGGATAATAAAGGCTATTTGCTAAAGCTTTTTCAGCATAGAGAAGCTAGAGCGTAAGAAGGCTGAGAAGGAGCGAGCTTGCATTGCTGCTGGGATTCGTTCCATGATTGCAGAGAAGTCTGCTATTGCTGCTAGAGATTCTTCCTTTGAGAATTTTGATTGGAATTCTGTAAATATAGAGAATTTAGTAGTAGATTGGTTGGATTTTCTGAAGAGTGAGATTTCTGAAGCTTCTAAGTTTCAGTTTGGGATAGAGTAATTATTCTAGATACTAGTTTCTTTCTTTTTCCAATATTCAGCTATCTTTTTCTGAATATTCTTGATATTTCTCTATAATTCTTATGAATTTTCGCTTGCTAAATAATCTTTCTATTTAATAAGATATTCTCTTATGCTATCTATACTTCTATACTTAAGAATTTTTTTCATTTTATACTCTAGTTTATTATTTTCTATTTCTGCTATATTATTCACTAATATTTCCTATATTACTAGTTTTAGTAATAAAATATGAAAAACTAAGTATATTCTTATTCTATAAAATAATACTAACTTGTAATTAATTAAGAAAATCTATTATAAGATCTTGAATAATTCTAATTTCTTATAATTAAATTTATTGCAAGATCTAGTTATTTTAATATTTTTTCGAAATAGATAGATTTTATCTTCTTTTTATAGAATTAGTTTCTCAATTCTTCTGAAGTTTATATATTGCATTATTTGTTTCTGAACAAATTGTAATTCTAACTAAAATTCTTTCTAAATCTTCTTAATCTTTTTAATTCTTTTATTTATAGCTTTTGTATCTATTTCTAATAATACTTTATAATAAGCTATTAGATTATATTTATAGAGTATAAAGAATAATAACTTCTTTATTATATTTATATTTATATTATTATAAGCAAATTATATAAGAAGTAATAAATTAACTTAATTATTTTATTTTTGATTAATATAGTATTAAAAATACTATTTAATAATCTAATTTATTCTTTTTATTTATTTATTTATTTGCAAATAAAATGCTATACATATTCTATAATATATTCTAAGCTATTTTATAAGCAAAATTTAAAACTTTGAATTAAACTTTCTATTTTTATTAGAAATTATTTCTTCTAGTATGCTATAATTAGCAATAATTATTCTAAGAAATGTATATATAAGTTCTTCTGCTATACTGCTTTTCTTATAAGAGAGAAAGTAAGCATATTTGCTTAGTTTACAAATTATTATTAGAATATTATTATATTATACTTTAATTAAGAGTTCTTATAAGAAAGATAGCTTAATAATAAAGTTTAAATTAATAAATTGCTAAATAATTATAAATATTAGTAAAGAATGTAATAGTTTGTAAAGCTTATATTTTTCTGCTTTATTTTTCTTATAGCTATTATATTATTATAAGATATTCTTAATTCTTTTTCTAAGATTTAATAAGTTTCAATATTTTCTAATATATTCATAAATTATTCTAATTCTCTAATATTTATATATTAGTATATTATATATATTCTTAATATAATTATCTTATTCATTTAAAGTTATTAATTCTGAATTCTTTTCTAAGAGTTCAATTCTGAAAACAGCATTCAGCTTTCTGTATGCATTAATAAGATTCTCTGATTTATTTTAAGCAAAGATATTCTATATATCTGAGGAATCTGCATTTTGATAATCCAATCTTCTATTAAGAGCATCTGCTTATTCATTTTCTAAGCTTTTGCAATATATAATTCTGAAATCAAACTATAAGAGAAATTCTGCTTATTTAATTTATTGCTTGTTTAAGACTTTGATTATTATAAATATAATTAAGTTCTTATAATTCGAATAAATTATAATTAAATGCTATATGCTAATAAAATAATATTATTATTTTTCAAAAGCTTTTATTATTGCTATAAGCTTCTGATTGAGAATTCTGTAGTTGATTTCTGAGCTATTCAACTTTTTTGAAAAGTTGCTTATAATTCTTAAATGCTCTTAATCATTTTATTAACTAAGTTATTCTCTGAATATATATTCTGATACATTAGTTTTAATTTCAAAGAGTTTGTAAGAGTTTGCTTTATACAGAATTGGTTCTAAGATGATATATCTAATAATCTTATTGAAAGCTTCTTATGCTTTGAAGATTTATTCGAAAAGCTGCTTCTTCTTAGTAAGATTTATAAGAGAATGTATAATTTAGCTGTAGTTCTTAATAAACTGCTTTGTAATGAGCACTGCAGTAATCCGAAGATTCCAAAGTATGCAAAGGATTTTATGCTAATAAGAGCAGTGCTAAGTACAAGCTTTGAATACAGAAATACAACTGAATAACTGTGCAAATATTCACTGCTTTTAAAACTATCAGAATAAGAGAATAATCTGATACTTAGACTAATACTTAGATTAATAACTGAAGAGCTATATACTAAATCTATCTAATGATAATAAATGTATGGTTATATATTCAGCTCTTCAGTATGAACTGCAAGAGTTGGTGGTTGATTATTGCAGTTTACTGCCTGAACTGCAAGAACTGATTGTTAACTGCTCTAGTTCTCTTCTGATTGATTATAGCTTGTAATCCTAATTCTGAATTATATAATCCTTGTTAGTTTGTCTGATATTGAGTTATAATATCTGGTTCTTATTTGCTTGTAATCTGTTTCATGATTTGCATGTTAGATGAATTATAATATTATTTCCCTTTTATCAGTTGTTATTCCCAACAATCTTCTGTAAGTATTCTGATAAATTTTCCATATATAATCTTGCTTTTCTAATCCGGATAATGAATAGAATTAATAAAGCTTGTTATAAAAAGATAGAATAGTCTACCTCTCTCTGGCTTATTGCTCTTTCTCATTGCATTGAGATGCTGATATATTCTTTCTGCAAAAGCTGCAAAACTCGCTGCTTTGCTTCTAAGGAGGATTTGTTATGCTATATGAAATGCATTAAGCATAAGCGTGAGAATTGCAATATACATAGTTTATTGCTATTGCAGATAGAAAAGATTATAGCTTAGCATTTCGCTGCTGAAGCTGCTCTTAATAATGCAGAAGAGGAGCTAGAGCGTACTATAGCTAAGATGCGTTGATTGCGGAAATAATGCAAGCTGTAAGCTAAGAAAATAGCATATATAGTGCGCTATAGCCTGAATATGATTGAGAAGCTTGATTGTATGAAGGCGGAGGAGCTGGCGAAGGAGCAGCAAGCTTGCATTTCTGTTAGTTTTCTTTCTGAGAGGTTTTCTGCTTTGGTTTCGAGAGAGCCTTTCTAGTTTTCTAATAGTATGTTGAACTATTCCTTTTTAAGCGATGTAGATGGTATTGGGGATGATGAAGATCTTTCTGGTGCTCGAGAGGTTTGTTCTAAGTTGGAGAATCTTATGAAGAGTGAGATTTCTGAAGCTTCTGAGTTTCGGTTTGGGGCAGAGCAATCGTTCTAGGTGCTGATTTCTTTCCTTTTCCAATACTCAGCTATTTTCTTCTGAGTATTTTTGATGTTTTTTCATAGCTTTTACGAATTTTCGCTTGCTGAATAATCTTTTTATTTGATAAGATATTCCCTTGTGCTATCTGTGCTTCTATGCTTGAGAATCTTCTCTATCTTATACTCTAGTTTATTATTTTCTACTTCTGCTATATTATTCGCTAGTATTTTCTGTATTGCTGATTTCAGCAATAAGATATAAAAAACTGAATATATTCTTATTCTATAAGATAATACTAATTTATAATTAACTAGGAAAATCTGCTGCAAGATTTTGAATAGTTCTAATTTCTTATAATCAAGTTTGTTGCTAAATCTTATTATTTTGATATTTTTCCGAAATAGATAGATCTTATCTTCTTTCTGTAGGATTGATTTCTCAATTCTCTTAGAGTTTGTATACTATATTATTCATTTCTAGATAAATTGTAATTCTAATTAAAGTTCTTTCTGAATCTTCTTAATCTTTCTAATTCTTTTATCTATAGCTTCTATATTTGCTTCTAGCAATACTTTATAATAAGCTATTAGATTATATCTATAGAGTATAAAGAATAATAATTTCTTTATTATGCTTATATCTGTGCTATTATAAGCAAACTATATAAGAAGTAATAAGTTAATTTAATTATTTTGTTTCTAATTAATATAGTATTAAAGATATTATTTAATAATCTAATTTATTCTTTCTATTTATTTATCTATTTGCAAGTAAAATGCTATAAATATCTTATAATGTATTTTAAGTTGTTTTATAAGTAAAGTTCAAAACTTTAAATTAAACTTTCTATTTCTATTAGAGATTACTTCTTCTAGTATGCTATAATTAGCAATAATCATTCTAAGGAATATATATACAAGTTTTTCTGCTATATTGCTTTTCTTATAAGAGAGAAAATAAGTATACTTGCTTAATTTGCAAATTATTATTAGAATGTTATTATATTGCATTTTAGTTAAGAGTTCTTATAAGAGAAATAGCTTAATAATAAAATCTAAACTAATGAATTGCTAAATAGTTATAAATATTAGTAAGAAATACAATAGTTTATAAGATTTATATCTTTCTGCTTTATTTTTCTTATAGCTATTATATTATTGCAGAATATTTTCAATTCTTTTTCTAAAGCTTAATAGATTCTAGTATTTTTTAATGCATTTATAGATTGCTCTAACTTTCTAGTATTTATATACTAATATACTGTATATATTCTTAATATAATTATCTTATTTATCTGAAATTATTAATTCTAAATCTTTCTCTGAAAGTTCAATTCTAAAAGCAGCATTCAGCTTTTTATAAGCATTAACAAGATTCTCTAATTCATCTTGAGCAAAGATGTTTTATATATCTAAGAAATCTATATTTCGATAATCCAATCTTCTACTAAGAGCATCTGCTTATTCATTTTCTAAGCTTTTATAGTGCATAATTCTGAAGTTAAACTATAAAAGGAATTCTGCTTATCTGATTTATTGCTTATTTAAGATTTTGATTGTTATAAATGTAATTAGATTCTTATAATCCGAATAAATTATAATCAGATATTATATATTAATAAAAAAATATTGCTATTTTTCGAAAGCTTTTATTATTGCTATAAGCTTCTAATTAGAGATTTTATAATTGATTTCTAAGCTATTCAACTTTTTTGAAAAATTGCTTATAATTCTTAAATATTCTTAATTATCTTGCTAACTAAGTTGTTTTCTGAATATATATTCTAATATATCAATTTCAATTTTAAAGAGTTTATAAGAATTTGCTTTATATAGAATTAGCTCTAAAATGATATACTTAATGATTTTATTGAAAGCTTCTTATATCTTAATGATTTATTCGAAAAGCTGCTTTTTCTTAGTAAGATTTGTAAAAGAATATATAATTCAGCTATAATTCTTAATGAACTATTTATAGAAGTTGATATATCTGAGAAAAGATCTAATATTTCTAATATTTCTAGGAATTAGCTAATTTCTAATAGCTTCTATCTTATCTTTCTATAGCTTAATATATTCTGATTCGATTATGAATCCGAAGTAATTAATTTTTTGTATATAAAAATAATTCTTTGCAAATTCTATAAAAAGTTTCATATTCTAAAGCATTTATAATACTATTTTCATATATTCTCTATATTTCTTTAGTATTTAAGAATAAATAAGAATATTATTAAAATATATAATAATAAATTAATTTAGATACTTATATAGAATATAATTAATTATTTCTTAGAATAAAGCTGAGATATTTATTAAACTAAAGAATATAACTAAATATTTGTAGTATTTATAGCATATTCTAAAAATAATCTTTCATTCTTCTTCTTTTTTTATTCTGATTAGATTGTAAGCTTTTTTTAGATTTAAAGCTATAAACTATTATATTCCTTGCAATCTATTCTATAATTTCTTAATAAATAGTAATAAATATTAGTTTTTAATTATAATATTATTAAATTGCTTATAATCAATATATAATCTAAGCTTGCTATTTTTCTTAGATATAAATAGAATAGAATATTCTATTAATAATTATAATAATTATATATATTTCTTTTTAAAATTCTTATTGAAATATTTCTTAAGTATTTCTAATTATACTTTATTTAGTTTATAAATAGAAAAGAATTTAAGCTATTTTCCTTCTTATAATAGAATCTTATAATTGTATGAGCTATATTCTAGTAATTCTGTTTTCAATTCTTTCTGAAATAATTTCTTGAATTTGTAATATTCCTATAATATGCTTGCAAGTATTGATTCTGATTTATATACTATTTCTGCTATCTGAAGGAATAGTAAGTACTGTTAAGCGTGCTTCTTTTCTAATGGCGTTTTTGAAAGCTTTGAGCATTTGCTTCAAGCTGAATCGAGCGCTTAAGAGCTTAGTTTCAAGGTTTTTCTTATATAGACTTATAATCTACATTCTGAAGCTTTTCCTTATTGCTCTGAAGCGAACTGACTTGCTAAGGATCTTGCTTCTATTATTTTGCTAATCTATTAGCATTCTGATATTGTTTGAGTTTGCTTGTTACTAGATTCTTCTTCTTGAACTGCTAGCTCTGCTGATTTGAAGATATATATAAAGTTGTTTGAAGCTTCTTTTTCTGAGTATTCTTTAATAACTAACTTTCATTCTACGCTGTTGATTGCAATTATTTCTCTGAATATAGCTTGTTCTTATAAGATCTAGCTAGTAGTTCAATTGATTCAAGAATTATACTTCTTAAGCTATAGAAGCTTTATAATCAGCTTATGCTATGCTATATTCGTAATATTAAAGAAAACTCTGATTATATATTCTTGGATTAAAATAAATAGATAATTAGTTTTTTTATTAATTATTTCTTGGTTATATGTAATAGATTATTCTTTTATAATACTAAGAATGTATAGCTGCTTCTTCCATTTCCATTATAGTTATATTTGATTAATAATATATGGAAATATAAAGTTTTCTTAAATATTACTATTTAATAGTACGCTATACTTATATTCTTAAATATATATATTGAGCTTAATATAAGCATAGTTTGCTTTAAAAGCTTTATATAAAGATTGTTTCAGTCTAATTATTTATAGTTTTTTTATAAGCGATTCTAGCTTTTTGAAATTATTAAAAGCTGCTTGCTCTTCTTTTAAGCCTGCTTTGCTGCTTTTTAAGCAAGCTTTTTAGCTTGCTTTTGCTTATATTGTTATTATTCCTGATTTCTTTTCTATTAATGCTAATTGCAAATCTTATTATTAATATAAATTATACAGAATATCATTCTATATTGCTATTATTCTACTTTCTTATTTATATATTACTTGGAATAATTGTTTGATAGCCTAATATATGCATTATTATGCTGCTTGTTAAGAATTTTTCTAAAGCAAAGTTCTTACTTCTTAACAGCTTAAAGAATTTATTCTGATTTTCTGATAAAAAACTATTTATATTATACTTTTTCCGAGAAATGCATTCTGCAGCTATAATAAGTATAGAAGATCTATGCTAGCTTGTAGTATAGATAATAAAATAAGCTAATTCGAGAGTTCTTATCTTATTATGCTTTAATATTTTGCAAAGAAATATTGATAAAAAGCTTTTCTAGCTCTATCTTATAAACAAGATATTCAATCTATATTATTTTCTTATTCCACTCAATGCTAAAGAGAAACCTTCCTTTCCAAGCTTTTATAGAGCTGTTGAATTTATTATTTACAAAAGATTCTAGTAAATTGCTAGATTATTTATTCTAGCTTAATTCTTCTATTGTCTGAGAAGTATTTTCGATATTATTTAGATGCTTATACTAATAGCTAAGAAGATATCATTCCTTATTCATATCTCTAGTTATAATGCTTGATATAAGTAATGAACCAGAACTAGGGCGCTGTCGCCCTCGAAAGAAAAAGGGACAAACAGCTGCTGAAGCAATGAGCAAGGGCTCGTGCAACCCAAGCGTGCCTGTACAGATGAGAACAGCAAACTAAGGCTATACGGGCGCAAGAACAGGGTGAAAAACCTGTCTTAGACCTGTTCAAAGGGTTCAAAATTGAAAAGAAGAGAAAGAATGCTTCATTGTTGCTTATAGCTAAAGAATTTGAAAAGTGGATGATATTCTTTATATGTATGAGGATCCTTGATCCACTGTACTTCATATTTTACGGACTACTACTCTGGCTACTATAACAGTTCTCTCTTAGCAACTTTCTTTCAAAGTTGCAATAAGTCTAATGGTATGCTAGATCTAATTAGAGAGAGATAAAGTAAAGAAATAAAGAATTTATTGCAAACTGCTAAAGGAAATACTGCAAACTAAACTATTCTTCCAATTCAATTCTTATACTTCTTTCTATTGCTTAAGCTATTATTTAAATTAATGCAGAAGTATTAGTATTCATTTTCAGTTTATTTGTAATACGGATACAATCTGAATAGATTCTAATGCTGATCTCTTCTTTATTCTCATCTGCTCTCAAACTCTGCTTGAGCAGTAGTAGCAGCAGCAGTTTTCTTCTGATTCTGCATTCTCATTCGATGGATTCTTTTGCAGTTCGCTTTATATATATCCATCTTAATAGCATGATCGAATCCTATCCAGTTCGGAGAACCTATTGAGAGCCTGATAGGATTAAGGCTATAAAGCTTATTCTATAGAAGTATATAAGGCTTCTGAGGTTTATTAGGAAAACTGGAAAGCATGATATTGCTGCTTCTCAGTCTCTGATGCAATAAAGCTTCAGTAGCATATTCAGGCCTAGCTATTTGCTGCATTAATAGATTGATTATTAGTTCTGAATTAATAAACATTTCTTGAGGTAAAGAGAAGTAAGGATTAGTAGGAGTTCCGGATAAGAGTTAACTTAATTCTGAGCTGATACTATATTCTCTTAATGAATGCAAGATTAGGCTAGCTGGAGCTATGCTCTCTTAGGACTATTGTTTTAACGGAATTAGGCTGAATGCTCTACTTGCTCTGAAATTCTCTAGAGCAAAGGCTGATATATTCCTTCTTATTCTATTGAGATCGCTTTTAATAAATAGTTCAAGCAAGTCTGCAACTCCTTTTACAAAGAAGATAATATTCAGCTTATAGATTATATTTAGTATTCTATCAGCTTCTACTTATACAGCCTTATATTCTTAAAATAAAGCACTTCTTCTTAATAGCTAATTAGGATATCATGTATAGTTGCTATATCTCAGCTTATAGAAGAAAGCTTAATAGTACAAGCTTATTATAGCTATCTCTGCACTTTATTCTTTCACATTTTGTATAGTCTCTCTATAATTAAGATAGAGAGCTTGCCTTCAGTCTGAACAGCTACTAGATAATTAGTAGAAATCAGTAGATTTCAGAATTCGAAGGCGAAATAGTTCGATTGCATAGAGCAGAGCTGCATTCGAATTATTATTTAGCAGCATAGTTGGAACATTCTTGAAATCCCAATTCTAATTAGCTTTAGCACTTCTGAGCTGATTGTTCAGATAGTGCTTGCTTGTATAAGCTAGTAGAATATCGCTGGATTTGTATATAGCAATATAAAATCCTTTTTTAATCTTTATATCGAGCTAAGACAGAGTATAAGCTAAAGTTGCTATATTAACTAAGAAGAGAATCTATAAACATCTCTATTTAGCTTTATATCTAAGCAGATCCTGCTTATTGAGAATATTAAAAGAGCTAGATGAATAGATTATTGATAGAATATAAAAGTATTCTATCAAGAATATATCTTGTTAATTGTACTAAGCATAATAACAAAAAGTAGCTATAGCATGCTGCAAACTAATATCTTAAAAGATTTCTATATCTAAGAATCCAACCAGATTATAAATATCGAGAAGATATCTGGAAGAATTAGCGCTAAAGATTGTAAGCAAGTATAACTTGCAAGGAGATAACTCTGAGAAGTATTTCTCAACAAGTTCTGCTGCTAGATAATTTTCTTCATTCCTTAGACTGAAGTAGAGCGGATGACTCTTGATTACTTCAGTTGGGTATAGCGCTTTGGAAAAAACAGTTCGAAAGCAGTAAGCTTTAATCATCCAGTTCCCTTAGCTATACTGGACAGATGGGAACAGAGAGTACTTGAATTCGGCTATTGCTGCTGAGTTGAAAGGAAAGTGAAAAGAGAAGAACAGTTTTGTCGGAAGGTAAGCAATTGCGAGAGGGGTTTGCAAAGGTGTAAAGTTAAGGGACTGAGAGGGTGTTGACTGAGGAAGAAAGGTAGAGAAGAATGCAGCTTTAGCCAGAGGATCTGTTGAGGAAGATGATGTTATGTAAGCAGAGCAGTTGATAATTTGCTCTGATGTCGGTGTACAGGTTTGGATCTTTGCAGAGATTCATTTCGAAAAGAATGCTTTTATCTAGTATAAGCCTTTTCTATACAACTACTTGAAGCATTAGAATGATCCCAATGTATATATCCAGAATATCAAAAATAGATTTAATTCCTTTGAAAGCTTTGAAAAAGCTTTTAAGAAAACTTTTAATAATTCTAACAAAGAATATATTATAGCTTAGCAACTTATGAATCTCAAGCAGATCAAATCAGCTTCTGCTTATATAATCAAGTTTAAGCAGCTCTTAGCAAAGCTTTCATAGAAAGATAAGAATCTTATAGAATACTATTACAAGAGATTTAAGAACAATATTAAGAACAAAATCTTCAAACAGAATTAGCTAAAGAACTTTGCAATATTCTCCAATCAAGCAATCTGCATCAATAATCATCTATACGAATAATAAATAGAGAAATTCAAGAAGAAAGAAAGCTAGACTTAGAGATTTCCAGCTAATATAAGCAAGAAACTTTAGTACAAAAATAGCAATTAATAGAGCAGTATAGCTCAGAGCAGCACTATATATGCTGATTCCATAAAGCTTGATATAGCTAATAAGCAGTATAGCAAGTAAAGCAGTATTACTTGCTATAACTGCAACAAATAAGAATATATAGCATATAACTACTATTAATTCTAAAAGAATAAATAGCAACCAGTTTAGAAAGAATGCTAAGTGAATATCGCTTGCTAATAGAAACTCAATCAACTAAGCAAAAACATTCTCTTGAAGCAAGTATCGAATTCTATTAATTACAGAAGTCTTAGCTAAATATTCTGCTATAATAACAACTGCTTAATATACTTCTTGAATAAGAAAGACTTAGAATAGTTCCCTTAGAAACTTAAGCATTACAAGCAGATAGCAATAGCAGAGCAAGAGTATATGCTCAGCACAATTATGAGCAGCAACAACTTGAACTGCTCTAATATTACTGAATAGAGCATTTAAGCATTGAAGGAAGAGCTTAGCAATAATATTCTTTATTATTTCTCATCATCTATGCTAAATATCATAATTAGAGATATAAATAAGAAATGATATTCTCTTAGCTATTAGTACAAATATCTAAACAATATTAGAAATATCTCTTAAGCAATAGAAGAATCAAGCTAGAATAAATAATCTAGCAATCTATCAGAGTCTTCCGTGAATAATGAATCCGATAGCTTTATAGAAGTTCAGAAAGGAAGATTTCTCTTCAGCATTGAATAGAATAAGAAAACAATATGAATTGAATATCTCATCTATGAAATAGAACTAGAAAAGCTCTTTATCAGCATTCTCTTGCAGAATATCGAAGCATAACAAGGCAAGAATCCTCGAATCAGCTTACTTTACAATCTATATTATAAGCTAGCATAGATCTCTTATGCTTATTACAGCTGCAGAATGCATTTCTCGAACAAGATGTAGCATAAATAGTTTTCCATTAGAAAAGCAAAACAAATCCTTCAAACTGTTAAGAAATAAGAACTTCGCTTCAGAGAAATCTTTAACAGATAGCATAATAATGCATATATTAAGCTATTAGATAACTGTTCTAAGCAATGCATAAATAAGAAGATAAAGTGATAGCAATGCAAGATAATGCTCTATATGATTCATATTAATGATAAAGTCTATAACTAGCATTAACAAAGAAAAGATCAGAAATAATAACAATATAAGCAAAAGCAAGCTAGAAAGCTTGCTCAAGAAGCAGCAAAGCAAGCTTAGAAGAGCAAGCAGCTCTCAGCAATCCCAAAAAGCTAGAATTGCCTGTAAAGGAACTACAGATAATTAGACTGGAACAGTTTCTATATAGAGTTTTTAAAATAAATTATATTTATATCAAGCTTAATATATATATTTAAGAATATAAATATAGCATACTATTAAATAATAACGCTTAGAGAAATTTCATATTCCTATATATTATGAATCAGGCACAACTACAGTAGAAATGAAAGAAGCAGCTATATACTCTCAGCATCATAGAAGAATAATCTATTGTATATAATCAAGAAGTAATCAATAAGAAAACTAATTATCTACTCATCTTGATTCAAGAATATATAACCAAGATTTCCTTTAACATTACAAATATAATACAATATAAGCTAATTATAAAGCTTTTATAGCTCAAGAAGTATAATTCTCGAATCAATTGAACTACTAGCTAGATCTTATAAGAATAAGCTATACTCAGAGAGATAATTGCAATTAATAATACAGAATAGAAGTTAGTTATTGAAGAATACTTAGAAAAAGAAGCTTTAAACGATTTTACAGATATCTTCAAGCTAGCAGAGCTAGCAGCTTAAGAATAAAGACTTAGTAATAAGCAAACCCAAATAGTGCTAGAATGCTAACAGATTAGCAAAATAACAGAAGTAAGATTCTTAGCAAGTTAGTTCGCTCCGGAATAACAAGGAAAAGCTTCAGAATATGAATTGTAAATCCATACAAGAAAAACCTCGAAATCAGACTCTCAAGCGCTCAATCCAGCTCAGAGCGGATGCTCAAAGCTTCCAAAAACGCTTTCAAAAGCGCTATCAAAAACAATAAACGAAAAAAAGCATGCTTAACAATATCTACTATTCCTCCAGATAGCAGAAACAGCATATAAATTAGAATCAATACTTGCAAGCATATTACAGAAATATTATAAATTCAAGAAATTATTCCAGAAGGAACTGAATACAGAATTATTAGAATACAGCTTATATAATTACAAGATTCTACTACAAGAAGAAAAATAGCTTAAGTTCTTCTCTATCTATAAACTAAATAAAGTATAACTAGAAATACTTAGAAAGTATTTTAATAAGAACTTTAAAAAGGAATATATATAATTATTGCAATTATTAGCAGAATACTTCATTCTATTTATATTTAAAAAAAATAATAAGCTTAAATTATATATTAATTATAAGTAATTTAATAATATTACAATTAAGAACTAATATTTATTACTACTTATTAAGAAATTATAAGATAGATTGTAAGAAGTATAGTAATTTATAGCTCTAGATCTGAAAGAAGCTTATAATCTAATCAGAATAAAGAAAGAAAAAGAATGAAAGACTGCTTTCAGAATATATTACAGATATTACAAATATTTGATTATATTCTTCAGTTTAATGAATGCTTTAGCTTTATTTCAAAAAATAATTAATTATATTCTATATAAGCATCTGAATTAGTTTATTATTATCTATTTTAATAATATTCTTATTTACTCTTGAATACTGAAGAAATATAAGGAATATATGGAAATAGTATTGCAAATGCTTCAAAATACGAAACTTCTTATAGAATTCGCAAAGAGTTACTTTTATATATAGAAAATTAATTATCTCGAATTCATAATTAAGCTAGAATGCATCAAGCTACAGAAAGATAAGATAGAAGCTATTAGAAACTAGCTAATTCCTAGGAATATTAGAAATATTAGATCTTTTCTTAGATATATTAATTTCTACAGATAGTTTATTAAGAACTATAGTTAGATTACATATTCTCTTACAAATCTTATTAAGAAGAAGCAGCTTTTCGAATGAATTATTAAAAAGCAAGAAGCTTTTGATAAGATTATCAGGCATATTACATTAGAGCTAATTCTGTATGAAGCAGATTCCTACAAACTCTTTGAAGTTGAAACTGATGCATTGAGATATATACTCGGGGGATAACTTGATTAACGAAACAACTAAGAGCATCTAAAGATTGTAAGCAATTTTTCAAAAAAGTTGAATAGCTTAGAAGTTAACTATAAAATCTCTAATTAGGAACTTATAGCAATAGTAAAAGCTTTCAAGGAATAGCAATACTATCTTATCAGTATATAATACTCGATTATAGTTTACTCAGATCATAAGAATCTGATTATATTCATAATAATCAAAATCTTGAATAAGCAATAAGTTAAATAAGCAGAATTCTTCTTATAATTTGATTTTAGAATTATATACTGCAAAAGCTTAGAAAATGAATAAGCAGATGCTCTTAGCAGAAAATTAGACTATTAAAATGCAGATTTCTCGAATATACAGAACATCTTTATTCAAGATAAGTTAGAAAATCTTATTAATATATATAAAGAGCTAAATGCTATCTTTAGAATTGAATTCTTAGAAAAAAATCTAAAATTAATAACTTTAGATAAATAAGATAATTATATCAAGAATATATATAATATACTAATATATGAATATTAGAAAGTTAAAGCAATCTATGAATATATTAGAAAATATTAAAACTTATTAAGCTTTAGAAGAAGAATTGAGAATATCTTATAATAATGTAATAGCTATAAGAAGAATAAAGCAGAAAGATATAAGCTTTATAAATTACTGCACTTCTTACTAATACTTATAACTATTTAGCAATTCATTAATCTAAACTTCATTATCAAGCTATTTCTCTTATGAGAATCCTTAACTAAAGTGCAATATAATAGCATTCTAGTAATAATTTGCAAACTAAGCAAGTATGCTTACTTTCTCTTCTATAAGGAAAGCAGTATAGCAGAGAAACTTGTATATACATTTCTCAGAATAATTATTGCTAATTACAGCATGCTAGAAGAAGTAATCTCTAACAGAAATAGAAAGTTTAATTCAAAATTTTGAACTTTGCTTATAAAACAGCTTAAAATATACTATAGAATATCTATAGCATTTTACTTATAAATAGATAAACAGATGAAAAGAATAAATTAAATTATTAAATAATATCTTCGATATTATATTAATCAGAAATAGAATAATTGAATTAATCTATTACTTCTTATACAGTTTGCTTATAATAGCATAAATATAAGCATAATAAAGAAATTACTATTCTTTATATTCTATAGATATAATCTAATAGCTTATTACAAAGCATTGCTGAAAGCAAATGCAGAAGCTATAGATAAAAGGATTAAAAAGATTAAGAAAATTCAGAAAGAATTTCAGTTAGAATTACAATTTATTCAGAAATAAATAATATAATATGCAAACTCTAAAAGGATTGAAAAACTAATCCTATAGAAGAGAGATAAGATTTATCTACTTTGAAGAAATATTAAAATAATCAGATCTAGCAACAAACTCGATTACAAGAAGTTAGAACTATTTAAGATCTTGCAACAAATTTCTCTAGTTAATTACAAATTAGTATTATCTTATAAAATGAGAATATATTCAGTTTTTTACATTTTACTACTAGAATCAGTAGCATAGAAAATACTAATAGATAATATAGTAGAAGTGAAAAATAATAAGCTAGAATATAAGATAGAGAAGATTCTTAAGCATAGAAGCATAAATAATACAAGGAAATATCTTATCAAATAGAAAGATTATTCAGCAAGCAAAAATTCGTGGAAACTACAGAAAAATATCAAAAATGCTTAGGAAAAAGTAGCTGAGTACTGGAAAAGGAAAGAAATCAGCATCTAGAACAATTATTTCGCTCCAAACCAAGATTCAGAAGCTTTGGAAATCTTACTCTTTAGGAAATCCAACTAATCTACTACAGAATTCCTCAAATCTACAGAATTCCAATCAAAACTCTCAAAAGAAAAATTCTCAGCTACAACAGCAGATTCCTCAGCTACTATAGCCTGCATTTCAGCAGCAACACGCACTCTCTTAGCCTCAGCTTTCTTAGCTTTTATACAATCCAATTCCTTCATACAAGTAATATTACAATACAGAGTACATTTTATCTTCTCAAACTATATCCGCTTCTATTAATGCAAATAAAAAAGCTCAATTTCCCTCTTCTCAATTTCATCCTTCAACTTTCAATATTGGATAGCAATATTGCAAAGCTTCTCAGAGAAGGAATTCATAATGTTGCACTTAAAGCAATTCAGATGAATACATTTGATGCAGCAAGAAGAGTTTCTGGAAGATATCTTGCAGAATTCGAAACTGCGCTTTTTGCAATAGGAATAGATGAGCATTTCGATAAAGTTCTTCAAGAAGCGGGAAATCAGAAGATTTCGATCTTGGATACTTTTTGGAATAGAGAAAGGTTTGCAAATACAGGATTTGTTGATTCTGTTCGATATCTCAATCAGAAAAGCAAGATCATATATATAGAAGACTTGCTAGAATATTTATAGAAGATTGTTGAGAATAATAACTAATAGAAGAAAGATAATATTATAATCTATCCAATATACAGATTACAGAATAAGCCCTACTAACTAAGAAATCAGATATTATAATTCAATATTAAATACTAAGCAGAATTATATAATTCGGATTAGGATTGCTAGCACAACTATGTTAACTATGAATATAGTTAATATATTTGGAGAAATAATTATAAGGAATTGGAATATAGTTAGGATAGCTAGAACTGAAAAGCTAGATATATAAGAGCTTGTTTATTATCATTATATAGATTTAGTATATAGCTCTTCAGTTATTAATCTAAGTATTCAGTCTTATATACTAAGTAGCTTCAAAAGCAGTGAATACTTGCATTGCTTATTAGAACTTATATAGTTCTGTATTCAAGAACTTAATACTTTGATATTACTCTTATTAGCATAAATCTCTTTATATACTTTGGAATCTTCGAATTGCTGCAGTGCTCATTACAATATTCTATTTTTATTATCTAAAGAAATAATAAATATTATTAAATATTCTTTTTTTCTTATATTATATAAGAAATTATTATTTTTTTTTTATTTAATTATTATTTATTAATTTAAGCTAAAGCAATTTCTTAAAAATATAATTTTTATTTTTTATTCTAATTTATAATATATTATTTTAATATAAACTAATTATTTTATATTAATATTTATATTTTTATTTCTATAATTTATAAAAATTTTAATATAATAATAATATTCTTTTTATTAAATTTTTTTTCTTTTATTATTAGCTTTATTAATTTAAAAATATATATAAATTTATTTAAAGCTTTTTTTTTTAAATATTTTTTAATAATTAAATTTAATTCTATATTATTAATTATAATTATTCTATTAAATATAGCTTATTTTTAAGAAATTTAGCTAATAATTTAATTAATTTAAAAATTATATTATTTAAGCTAAAAAATATTTAAAATTAATTTATATTTTATTATATTTATAATATTAAAAATAATAAATATTATATAATCTTAAATTAAAATTAATAAATAATTAGTTTTTATATTAATTATATCTTAATTATATATAATAATTTATTTTTTTATAATAAGAAGATTATAGATTTTTTTTTTAATATTAATTAATATATATTTTATTAATAATTCTAAAAAATATAAAGTTTTTTTAAATATTGCTATTTAATAAAGCTTTATATTTATTTTTATAAATATAAATATTAAATTTTATATATATTTTATTTCTATTATATATAATATATAGAAATTTTTAAGCTTTAATTATTTATAATTTTATTATAAATAATCTTTTTTTTTTAAAATCTAAGCTTATTATATTGCTTTTTAAATAAATTTTTTAGCTTATTGCTATTTATATTAATATTTCTTTCTAATTTCTTATTTATTATATTAATTGCAAACTTTATTATTTATATGAATAATATAATTAATTGTTTAATATTGTTATTATTTTGTTTTATTATTAATATAGTTTTGAAAGCTGTTTGCTAATAACTTAATATATATATTATTATATCTTATTTCAAGAACTTCTCTGAATCTAATACTAGATTCTTTAATAATTTGAATAATTTATTTCTATTCTTATATTAGAAACTATTT